>NW_022196022.1:0-748929 GCF_008641045.1 Pistacia vera | reverse complement strand
TTTTTTTGAGATTTCTTAAATATAATAGTTTTCTTTTTTGGCAATCGGGGTGTCCGACTAGCTTACGCATACCTCAATTGATCTTCAGGATTTATTAAACATTCTAAAAACTCAAAGGATCAGGTAAAACACAATGTTATTGTGGTAGATGACTCTAAGGTTTGAACTTAGAAACTCAAGGAAAAGAACAAACCTCCTTGACAGTTAGGCCAATCCCCTGGGGTTAGTATAATTAGTTTGTGATATTAACATCCATTTACATGTTAATTATTTAAATTCTAATTTAGTGGACAAGCCTTTCAACAAAGGTAGATGACTTGACTTTGACATGAGGGCTTTGTCTAAGCAAGAGTGGGCAAAACCAAATCAAACCCCCTAAAAGAAAACTTAATTATGTGTGAATGGTCGATCAATTAGTTATAAACAAGATTAATTATGTAGAAAAAGTGGTTTAAATAGTGCAAAGTTGTGTTCCCATGTGTTTGGTCTATGGCTCACAAATGACATTGAACACTTTTTTTTTTTTTTTTTTTTTTTTCCATATTCACACAGATTCAAAGACTTCAAATTGGACTTTTCTATGGAGACATTTAATGCCACCGAATTGGAAGAAAATTTTTAGCTTCATGTCTTTCAAATAAAGTTAACATTCTCAAACTAATATGACGCTATAAGATTTCCGCAAATCCCTTATTTTGTCGCGTAAATTTTGACATAAAATGACTGCCTTTTTACTGTAAATATGGGTGCATTGAGGGCAAAATCATGACACACATTTTCAAGCAATACCAACACTAGAGATGTAAAGATTGAGTGTGAGAGATATTGGGTGTATTCGGGATTTGAGTTTCTTTGAGAATTTTCATCAAATTTTGTATACTTAATTTTATTAGTGATATTCTTCTTTTATCTTCACCCGTAAACATAGGCTAAAAAGCCAAACCACTTAAAGTATATTATTATTTTTCTTGTGGCTAATTATTGTCCTTAGGTTTGGGTTTGACACAACAAATTAGAAGAGTAAGTTTCTCTTTTTGACTTTTAATTTTCTTGAAGCTTAATTAGTTGTACGTTTCAACTTTCACGTAATCTTGCAAACTCGATCAATTTAACGGTGGCATGTATACTTATACTAATCAACATACATTAATATTATATTAATTTTCATTGTTATATATTTTGTGTCACACGAATTAAATTATAAAATTCGGATGTCGAATTTGCTCAACTTATAATAATTTTTAATCATTCTATATGTAACATTTTTTAAATTAGAAACGAAAAATTGTCATATTTCTTAGCTTGTGGTTGTGAGTCAATTTTTATTTTATTTTTTCTAATTACGGACTTGGCTTTTGGTAGGTGAGAATCCATTCGTGATTCATGTACGATAACGAGCTTGAAAGAAGACTGATCACCAACAACAATTATATTATGATTAATTTGTTTTAGTTAATCTCTATAAATTCTAATTTGTAGATTCATTCTGTCAATATCATTGCTTTCTTATTGTCTCCTTTTATTTGAATATATGGCAATGGCACTACAAGTGTAGTTAACTATTTCTTTAACATTTAGAGTAAACGAATTTTTCCCACGCAAGGTTTGCCTTAATGACTTTCCCATCCAAAAAGTTTTAAAATATCAATTTTCCATCCAAATTTTATATTCCGTTACTATCCAAAGCCGATTTCAGTGGTAAAAATACTCTCTGTCACTATCATTTGAACGTCTCTTCTTTACAAAAACCCTCATCATTGCAAAACTAGAGTTTCCTGTTCTTAGCTAATTTTCAACTGATTCCGACGATGAATATTCCATTGGTCACCACGATTCGATCTACCAACCTCCACTTTGCAAAACCCTTTTTACTTTTGTTCCTGGTAACTTGCTATACACTAGTTGAGAAAGTGAAGTGTATTTTGGACATTAACCTAATATAAACTTTGGGTGAAAAAGTGATATTTTGAACTTTTTGCGTGGAAACTTAATTAAGTTATAAGACAATATTAATTACGTATTTATGCTTGACTTAAAAGAAACCAATCAGCAGATTCAATAAAATTAGTCATCGTCAACTCAACGTGGCATACAAAAATCAAAGTTAAACTCTAGTGTGAAACACGCAAGAGCAATACTAAAAGCTTTTCACTGCAACCACCTATTGTACAAAGGAGCTTATTAACTTGTGCATAATAACTAAACCAATATCATCATTTTCCACCAAATTGCCGTTAAGTATAAACACTATAAATTAATAACCTTGGGATCATATAAATTTTATTAATTAAAAAGTTATTAATTTGTAGAGTGTATTTACGATTTTATGAACATACATTTAATCAACCAAAAATTCATTGTATTTTACCAATTTAATCAATTGAATATGAATTAATTCCCTAAATTTATATTAAAGCATTAATTTAAATTCATTGTACTTATGTACTTAATTAAATCGTTGTTGACGAAGAAATCGTTCCTAACATTATTGAAAATCTTGCTGCTGACAAATGAGGATGATACAATAGCTTTGGAGCTTGTTACGTGCAAGGAAACACTCAAAGCATCAACAACCCTTTATAAATTTTTTATTGCAATTTGAGAATTCAAGTTATAACTTTTAGATGCAATGAGTAAAATTAGATATGAGATTCAACAAGATTTAAATTTCAAGAAAAAACAAGTAATAATAGAGTCATATTTTAATATAATATCATAGTCAATTAGTAAATTATTTATTTATGATATAAATGGGACCATAAAGTTACGTAAGGTTTTTCAGAAAAATCTTATTTTATTAATTTATCGAAATTATTAATTTAACCTACTAATCCAAGTGGAGACTGTAAGAAATTATTATATAATAAAGGTTATTAATTTATAAAGGTAATACTGTTAGTTAATTAATTTCCAACGTTTAGATTATGATTTTTTAAGCCCTCTGATTAAGTGGTTTGACTATATTTTCCCTGAAATAATTGATGAGTAGCACTCCAAATTGTCAAATCAAGGGTTAGAAGTTGACATAATGGACATTAATATGAATTAAATAGATAATAATCCACAACCACAAGTAGATTGAAATAGTATTAATTGTTTGATCATGATATGTTAATTAGAGTTGATTATTTGATTATATTATATAGTTTCATGTAACAAAATTATTACTCAATTTGGAAACATATATGTCACAACTTTGTATTTATGACGGAATTGAATCGTTTATAACAAGAAACAAATATGCAGGTTAGGTCTAACTTCTACCCAAGCAATTAATAACATTAGCGTTGACAGTTATCTGACAAGGGAGAGGAGTATTTTCTATATTAAATGGAAATGTGATACCTATTAAATTGGGACAACTGCAAAGCTAACGACTAATGCTAGTCTGAGTAACACTTTTACCCACCTAAGTTTTCCTTAATAACGACACTTTTTTATATAAGAAGTTTTAAAATACTATTTCATATTTCGTTAATATTTAAAATATATTTTACTCTCTTAATCATTGTTTAACGAGTTATCAAAAGTTATGATAAAAAGAGTTTTACAGAATGAAGACCGATATATCAAATGATGGTGGTCGATTGAATATTCACGATTAGAATTAACTAAAAATTAGTTAAAAATAACAAACTTTAGTTTTATAGTGGTTAGCAATCGACGAAAAATTAGGTGTCAAAGTAAGAGATGTTTTATAGAGATGAGATCAGAGGTTCAAATGGTGGTGATAGAGATAATTTTTGTCATCAGAATTAGCTTTCAATAGGAACATAATATAAAATTTAGGTGAAAAAGTGATATTTTAAAATATTTTAGACAGGAAAGTGTTGTTAAAGCAAACCTTGGTTGGAAAAAAGTCGTTTACTCTTCCTTTTATAAATTAAAATGACGTCGTTTTCCCCGAGATGTTAGATATGAATAATTAAGAGATGTGGGAATTGGGATCACGTGCATTTATTTCGATAGGCTGAACAGGAAAATGACATACATATATGGAGAAACTACGATAATTATTTAATCAAAATATGAATTACATATATTGCTAGCAGCTAGTTATGGAAAATACTAAATACAAGTGTCTATTGAGTATATTTTGGCTTTGTTTATGTTAACGAGTAATATACACATAAGTTAAAAGATGAGGTAATAACTATAAAATATAAATTATTCTTCTAAATACTTTTAAATAAATATTTTATTTAATCTTAAACATTTAATGTATTAAACAATATATATTTTTGTAATATATATATAATTATTATTATGTGGAGACAACTTTCCTAAAAACGGGAATTAAAAAAATTATAACTTATTACAATGTGAAGTTTATTCTTATTTATAATTATCCCAATTTAGAATAAATTTTTATAATTATGTAAAGTTTATTCATATATAGTGTATCACTATAGAGTTGTTTTTCTGTCTTACTATTACCTGGAAATGAAACTGTAAATTGACAAGCCAAAGAAATAATTAAGCGTCTATAATTACTGTGTAACGATTAATTGAGCACATAAATTTTCCCACTTCCATGCATGCATGCACACAGTGCAATGTGTATCTATGTAGATACAAAAAGAAGAAGGGTTGTTCCCAGCAAGATGGTAATTAAATAATTGTAAAATGCGACAGAAACAATATTTTTGCTGATTCCATATCTGAATTGAGGAATAGATTGCATTTGTTGTTGCCCAGCCAGAAATTAATATAATATTAATCGGACAGATTGCAGGAAAAGACAGCTATAAAGGGTTCATATTAGAGAATATTTAATATACGAGAGTTTCGGTGGAGTTAATTTAGGAGTTGTCCATTATTTTGGCTAAATTACCTACACCTTTATAATATTAAATTAATAGTAGCTAATTGATACTTTCTGGTATTTCATGAAAACATTCTAACTATGCTACAAGTGTTTATTATTATTATTATATCATATGGTAGGAAAGTTAACTCTTTTGATACTTTGTCAATGACTTGTATATTAATCAATAATAACCCTTAACTTTGAGCATCTTTGATAACTCCTCAAGATATCATGACAAACATCAGGATAAATCTTTTGCCAGTTCATGTACATTCAAATTAGTATTCCACAAGAATAATATATCTTTATAAAAAAAAAATTCTCAGATATACAGCCTATTGAGGATATTAGTAAACAATTTTTTTTTTTTTTTTGATAATCGGGGTGTCCAGGCGACTTGCGTATATCTCAACTAATTTTCGAGGTTCATTGAACACCCTATAAGCTCAAATGACCAGATAAGCCACAATGTTATTGTGGCAGGTGACCTCAAAGTTTGAATTCACGAACTTAAAGAAGGAAGCAAATCTCCTTCCATGACTGGCCAACTCCTTGGGGTTAAGAGTCGATAATAAATATGTAAATTTACGAGTACCTGAATGCAGTGGCTGTACGAAAGTAGAAAGAAAACGGCAACCGCAAGCATATTTACTCAGTAATGAATTAAAAAAATTTTGATTACAAAGAAATGTAATTTTTGATATATTGATATTAGAAAAATTTGTGTTTTGCACTTTTTGGGCAAACATGATTCACTTTTGTATTCCCCTATTGTGTTTAGTATTGTTTGGCAACAATTATACGGAGAGAACATGCTTATTGTGAAGTCCTGAACGAACTTCATAAATTTAGCTACATTCTTGGTGAATGGTGATTGGTGAGAAGAATTAATTCTATAGAAAACAGTGAAGAAACATGCATCTGTAATGTATTAAAAATACATATATGTAAAGTATTATTAAATACAAATACAAATACATATTCATAAGCAAGATTTATCATTCAATTAATGTATGAAATTATTTATTTATATATAATATTATCTACTCATTTTATATCACATCAATTTTTTTATATAAACTTATATATTTAACCTTATTTATATTCTAAAACGTGTAACTAGACCAAGAGTTATTGACTTGAGCAAAAGAGGAAAAGTTGAGTAAAGGGATCAAAGGTAATGGCATGGTGGTTGTGTGATTGACTATATATAAATGCTGTGTTGCCTCTTCTCCTAACTCATTAAATTCTCTCTTAATCTCTTCTTTTTCTTCCACTTGCCACCATTTTCATTGCTCAAACTTAGTTTTATCATCAGATCTCTCTATCTATCTCACAGGTATATACATATACATGTACATCATCACATATATTTAACCTCTCTTCACTCTCTCTATTTCGTTTTAGAAATACTCTGAAAGGGTACTCTAATAGCTGCATGAAAATTAATATAATCACCAATTTAACATTGAACTTGATTGTTATTGCATGCAAAAGAGAAGAAGCATATCATCATCATGTGGAAGCTTAAGATTGCAGAAGGTGGCAATGATCCATACATTTACAGCACAAACAACTTTGTGGGAAGGCAAACATGGGAGTTTGATCCTGAAGCAGGGACTCCTGAGCAGCGAGCTGAGGTTGAAGCTGCTCGTCAAAATTTCTACAACAATCGGTTTCAGGTCAAGCCCAGTGGTGATCTTCTCTGGCGAATGCAGGTACTGGTACCAACCATTTCTATTTATATAAGCACATGTGTCTCTTTTCCAACACACAATTCATCTCCATTTTCAGATAAGTCCAACTTGAATTACGTGCAGCACTAAATTTAATGCAAAATAAATGAAAGTTCAGATATTCTCAATGCATATGTGATTATCTAACTTAATTAATTCCACCACTAATTCATACAAATTAACTTGACGGTGCTATGTGATTCACATATCATTTTTTTTATAGATAATTTTTACATATAGAATTATTCTAATTATTTTGATTATCTTTTTTGTTGTATATTTAAAAAAAATTATCATTTTTTTGGTATATTAATCCTGTATTAATGTATATATATTACTAATATCATGTAATTATGTTCCATGTTAAAGCTTAAATAAGATAAGGTTTTAAATATTATCATCTACAAAGTAGAAGGTAACTAATATTACCCTATCATGTATTAGTATATAATTTTTGTCTGCCATTATCCCACAGATGAGACTTTTACTGCGGATATATCATGAAATGATCATCAAGAACACCATTTATTTATTTATTAGCACTATAAAAAGATACAGAATTTTGTGGCGAGAAATTTCATGGAAGTGGGGTGTCCGAATATTTTGTCATTTTCAGAAAAGCTATAAAGATCAATAACTTGTTAAGTTAAAAGACGGAAGAATTAAAGCTGACCTACTTGACGAAGACTTAAAGATTAAGAATTTGGATAGATGATTATTTCCACTTTCTTCTTACTTTACTTTTAGCTAATGAATTCATGTGTTTCTCATTCATAGTAGTTACATATACAAATACAAATACAAATACAAGTCAACCCATCTCATTCACACATTTTATTTCCTCAATATTGTTGCTCCTTCTTCCTACATGACACATACAAACACCTCCATTTTCAAATGTCAATCAACCAATCATGTTAATACAGTATATAAAATTAATTTATTAATGAAGAAGAATAACTGTAGATTAATTGAATGAATAATTAATTTTCTTCACTCACTAATGTTGTTTGTCAAAAAAAAAAAAAAAATTAGTTCTTGGAGAGAAAAATTTCAAGCAAACAATCCAGCGGTAAAGGTGGAGGATGGAGAAGAAATAACGTATGAAACAGCTACAGCCTCGTTGAGGAGGGCGGTCCATTTTTCTCAGCCTTGCAAGCCTCCGACGGCCATTGGCCAGCTGAAAATGCTGGTCCTTTTTTTCCTTCCTCCATGGTAATTATTTGTGTATATATTAGGATTTTCGTATATGTAACCATGCAAAGATTATAATCTTTAGCTAAATAAATAAAATTGCATATATACAGGTGATGTGCACCTACATTACAGGGCATTTGGACACTGTATTTCAGCAGAGGTATAAGAAGGAAATCCTTCGATACAAACATATATCATCAGAATGAAGATGGTGGGTGGGGATTACATATTGAAGGTCACAGCACTATGTTTTGTACAGCTCTCAGCACATTTGCATGCGTATCCTTGGAGAAGGACCTGATGGGGGTCTAGATAATGCTTGTGCTAGAGCTCGAAAATGGATTCTGACCGTGGTGGTGTCATTCACATTCCTTCTTGGGGAAAAACGTGGCTTTCGGTACCTATGACTCTATTATTAACTTAGTTAATGGTCATCAATGCATAAATATATCTTTTGTTTTAAGCATTAATTTTCTTTTATTTGTGTAGATACTTGGTGTTTTCGAGTGGTCTGGAAGCAAACAATGCCTCCAGAATTTTGGATTCTTCCTTCATTCCTTCCATGCATCCAGGTTAGTTTGCATAATTTGGATTCAGATTTTAAAATTAATTAACAATTATTTATATAATAACTTTGATCTTAAAAAATGCAGCCAAAATGTGGTGTTACTGCCGCATGGTGTACATGCCAATGTCATATTATATGGCAAGAAATTTGTTGGCCCGATTACAACTCTCATTCTACAATTAAGGGAAGAGCTCTACATTCAACCTTACAATCAAGTTAATTGGAGGAAAGTACGCCATTTGTGTGCCAAGGTGAGACTATAATTACAAAAAATTACACATACATATATGCTTGCTTATTATTAATATTATAAAAAGAATATTAATTACAATTGAAAATTGTTGTAATTGCAGGAGGATCTTATTCCCCATCCTTTGATGCAAGATTTGATTTGGGACAGTCTTATATATTCACTGAGCCTTTCTACACGTTGGCCTTCAACAAGTTGATAAGAGAGAAAGCACTTCAAGTAACAATGAAGCACATTCATGAAGATGAGAATAGTCGATACATCACCATTGGATGTGTAGAAAAGGTATGCCATTTATTAATATGCAAGCATCAAATTTTATTCTGTACACACATTTCTATTCTCTTCATTGAATTATATATATACACAGGTGTTATGCTGTGTTAGCTTGTTGGGTGGAAGATCCAAATGGGGATTATTTCAAGAAGCATCTTGCTAGGATATCAGATTACTTGTGGGTTGCTGAAGATGGAATGAAGATGCAGGTAATTAATTTATTACTATCATCACATTCAATGTATTCTATCTTTGATTTGCATTCATAAATGCCCTGCACGCCATTGTTACACATGCAGAGTTTTGGAAGCCAGGAGTGGGATGCTGGTTTTGCTATTCAAGCTTTGCTTGCTTGCAATCTCACTGACGAAATAGGACCTGTACTCAAAAGAGGACACGAATTTATCAAGGCATCTCAGGTAATCATTTAACATTTAATAAACCAAATATTAATTCCATTGAAAGTTCCTTGGAGCTAATAATTGTATATGTTACTCGTAAATTAAGGTGAAGGACAATCCTTCTGATGACTTCAAGGGAATGCATCGACATATTTCGAAGGGATCCTGGACTTTCTCTGATCAGGATCATGGATGGCAAGTTTCTGATTGTACTGCTGAAGGTTTAAAGGTATTTATAAATTAATTTATAAATTTCTTTATCAAACAAGTTAAAATTATTTCTTTATTGTCTTGTATCTCTCCATAAATACTGTCCCTTTCTTTTATTTTTTAGTGTTGCCTGCTTTTCTCCATGATGCCACCAGAAATCGTTGGTGAGAAAATGGAACCTGAGAGGTTATATGATTCTGTTAATATCCTGATATCATTACAGGTACGCATATATCAATAAGTTTTCAAAAATATTTCCTCATACATATTTTTCAAGATTTTGTTTCCTGTATTTATATTATATCAATAAAAAGGTCAATTGTTTGGCTCTCTGCAGAGCAAAAATGGAGGTCTAGCCGCCTGGGAGCCAGCTGGAGCCCAAGAATGGTTGGAAGTAAGTTGTTGAACCTACATAATGATTTAAGTATTCAACTAGATCATTTGAATTTCCTCTCAATCATGTATCACAATTATACTAATGACTGGCACTGGCTATTATGTATTTATGTTCAGCTACTGAATCCCACAGAATTTTTTGCGGACATAGTGATTGAGCATGAATATGTTGAGTGCACGTCATCGGCTATCCATGCTTTAGTTTTGTTTAAGAAGTCATATCCAGGACATAGAAAAAAAGAGATTGAAAATTTCATCGCAAATGCAGTTGGCTACTTGGAAAACGTCCAACTGCCTGATGGTTCATGGTATTATTAATATTGTTAATTATATATCAATCGCAAGTAGTATATATACATAGATTACATATGCATGATATTCATATTTTCCAATAATATATTTTTATCTATAGGTATGGAAATTGGGGAGTTTGCTTCACATATGGTACATGGTTTGCACTTGGAGGACTAGCAGCAGCTGGCAAGACTTACAACAATTCTGCAGCTATGCGTAGAGGGGTTGATTTTCTTCTTAAATCACAGAGAGACGATGGTGGTTGGGGAGAGAGTTATCGTTCTTGCCCAGAAAAGGTTACACTTTTTAAACTTACTTATGTATTTGTATTTAATTTCTTAAACGCATTATAATTCCAACTACCAATGAACTAATCATGTGTATCCATTCTTCTCGGTGATTTAGAAATACATACCTCTTGAAGGAAACAGATCAAATTTAGTTCATACTGCATGGGCTATGATGGGTTTAATTCACAGTGGACAGGTCAGTTTCGACAAACCACGAAATTAATTAATATCTGTATTTATAAATGACGCGATACATTTTATTAACTTATTTCTCATGTGCTTGCTCTTTGGATTTTTATATAGGCGGAAAGAGATCCAACTCCTATTCACCGTGCAGCTATGTTGATAATCAATTCTCAACTAGAAGATGGTGATTTTCCCCAACAGGTACACTTTTAAAACACTCGTATGTTAAAACAAGTACTTAAAGGAAATGAAAAAAAATATTGATCACTTATAATAATTTAAATTATACAATTGCAGGAAATTACAGGAGTATTCATGAAGAACTGCATGTTACATTACGCAGTCTATAAAAACATTTACCCACTGTGGGCTCTTGCCGAATACAGAAGGAGGGTTCCGTTGCCTTCCAAGAATACTGTTTGAGAAATCCAATACAGAATATAATCTTTATACAATTTTCTTTTCTTAATTCTTTTGTAATGTAATGGGTATGATTTATCTGTACTGTTGTTCCAGTCCCCAACCCTAAATTATATAGAAGGGGCAGAGAACATGTATAATCTAATATAATGTTGTATCTTTGAATTAGTTATAACAATGAGTGAGAAGTTTTTATCCTGCAACCACCAACCTAGCTATTTGCTATGCTCTTTTGGTAATAAATAACAATAAGGATGGTATATATAAATAAGAAATTAAGAGTTCTTGAGAAGCTATCTATATCATTTTTTTTTTTTTTTTTTTTGAAACAGGTTGAGTACATAAATTATATATGTTTATTTTATTAAAAGGAGAAATTAAAGAAAAAAAATGCTGGAATTAAAAAACAAAGACAAGGCAAATTGTTGTGCGCGATCCTGATCTTCTATAAACAGAAGCTTAATTTGCCTTATCATATGTTTAACCTTACAACACTCTCTTATATAATTAACCATAAAGAAAGATATTGGAGCTGGCTAAGACATAGCTAGCTAAGCTCTATGTCATATAATTAATCAACGTGTTTGTGTGGAATAAGACGAACGGGAAGGCCCTTAGCTGGCATGGGCATTGGATCCACTATGATTTTCTCATTAGAAATCAATTTCTCCCAATTGAACCTTTTCACCACATTATGCATGAACACAAGTATCTCCAAACGTGCATATTCTTTTCCAGGGCACATTCTAGGTCCTCCTCCAAATGGAACAAATGTGTATGGAGCTGGTCCATTTATTCAAATCTTGTTGGATCAAAATTTTCGGGCTCTGGGAAACATTCTGGATTCCTGTGTGTTGAATGTGCGCTCCAATACAACTACAAATAATAATTATAATTCTTTTAGAAAATCTTGTCAATTTTGTATATAACATGGACAATTGTTAATGTATATATGAATATTGTAGCTTGAACTGACCTCCCAGCCCTTAGGATTAATGGAGAAACCATTGAAGACCAAGTCATTAAGGGCTTCCCTAAAAGCACCCTAGTGGAGGAGCAAGTCTCATAACTTCACATGCAACGTTCCATGAATACTTCATTTTCTGAATGTCTTCCCAGTTCAACAACTCCCCCGGCTTTTTCAATTTTGCAATTCCCATTTGTTCTATACATATGTTTCACAAAAGATAATTGTTAATAGCAAGTCAACGAGCTTGGAATAAGAGGAACAAATGAAAATGATGTTGTGTTTGTGTGTGAGAGA
The DNA here is from genome assembly GCF_008641045.1 of Pistacia vera. Lineage (NCBI taxonomy): Eukaryota > Viridiplantae > Streptophyta > Magnoliopsida > Sapindales > Anacardiaceae > Pistacia > Pistacia vera. The sequence goes on along the minus strand of NW_022196022.1, from coordinate 736,631 downwards.
GTGAGAAAATCCAGTGGAAACAGTTGGAATCAGCTGTGTTATTAGATCCTTTTCGTGGAAAATTATAATTTAAGGCGGGTTAAACTAAGACGTATGTGTTACTGTCTTTATCTGCATGGCGGCACTCGCTGTGTCGTGGCCACCGATCAATAAACCAAGAATTTTATGGGCCATGTCTAACTCATTTATGTGCTCACCATTCTCATCGGTTGCTTGTAACATATGTGACAAGATATCTTTCGGACACGTTTCGTTTTTTGCAAGATCCATCTTCCTTTGTTTGATAATAGCTATCAACTCTTTCCTGATCATATTTGAGGCCTTGATAGCATGGTTGAATGGAGTCCCTGGAAAATCTACCGGAAGACTGAAGCCAAAACATAAAAGGATCAGCAAATTTTGCAACATGCTCAGGATCGTCCAGGCTTAAGAAAACTTTGCATGCAACCCAGAAAGTGTATCTCTTTGCAAGTGGGAAAACTTCAGCCAGCCTCAAAATGCCTCTGTGCAATTGAATCCATCATTCCGATATATCTCATTAAGGCCTCTGGCTTTAGAAAGTTCGGTACCATTTTCCTTATCTTCTTGGATTCTTCTTTGGAGGATGTTTGTGTAGATGAAGGGAAGATCTTGTTAACTGAGTCGGGCCACCAGGCTTGGACAAGCTTGTTCTCATTGGAGAACAAGAACTTGTTTGAAGCAGCACCACAAACAACAACCATTGGTTCAGCTAGGATTGAAGTCTTGAAGATTGGAGAGTAGTATTTGGCTATTCTATCATAAATAAACTTCTCAGGATGACCCTTTCGGCCAGTGTTGAGAAAATCAAGACTTTCCCCTATGAATGGCAAGCCCATGTTGCCCGGAGGAAGGTTAGAGTAAGATGATTTAAATTCGTTGCAAAAGAGATAAGCAAAAGATCCAGCAAGGAAAAGAGTAAAGAAGATTAAGCCAGAAAGGAAGAAGAGGTCCATTGCTAATTTTGTGAAATGTTGGCTAGCAAAATGAATCTTCTAGCTAGCTTTAATTAATTGTTCATGAGATGAAAAGAATATGTAAAGATCATAATATATAGGAAGAAAAGCTATGAGAAATGGTTAGCTAAAAGACATAATAGGATTTACTTAACCTCAAAAGGAGGCAAATAAAGTGTCCGATTATGAAGTCAAGTCAATTAAATTAGGTGTGAAAGGTGACATGCAGCCAAATGGCTGATTTGATTGTAAGTATTTTGTTAAATTATGAATTCAGTGTGGTAACATTGATCTCTGAGGTCTTGATATTGTTTTGCCTTTGCAGAATCATTTTTGTTTAAATTTTCAATGTGACGACTCTTTATCAAAGTGACCACCTTCAATTTATTCTGTTTTCTATTATATCACGTGGCATTTCAGAGTTTGAGTGGTCACATGCTTCTGATAGATATTTTGTAGAACACGTATTGCATTTTGATATTCCATTAAATTGTTTTTATTCTCTTTTGAGATATTGTTTGTGGTCCATGACACTTGTCATTTATTCAAACAATGTGCTAGAAAGTTTGTTTGCAATTGTTGGTGGTCCGAATAAAGTTTGGAATAAACTTTTCTAATAAGTAAAACCATAAAGCATCTTGTTGGCCACCTGTCCCCTTGCATTGGCCAGAAGTTTTCTTTGTATTCTCTTCTCCAATGCAATTTCATTTTAAACCTGATAATTCCTTTGAAAGTACTCTGCATATTCTAAAAGGTTTCATTTGTTTTACATCAGGTTTCATATGCTTAGGGAGACTTACAAATACCTTCCTCAATACTTTGAGTTTTTTCGTCCTTGCCTTTACATTGGTTACGTAGCTGTTGCTTGATGGTATTTCGAGCTACTTCAACCAAAGAGCGTCTTCAGTGATTGATCCTTGAGAGGTCCTCAAGGCTGACTAGGGTGGTCTCGTTAATTTGGAGCTTGCAGTGATAGTTTGAAAGGGTGGAGTTTGAAGCGTTGTGACACCAAGGACTGTTCTTGCAACTGATGGTTAACTTTGGCTTTGTAATTTAACTGTATATGTTTACCATAATGGATTGGCTTCATCTCAACTTGGTCCCATGGAAGTAGGCATTTTGCCGAACCATGTAAAATCCCCTAGTGTGCTTTATTTTGTTTCATGGATATTGGTTTGTATTGGTGATGAATGAACAAACTCATAAGCACTAAAATCAACTTAGCAACCCATTCACTTAGGTTTAATCAACTTGGTAAGTGATTAAAACTTTTAGTTGGCATCGGAGCTAGTTTTGAAGAGTTATTTCAATTAATCCTTGCTTGTTGATTGTGTTTAAATCGCATTTTTGTATCTATTTTCTTCTGGGTATTTTTCACGATTTTGAGCAGATCTGTTCACTATAGACCTTGTGACCATTTTGGATCTATGTCACCACATAGGTGTTGAGCTTTCTGACTGTGACCGCCTCTGTGTGTGTTGTGACTTCTGTCTTGCGAACTTGTGTGTGACCACTTCAATCTTTGTGTGATGACACTAACTGTTTTGCTTACCATGAGTTTTTTCAGTGAAGGAGGGTCTACCAATAGACCACCCTTGTTGGAGGGAACCAACTATTCCTTTTAGATACCTAGGATGCATGCCTTTTTGAAATCCATTGATGAGAGGGCTTGGAATGCTTGTACGGTTGTTTGGAAAGAACCTAAAACTAATGAAGGAAGTGGGACTAAAGGAAAAGCTATTGATCAAATGGACCAAGTCTGAGTTAGAAGAGTCTAATTTTAACTCGAAAGCCCTTCATGCAATTTTTAATGCTGTTAGTATAGGTCAAATGAAAAATATTGTTAACTGTGAAACTACAAAGGATGCTGTGATAGACTCCAAGTAAAAAATGAAGGAATTGATATTGTGAAAAAGACTAGGCTTAGAAGATTAATAATGGACTATGAAAATCTTGTTATGCATGATAATGAAACCATCATTGATTTTCATGGCCGATTGTGTGATATCACTAATGAGGTTTTGCTTTGGGTAAAATCTTTTCTGACGCTCAACTTGTTAGGAAGGTGTTGTGCTCTTTGCCTTAAAGATTCATGTCCAAGGCAACCTCTATTAAAGAATGCCACAACCTCGACAAGATGCAACTGGACGAACTGATTGAATCTCTGCAAACTTTCGAGCTTAGCTTGAAAAGATGGGAAAAGAAATCATGTAAAGGGCTTGTGTTGAAACATGAGGTAACTTCTGATTCTCCAGTTATTTGTGATACTAGTGACAATGAAGATGATGAGTTTGCTTTAGTCACTAAAAACTTTTCAAAATTCTTGAAAAAGAACATGAGAAACCCAAGTGTGGCTAAAAAGGGAAAACAACCTTTTGTGACAAAGTTTTCTGACCAATCTGGTCAAGGTGGTTTCTCAAAAAGATTTTCAAGAGAAAGTGAAAAGAAAATCAAAGGTATCAAATGCTTTGAGTGTGAAGGCTATGGCCATATTCAGTCTAAGTGTGAGAACACTCTAAAGAAAAAGGATAAAGCCATGGCTGCCACCCTAAGTGAGAGTGACGACACTGAGAGTGGGGGTGATGAATGAGGATGAACACTTTTTGGCCTTTACGGCTAACCAAGAGGACAGTGATAATGTGTCCTTGGATGATTCAAGTGATGTCTACAAAGAGTAACATGAGGGTTATGACAAAATGTATGAGACATGGTTAAAAGCCATCAAGAGGATTAAATCTCTTGAATCTAAAAAAATCTTCCTTGATGGAAGATAAGAAGATTTTGAATGATAAATTGAAAGCCTTATGCTCTAATATCAATTGAAATTTTTAATCACTTACCAAGTTGATTAAACCTAAGCGGAATGGGTTGCTAAGTTGATTTTAGTGCTTATGAGTTTGTTCATTCATCAGCAATACAAACCAACATTCATGAAACAAAATAAAGTACACCAGGGGATTTTACATGGTTTGGAAAAATGCCTACATCCATGGGACCAAGTCCAAATGAATCCAATCCACTATAGTAAACATTTACAATTCAATTACAAAGCCAAAGTTAAGCATCAGTCGTTAGAACATTCCTTATTGTCATAATGCTTCAAACTCCACCCTTTGGTCGAACTTCGAACTACCATAGCAAGCTCCACATTAATGAGACCGCCTGGTTAGCCTTGAGTACCTCTCAAGGATCAATCACTAAAGACACTCTTCAGTTGAAATAGCTTGAAATACCATTGAGCAACAGCTACGTAACCAACATAGAGGCAAGGACGAAAAAAACTCAAAGTATTAAGGAAGGAATTTGTAAGCCTACCTAAGCATATGAAACCTGATGTAAAACAAATGAAAACATTTAGAATATGTAGAGTCTTTCAGAATTATCGGGCTTAAAATGAAATTGCATTGGAGAAGAGAACATAAAGAAAACTTCTGGCCAATGAAAGGGGACAGGTGGCCAACAAGATGCTTTATGGTTTTACCATTTGGAAAAGTTTATTCCAAACTTTCTTAGGACCACTGACAATTGCAAACAAACTTTCTAGCACATTGTATGAATAAATGACAAGTGTCATGGACCACAAACAATATCTCAAAAGAGAATAAAACGGTTCAATGGAATATAAAAATGCAATACGTGTTATGCAAAATATCTGCCAGATGCATGTGACCACTCAGACTCTGAAGTGCTCACATGATATAATGGAAAACAGAATGGATTGAAAGTGGTCACTTTGACAGAGAGTCATCACACTGGAAATTTAAACAAAAATAATTGTGTAGATGCAAGACGATGTCATGACCTAAGAGATAAGTGTTACCACACCAAATTCATAATTTGACAAAATAATCACAGAGTGGATTGATTAAATTATATGCATGAAACATGAGTATGTTTATTTCTGTTAATTAATTAAATAGGTGCATGATTCAAAGATTAAGTAATCAAAGTCTTGGAACTTGGTATCCTAAATTAGCTAGATATCCGTTCTTTCAATTAATCCTACCAAATATATAATATATTATCAATTGATTTTTTTTTAAAAGAAACATCCCTTTCCCAATTGACTTTCATCTGTTGTTGCATATGGGATTTTCTCAAAACTTTATACCATTGTTTAGCCAGTTTATATTATATCTTACTTAACTTAATTATTGACATATTCCTCTTTGAATGTCTCAAAATAAACTACTAATTAGATCAATGAAAGAGGCAGTGGATTCTTTAATTATTGTATGGGTTAAAAATCATCTTGGGTCTTATTAGGCCCAAACATGAAACACCTGCTATGTGGCCCAAGGACATGGCCCAATTTCAGTTGGGCCTATGCCAAGATCCATATTATGGGCCAACTCATTGCATCAACCAGACAATTAACTAGTTGAATTCTCTAAATATTAAGGCCTTCCCTCCAATTGGGCCTCATCACTAATCAACTTGGGCCTAGGCCCAACAACCCAATATCATTCCAAGAACCCAGAGTTCCTCTTAAACCATATTTCATCCACTTCCTATTTTTATCTATATCCTAATTCATGCATCTAAGATCCTAAATCTTGCATGAATTAGGACTCTTTCATTGAAGCTCTAATCTCCCATCAAACTCCGGTAACCCTTCCTCCCCTTATCCCTCACTAAATAGCCTCTTTCAACCTCGTTGACTTGAGCGTCGGAGTGCCTATGACAAAGATCACACCAGTGTTCTATTTAAGTTTCGCACTTGTTTTGTTGTGTGTGCAAGTTTAGTAGATCGTCAACGGCCTCAACCTTATAGGATCAGTCAATTCCGTAACCATAGATTTTTACTATATACAATTATACTTACCATTGAAAATATGTTTCCACAAATGAAAAATGAAGAAACTTAAATTAATTAATAGGTTTCAAACTTGATGATTACATAAATTATATATGTTTATTTTTATTAAAAGGAGAAATTAAGGAAAAAAAATGCTGAAATTAAAAAACAAAGACAAGGCAAATTGTTGTGCTTGATCTTGATCTTCTATAAGCAGTAGCTTAATTTTCCTTATTGTATGTTTAACTTACAATGCTCTCCAATATAAGTAACCATAGAGAAGGATCTCCAAGATCTAGGCCTCCATCTCATTTTAGATACAAGTTTAGACTTATTTTTCTATATTAAATCTAATCATAAGATAATTGGAAACTAATGAGATGGAGGCCTAGATCTTAGAGATGTTAGTGTCGAGATGACATGCAACCAAATGGCTGATTTGGGCGGATTGATTAAATCGTATGCATGAAATATGAGTATCTTTATTTATGTTAATTAATTAAATAGGTGCTCAAAGACTAAGTAATCCAAATCTTGGAATTTAGTATCCTAACTTAGCTAGATATCTGTTCTTTCAATTAATCTTATAAAATCTATAATATATTATCAATTGCCTTTTTTAAAAGAAACCTCCCTTCCCAATTGACTTTTATCAGTTGTTACATATGGGATTTTCTCAAAACTTTACTCCATTGTTTAGCCAGTTTATATTATATCTTACTTAAAAACTTAATTGTTGACATATTCCTCCTAGAATGTCTCAAAGTCAACTATTAATTAGATCAATGAAAGTGGCAGTGGATTCTTTAGTTATACTTACCTTGTAAATACGTTTCCACAAATGACAAATGAAGAAACATAATGTTATGCAATCAACCTAAAAACAAATAGAAACAAGCAAGAAACCAGAAAACCACAAACAATAAACACCGGATCTTTACCGTGGTTCACTTGTCCGATTTGAGCAAGCTACATCCACGTTGAACTCCGGAAAGGGAGTTTGCTGCACTATGATTAAAGAACAACCGATTACAATCACAATTACAAAGAATGACACCCAAGAAACCCATATCAAACAACTCTGATTCAAACCCGTAATCTGCCCTAGGACTCCTCTAACCTGGAAATCCCTATAACAAGAACACAGTAGTTCTTCCCTTGATTGATTAACCCAAACCACTCAAGAAACCCACAGATTACACTGAAATCAGACCCAAAGAAAGAACCCTAGTTTCACCAAAGAAAACGAAAAACGGCTCTCGACTTTTTATGTTTGACCTACTGTTACAATAAGAAACCCTAATCCTTTTATAGTGTTGACTGGAGGCTTGATCTCAGCCGTTGGTTTTTCCTCTGAATCAGCGGTTAGGATCATCCAGGAGCTGTCTCAAAATGACACCGTTCCATTAATTCAGTATGACGCCGTTTCAGCATTCACTCACAACAATCTCCACCTTGAATGCTAAACATTCACAGCGCAGCAAACCCAAACAGTTCCATCATTGTTTTGGTCTTCATAGGTTATCTTACATGCAGCAGGTTCAAGCAGTGCTTGAACTTTGCAGGTGAGACAACCTTGGTTCCCATATTGGCAGGATTATCTTCAGTGGATACCTTTACAAGATCAATTACCCCTTGTGTTACTAAGTCTCTGATGAAGTGGAAGCGGACATCCACATGCTTGGTCCGCTCATGGTAAACTGGATTCTTACTGAGATGGATTGCACTCTGACTATCTGAGAATACAGTAGCCTTGCCATCAGTCAGTTTTACTTCGGCTAACAAACCTTGCAGCCACACAGCTTCCTTAAACACATCAGCAATAACAATATACTCTGCTTCAGTTGTTGAAAGAGCAACAATGGGCTGAAGTTGTGACTTCCAGCTAATGCAATTTCCTCCAAGGGTAAAGCAATAAGAGGTGGTGGATTTCCTTATGTCTTTGTCACCTGCAAAATCAGAGTCTACAAAACCCACCAAGTCAAGTGTATTATGCCTTTTACAGAAGTTTAGACCAACATTTAGGGTACCATTAATGTACCTTAATACTCCCTTTAAGGTAGTCCAGTGCTCACTGCCTGGATTTGCCATGAATCTGCTCAGTAGGAAAATAGAGTAGGACAGGTCTGGTCTAATACTGATCATTCCATACATCACAGATCCAATAACATTAGCATAGGGGACAGATTCCATTTTGATTATCCCAGATTCAGTTGTGGGGCATTGGCTCTTGTTTAACACAACATGGTTTGCAAGAGGCATAAACACTGGTTTTGAGTCAGCCATACCAAATTTAGACACTAGTTTTTCTAAGTATGATTTCTGCCTAATGATTAATTCATGTTTGCCCCTGTTCCTGATAATGTCCATTCCTAGGATTCTTTTGGCATTTCCTAGATCCTTCATGTCAAATTCTGATCTAAGCTGGCCTTTTAACTCATGAATTTTAGACTTAGACTCACTCACAAGTAACATATCATCCACATACAGTAAAAGATATACAGGCAGATTATGATTCAAATTAAAATAGAAACAATTATCATATCTACTCCTAGTGTATCCTATACTTACAATGAAATTGTCAAACCTCTTATACCACTGTCTCGGGGACTGTTTCAGTCCATACAGTGATTTGTGCAGAATGCACACATGGTTAGGTTTCTTGGGATCAATAAAACCTAGGGGTTGGCTCATGTAAATCTCCTCTTCTAAGTTACCATGCAGAAAGGCAGTGGTAACATCCATCTGTTCTAACTCTAGGTTATAATGGGCAACAATGGAGAGCATTAACCTAATGGTTTTATACTTGACTACAGGGGAAAAGACTTCATTGAAGTCTATTCCTTCACGTTGGGTGTAACCCTTAGCTACTAACCTGGCCTTGTACCTAAGGGGGTCAGTAGCTGAGATTCCCTCTTTAATCTTGTACAACCATCTGCATTTGATTAGTTTTTGATCCTTGGGTTTGGGAACCAAGGACCAGGTTCTGTTTACCTCAAGTGACCTCATTTCCTCTTCCATTGCTTGCCTCCATTTTTCCCTTTCCTTAGAGTTCATTACTTCTTCATATGAGTCTGGTTCTGTTCTTTGAATCCCTGTTCCTGCAAGCAAAGCAGTGTATATTAGTTCAGCATAAGAAAACCTGGCAGGGGGTCTTACCTCCCTCCTTATTCTATCTCTGGCAAGTTGATAGTGTTCTAATTGTGCATGTTGGGGCTCTGAGGCATCTGCTTCATTTTCTTCACTATCAGATCCAGGATCCTCTGATTCTGGTTGGTTTTCAAGTGCATGTTCCTCATTGGGTTGAGGTGGTTCAGCCTGCTGACCCACGGCTCCACCTCAATGGTTGTACTCTCAGTTGTATTCTTGGTAGGTTCAATTGGGGTGCTTGTACCAGTGTTCTGTTCAATGGTTTTACAAGGGAACACCCCTTCATTAAAGACCACATCCCTAGAGATGATGATTTTTACCCCTGGTGAATTTCTGTCCCAGAGTCTATACCCTTGGTACCATCTTGATATCCTAGGAACACATACTTGGTGGATCCAGGCTCTAACTTTCCTCCCACTGTATGTGCATAGGCTACACACCCAAAGATTCTCAAATGGCTTAAACCAGGCTTTCTTCCTGACCATACTTCTTCAGGACATTTGAAATTTATGGCAGTTGAGGGGCTCCTATTTATCAAATAGGCTGCAGTGGACAAGGCCTCTCCCCAGAAGGTATTAGGTAACCTTGAAGTGAACAACAAGCATCTGACTTTTTCCAGGAGTGTCCTGTTCATCCTTTCAGCTACCCCATTCTGCTGAGGGGTTCTTCTCACAGTTCTATGTCTTAGGATTCCTTGCTCACTACAAAACTTATCAAACTCAGTGTTACAGTACTCTAATCCATTGTCAGTCCTTAGAGTTTTTACCTTTTTGTCTAGTTGGTTTTCCGCTAGGGCTTTCCACTCTTGAAATTTAGACAGAGCATGGTCCTTAGTTCTAAGGGTGTAAATCCACACTTTTCTGCTAAAATCATCTACAATGGACATAAAGTAGCTACTGCCCCCATGAGACCTCACTCTCTCAGGTCCCCATAAGTCTGAGTGTATGTATTCTAAACAACCTTTGGCCAGGTGTATGCCTTTTGGGAAACTGACTCTGTGCTGTTTTCCCAAAATACAGTTCTCACAAAATTCTAAGGTTGCAGTAGTGTCCTTTCTTAACATGCCTTGGTTACTTAGGATATCTAGTCCCCTTTGACTCATATGTCCCATCCTAAGGTGCCATTTTTTTGTTACTGACATATTTGGGGTGACAAGAGAAGAACTTAGGCAATCAGAATAATATTCTCCATATAGGATGTATAACCCATTCTTTTTTTCTCCTTTCAGAATTAGATTCTAGTTTCCATACACATTCAGCCACCCATTTTCAGCTCTGTAATAGCATCCTTCCTCATCTAAGGTTCCTAAGGATATGAGGTTCCTTTTAAGTTCTGGAATGTACCTAACATGAGTAAGTTTTATTAGTTTCCCACTACAGAGTCTAAAGGTTATACTGCCTTTACCTTTGACCCTACAGGCATTGTTGTTCCCCATGAACACAATTTCCCTATCATATTCCTCAAAGTCATGAAACCAGTCCCTATTGGGGCTCATGTGAAAAGAGCACCCAGAATCTAACACCCACTCTCTTGTATTGTAAAAAACAGAGACAGTAAGCACCTCTGTTTCTTCAGCTAAGTGTTTGGATGAGGCTAGGTTACTCTCTGTGTTTCCCTACTTTTGTTTTTTAAGCCATTCAAAGCAATTCTTTTTCAGATGACCAGTTTCATTATAGAAAAAACATTTTCTAGACTCTGCCTTATGCTTATTGTTCCATTTACCCCGTTTCTTGTTTTTGGACCCCTGGCTAGGTTGACTGCCTTTACCAGATTGAAAGGTATTTGGTTTTCCCCTAACAAACAGGTTACTCCCACTTCGTTTTTGGACTTTTAACTCAAGTTCTCTAGCCTTAAGACCAGCCACAATCAAGTCAACACTAGGGACAGTACCGAAATACTGAAGTGCATTCTTAACAATAAGATAATCTTTTGTAATGGAGTTTAACAGTATCATGGCTAGACTAGTCTCTCCTAGTTCCTGATTTGTGCCCTTTAAAATTAAGGTCATTTTTAGGAATTCATCTAGGTTCTCCTCTATTGTCTTGCTACTATCCATTTTATAAGAAAACAAAGCACCCTTGAGAAAAGCTAAGTTTGGTGCAAATTGAAGTGCATACAAAGTTTCGAGTTTACCCTATAACCCTAGGGAGGTTTCGATTCCATCAACCTTTCTCAGTACACTGTCTGAGAGGTTCATCACGATCAGATTGTAGGCTGCTTCATCAATCTCCTGCTTCTCCTTCAATTTCTCCTCGGACCATTTCTTTTGATCCTTCTCCAGTGCAAGGCCGACTTTATTATGTGAAAGCAGAGCCTTCATTTTCTTCTTCCAACTCCCGAAATCGATCTTCCCATCGTATTGGGAGATCTCCATACGTGTAGTGCTCATGGTATTATATAGACAGTGTGATACAGTCTAAGGCGTAAGTGGCGTTGTTACACCAGAAGTTGCCAAATACTGCCAAGCAGTTTTTAAGGCGATCACTGGTTTCCAGCCTATATACCCTTAAACTGGACAAATATTTTAAAGAGAACACTACAAGTACATTCTAAGGCGTAAGTGGCGTTGTTACACCAGAAGTTGCCAAATACTGCCAAGCAGTTTTTAAGGCGGTCACTGGTTTCCAGCCTATATACCCTTAAACTGGACAGACAACCGAAAAAGAACACTACAAGTACAGTCTAAGGCGTAAGTGGCGTTGTTACACCAGAAGTTGCCAAATACTGCCAAGCAGTTTTTAAGGCGGTCATTGGTTTCTAGCCTATATACCCTTAAACTGGACAGACAACCGAAAAAGAACACTACAAGTACAGACTCACGACACTGACCAAGATTACTCTCCTTAACCAGTGTTTGTGATCTAATCTCACAAAGATAACCCCAAGACTCAGTAAGAATCAAAGTTCTAAGGCTCTAGGAACCTTTGGATTGAGAAACCCCTAAAATCTGAGAAACCCTAATTTTTCGATTTGTCAAAAAATTGAACGATTTCTAAAACCTAGATTACACCCTAGGACGATGGCTCTGATACCACTGTTATGCAATCAACCTAAAAACAAACAGAAACAAGCAAGAAACCAGAAAACCACAAACAATAAACACCGGATCTTTACCGTGGTTCACTTGCCCGATTTGAGCAAGCTACATCCACGTTGAACTCCGGAAAGGGAGTTTGCTGCACTATGATTAAAGAACAATCGATTACAGTCACGATTACAAAGAATGACACCCAAGAAACCCAGATCAAACAACTCTGATTCAAACCCGTAATCTGCCCTAGGACTCCTCTAACCTAGAAATCCCTATAACAAGAACACAGTAGTTCTTCTTTTGATTGATTAACCCAAACCACTCAAGAAACCCACAGATTACACTGAAATCAGACCCAAAGAAAGAACCCTAGTTTCACCACAGAAAACGAAAAACGGCTCTCGACTTTTTATGTTTAACCTATTGTTACAGTAAGAAACCCTAATCCTTTTATAGTGTTGACTGGAGGCTTGATCTCAGCCGTTGGTTTTTCCTCTGAATCAGCGGTCAGGATCATCCAGGAGCTATCTCAAAACGACACCGTTCCATTAATTCAGTACGACGCCGTTTCAGCATTCACTCACAACACATAAATTAATTAATAGGTCTCGAATTTGATGAGTACGTAAGTTTTATATGTTTTTTTATTAAAGGGATAATTAATTTGCCTTATTATGTATATGTTTAACCTTACAACACTCTCCTATATAATTAACCATAAAGAAGGATCTCTAAGATCTGTTCTTTCAATTAATCTTGTAAAATCTATAATATATTATCAATTGCCTTTTTTAAAAGAAACATCCCTTCCCAATTGACTTTTATCAGTTGTTACATATGGGATTTTCTAAAAACTTTACTCCATTGTTTAGCCAGTTTATATTATATCTTACTTAAAAACTTAATTGTTGACATATTCCTCCTAGAATGTCTCAAAGTCAACTACTAATTAGATCAATGAAAGTGGCAGTGAATTCTTTAGTTATACTTACCTTGTAAATATGTTTCCACAAATGACAAATGAAGAAACTTAAATTAATTAATAGGTCTCGAACTTGATGAGTACGTAAGTTTTATATGCTTTTTTATTAAAGGGATAAATTAAAGAAAAAAATGCTTAAATTAAAAAACAAAGACAAGGCAAATTGTGTGCTTGATTTTGATCTTGCATAAGCAACAACTTAATTTGCCTTATTATGTATATGTTTAACCTTACAACACTCTCCTATATAATTAACCATAAAGAAGGATTTCTAAGATCTAGGCCTCCATCTCATTAGAGATACAAGTTTAGACTTATTTTTCTATATTTAATCTAATCATAAGATAATTGGAAACTAATGAGATGGAGGCCTAGATCTTAGAGATGTTAGTGTCGAGATGACATGCAACCAAATGGTTGATTTGGGTGGATTGATTAAATCATATGCATGAAATATGAGTATCTTTATTTATGTTAATTAATTAAATAGGTGCATGATTCAAAGACTAAGTAATCCAAGTCTTGGAATTTGGTATCCTAACTTAGATAAATATATGTTCTTTCAATTAATCTTGTCAAATCTATAATATATTATCAATCGCCTTATTTAAAAGAAACCTCCCTTTCCCAATTAACTTTTATCAGTTGTTACATCTGGGATTTTCTCAAAACTTTACTCCATTGTTTAGCCAGTTTATATTATATCTTACTTAAAAACTTAATTGTTGACATATTCCTCCTTGAATGTCTCAAAGTCAACTACTAATTAGATCAATGAAAGCGGCAGAGGATTTTTTAATTATACTTACCTTGTAAATATGTTTCCACGAATGACAAATGAAGAAACTTAAATTAATTAATAGGTCTCGAACTTGATGAGTACGTAAGTTTTATATATTTTTTTATTAAAGGGATAAATTAAAGAAAAAAAATGCTTAAATTAAAAAACAAAGACAAGGAAAATTGTTGTGCTTGATTTTGATCTTGCATAAGCAACAACTTAATTTGCATTATTATGTATATGTTTAAGCTTACAACACTCTCCTATATAATTAACCACAAAGAAGGATCTCTAAGATCTAGGCCTCCATCTCATTAGAGATAGAAGTTTAGACTTATTTTTCTAAATTAAATCTAATCATAAGATAATTGGAAAATAATGAGATCGAGGCCTAGATCTCAGAGATGTCAGTGTCGAGATGACATGCAGCCAAATGGCTGATTTGATTGGATTGATTAAATCATATGCATGAAATATGAGTATCTTTATTTATGTTAATTAATTAAATAGGTGCATGATTCAAAGACTAAGTAATCCAAGTGTTGGAATTTGGTGTCCTAAATTAGCTAGATATATGTTCTTTCAATTAATCCTATCAAATCTATAATATTATCAATTGATTTTGTTAACAGAAACCTCCCTTTCCCAATTGACTTTTATTTGTTGTTACATATGGGATTTTCTCAAAACCTTAATCCATTGTTTAGCCGGTTTATATTATATCTTACTTAACAACTTAATTATTGACATATTCCTCTTTGAACTTCTCAAACTCAACTACTAATTAGATCAATGAAAGTGACAGTGGATTCTTTAATTATACTTACCATTGTAGATATGTTTCCGCAAATGACAAATGAAGAAACTTAATTTAATTAATAGGTCTCAAACTTGATGAGTACGTAAATTATATATGATTATTTTCTTAAAAGGAGATATTAAAGGGAAAAAAATGTTGAAATTAAAAAACAAAGACAAGGCAAATTGTTGTGCTTGATCTTGATCTTCCATAAGCAATAGCTTAATTTGCCTTATTATATATTTAACCTTACAACACTCTCCTATATAATTAACCATAAAGAAAGATCTCTAAGATCTAGGCCTCCATCTCATTTGAGATACAAGTTTAGACTTATTTTTCTTCATTAAACTAATTATGATAATTGGAAAATAACGAGATGGAGGCCTAGATCTTAGAGATGTCAGTTTCAAGATTACATGCAGCCAAATGGCTTATTTGGGTGGATTGATTAAATCATATGCATGAAACATGAGTATGTTTATTTATGTTAATTAATTGATTAGGTGCATGATTCAAAGATTAAGTAATCCAAGTCGTGGAAATTTTGTATCCTAAATTAGCTAGATATATATTCTTTCAACTAATCCTGTCAAATCCATAATATATTATCGATTGCTTTTTTCAAAAGAAACCTCCCTTTCCCAATTGACTTTTATCTGTTTTTACATACGGGATTTTCTCAAAACTTTACTCCATTGTTTAGCCAGTTTATATTATATCTTACTTAACAACTTAATTATTGACATATTCCTCTTTGAATGTCTCAAACTCGACTACTAATTAGATCAATGAAAGCAGCAATGGATTCATTAATTATACTTGAAAGTTTTAATTACTTACCAAGTTGATTAAACTTAAGCAGAATGGGTTGCTAAGTTGATTTTAGTACTTATGAGTTTGTTCATTCATCACCAATACAAACCAAACATTCATGACTTAAAATAAAGCATATTAGGGGATTTTACATGGTTCGGCAAAATGCCTACATCCATAAGACCAAGTCCAGATGAATCCAATCTATTATGGTAAACATTTACAGTTCAATTACAAAGCCAATGTTAAGCATCAGTAGCAAGGACATTCCCTGTTGTCAGAATGCTTTAAACTCCACCCTTTGGTCAATCTTCGAACTACCACAGCAAACTCCACATTAATGAGACCACCTGATTAGCCTTGAGGACCTCTCAAGGATCAATCACTGAAGAAGTTCTTCATTGAAGCAACTCGAAAAACCATTGAGCAACATCTACGTAACCAATGTAGTAGCAAAGATGAAAACTCAAAGTTTTGAGGAAGGTATTTGTAAGCCTATCTAAGCATATGAAACCTGATGTAAAACAAATGAAACCTTTTAGAATATGCAAAGTACTTTCAAATGAATTATCAGGCTTAAAATGAAATACATTGGAGAAGAGAATATAAAGAAAACTTCTAGCCAATGCAAGGGGACAAGTGGCCAACAAGATGCTTTTTGGTTAGACATTTTTAGAAAAGTTTATTCCAAACTTTCTTGGGACCACTGACAAGGCAAACAAACTTTCTAGCACATTATATGAATAAATGACAAGTGTCATGGACCATAAATAATATCTCAAAAGAGAATAAAAATTAGCAATAATACTATGCGTACTAACGGATTTTACTAACCAACGTACGAACCTAAAGCATAGTACGTGTACCATACGCATAGTACGTGTACCATATGTAATTTTAACAAAGGTTAGTACGCTGATTAGTAAAATTCGTTAGTACGCATAGCATTACCCAAAAATTAGTTCAATGAAAACAAAATGCAATACATGCATGTTGTGCAAAAATATCTGCCGCCAGATGCATGTGACCACTTAGACTCTGAAGTGCCTGATATAACGGAAAACAAAATTAATTGAAAGTGGTCACTTCGACAGAGAGTCATCACATTGGAAATGAAATAGAAATGATTGAGCGAGAATCAACATGAAGTGCTCATACCACGCCTAGTGTTACCACACTAGAATCATAAACAAATAACTTACAATACTTACCATTGTAAACATGTTTCCACAAGTGACAAATGAAGAAACTTAAATTAATTAATAGGTTTCGAACTTGATGAGTACGTAAATTTTATTTGTTTTTTTATTAAAGGGATAAATTAAAGAAAAAAAATGCTTAAATTAAAAAACAAAGACAAGGCAAATTGTTGTGCTTGATTTTGATCTTGCATAAGCAACAACTTAATTTGCCTTATTATGTATATGTTTAACCTTACAACACTCTGCCTTATTATGTATATGTTTAACGTTACAACACTCTCCTATATAATTAACCATAAAGAAAGATCTCTAAGATCCAGGCCTCCATCTCATTTGAGATACAAGTTTAGACTTATTTTTCTATACTAAATCTAATCATAAGATAATTGAAAAATATTGAGATGGAGACCTAAACTTAGAGATGTCAGTGTCGAGATGACATGCAGCCAAATGGCTGATTTGGGTGGATTGATTAAATCATATGCATGAAACATGAGCATGTTTATTTATGTTAATTAATTAAATAGGTGCATGCATTATTGAAAGATAAAATATTATCCTAAATTTGCTAGATATCTATTCTTTCAATTAACCCAGTCAAATCTATAATATATTATCAATTGATTTTTTTTAAAAGAAACCTCCCTTTCCCAATTGACTTTTATTTGTTGTTACATATGGGATTTTCTCAAAACAATACTTCATTGTTTTGCCAGTTTTTATTTGTTGTTATATATTCCTCTTTGAATGTCTCAAACTCAACTACTAATCAGATCAATGAAAGCGGCAGTGGATTCTTTAATTATAGTTACCATTGCAAATATGTTTCCACAAATGATAAACGAAGAAACTTAAATTAATTAATAGGTCTCGAACTTGATGAGTACGTAAATTATATATGATTATTTCATTAAAAGGAGAAATTAAAGAAAAAAAATGCTGAAATTAAAAAACAAAGACAAAGGCAAATTGCTGTGCTTGATCTTGATCTTCTATAAGCAGTAGCTTAATTTTCCTTATTGTATGTTTAACCTTACAACACTCTCATATATAATTAACCATAAAGAAGGATTTCTAAGATCTAGGCCTCCATCTCATTTGAGATACAAGTTTAGTCTTATTTTTCTATATTAAGTCTAATCATAAGATAATTGGAAAATAATGAGATGAAGGACTAGATCATAGAGATGTTAGTGCCAAGATGACATGCCGCCAAATGGATGATTTGGTTGGATTGATTAAATCGTATGCATGAAAAATGAGTATGTTTATTTATGTTAATTAATTAAATAGGTGCATGATTCAAAGATTAAGTAATCCACGTCTTGGAATTTGGTATCCTAAATTAGCTAGATATATGTTCTTTTAATTAATCCTGTCAAATCTATAATATATTATCAATTGCTTTTTTTTTTTTTTTAAAGAAACCTCTCTTTCCCAATTGACTTTTATCTGTTGTTGTCGTTTCACGGCTACATCTTTGGTTGTGAAATAGCTAGAAATGGCTTTACCGATGCATGGCCGGCCATATACGGCTGGTCGTGTGCCATTTCGTTGACTACCAGTGGCGACCGATGGTGGTGGTTGGCTACTGGCAGTGACTTGAGGTGGGTAGGGGTGATTTTGCTATAAATTAAAGTTTTTATATGACTGGGCTGTTTTAGAAAATTTAAAATGTAGGAGGTAAAAGAAATGATTCAAAAAATAATATTTTATTAATATTAAAAAATGAGAGGAATTTAGTAATTTATATAATATACACACCCATTTATCCTCCCAACCAAACATATTAATATAATATACTCACCACTTTATTCTAACCAACCAAACACATTTCCCTAAATATTCCCAATAATCTTCAAGGTGATTTATCTTTCCATTAATATAACACCCATTATAATAAAAACAATAATGCTACGGACATCGAGATTCTACACCGAAATCTTACACCGACTTACGTGTCCTGTGACTCACACCAGACACGTTTCAAGTTCAAATTTTTTTTTCTAGTGAACGATCGTTCATCAACTATGAACGGTCGTTCACTTACATGGACGGGCGTCCCCATTTAAAGGATGCCCATTCATTAGTAAATGGAATAAAAAATATAAACAAAATTAAGGGATGGCTGTCCATAACTTGGGGACGACCGTCCCAAAAATAGGACGGGCGTCTACATATAATGGACGCACGTCCATTAACAATGGTTTTAAAAAATTAAGGGACGCCTGTTCATCAGTTATGGACAGCCGTCCCTTAATTTTGGACGGGCGCCCGCAAATAAGGGACGCCTGTCCATAATGTAAACATAAAAAATTAAAAAAAACTTTGGACACTCGTCCATAACTTGTGGACGGGCGTCCCTAACTTGTGGACGCCCGTCCATAAGGAATGGACGACCATTCATAACCTATGAATGGTCGTCCTTTAGTTTTGGACGGGCGTCCTGGAAATTAAAAGACAAATTAAAAATATATTAGGTTAAAATACAATTTTGGGGGAAGTTTTTAAAATTAAAACACAGTCGCGGTCTTCTTCTTTGTCTTCATTCCCTATCTGTGCTGTTGTTCTTCGTCTTCCTCATCTACGCTCTTCTTCTTCGTCGAAGATCCTTATCTGTCGTGGTGATTCTTCAAGTTCCTCATCTGCCATTGGTAATTAGTCACTTTGGTTTCTGAATTTATTTATTTATTTATTATTATTATTTTTTTTATGT
This sequence comes from Pistacia vera, assembly GCF_008641045.1. NCBI lineage: Eukaryota > Viridiplantae > Streptophyta > Magnoliopsida > Sapindales > Anacardiaceae > Pistacia > Pistacia vera. The sequence continues at coordinate 717,382 of NW_022196022.1, read as the reverse complement.
TGGATGAATGTGTTGGATTTGAATTTTGTATTGATAAAGAGAAATCCAGTCAATTTTGTGGGACTAGTTTGTGTGATTGATAAATAGAAATGTTCCCTTTTGAGTGTTTTTGGCTTGAACAATTCTTACATTTTTGTTAATTGTGTGATCAGCTCTCTTTGAAGGCCGATTGTATAGGCTCTTATGACTTGTTTTTTTTTTCCCTAGTAACTTAAATAAATTATATATGCAGCATTTTTTTTTTTATCTGTTAGAGCAACTTGCGACAACTTTGATAAGACAGAAAGAATAGAAATGAGTTATTGCAGGCTCTTATTCTTGTTTAAACGCGATAGTGGGTAAAAATATGCTATTGGCGGTTGAAAGGAGAACAGAAAGAATAGAAATGAGTTATTGCAAACCCATATAAGAAATTAGACAAACAAGAAATAAGATAAACCCAATAAGATAAACCTTCTTATCTACGTTCACTAGTTTAAAGAAGAGAACAGAAAGAATAGAAATGAGTTATTGCAAACCCATATAAGAAATTAGACAAACAAGAAATAAGATAAACCCAATAAGATAAACCTTCTTATCTACGTTCACTAGTTTAATTGCCAGTTTCACTGAAATATATACAATAAGTAAACCTTTTATGCTAGTTATTTTCTTTTTCGTCTCTTTTTCTGTAATCATCTTATCTATATTTCACTAGTTGTATTGCCAGTTTCACTGAATCCCATATTTCTTCAGATTTCGGTTGGTGCCCATATATATCCACGGAATCCAGTCCTCCATTTAGGAAGTGGTCTTGGCTTCAGTGTACTAGGTCTGTCTGGTGATGAATTACTTACAATTTCAATTTGTTACAACTAATCTGAAATGACTGCTCTGTTTTCTCATTATAAGAGTAAACTTCTGAGTGCAAACTTTCAGTATCTTGTTTGATAATTTATATCTTTAATAACTTGAGCATTTGCTTCTTTCTTTATTGTGAATGCGGTGTTCTTGTTCCAGCGCTTCAATGATGATTGCCTTGATGTATCATAAATTTTATCTATTCAAAAGCAGACCCTTAAATATTCTTTTTCAATACAGTGTATGAGACGTTCAAGGCTTTTTAATTCTATATCCGAAAATGAGTTTTCAAGAACTAGGATATTATCCAAAATTTTGTATTCTCAGTGTTTTTAATATCTAAAAACCTGCTTGAAATTCTAGTCAAATGCTTTTGAAGATAATATAATGCCATAGATCTCAATGTACATTCTTTTCAGTTCCTGACTTCTTGGTAGTAGGGACAGCTAGGTTCGTAGTCTTCTGAGATGTTCAAGGGTCAAAAGACTATTGCGTGAACCAAACAAGAGTTATCATCTATATGGCATGATATGGACCTGTACTGTAGAACTCCCCTCGGTAAATAAATTGATTGATCTGCTTGCTTTTTCTTTCTCTCTGTTAGTTGGTAAAGGTGAGATTTCATTTGTTCAACATAGGAGATATTGTAAGTTAGGAAGAATGTCTTTTTCAGAATCCTAGAATGGCATGGTATGGACCTGTAATGGAGTAATTTTCACATGTTAAAATCCCATTCTATGATTTGCTGTGTGCATACAAAAGTCCCAAGTAGCAGTAATGGTAATGGTATTGGTACAGCTACAGGAATTTAAAGGCTGTAGAAAGCTCGTGGGCATTTATAGAATTTAGCATTTATCATTATGGACAGTCGGAAAAGAGTGGACCATGACGATTCATTTCTTGAAGTTAACTTTACCAAGTTTAATAAAAATAGCACATGTGAAACTCTTTGAGAGAATCTTTCATACAACGGTTTTACATCTTGCATTCTAGAACCAGTGTCTTGACATGGCCTTCCATGATTAGTTGATTGTAGGTATTTCAACTATGATATTAATCAAATTCTATACCATGATATAGACTTCAACGAATTAGAGGCATGAAGGCTTTTGTTTTGTTTTGTTTTTTATCTTTTTTATTTATATATTTTTAAGGTTAGGACTTGACTAATCGCCTATATACCTGCTAGCTTGTTAATTATATAATTATGTAAAACAAATGATGTAGAGAAATGGTATGGAAATGATCATAATTGAATTTTGAGGCATAGTTAAGTAAAAAATGTTAGTGATGGATGGGGACATGGTAGTTTATTATTTTGTGTTTCACAAAGATCTGGATACACAGTGAGCCATATGTATGGCATAACTTACTATATACGCCAGAATTGTATAACATGCTGTATAGCCAGAAAGAGTTGAAGCGTAAGTTCCTTGTTTCAAAGTTTTCATATTGTCTTATTTGCAGAGTAACAGTAAGGAATGATGATGAATTCAGTTATGACTGATTATGATGATAAATTGTTTATGTATACAGGTTTTAGAAGAAAGCAGAAATGGTGAGAGCAAAAAATACAACCATTCCTCATGAAGGTACATCGTCATCTGAAATTCAATTTCGAGACTTACGACATAAAAAACAATACGAGGAGGTGTCGAAAAGAGATATTTGCCTTGGAAGAAGTTTGGATTTAGGACTTATAACAAGTTTAGGTTTAGGTGATGAAATGAATAGTTGGATTAATAATTTGAAATGGGACCGGTTAGTCAGTATTAGATATGATGGATATAAGCATTCGATCTATGAGTTTTTTGGTAGTTTGGAAGTTGTGGAGACAGATACTGATGCGTTTCTGGCATATACAATGTTTTTTAGATTAAGGAATCAGAACTTTGTAGTGAGACCACAAGATAGGATTTGATTTTGAAGGTTTGGAAAATGTATCTAGAACGTGGGATTCCAAACAAGCTTGGATTGATGTTTCCGGGATAGGGACTTACCATCCACATAGGTGTAAATCTACAAAGTTAAAGAATCCTGCTATGAGAGTATTTCACAGATATCTAATTTACACATTTAATGGTAGGAAATAGACAAATGGAAATGTGACGGTTAAGGATTTAATGTTCATGGAAGCAATAGTAGCAGGGAGGCAAGTAAATTCAGCGAAGTTATTGATTAAGAAGTTGGGAGAGATTCAAGCAGAAAAAGGAGAAATATATTGGGGGATGCTTGTTACGTTAATATGTGAGAAGTTGGGTATTGAGATCACCCCTAATGATGCAGCAAATAAGATTAAGTTTTCTGCAAATAATGTGTTGGCGAATGTGACGTTGAATAAAATGGGTTTGATTAAAAAGAATATGGCAGGAGAATGGTTTGTAATTAGGGATGAAATGAAAGGAGATGCAACAGTTCAGGAAAGTGTCAATGTTCCAGAAGGGGTAAATGAAGGACAAGTCTATGTGCGCAAAAGAAGAAGAATGGGTATTGAACCTGGATCATCTGAGAATATAGAAGATATGTCTTCTCATACTTTAGACGAAATAGAAAGCAGATTTGAGCGGATGGAAAAGTTTTAAGAGGAGTTTTTTTCACGTATTGAGAGGCAACTGCAAGAACAACATGATCAATTGCAAAGTGATTTCAACTCGTTTGCATCAAGAATAGAAGAAACAGTTGACATCATTGGGGAATGCATGACAGAGATTTTTAGCATGATGAAGAACTTCTAAACAGCCTCCTCCTCCTCCAGTCAACCTCCACCCCCTGCACCATGATTAAGAATTTCTCAACAGCCTCCTCCTTGTCAACATTCTTGGGGAATGCACTATGAATGTTAATTATGATTATGTGTACTTCAAATACTAAGCTTTATGTACGAAGATTATATTTGCCTTTTGTTTATAAATAGATTGACTTCAGCGGATGTTCTTGATAAAGATTGTCTTTTGTTTATAAATAGATTTGCCTTTGTTTATACATATCTCAACCACTTTCTTGAATGCATATGTATATGTAATACTAGACATACCCAAAGACATCAAAATTCAAATCTCAAATGAAATGCATATCCAAAATTCCATCTACAACCGGAGTCTGCAATGTGACGATAATATATAATGAAAACATTCATAATAAGTTACATTAAGGTCATTATCATGAATTCACAACCCTACATCAGATAGCCAACTCATACACAACCAATGACAAAAATACTAAAAACAAAACAACTGAATCAGCATACAACTCAACTGCATTCGACAGAAATTAACCAAAGCATGAATAATTTCTACCAAATACAATTCTATATGCTTCAACCTGTCAACAATATCAAACATCTCCTAACGAGATATGTTCATCATTTACAAACTCCTATCCAGTATAGAAATTACTTTGTCCTGCGAGATTCTGAACTGGACCAGTGGACATCTGTCATTGTTTAACAACCACAATTTAGCACATGTTATAGAAAACTTAAGCCAATTACAATTATAAAACATACATAACACATACCTGGGTAGTAACAACATCATTCGACAACCCTTGATTTTCCGCATCGGCCACAGAAGTACAAGAAAGAAACTATTCCTTTTGTCGCTCTACTGATGATCATTTTCCTAAAAAGTAGCATAACACATTAATAATCAAGTCGATACTATTCTAAACTTCAAAAAAGTCAATAATGTTTCAAAAAGAAATATCATGTAAGCATAAGTGTGTAACTCATACCAATTCTTTGTTTTTGAATTTTTTCTTTTTAACCTTACGTACAATTTCTTCAACCTTCGATTGCTTTCTTCTACATGGAGGACGACCTTTGCTACGAACTGCCTGTGGACTAATAATTAGACTATTCCCCTCTTTTGGAGGACTATCCCCATCTTGACTACTCAAACCAGTTGTGGAAGAGATGTTCATTTTTGTACCAAGCCCTCCTTCACTTTCCTTTTGCTCCAACTTTTTCCTTATGTCAATCATAAACTCCATCAACATATTATAATCTTCCTCATTGTTTGATGCCATATCAGCTACTGTCAGCATTAAATTAGACAACTTATCAAAATGTTGTCCTTCAATGTTGTTGCTCCAACTATTATAACTCACCTTAATTTTCGTATGACATCTGTTTATATTTTTTCTTTAACACCGTAAAATGTACTTTTTTGGAACGTGTGAAACCCTTTTATGAATCAACACCATAATGGCATGTCTGCATAAAATCCCCCTGAACTCAAACAAATGAAAAGTACAACGAATATCACACGAACTTTCTTCAAAGTATAGCGCAAACGGAACACGGTGACTACTATCTCCAAACCAAACATCTTCTAAAACTTGATACTTCTCGTATGAATCACATTTATTCAAAAAAGATAATTCACAATAAATCTTCCCTGCAATCTTTTCTTGAAATTTTTTAAACTTTGCAGTTGTGTATGCACTTTGAAATTGTTTCTCAATAGGGTAATTAGTTATGCATGGTATCCAAGATTTGAAAGATTTGTCATATTGTTCCACAAATTGTTTCAAAGTAGTTTTGGAATTTACATACCCATCCAAAAATGCATGCATACTTTCACTACGTTGGGTAGTAGACATACCTACCCAGAAAGTATCTTTAAGAAATGTAGGCATCCATCATACTTTTTCTTTGTACAATCCACATAACCATGCATTCTCATGAAGGTTATGCTCATCAACAAATTGGTTCCATCGTTCTTCAAACTCTTCACGCGTAAAGGAATCATACACAATATTTTGCAACTTAAACTTTATAGTTTCATATTCCTTATACCCTCTTAACTTTTCAAGCATTTTCTTCGTTATATGCCACAAACACCACCTATGTCTTGTACTAGGGAAAACAATCTCAATTGCATTTTGCATGGCCTTACTTGATCAGTGATAATTCCATTAGGAGCAACATCCATGCATTCAAGCCAAGAACGAAATAGTCATACAAATGTCTCAGTGTCCTTGCGAAAATAACCCACAACCTAACAACGTTGAATGTGCATGCTGATCAACCCCCACAAAAGCAGCAAATGGCATATCATACTTGTTTGTCAGATACGTTGTGTCGAAGGTGACAACATCACCGAATTCTTTATATGTAGCCCTACATCTAGAACCAACCCATAGCACATTCTGTAATCAACTCTACATCAATCATGTACAAGAATTTTGAATTCTCCTTTTGCATTTTCATAAAATACTCAAGTACTGCTGAAGCATCTCCATCTCCAACTCCAAGCCATAGCCTTCTCACCTTTTCAATGTAATTCCTACAATCTTTTTATAGAAACGTCAAATTCTCTACACCTTCTGCCTCAACTGAACATGACTGAAAATTTTTACACAGTCTAATCCCAGCCACATCATTAACTTCAAGTCGCCTTTTCACATAAGGTTTTATCGTTCGGTTAACCTTGAAATATCTTCTTTTTGTCGGAATTGTAAGATCATGGTTACGTTCAAGTACAACTGATTTAATTTCCCATTTGCATTCACCATTCAAAGTTGCACTAATCTGACTTTTACAATCTGTTTTGGCAACAGGTTGCTTTTTCAAGGTATTTCTGGACTTACATCTCTCTTTCCCAGAATAAGAACATGTCACTGTCACATATCTTATCTCTCCATCATCGCCTTTCTTTGACGTACATATCATTACTTCAAATCCCATTTTGTTACCATACCATTTGTAAGACTTCACCAGACTATCAACTGAATCCAACACCATTCCAATATGAGGCTCTACTTCTTCCTCTACACATCCCATATCTTCTAATTCATCACGTTCATTTTCCTGATCATTTAATAGTTTTATAATAGACAAAATTAGAATGTACTAATACAACACATCAAAAGAAACAATACGATACAATAAATTTAAAATCATGTTAACGAAAAAGTTAAGGTTTCTAGCATAATTTACCTTATTATCATTGTAATGAGGCAAACTGAACTCTTCCATATTCTGTAATTTAATGCAAAACCAATACTAGTGTTCGCGTTCATGAATCTGATTCACAACAATCACCAACAAATATTCTCTATCAATTTTTTTTCTATTGTAACATATATTCAATCCAAAATAGAATACAAAACTACATAAATGCATAAGTTAAATAAAAACCACTTAACAACCTTAACAAATCTTTCTAATCTGGACAAATTTTGATCTTCTTATCTCCCTTTCCACTGTAAACAATTGTTTTATGAAATTTTTTTAGCTTTCGTTCTTGTCACGGTAGCTGGTTGTTGAGGAAGAAATGGCTGTTGAGGAAGAAACTCGAGAAGAATGTAGACACAATGTAGATGCAAAGAACAGACGGGAATGATGAAGTAGAAGGTGGCTATAGGTATAAAATGAAGTTTTTTCTTTTTTCTTTCGCTCGAAGAATTTTGGTGCTGGTTTTTGGAGAAGTGTATTAGAGAAGCTAATGTTTTTCGCAAATAAAAAAAAAATTAATTAAAATAACATTATATTTGCATTATGGACAGTCGTCCATATTATGTGGATGACCGTCCTTTACATGAGGGACGGCCGTCCATTCCTTGTGGACAGGCGTCCGCTATATGTGGACGCCCGTCCACAGGTTATGGATGGGCGTCCAAATTTTATTTTTTTTATTTTTTTTTTATGTTTACTTTATGGACGGGCGTCCCTTATTTGCGGGCGCCCGTCCAAAATTAAAGGACAGCCGTCCACAACTGATGAACAGGCATCTCTTATTTTTTTTTTAATTTTTTAAAACCATTGTTAATGGACGGGCGTCCATTACCATATGAACGCCCGTCCATTAATTTTGTTTATAAAAATTTTATTATTTAAATATTGGATGGGTGTCCATTATATGTGGACGCCCGTCCTTTTTTTGGGATGGCCGTCCCCAAGTTATGGACGGTCGTCCCTTAATTTTGTTTATATTTTTTATTCCATTTACTGAAGAATGGACATCCTTTAAATGGGGACACCCGTCCATATAATATGGACGGGAGTCCATGTAAGTGAACGGTCATCCATAGTTGATGAACGGCCGTTCACTAGAAAAAAAATTTTGAACGTGAAACGTGCTTGGTGTGAGTTACGGGACACGTAAGTTAATGTAAGATTTCGGTGTAGAATCCTAGTGTTCGTAGCATTGTTGATAATAAAAACATTATATGAACCAAACGCATCCTAAATCATTTCAATATCAATAATACTATTCTTACAAAGATTTCCATACAAAGTGAAGTGGCAAAAAATGAATGGAAGAGTAAAACAAAAAGTCAAACTCATTAAATTCACTCTTCCATTCATTTTTTGCCACATCACTTTGTATGGAGATCTTTGTAAAATTTCTTTGTAAATGTAGTATTACTCTATCACACCATTTCCCACTGCACTTCTGCCTATATATTAATCAACTATCAAAGCTAGCTAGCAGAGTGATTTGCTAATAACCAACATTATATTTAACAAAATTAGCATGGATAGATAACTAATATAAATACAAAAAAGGTTCTGGTAATAAAAATGAAAGATACCAAGGCAAAAGACAATCTATCTCCACCTGAAATTTGAAAGGCACCAAACTATTTTTTGAGCTTAGAGCTGTTAGAATGTAAAGTAAAATGGGTGTTATTTGTTAACTGTCAAAGCTATGAGGACTTGTGTAAAGTTGTACAGAAACGGTGTAGTTTTGACTACAACCGTGTTTTAGCTTAGCTCAGATTGTAAAGTGTAAAGTGAGCTGAACTACTGTAGTGAAAATAATGTAGCTTCTATTGACAAATTCCTCTTTCATTTTACCTAATTTTCTTTGATTTTCTTCGTTTATCACTCAATCTCACATGGTATCAGAGCCGTGACTAACGTCATGGCTGAAAATCCTGATTTGAGCTCAAATCCTCTGCCTAACAACCTTGAGGAAATGCTGAAGGAAGTGTTAAATCGATCCTCATCTACGGTTGCTTCAAGTCTACTGGTGATCAATCTGAAACTTACTCGAGATAATTACAGATTTTGGAGGTTCGCATGAGCTCGAGGACCACTTGCTCGGTAAAATTTCATGTCCCTCGCCTTTAATTTTGTCTAATATGAATGTTGATTTTGAGTTGAGTCAACTGAGTGGAGAACTTAGGGTTAAGAATGATTCTATCAAGGACAAAATTAATCCTAGTTACATAATGTGGAAGAGAACATATAAGTTTCTGGTTAGTTGGCTGTTAGCTTCAATATCGGAAAGTATGTTTGGTACAGTATCGAAGAGTAGGTTTTCAACTTATATTTGGAGAGTCCTAGAGCATGAATTTGTTACAGACTCAAAGGCTAGGGCATTACATCTTAAGAATCTGTTACAGACAACTCAAAAGAACAATTTGAGCGTTTTTGAATATGTCAAAGAGATGAAAGAAATTAGTGAAAGTTTATCAGCTAATGGTATGATCATATCTGATGATGACTTGTTACAGTATATTCTGGATGGATTAGGTCCTGAATATGATCATGTGGTGGTAAATCTTACATCTAGGCTTGAATCGAAAATAGACTCAATTACACTTCAAGAAGCACAATTTTTGCTCCAAAAATATGAAGTTAGATTAGACAAGTTTAATTCAGTTGACTTGTATAATAGTTCAGCCCATATTGCAACTACAAATAGCACTGGAAGTGGAAATTTTTGAAATTCTACAAATAACATTGGAAGTATAAATTTGGGATATTCTGGACTGAACAATGACAAAACTTATGGAGTTATTACTGGGAACTTCAATTCTGTCCCATCTCTAAACTCTCTAGGAAATCCCCATGTCCAATAGCCATATCCACTACTATCAAACCACTTCCCTACTGGTTCAACTACTCAATATTTTTCCTAAACAATACTCCCACATTTACTCCTAGAGGGCCTGGTTTTGTTCCTTATGGAAGAGGCAAAGGTCGTGGTTATAATAGAAATAGACTGATCTGCCAAGTTTGTAACAAAGCAGGTCACTCAGCTACTCAGTGTTACCATAGATTCAACTCTGCTTATAATGGTAATCTACACCAGAATCAATTTTCTAAACACCCATAGTTTCCTAATTCCCTTTCTATCAACCTCACAACACAAATAACAATCCAAACACTGCTCAGTACTCGTCTACTTCAGCCCTTACTCCAAAACAACTGTCTCCCACTGGTCAACCATAGTTTAGCCCTCATCCTGGACAGACTAGCTTTAACTCTGATTACAGTGGTTTCTCACAATAAGAAGTTAATGCATCACATGTTGTGCCCTCTCTAATGTCTATTTTTGGACCACTTAGCCAACAATCTACTGATTCTGGTCACAATCAAGCATTTATGGCTGTTGTTTCCACTGGTGCAAATCATAATTCCCAGCCTGTATATGCCACTCAATTCACTCCTATGGATCCCACCTGGTACATGGATTCTGGAGCCACTAATCATGTAGCTTCAGATCTCAGTCAACTGCAACTTAGCAAGGAATATGGTGGTGTAAGCCAACTTCAAGTGGGAAATGGTGAGCACCTGGATATCACTCACACTGGTAACACATTCTTACCTAGCATGTTTCATTCTAAATGCTTACACCTTAAAAATATCTTGTGTGTTCCAAAAATAACCAAAAACCTGCTTAGTATTTCTAGGTTCACTAAGGACAATAATGTAATTGTTGAGTTTAATGTTGACTGTTGTGTTGTCAAGGATCAGTTAACCAGAGCAACATTACTACAAGGGGATCTTAAAGGTGGCCTGTATCAACTGCATATACCCTAGTCCATCTCCCATTCAAAACCTGTTTCTACTTTATCATCTATTTTTCCACACACTAAATCAAAGAGTTATAGTTTTCATTGTAAAAACACTGTCAATAATGACTTACAGTCAAGTAGTCAGGATAGTTTTAGTATTCCAAAAGTTATCAACTCTAGTTCAAATGTTACTCTTACACCTTGTGATTCTACTGCAACTGTTGTTTCCTTGCAATGTGATCATCCTGATAACATGTTTCTTGCACAATGTACTGCATTACCTATAACTAAAAGTGATTGTTTTAATTTTCCTCGAAAATCATCTATTTTGCCTATAATTCAAACTGACAATTCTGATGTGATTGCTGATATATCTATTTTTAGTCAACAAACATTGCTGAAAATACTATGAATGATCCTACATCTCACTGTACTAACAACACAAATGCTCAGCATCACTTAACATGACATAGAAGGTTAGGACATCCTCACTTTAGTGTTATGCATAGAATTCTGTCTTCACTGCCCAAATATTATAAGTTTGCAAAAGTCAAATCTGATTATGATAACAACTTCACTTCTTTTAGTGATGCATGTCAATTAGGTAAAATGCATAATGTTAGTTTTCCTACCTCACATACTAAGGCTTCAGCTCCCTTGGAACTTGTCCATAGTGATGTTTGGGGTCCTGCACCCTGAACATCCTCCGAAGGCTTTAGGTATTATATACAGTTCTTGGATGATTATAGTAGATATACTTGGTTATTTCCACTTAGAACTAAAGCTGAGGTTAAGTCCATTTTCATTAAGTTTCATCATTTGGTTGAAAGACGGTTTAATACTAAGTTAAAATATCTTCACTCTGATCAAGGTGGAGAGTTCATTGTACTTCATACTTATCTTACCGAGTTTTAGATAATATATCTCCATATGAAAAATTGTTTAATAAACCTCCTGTGTATGAAACTCTGAAAGTTTTTTGGTCTTCCTGTTTTCCTTTTCTTAGGGTCTTTAATCGTCATAAGTTTAGTTTTCACTCCACTAAGTGTGTCTTTGTAGGATATAGTCTTGTCCATAAAGGTTACAAATGTCTAAGACCTGATGGAAAAATTGTTGTTACTCCTAGTGTCAAATTTAATGAACAAGAGTTTCCATTTAGTTCAAATTTTACCTCAATCTCTCAACAAAAAACTGATGCTCCTACAATTTCCCTTGACACATATCCTACTTATATTTCTTTTCCATACACTACTATTCCTAACAGTTTAGATACAAAGTGCACACTGAAAGATCCTTCTGCAGTAACTAGCTCTCTAAATCAATCCAAAAATGGCACAACAGTGAACATTAATTCTGCAGTTCCACATTGGTCTATTCCTTCACAAACTATTCTTCCTACAAATAGTTTATCATCCTCCCAAACACCTCATTCACCATCACTACCTTACTCTCAAACAGACCTCTTAACTGCTAAACCAAACAACACTTTTACCAAATCTGCTCCCTTTCCATATACATCAGTTTCCACTCTTCCTACTGTACCATCATCACTTTCCTTCCCATTGTGCTCACTTGAGGTTGATCTCACTTCATCCAAGGTTCCTGCAAAGTTGCACACTGACAAGTCTATAGGTACAAACACCCATCCAATGTTAACTCAATCCAAAACAGCAGCTTCTAGTCATTATGCAGCCTTACCAACTACTGCAGTTCTAGGTTCTAGTTCTGATAATTCTACAGCCTTGATAACCGCTACAGCCACTGATCCCTATGCTATCCTACCACAAATTACAGCTACTGGTCCTAAGTCTGATCATTTTGTAACTTTGCCAAACACTACAGTCTTTAATATTCAACTTGATCCAAATGTATATGTTGTAAACACAGCAACCACTACACTACCTACATATCATCCTCAAGATATTAGTTTAGAAACCTGTGTAGTAATACCTGAACCTCACACTGTTATTGAAGCACTTAATAGTCCTGAGTGAAAACATGCAATGAAGAATGAGTTTGATGCCCTACTGAAAAATGAAACCTGGACTTTAGTTCCTGCTCCTTTAGATAAAAATATTGTAGGGAACAAATGGGTGTTTAGGACCAAGTTTTATTCTGATGGTTCTTTAAAAAAATGCAAAGTTAGGCTTGTTGCCAAGGGTTTTCAACCAACTCCTGGACTTGACTATTTTGAAACCTTTAGTCCAATAGTTAAAGCCTCCAGTATTAGAATAATTCTCACCTTAGCTGTCACTTAAGGGTGAGACATTCAACAAGTGGATGTAAACAATGCATTTTTAAATGGAACTCTGAATGAAGAAGTCTACATGCAACAACCTTTTGGTTTTGAGGATCCCATTAAGTCAACCTATGTATGCAAATTGCATAAAGTTCTATATGGACTTTAGCAAGCTCTAAGAGCATGGTTTAACAAGCTAAAAATAGCTCTTCTTAGCGAAGGGTTTCAAAATTCAGTTTCTGACAGCAGTTTATTTGTGTTTAAACAAAATTTTCATCTCACCTATGTGCCTGTGTATGTAGATGATATTCTTATAACAAGGTCAGATAACTCCTTCATTACTCAACTTATGCAAGATCTAAATGCTGAATTTTCGCTTAAAACACTTGGATCTTTGTTCTATTTTTTGGGGCTGGAAGCACTAGGAACTGTTGCTGGAATTCATCTGAAACAGAGAAAATATGCTATTGATCTACTGTCTAAAACAACAATGTGGGATTGTCATGCCTGTACAACTCCAATGGCTGTAGGAACCAAGCTATATTCCATTGCTAATGAGTTATTTGCTGATCCAAGTTTATACAAGAGCACAGTGGGTGCCCTATAATATTTGACACTTACACAGCCTAATATTAGTTTTCCAGTCAACAAACTAAGTCAGTTTTTGCAAGCTCCCACAGATCTTCAATGGCAAGCGTGTAAGAGAATTCTAAGATACATTAAAGGTACCTTGAATTATGGACTGCATTTTAAGGCAGCAAGCATTTTAACTATAGAATGCTATGCTGCTGTAGATTGGGGTAGTAACATGGAAGACAAGAGGTCCACTAGTGGATGTTGTGTATATATGGGACCAAATTTAATTCAATGGAGTTCTAGAAAGCAAAAGGTTGTTGCTCTTTCATCAACCGAGGCTGAATATATAGCTCTAACTCAAACAGCCACAGAAATTGCATGGCTACAAAGTATGTTTGTAGAGTTAGGATTGTCCATTTCAGTCACACCTATCATTTGGTGTGATAATATAAGTGTTGTAGCTTTGGCAGCCAATCCAGTGTTTCACGCTAGAACTAAACATATAGAGATAGATACACATTATGTTAGAGAGCGGGTTATTGCAAAGAAGTTAACTATCCAATATGTGCCCTCTAAACTTCAGATTGCTGACTTACTGATGAAGGCATTATCTGTTACTCAATTCACTGAATTAAGAAGTAAACTGAATGTTATTAGTCAAGAGGAAGTTGAATCAAGAAGACAATGACAATGCTCAAGTTCACTTACTGACTATTCTGGATGACACTCTCTGAATGGAATTTTTTTTTTCTTTCTAGGCTTACTAAAATAGTTTTTGGAATGCTGATGGTTGTTTGTTCTGATTGCTGAAATAATTTTTTGGAATGCTGATGGTTGTTTGTTCTGTGTAATTTTGGGAGTTGCAGTTGATGGTTGCTTATAGTTGGTTGCTGCCTAATGGAAATTCAAAACACTAGGTTTACTGAAGTGTTTTCTGGAATACTGGTGGTTGTTTGCTCTGTGAAAATTTGGGAGTTGCAGTTGATGGTTGTTTGTAGATTGGTTGTAATGTCTGGTTAAAATGGTTTCCGGAATGCTAATGGTTTTCAGTTCAGTGTGATGGTTTCTGTGTAATTTTGGGAGTTGTAGTTGATGGTTGCCCGTAGTTGGTTGCTGCCTAGTGGAAATTGAAAATACTGGGTTTACTGAAATGTTTTCTAGAATACTGGTGGTTGTTTGCTCTGTGAAAATTTGGGAGTTGCTGTTGATGGTTGTTTGTAGATTGGTGGTAATGTCTGGTTAAAATGGTTTTTGGAATGCTGATGGTTGTCAATTCAGTGTGATGGTTTTGTGTAAATTGAAAATTACAATTGGTAGTTATCTTGTGGAAATTGAAAAGTTAAGCTGCAGGTGGCTGTGTACATGGAAAGGTTGTATTTGCAGTTGGTTACTGCCTTGTGTACATTGCAATAGAAGTTGGAGTTGTATTTCTACTGATGGTTCTTTTAAATGTTACTTGGAGTTTGAACTGACAGCTTTACTAATGCTAAACTGTTAGTTCCTTTTTAAGATGTAAATCAGGTGGTTGTGTACATTGAAAGGTTGTATTTGCAGTTGGTTACTGCCTTGTGTACATTGCAGCAGAAGTTGGAGTTGTAGTTCTACTGATGGTTCTTTTAAATGTTACTTGGAGTTTGAACTGACAGCTTTACTAATGTTGAACTGTTAGTTCCTTTTTAATGTGAATCAGCAGAAGTATTGAAGATTAGCAAATGCAAGATGATGTGAATCAGCAGAAGTGTTGAAGATCAGAATACCCAGAACATTACTCCAGATTAGTTTAAGGGGGAATGTTAGAATGTAAAGTCAAAGGAATGCAAGCTGATGTGAATCAACAGAAGGTTGAAGATCAGAATACCCAGAACATTACTCCAAATTAGTTTAAGGGTGAATGTTAGAATGTAAAGTAAAATGGGTGTTATTTGTTAACTATCAAAGCTGTGAGGACTTGTGTAAAGTTGTACAAAAACGGTGTAGTTTTGACTACAACCGTGTTTTAGCTTAGCTCAGATTGTAAAGTGTAAACTGTCTCACTTTACTCTTTTACATATAAAAGAGTAAAGTGAGTTGAACTACTGTAGTGAAAATAACGCAACTTCTATTGACAAATTCCTCTTTCATTTTACCCAATTTTCTTCGATTTTCTTCGTTTATCACTGAATCTCACAAGAGCTTGGCAAGTCGTAGATGATAGAAATAGAATTACACCTTTTTGCCCAATGATCACATCACTTAAACAATCAAACTTTCATTTCCAATAACAACGACTCATTGGTACCCCTACTATTTTCTGATTATGAACCCTCTTGAATCCTCCATATCTACTTTCTTAGGGTATCTCCAACCCAACGCTATTTTGGTGTATAAACACCAAAATGGTGTGAAAAATGGCCTCCAACCCAGCGCCAAGTATTACACCAATTTGGTGTAAATATACAGTGTCACGCCAAATTTGGTGTAGCACTGTTCATATACACCAATTTGGCGTGGCGCTATTCAAATACTATAATTTTTTTTTTTTTTTTGTTATTTGTATTTATGTTAATTTAATTATTGTTTATATTAATATTTATAATAATAAATTCATAATAATTATATGATTCAAAAAATGATGAAAAATTAAAAACAAAATTTTATTCAATGCAAATATTAAACTACAATAACTCAAAATAAAAATTAACACTAATATAAAAACACTAAAATTAAAATAAAACACAACATAAACTAAAATAACAATTTAGTATTTTGGTAGATTATAAAATATATTTTTTTTATAAATATATATATTTTATAGTATACTGGAATACTATAAAATATATATTTTTTTTCTGTGACATTTTATATTAAATGTAATATTTTTCTATATCAAATGTAATGTTTATTTGATTAAATAAATGCTTAATTTTATTAAATTAACATAATTTTCAAAGTAATTATTATTTAATAAAAATATAATTTCTAATATTTCATTAATATCTAATTATATATATAAATAATTAATAAAATAGATTAATTATTAATTATTAATAGAAAGAAAAGGAAAGAGAATATTATAAAGAATATTTTTTTTGGTGTAATGTTTAATGTAATAGATTGAAGATGTAATATTTTATACCAAAATTCACATTAATTTGGTGTGAAACTTGCACTAATTTAGTATTTGTGATTGAAGATGATCTTAAGCACGTCTTTTAACCATCAATTTATTAATATAATTATAATTTAGTATTAGGATATAAGCTAAGCAATATTAATGTGTTCTAAAGTTTTAAAACTGAAATGAAAAATCTACGACTTGGAATAAAAATAATAAGAGTGCGATGTTAGCTGTAAAAGTAGAAGTTGTTGAATTTGCATATTTAATTAATAATTTAGGTGAGGAGACAGCCACAAGTGTCATATCACATTAAAGGAAAGGGGTAGAAACACAGAAATTTGATGTAACTATTCTTTGGGCATGCATCATCGTCTCGTCACATGATCAAATCAATCTCTCTCTTTTCCTGCCAACTGTCATCTTTGCTAGTTTCCATTAGTATTTTGATTTGATTAGGTTTGATTCTTCCTGATTTGATTTGGTTTGATTCTTTCCTGATTTGCCGTATCATTAATCAAATTAAGTAAATATTAAAAAAAATACTGATGGTGAGTAATTAAAAATAGTATTTTTAAAAAAGTTAAATTAAATTGTTATTACGAAGAATTAGATTTGAATTTAAAAATATATTTAGTAAATTTTGAAAAATATTTTCTAAAAATATTTACATTATTTTTTAATCATCTACATTTGTTAATTTAGTTAAACACCTCCTATAATAATATTTTTAAAATTAACAAAAACATCCACATCCACCCATTAAATACTGACAATCAGTCACCACCGCAAGACAATGGTGAGAAGTTGTCGGAATGGCACATGGCCGGCTGGATCTGGTCAGTAGTGCGCTGATCTAGCATTTTCTATGATGACCAAGATATGGTTGTCGTTGACAATCAGATCTGGCCATAGATTTGGCCTTTTTCGGCCAGATCGACACACGACTGGTCACATCTAGCCAATCAGGCACTATTTCGGTAGATTCTGACCACCTTCTGACAGTGGTGGCCGGCTGCCGAGAATATGTGGGTGGGTGGGGGTGTTTAGTTAAATTAACAAACCTAGGGGGTTAAAAAAATCTAAATATTTTGAGTTGAATAGGATATGATTGGATTTTGAAAATATTGAAATAAATATGTATTTTAAATAGGATTGGATAAGATAATATTCTAAATAGTAAACCAAATATAGAGCATGTTATTATTTCAGTAATTGAGACTTAAATTACGGACAAAAGATTGCCACCATTCTCATTGTTGTTACGCAAAAACGCAATAACTAGAGATATTCAATCGATCTTTGTGGGTTTGAGTAAGATGTGTACGTGGTTACTAATAACCAGTTAGGAACAGATTAGCAAAAAAGATAATGAAAGGATAAAAATGATTTTTAAAATGGTTCGACGAGTTAGAATCAAGCTTACGTCTACTATTATATTATTGCTTTATATTTTCCTTACACTCAGACTGATTATAGAGAATATATGTCAAAGTGAAAATAATCTCTCTCTCTAAATGGGTTTTTTGCTCTTGTATGAATAATCGATCCCCCAAAACGAAGGTTGCTTCTCATTTTTATACACCATCTAAAAGTGGTTGAGAGTGGTTGTTATAGGGTGCATTACACGCACAATCCTATGTAATTCAGATCTAAGTCAGATACCCACATGCACAAAACTAAACACCCATGCTTAAGACTAGTAATCTTGCTGATGAAATCATCTATTGTGGGAGCGACATGTGGGGCAAGCTTGACCATTAGATATTGACATGGTATATGGATAGGTAACACAAATCTGGCCGTTGAAAAGTCCATACACAACACTTATTTACATCATATTATTGTCTACCCAAAAATGTATTTGTTAAAGGGTATAAATTGATAAAAAAAATTTATATTATGATTGAAATTTTGTTTGTTAATGCTTTTAATTTTTGCCTTTTTAAGACACTTGTTGACATTTTTTTCCCCTCGATATATAGAAAGATATAACATAATTTTTCAAATCCTAATATTAGGTTTTGAATGACATAATGAGTTTTGTGGATTCTTTTTTTTTTTTTAATACTGAATTCAACATTTTTTTTTTCCTTTAATGTTTAAAAAAAAAAAAAACAAAGTTGTGACAATAATATGAAATGCATCCTTCAGAAATAAACAAAAAGGAAATAGAAAAGAAAACCCAGAAAAGTGACAGTGAAGTAACATTACGATAAATAAATTAGGATGAAAACAAGTTGATAGAATTTATAGTATGATAAAAATTTGCCTCATGTGAGATGAGATATATGGGAGCATAAATTCATAATTATTTAAAGGCAATGTGACCTAAAAAGGGAACCCACCCACTCTCTTCTCTTTTGGTGAAAGAATATGAATCTGTTATGTTGAAATATATGCTAACATCATCTCCACCAATCAGGACTCAACAAACATCTCCACCAACCAGAACTTAGCAAGCACTTAAATACAAAACAACATTAGCTGTCTAAACCTTAAACCGCCTTAGGAGGACATTTGTACATACACCTGTCTCAACTTCATTAAATTTGAGGATAGGGATGAAAGATCTTGACAAATCAAGATAAGGGAAGATCTTCACAAAATCAGGACAACTTGCAAAAACACTCATGACATTGAGCTGAAAAGAGTATAAATGAGTTGCTCCCCTCCTCAAAGAGGAGGTTTGATACACACTTGTTTATAGAAAAAATAGAGAAGACACTACTAGAAAGAGGCTAGCTAATGATTCCCTAAGAACACTTTACTCTTGTAACCTGAGTGATCGCTCTCTTTGTATGTTTCTGTAACAGTCAAGAGAAAGCCATTAATGAAACCACAGTGGACGTAGGACTTACTTATAACATCCGAACAACTTTAAAAATCTCCCTTATAATCTTTTATTTATGTTTCTTCAAGCATAAATCATCACCACACCATAAACACTACCATAATCATCTCACGTGTAAATTCATAGCAGTTTGCATGTGCATATTTTGGTGGTGTCAAAATCACGTATCAACAAAATCCTTAAATTTGGAGACACTCATTGACTCATTCACAATAATGCAAACCAAGCTAAGATTTGAAGTGAAATTGTTTAGGCACACTACCTTTCTTTTCAAAAAGATATTCACAAGTTTTTGCTTCATTTTTAGCTTAAATGTATATTCACTTTGTTATCAAAATAGTAAAACATTTATTTATTCACCAAAATATCTTAGTGCTTTTCCTATATATATATAAACTTGAAAGATAAAAATAAAGTTGTTGTGTGATGATGTGCGATCAGCTCTAAGCAAGCGATAGCCTAGAGCGAGCTATAGCTTGGGGTAAATAGTGGACGACGATCAGTTTGGACCGCACTGTTGGGCATTTATCTTCCAAATCATGGATAAGTATTGTCTCTTAAAATCATGGAAAAGATCATGGGAAAAATCCCTATAGTCTCGACTTGTCAACCATGCCAAGAATCGTGGGATTAACTTTCGAAAATCATGTCATTATCCTTAGAATTACTTTTGTAACATTTATATTTTCATAGTATAAAAACCCATGAAAAATCATAAAAAATGGAGGTTCAAATCTTGAGAGGAGAGAGACCATCATTGTAAGGCAACAACACACAATTTCTTTGTAACTATTACATAAACATTGGAATAACATAACAATGGATGTATGTTTGATTCTAAATTGCCAAACCACTTCAAAAACCATCTCTAATTCTTTCTTCATTTAAATTGAATTTATTTCTTGCTGATTTTCATTAATCATGTACACATCTTATTCTGTTCCACCAAGATCAATTGAATATCACAAGTTGTTGCGGATTTTCCTAACAATATTTTGGCGCTAAAAGGAAGGCAGATAGTAATTATAATCACCACATAGCAATCATGGCACATACCAAAGAATCCAAGAGCCTGATTGTTGTCCCAACAATCAAGAAGGTCAATCAGGGAACCACACAGAGTCGCAAGTAAACCAGCAGGAGGCATGTACCTCCAATCTAGAGAGTACACAGATGATGGATATGCTAAGATCGCTCACTAGTGCAGTCCAAAACCTACAACAAAAAATGACCAAAATGAAAGGGATACAACAAGGAAACCAACCCCAAGCCAGCAAAACGTCACCATGAGGAAACAACTGAGCTAATTGCTACATATCTTTCCTTATACACATGCAGGCACGTAGCCACATACACAATTGTGGGTTCAATTAAACCCACTCAACTTTTGGCAAAAATTAAAAAGTCCTTATATATCATGGAATTCACAATTTTGACCCACAAATATTTAAATTAATTAACACTTTTTAACAATTTTCTCTTCTTTTTTTTCATTTCCTCTCCTTCTCTCTCATATTTTCTTCTTCCTTAAGTTAGATTACTCAAGAAAAACTATTCTTTTGGAGGTTACAAGGTAAGATGATGCTTATTATTTTTATTATTATTATTATTTTGCTTAAAAATCTTTTCTTTTAGCTTTCTTAATTGATGAAAGATCATGAACTTTGAGTTTTTGTTGAGTTTAATAAATGGATTTGAAATTAGAAGATTAAATTTCTAAATTTTGGTTTTCGATTTAATCTTGTTTATGTTGAGGTATGGATTAATTAATTGTTGTTTTAAGTTGGGTTTGATAAATTTTGGTTAATTATTAAGTTAATTTTAAATGGGTTTAAGACTTTACTGGTTGTCCATTAGAAAAGGGAAAAGAAACAAAAGGAAAACAAGTAGAGGAACTAGAAGGGACTGCTGCTTGAGTAAAGAGGAACAGGAACTAGACGATGTTGACTAAAACCAGTAGCAAAAGGGAACTCCAATTCATTGAACTGAACATTAGGAGTAATGAAAATTTTTCCTCTAAACTAAGACATTTGAACCTTTATGACTTACACTATAATCCAGAAAACACATTTAGAAGAATGGAAATTCAACTTGTTTATGGAAATCTCTCAAGAATGGAAAACAAGCACAACAAAAATTTTAACTCAGAATTATAGGAGGTCTACCGTACAAACCTGATATGGGGACAAAAAATCAAAATTGAGGTAGGATTCTATTAATAAGAAAACACAGCAGTATCAAATGCACACACAAAAATGTAAAGGCATGGATGCATGGCTAGTAAGGTCAGGCCTGTTTCGGCTATGTCTATGCTTCCTCTCACTTCTCCATTTTTGTGGTGGACATAGGCACAAGAATGCCTAAGCTAGATTAAGCAGTGGTAAGATAAGGTATTAGACCCCTATACTTCTCTCCTTGATCGACTATAAGATTTTGAGTTATAGCCATTGTCTCTCAACTAAATGGTGAAATTTGATGAAAGTGGACTGAACTTCAGCTTTGGTTCTAAGGGAAACATCCAGGTGAACCTACGTAGTCATCAATGACATGAATGTGTATTTAAACCTTCTAAGGAAGCTACTGGTGCTGGTCCCCAAATGTCACTATGAACTATTTCAAGTAGCTGTGTAGCTTGGAGGTTGAACTAGGAAAGTGATTTCTATGTAGTTTTCCTAGTTATATGCACCACAAAAACCTAATGATGAAATAGGTTCTGAAGGTCAAGGATGAATGTGAGGTAAGATTCTACAATACATCAGCATGATGGTGGCCTAAACGATTATGCCAGAGGGACAGGGCATTGTTCCTAGTATTACTAGCCTGAAAAACTGTAAGATGATTTGTTATAGGATGATTGTGGTATGTGTCGATTGTCTAATTGTAGCATTATGAACA
This sequence comes from Pistacia vera, assembly GCF_008641045.1. Taxonomy (NCBI): domain Eukaryota; kingdom Viridiplantae; phylum Streptophyta; class Magnoliopsida; order Sapindales; family Anacardiaceae; genus Pistacia; species Pistacia vera. The sequence continues at coordinate 695,131 of NW_022196022.1, read as the reverse complement.
AGAGATTTAGACATAGCTGAATTTTCATCAACATGAACACACGGATTTGCACTAGCAGCAACCACAGAAGCAGCATGTGCATTATCATTCAACACAGAAGTAGAATTTACATTAGCATCAACCATAGAATTTTCAACAACATTAAACATGGAAGCAGGATTTGCAACAGAGCAATATGCAGAACAGAATCAGAATTAGATTTGTTCAGACTAGGATAATCATCAAAAGCAGGAGTATTATCAGAAATTCTATCAGAACTATCAACCAATCAGAGATGTTATTATTATTTGCAGGAAATCAGAAATAGTAGCAGTAGAAACAAACTTCCAGATACCGATTAACAGAGTTTAAACCAGAGTGTTCCAAACATTGGGTTTATTAATGAAATCAGGAGTACAATCATTTGCATATGAGACAGACTTTGAGTACTACAAATATTGTGGGATCTTGCAGCCCTGATTCTGATTAACAACAACATTTATTGGACTGCTAGTCAGTAAATTACAGTTGGCATTAGCTCTTGAAAATCATTCAGAGAACTAACAACTGGGGCAAACTACAACTACTGACTATTAGTACCTACTGACTTATTTGAAACCAAAGTATTACAAACCTAGAACTCAAAGCATCTCTCTTTTCTAGACCACAGAAGTGTAACCAGAGGAGAAGCAAGAGGTATGTGCAATTGGTACAGACCAGCCTTAAGTCCTCCCTACAGTAACACTGCCTTGGTAGCCTTGTCCTTAACAACACAACAATCAGAGTCAAATTCCACAGTTACTTGATTATCTTTAGTGAATCTAGAATACTAGGAGATTTTTGTTATTCTAGGAACACACAACACATTGCGCAATGTTAGCACTTAGAATGAAATGAATTGGAATAAAGTGGAGCCTTGAGATATGGAGAGACTCACCGTTACCAACTTGTAGTTGCTCAACTCCATCATGGTTCTGTTGGAAATTAGTTGAGTAGGATCAAGGTAACATGGTCGTAGCCCTGAATCCATGTACCAGGCTGGATCAACGGGTAGTAACTGGGACAATCATGTGTGTTGAGGATAATGGTTTACGGAAAATGACTGGTAGACAAACAGAAAGCTTGGTGGGAGCGTTGGTGGGAATTGCATTTGGTAAGAACTTTGCTGGCTAAGGACATGAAACCTTGCGTTGGAGAAAGATGGTTGCGTTGAAGATGCGTGCTGTTGTTGACTGTGCAAGTTGGAGTTTATAGTGGGCTGGGATGATGATCATAGGATCTATTGCGGGAACAAAAACATGCTGACTTCCAGAATAAGAACTATACGTGCCAGTGTAAATGCTGCTGATTTCCAAACTGAGATCCATAAAACAATTGTAAAAAGCGGACCAGAACCACTTGTCTGGCATGTACTTTGAGGAGGTATACCAGGTAAGTGGAGTGTGACGGTGAAACAGTGGAGCTGCTGTATGGCCAATTTTGCCGCAAACTTGACAAATAGGTTGCCTCGCCATTACTTCTTCCTCTGCCTCTCCCAAATACAGGTCTGTATGAAGAGTAAAAGTGGCTTGATCTCCACAAAGTCCAAAGTTTGATCCAGGATCATTCGAGCTGAACTAAGGATAATTCTGAGATCCTATGGGAGGATTTGGTAAGCCTTGCGGTTGAGACTGACTATTTGTGACCAAAACAGAAGTACTAGTAGGTGCAGAGGAAACCTTAAAAGTGATAGGCACTAATTTTGACACTTGAATTCTCAAGAGAAGCTAATTAACCGAACCTCCATGAAACTCTATAGAGTTAAACCTATCAAGCTGCAACTCATATTTTTGCAACAAAAACTGAGCCTCTTGCAAAGTAATTGGTCAACTTGACTTACCCTAGAGGTCAGATTAACAACAACAGGTCAGATTCTGGACTCAAACCATCTCAGATATGTTGAAGAAGATCTTCATTTGAGATCAGTTGCCACTCGCAAACAGAATTCAGCAATGCCTTTCATTTCTTAACGTACTCATGAATATTCAAATTGCCTTTTTGAGTTATCTGAAGAAATGCTTCAAATGTAAGGCTCTGGCCTTTGACTCCGTTACAAATTCAGCTTCTAGTTTAAACCACACTTCAGACGCCAACTGACTTTTGCAACAAAGTGAACATGCACGCAGAAATTGAGCGGGAAGCCAAGTAACAAGGAACTTATCAGTTCGTTCCAGTTAATAAGCTGGATTCAACTTTTCTTTAGCTAGGGTTTCAGATGATTACTATCACTCAACTCAATTGAACAAGAAACAGAGCTAATAAGGGAGCTGGACAGGGAACTAAACCTGTCAAATGTTCTTCAAGTCATGAGCTCTATCAGTGAAGGAGACTTGCGATGCCGAAAAACGGATATTATAGTGTAGTGTTCTCTGCAGTTTGGGAGTGAGACCTGAAGACTTGACGAAAAAATTGAGAGCTGAGGATTTGTGAAACACTTGCATTTTCTCCATTGACGCCAAAAAAAAAAAAAAAAAAAAAAAAACGAAAATCACTTGTCAGATCTGCCGTTGACGCTTGTCTTAGTCTGATACCATGAGAAACTAAAGAACTGAAAAGAAAAATCTAAGAATTCGTGAACTTTATTATTATTTCTAAGAAATCAATGATCATTTCTTATATACAAAGAAAGAGAGGAACAAAATGCTGCAGAATAAACCCAGCTTCAACGATAAACAGAAGAGTAAAGTACTCTTCTCAAAACGACGCCGTTGCTTCTTGTGGAGTTGCAGTTTTACAAAACTGCCCTCTTTTCAGTCTTGGCGTAACAGGGTGCAAACAACATTCCGAACAACAAGAAAACAATAGTCATATCAACATACCACAAACACCAACTCAAAAGCAGCAAACCATCAGTGGCTCAAACACAACACTTCTTCTGATGCTTCTGCATACAGTTAGCAGTATTCATATCAACATACCACAAACACCATCACAAAATAGCAACACAATGGAAGTTTAACACATAGCAGATTTTCTAATGCTTTTGCATACAATGTTAGCAGAATGTTACACTGCATTAGAGATTTAAGATGATCCTGAATTACTGTCAACTGTAACCTCTGAATGTGGGATCTCAACAACATAGAGTTTGTGTTTCAAATCCTGGAACTAACTGATGGAAAGTGCTTTTGTCAGAATATCAACAATTTGAAGTTTGGTGGGAACATATTGCACAATAACCTTTTTTGCAAGAACTTGATCACGTATGTAGTGAGTATCAATGTCAATATGTTTTGTTCTTGCGTGAAAAACTGGATTTGATGCCAAAGCTCCAGCACTCACATTGTCACACCAAATGACAGGACAAGTGTTTAAAGACACCCCTATTTCAGTAAATAAACTGTCCACCCAGGCCAATTTAGTTGTTGTTTGGGCTAGTGCTCTATATTCAGCCTCTGTAGATGATAATGCCACCACTTTTTGCTTACGAGAACTCCATTGAACCAGATTAGGACCTAGGTACACACAATATCCACTAGTAGACCGTCGATCATCTAAATTACCTCCCCAATCTGCATCGGTATAGCACTCAACACTAAGGGAGGTTGTTGGTCCAAACAGCAGACCATGGAATTGAGTACCTTTAAGATACCTTAGGACTCTCTTACACGCCTGCCATTAGAGCTCAGTAGGAGCCTGAAGATACTGACTAAGTTTGTTTACTGTAAAACTGATATCAAGCCTGGTTAAGGTGACATATTGTAGAACTCCAATAGTGCTTCTATAGAGGCTGGGGTCTTTAAATAACTCACTATCTGTTGCAAATAATTTGGTATCTATTGCCATGGGAGTAGGACAGGCATGTGCCTCTTGCATCTTAGTTTTGACAAGCAAATCATGGACATATTTAGTTTGTTTTAAGTGTAGACCCACAACTGACCTGGTTGCTTCTAAGCCCAAAAAATATGTGACAGCCCTAAGAGTTTTCAAGGCAAATTGACTGTTTAAATCATGAACAAGCTGTTGAATTCTAGATGAACTTGAACCAGTTATTAATATGTCATCTACATATATGAGAACATATAAAACTTGAGAGTTTTCCTTGAGAATGAACAAGTTGGAATCAGATATTGAATTCTGAAATCCCTTCTGAACCAAAGCTTGTTTCAATTTGTCAAACCAGGCCCGTGGGGCTTGTTTAAGACCATAGAGAGCCTTGTTAAGTTTACAAACATGGGAAGATAAGTGAGGAACCTCAAACCCTTTTGGTTGTCTCATATAGACTGTTTCATTCAAATGACCATTAAGGAAGGCATTGTTCACATCCACTTGTTGAATATCTCAACCATAAGTGACAACCAATGTGAAAATGATTTGAATGGTTGCTGGTTTAACAACGAGGCTGAAAGTTTCAAAATAATCTAAGCTAGGAGTTTGTTGAAATCCTTTAGCAACTAGTCTAGCCTTATACTTCTGGAGAGATCAATCAGCATGAAACTTAATTTGAAACACCCACTTATTACCAACTATGTTCATATCAGAAGTGCGAGGGACTAAACTCCAAGTTTCATTCCTACTAAGAGCATCAAACTCATCTTGCATGGCCTTTTTCCACTCATCACAAGCAAGAGCTTCAGTCACAGTATCAGGTTCAGGTTTAACAGGTGAGGACCTGACCAGGGTCACGGTAGTTGAGATTGAGTTGCTGGTTTGGTTTGTGGGTTCAAAGTCAGAGGCTGTAGTCACTGTAACAGGTTGGTTTGTGGGTTGATTATGGTTGACAGAAGAAGCAAGGGCAGGTATTTCATTCACTGGAACAGATTCTGATGGAATGGGTAAAGTTTTGGTTTTGGATCTGGTGAGCATAAGATGTGAATTAGTGATAAGAGATTGAATGATAGGTTGATTATAAGGGGCTGATGAAAAGGATTCAGGTGCATAGGTAGGAAATTCAGTTTGAAGACACTGTGATGGAGTTAAGTCAACAACAAGAGAGTGATCAGTGTGTGTCTGGACTGATTGTGTATAATCTGAAGGTATAAAAGGCTTTTGAATCGTGGAATTGGGAAGAGGATAGCAAGATAGATCTATTTCTAATGGAAATGTATGTGGAATAGAAGATGGAATAGGAGTAGGTAATGAGGAAGTATAAGTATCAGGGTTGTTAGATGGAGTATTTGAAAGTGAGGTACTGATTTTATAAGATGGTTTAGGAATAGATGGACTGGGTATAGATTTATCAATGTCCTGCAATGAGGAACTAGGAGCTGACTTGTTAGTAGTGAGGAAAGGATTAGGAACAGAACAGTCCACTGCAGAGGAGACTTTACTGGTTGTACCATTAGAAAAGGGAATAGAAACAAAAGGAAAACAAGTAGAGGAACTAGAAGGGACTGCTGCTTTGAGTAAAGAGGAACAGGAACTAGACGAATGTTGACTAAAACCAGTAGCAAAAGGGAACTCCAATTCATTGAACTGAACATTAGGAGTAATGAAAATTTTTCCCTCTAAACTAAGACATTTGTAACCTTTATGACTTACACTATAATCCAGAAAAACACATTTAGAAGAATGGAAATTCAACTTGTGTTTATGGAAATCTCTCAAGAATGGAAAACAAGCACAACCAAAAATTTTTAACTCAGAATATATAGGAGGTCTACCGTACATAACCTGATATGGGGACAAAAAATTCAAAATTGAGGTAGGCATTCTATTAATAAGAAACACAGCAGTATCAAATGCACACCACCAAAAATGTAAAGGCATGGATGCATGGCTAGTAAGGTCAGGCCTGTTTCGGCTATATGTCTATGCTTCCTCTCACTTCTCCCATTTTGTTGGTGGACATAGGCACAAGAATGCCTAAGCTAGATTCAAGCAGTGGTAAGATAAGGTATTAGACCCCTATACTCTCTTCCTTGATCAGACTATAAGATTTTGAGTTTATAGCCATTGTCTCTCAACTAAATGGTGAAATTTGATGAAAGTGGACTGAACTTCAGCTTTGGTTCTTAAGGGAAACATCCAGGTGAACCTACTGTAGTCATCAATGACATGAATGTAGTATTTAAAACCTTCTAAGGAAGCTACTGGTGCTGGTCCCCAAATGTCACTATGAACTATTTCAAGTAGTTGTGTAGCTTTGGAGGTTGAACTAGGAAAGTGATTTCTATGTAGTTTTCCTAGTTTACATGCATCACAAAAACCTAATGATGAAATAGGTTCTGAAGGTCAAGGATGAATGTGAGGTAAGATTCTACTTAATACATCAGCATGATGGTGGCCTAAACGATTATGCCAGAGGGACAGGGCATTGTTCCTAGTATTACTAGCCTGAAAAACTGTAAGATGATTTGTTATAGGATGATTGTGGTATGTGTCAGATTGTCTAATTGTAGCATTATGAACAAGAGATTTAGACATAGCTGAATTTTCATCAACATGAACCACAGGATTTGCACTAGCAGCAACCACAGAAGCAGCATGTGCATTATCATTCAACACAGAAGTAGAATTTACATTAGCATCAACCATAGAATTTTCAACAACATTAAACATGGAAGCAGGATTTGCAACAGAAGCAATATGCAGAACAGAATCAGAATTAGATTTGTTCAGACTAGGATAATCATCAAAAGCAGGAGTATTATCAGAAATTCTATCAGAACTATCAACCAAATCAGAGATGTTATTATTATTTGCAGGAATATCAGAAATAGCAGCAGTAGAAACAAACATTCCAGATACCGAATTAACAGAGTTTAAACCAGAGTGTTCCAAACATTGTGTCTTATTAATGAAATCAGGAGTACAATCATTTGCATATGAGACAGGACTTTGAGTACTACAAAATAATTGTGGATCTTGCAGCCCATGATTCTGATTAACAACAACATTTATTGGACTGCTAGTCAGTATATTACAGTTGGCATTAGCATCTTGAAAATCATTCAGAGAACTAACAGACTGGGGCAAACTACAACTATACTGACTATTAGTACCTACTGACTTATTTGAAACCAAAGTATTACAAAACCTAGAACTCAAAGCATCTCTCTTTTCTAGACCACCAGAAGTGTAACCAGAGGAGAAGCAAGAAGGTATGTGCAATTGGTACAGACCAGCCTTAAGTCCTCCCTACAGTAACACTGCCTTGGTAGCCTTGTCCTTAACAACACAACAATCAGAGTCAAATTCCACAGTTACTTGATTATCTTTAGTGAATCTAGAAATACTAAGGAGATTTTTAGTTATTCTAGGAACACACAACACATTGCGCAAATGTTAGCACTTAGAATGAAATGAATTGGGAAATAAAGTGGAGCCTATATGAGATATATGGAGAGACTCACCGTTACCAACTTGTAGTTGCTCAACTCCATCATAGGTTCTGTTGGAAATTAGTTGAGTAGGATCAAGAGTAACATGGTCAGTAGCTCCTGAATCCATGTACCAGGCTGGATCAACAAGGGTAGTAACTGGGACAATCATGTGTGTTTGAGGATAATGGTTTCAGGAAAATGACTGGTTAGACACAAGAAAAGCTTGGTTGGGAGCTTGGTTGGGAATTGCATTTTGGTAAGAACTTTGCTGGCTAAGGACATGAAACCCTTGCTGTTGATGAGTAAAAGATGGTTTGCCTTGCAGATTGGTGTGCTGTTGTTGACTGTGCAAGTTGGAGTTTATAGTGGGCTGGGATGATGAATCATAGGATCCATTAGCGGGAACAATAACATGCTGACTTCCAGAATAAGAACTATACGGACTGCCAGTGTTATAATGCTGCTGATTTCCAAACTGAGATCCATAAAATCAATTGTAAAAAGCTGGACCAGAACCACCTTGTCCTGGCATGTTACTTTGAGGAGGTATACCAGTGTAAGTGGAGTTGTAGCGGTGATAACAGTGAGCTGCTGTATGGCCAATTTTGCTGCAAACTTGACAAATAGGTTGCCTCTGCCATTACTTCTTCCTCTGCCTCTCCCAAATACAGGTCTGTATGAAGAGTAAAAGTGGCTTGAATCTCCACCAAAATGTCCAAAGTTTGATCCAGGATCATTCGAGCTGAACTAAGGATAATTCTGAGATCCTATGGGAGGATTTGGTAAGCCTTGCGGTTGAGACTGACTATTTGTGACCAAACCAGAAGTACTAGTAGGTGCAGAGGAAACCTTAAAAGTGATAGGCACCTAATTTTGACCACTTGAATTCTCAAGAGAAGCTACATTAACCGAACCTCCATGAAACTCTATAGAGTTAAACCTATCAAGCTGCAACTCATATTTTTGCAACAAAAACTGAGCCTCTTGCAAAGTAATTGGATCAACCTTAGACTCTACCCTAGAGGTCAGATTAACAACAACAGCGTCAGATTCTGGACCTAAACCATCTCAGATATGTTGAAGAAGATCTTCATTTGAGATCAGTTGACCACTCGCAAACAGACTTTCAGCAATGCCTTTCATTTTCTTAACGTACTCATGAATATTCAAATTGCCTTTTTGAGTTATCTGAAGCAAATGCTTCAAATGTAAGGCTCTGGCCTTTGACTCAGTTACAAATTCAGCTTCTAGTTTAAACCACACTTCAGACGCAAACTGACATTTTGCAACAAGAGTGAACATGCACGCAGAAATTGAAGCGGGAAGCCAAGTAACAAGGAACTTATCAGTTCGTTTCCAAGTTACATAAGCTGGATTCAACTTTTCTTTAGCTAGGGTTTCAGATGATTTACTATCACTCAACTCAATTGAACAAGAAACAGAGCTAATAAAGGGAGCTGGACAGGGAACTAAACCTGTCTGAACATAGGTTGAGAAACTAGACCTGAAAGAAAATCTGAGAATTCGTGAACTCATTATTAATTTTCTGAGAGATACACTTTTACAATGACTCGTTTCTTTATATACAAGAAAGAGAGAGAACAAAATGCTATAGAATAAACCCAGCTTCAACGATAAACAGAAGAGTAAAGTTCTCTTCTCAAAACGACGTCATTGCTTCTTTTGTGAGTTACAGTTTTACAAAACTGCCCTCTTTTCAGTCTGGCTAACATTCCCCCTCAAACTAGACTACGCTGCTGAATACTTCAACATTTTTACTGAATTGGCTTCTAGACTTCAGTCTGTTGTCTTCGACATTTCTGCACTTCCTGCTTTTTCTAAAAAAAAACTGCATCTACTATCTTGTTTTTACTAACATAAATGAACTACTCCTGCACTTTCCAATTAGACTCATCACCACACCACCAAGTTTCTTCAAACATCCAGTATTTACCAACATGACTAGACGCTTCTACTACTAGCTGCACTTTTTAAACCTTCTTGCACTTTTTAAATCACTATCACACTACTAGATTCTACTAACATCCAACATTAGCATTTCCTAACTACATCCAGCAGATCTTACTAAATTCATGACATTCAACACTTCAACTTCTTCACATTCTGCACTTTTTAAATTCACCATCACACTACTAGATTCTACAACATCCAGCATTACATTTCCTACTAACATCCCAGATCTTACTAAATTCATCACATTCAACACTTCTCATTCAACAGTTCAACTTCTTCACATTCTGCACTTTTAAATTCACCATCACACTACTAAATTCTTCACATTCTGCACTTTTTAAATTCATTTCAACACTTCAACTTCTTCACATTCTGCACTTTTTAAATTCACCATCACACTAATTGTACTAACATCCAGCATTAGCTTCCTACTAACAGTCACACGGTCTTACTAAATTCATCACTTACTAGATTCTACTACCATCCAGCATTTCCTACAACATCCAGCATTTACCAAGCATCATCACATTCAACACTTCACTTCTTCACACTTACACTCTGCACTCATCACCCCACAGTTATCACTATAGAGCACCAACATGCACTTATTATACTGCAACCAGCACTTCAATCAATACTTATTTCTAGTATTCCCATCCTCATACCAAAAACATCAATTCAATACTGCAACAAACATTCCGAACCAAAAAACAAGAACATATCTATCACATACCACAAACCCAACTCAAAGCAGCAAACCATCAGTGGCTCAAACACAACACTTCTTCTGATGCTTCTGCATACAGTTAGCATATTCATATCAACATACCACAACACCATCACAAAATAGCAACACAATGGAAGTTTAACACATACAGATTTTCTAATGCTTTTGCATACAATGTTAGCAGAATGTTACACTGCATTAAGATTTAAGATGATCCTGAATTACTGTCAACGTAACCTCTGAAGTGGGATCTCAACACCAAGTTTTGTTTCAAATCCTGGAACTGACTAATGAAAGTGCTTTTGCCAGAATATCAACAATTTGAAGCTTGGTGGGAACAATTGCACAATACCTTTTTTGCAAGAACTTGGTCACGTATATAGTGAGTATCAATCTCATTGTTTTTTTCTTGCGTGAAAAACTGGATTTGATGCCAAAGCTCCAGCACTCACATTGTCACACCAAATGAAGGAGAAGTGTTTAAAGATACCCTTATTTCATAAATAACTGTCCCCCCCAGGCCAATTTAGTTGTTGTTTGGCTAGTGCTCTATATTCAGCCTCTGTAGATGATAATGCCACCACTTTTGCTTACGAGAACTCCATTGAACCAGATTAGGACCTAGGTACACACAATATCCACTAGTAGACCGTCGATCATCTAAATTACCTCCCCAATCTGCATCGTATAGCACTCAACACTAAGGGAGTTGTTTGGTCCAAACACAGACCATGGAATTGAGTACCTTTAAGATACCTATGACTCTCTTACACGCCTGCCATTAGAGCCCATTAGGAGCCTGAAGATACTGACTAAGTTTGTTTACTGTAAAACTGATTCAAGCCTGTTAAGGTACATATTGTAGAACTCCAATAGTGCTTCTATAGAGGCTGGGGTCTTTAATAACTCACTATCTGTTGCAAATAATTTGGTATCTATTGCCATGGGAGTAGACAGGCATGTGCCTTGCATCTTAGTTTTGCAAGCAAATCATGGACATATTTAGTTGTTTTAAGTGTAGACCCACAACTGACCTGGTTGCTTCTAAGCCCAAAAAATAGGTAGCCCTAAGAGTTTTCAAGGCAAATTGACTGTTTAAATCATGAACAAGCTGTTGAATTCTAGATGAACTTGAACCTTTATTAATATGTCATCTACTATATGAGAACATATAAAACTTGAGAGGTTCTTGGAGAATGACAAGCTGGAATCAGATTTGAATCTGAAATCCCTTCTGACCAAACTTGTTTCAATTTGTCAAACCAGGCCCGTGGGCTTTTTTAGACCATAGAGAGCCTGGTTAAGTTACAACATGGGAAGATAGTGAGGAACCTCAAACCCTTTTGGTTGTCTCATATAGACTGTTTCATTCAAATGACCATTAAGGAAGGCATTGTTCACATCCACTTGTTGAATATCTCAACCATAATACAACCATGTAAATATTTGAATGGTTGCTGTTTAACAACAGGCTGAAAGTTTCAAAATAATCTAAGCTAGGAGTTTGTTGAAATCCTTTAGCAACTAGTCTAGCCTTATCTTCTGGAGAGATCAATCAGCAGTGAAACTTAATTTGAAACACCCACTTATTACCAACTATGTTCATATCAGAAGTGCGAGGGACTAAACTCCAAGTTTCATTCCTACTAAGAGCATCAACTCATCTTGCATGGCCTTTTCCACTCATCACAAGCAAGAGCTTCAGTCACAGTATCAGGTTCAGGTTTAACAGGTGAGACCTGACCAGGGTCACGGTAGTTGAGTTGAGTTCTGGTTTGGTTTGTGGTTCAAAGTCAGAGGCTGTAGTCACTGTAACAGGTTGGTTTGTGGTTTATTATGTTGACAGAAGAAGCAAGGGCAGGTATTTCATTCACTGGAACAGATTCTGATGGAATGGGTAAAGTTTTGGTTTTGGATCTGGTGATAAGATGTGAATTAGTGATAAGAGATTGAATGATGGTTGATTATAAGGGGCTGATGAAAAGGATTCAGGTGCATAGGTAGGAAATTCAGTTTGAAGACACTGTGATGGAGTTAAGTCACAACAGAAGTGATCAGTGTGTGTCTGATGATGTGTAAAATCTGAATTATAAAAGCTTTTGAATCGTGGAATTGGAAGAGGATAGCAAGATAGATCTATTCTAATGAAATGTATGTGGAATAGAAATGAATAGGAGTAGGTAATGAGGAGTATAAGTATCAGGGTTGTTAGATGAGATTTGAAAGTGAGGTACTGATTTTATAAGATGGTTTAGGAATAGATGGACTGGGTATAGATTTATCAAGTCCTGCAATGAGGAACAGGAGCTGACTTGTTAGTAGTGAGGAAAGATAGGAACAGCACTCCACTGCAGAGAGACTTTACTGGTTGTACCATTAAAAAGGGAATGAAAACAAAAGGAAAACAATGAGAGAACTAGAAGACTGCTGCTTTGAGTAAAGAGGAACAGGAACTAGACGAATGTTGACTAAAACCAGTAGCAAAAGGGAACTCCAATCATTGAACTGAACATTAGGAGTAATAAAATTTTTCCCTCTAACTAAGACTTTGTACCTTTATACTTCCACTATAATCCAGAAAAACACATTTAAAAATGGAATTCACTTGTGTTTATGGAAACTCTCAAGAATGGAAAACAAGCACAAACCAAAAATTTTTAACTCAGAATATATAGGAGTCTACCTTACATAACCTGATATGGGGACAAAAAATCAAAATTGAGGTAGGCATTCTTAATAGAAACACAGCAGTATCAAAGCACACCACCAAAAAGGTAAAGGCATGGATTGCATGGCTAGTAAGGTCAGGCCTGTTTCGGCTATATGTCTATGCTTCCTCTCACTTCTCCCATTTGTTGGTGGACATAGGCACAAGATGCCTAAGCTAGATTCAAGCAGTGGTAAGATGGGTATTAGACCCCTATACTCTCTCCTTGATCAGACTATAAGATTTTGAGTTTATAGCCATTGCCTCTCAACTAATGGTGAAATTTGATGAAAGTGGACTGAACTTCAGCTTTGTTTCTTAAGGGAAACATCCAGGTGAACCTACTGTTTCATCAATGACATGAATGGTATTTAAAACCTTCTAAGGAAGCTACTGGTGCTGGTCCCCAAAGTCACTATGAACTATTTCAGTAGCTGTGTAGCTTGGAGTTGAACTAGGAAAGTGATTTCTATGTAGTTTTCCTAGTTTTATTGCACCACAAAAACCTAATGATGATAGGTTCTGAAGGTCAAGGATGATGTGAGGTAGATTCTACTTAATACATCAGCATGATGGTGGCCTAAACGATTATGCCAGAGGGACAAAAAACCCATGAAAAATCATAAAAAATGGAGGTTCAAATCTTGAGAGGAGAGAGACCATCATTGTAAGGCAACAACACACAATTTCTTTGTAACTATTACATAAACATTGGAATAACATAACAATGGATGTATGTTTGATTCTAAATTGCCAAACCACTTCAAAAACCATCTCTAATTCTTTCTTCATTTAAATTGAATTTATTTCTTGCTGATTTTCATTAATCATGTACACATCTTATTCTGTTCCACCAAGATCAATTGAATATCACAAGTTGTTGCGGATTTTCCTAACAATATTTTGGCGCTAAAAGGAAGGCAGATAGTAATTATAATCACCACATAGCAATCATGGCACATACCAAAGAATCCAAGAGCCTGATTGTTGTCCCAACAATCAAGAAGGTCAATCAGGGAACCACACAGAGTCGCAAGTAAACCAGCAGGAGGCATGTACCTCCAATCTAGAGAGTACACAGATGATGGATATGCTAAGATCGCTCACTAGTGCAGTCCAAAACCTACAACAAAAAATGACCAAAATGAAAGGGATACAACAAGGAAACCAACCCCAAGCTAGCAAAATGTCACCCCAAGGAAACAACTAAGCTAATTGCTACATATCATTCCTTATACACATGCAGGCACGTAGCCACATACACAATTGTGGGTTCAATTAAACCCACTCAACTTTGGCAAAAATAAAAAAGTCCTTATATATTATGGAATTTACAATTTTGACCTACAAAAATTTGAATTAATTAACACTTTATAACACTTTTCTCTCTTTTTTCATTTCGTCTCCTTCTCTCTCATATTTTCTTTTTCCTTTACTTAGATTACTCAAGAAAAACTATTCCTTTGGAGGTTATAAGGTAAGATGATGCTTATTATTATTATTATTATTATTATTATTATTATTATTATTATTATTTTGCTTAAAAATCTTTTCCTTTTGCTTTCTTAATTGATGAAAGATCATGAACTATGAGTTTTTGTTGAGTTCAATAAATGAGTTTGAAATTGGAAGATTAAATTTATAAATTTTGGGTTTCGATTTAATCTTGTTTATGTTGAGGTATGGATTAATTAATTGTTGTTTTAAGTTGGGTTTGATAAATTTTTGTTAATTATTGAGTTAATTTTAAATGGGTTTAAAGAATTGATGAAATCCTAAGTTGTAGAGATTTGGGGATTTGGTTTAATTTTGATATATTAGTTAATTGCTTAATATTTAGAGTTGGATTTAATGAGTTTTCATTAGGGGTGATTGATTCCAGATACCCTATATTTTTTTAAGGAACTAGAACTGAAATCGATGGCTCCTGAAATTTGAAACCGGAACTGGAACCAATGGTTCCAGTTCCTGGATACTCAGAACCGGAACCTATAACAACAGTTTCGGTTTCGCTTCCGGGTACCCAGGAAAATTACTTTACCCCCAATAGTTTATAAAATGATTAAAAAAACCCTTAAAAACTTACTAATAAAAACCCCCCAAACCACCCCCTCCGCCCCGCCCCCCGACCAAAGCACTTGCTAAGAAAAAATAAAATTACAAATACATTATAAAGCTTTTAGGCCTTCCACCTCCAATTCAATTTTATGGAAACTAGAAACTAAGAATTTCACATTACAAATTATAATAATCTGTTGAAAATTCACAAATTCAAAATTACAAACTCCAAAATTAAAATGATGAAATTACATAACGTATGAAACAAGTAACATAACAATTAACAACATCCACTCTTTAATGTTATATATGACAGCAAAATCACAAATTCAAAATTTGTTTGCCCTAAAATCTAATTGAAGTTTTATATATGATAGAAAAATTACAAAACCCTCCCCACTCTCTTATGTTATTTCATATTAGTCTCAGTTTTCGGTTCTGGTTCTGGTTCTTGACTGCAAGAACCGGAATCGGAACCACATCGTGTTGATTTCAAGATTTTTGGAAACCTACTCGTTAAAGGCCGGTTTTGGGTAGGAACCGGAACCAAACCCCGAGTACCCATCGATTCCGGTTTTGACCGATTCTTTTAAACACCCCTAGTTTTTATGGGTTTATAAGTTGAATTTTATTGGGTTAGTAGAAATTGTTTGAAAAACTTAAGTTATAAGATTTGGGGCTTTAATATATATTTTATTTTAAATTTATCAACTTGCATGTTTTGAACCCCCTCACTAAAAATCTTGGCCACAACTCTGCACACATGCAATATATTAATTAAAATTAGATTATATAAATGTTTAAAATTGTTCTTTTAAACTCTACGCAGTATAGGGAAGTAAGTACTCTAGGTCCTGTCCGGGATAAGCCTGCTGTGTATTTGAAAAATAGAAGCCAAGGATCACGGGAAAGGGTTTGGTTAAAATGAAAAGGGTTTCTTTTAAAATTTTACTTGATATAAAAATATATGATATTTACTAAGGATGTACATACATATTCAGGAACTAATTTTTTCGAAATAGTCCCACCATTTTCTAAACCCAATATCCCAACACAAGAAAGATAAACGTCCATGGTTTTCCAAGGAGTTACAGAATTTCCAAAGAGTTTTAGAAAAGGAAAATGTGAAGAGGTGGATAATTTGATATTAAACTATGATATATTTATAAATAATTTTTTATTAATAAATATAATCTTAATAGGGGTTTATTAAAAAGGGTTTTGGTTGGCCTAGCTATCACTTCCCAACCATATATAACATGGTATAGATTAAAATTATGTTTCGCATTTCCCTTGATTGATTTGGACTAGTTTAAGTAAATTTGGTTATATATGTCTTTTACTACATTTCCCACTGTAATTCTGCCTATATAATATACCTCATTTGATTCATCAACAATCAAAGCTAGCTAGTAGAGTGATCTGCTAATAACCAACATTATATTTAACAAAATTAGCAATGGAGCTCTTCTTCCTTTGTGGCCTAATCCTCTTTACTCTCTTCGTTGCTGTATCTCTTCGTTATCTCTTTTCCAATAATTCCAAATCTTCTTACTCTAACCTCCCTCCAGGCAACTTGGGTTTGCCATTCATAGGGGAGAGCCTTGATTTTCTCAGCAATGGCCGAAAGGGTCATCCTGAGAAGTTCATATTCGATAGAATAGCCAAATACTCCTCTCAAATCTTCAAAACTTCAATCTTCACTGAACCTACCGTTGTTGTTTGTGGTGCTGCTTTAAACAAGTTCTTGTTCTCCAATGAGAATAAGCTTGTCACAGCCTGGTGGCCCGACTCAGTTAACAAGATCTTCCCTACAACAGCCCAAACATCTTCCAAAGAAGAATCCAAGAATCTGAGGAAGATGTTACCAAACTTTCTAAAGCCAGAGGCCTTAATGAGATATATAGATATGATGGATTCAATTGCACAGAAGCATTTAGCGGCTGATTGGGAAGGGAAAGAACAAGTGACAGTGTACCCACTTTCAAAGAGTTATACCTTTTGGGTTGCATGCAAAGTTTTCTTAAGCATCGATGATCCTGAGCTTGTTGCAAAATTTGCTGAACCTTTCGATCTTTTGGCTTCAGGAGTCCTTTCTCTTCCTATAGATTTGCCAGGGACTCTATTCAACCGTGCTATCAAGGCCTCAAATTTTGTCAGGAAGGAGTTGATAGCTGTTATCAGGCAAAGGAAGATTGATCTTGCACAAAATAAAACCTCTCCGAAAGATATATTGTCCCATATGCTACAAGCAACAGATGAAAATGGTCGGCACATGAATGAGTTGGACATAGCCGATAAAATTCTTGGTTTGTTGATTGGTGGCCACGACACAGCTAGTGTTGCCATTACTTTCATCATCAAATATCTCGCTGAGCTTCCTCACATATACGATAAAGTCTTAGAGGGTACGTTATTTTTTCAATTTCATTCACTTATTATTCTTTTTCATTATTTTCCGTAAATCAAGAAATGGCGGCAACAAATTCCGGAAACAAGTTTTCTTTCAAATGAGATAAAACTGCTTTGGTGTAATACCGACGGAGATCAAGTAAACAGCTAGCATTTGATAAGAATAAACCATTAAAGTATATTGACATACCTTTATGACACTAAAAAAAAAAGCTTTGATTTGATGTATTCAGTATTTGACAATAGAAATCCAACGAAATTATATAATACATCTTTTTTATTTGTGATACTATCGATAATTATATATCCTATGTTACATTTTCTTTGGAGTAGATAGTTATTACAGTTTTTTTCCATGATTCCAAGGCTTGTTGATCTGCTATTAATTAACAATTATATTTTGTGAAATATATCTATAGAACAAATGGAGATTGCAAAATCGAAAAAGCTAGGGGAGTTGTTGAACTGGGAGGACATTCAGAAAATGAAGTACTCATGGAATGTTGCATGCGAAGTTATGAGACTATCTCCTCCACTTCAGGGTTCTTTCAGGGAAGCCCTTAGTGACTTTGCCTTAAATGGTTTTTCCATTCCTAAGGGCTGGAAGGTCAGTTCAATCTACATTCATATATATATGTAGACACATCAGTTGTCCATCCATGTATATGTTAGAGAAAATTTCGTACTGACATGGTTTTCTGAATTAATTAATTATATATATTTGTAGTTGTATTGGAACGCACATTCAACACACAGGAATCCAGAATGTTTCCCGGAGCCTGAAAATTTTGATCCAACAAGATTTGAAGGGAATGGACCAGCTCCATACACATATGTTCCATTTGGAGGAGGACCTAGAATGTGCCCTGGAAAAGAATATGCACGTTTGGAGATACTTGTGTTCGTGCATAATGTGGTCAAAAGGTTCAACTGGAAGAAATTGATTCCTGATGAAAAAATAATTTTGAATCCAGTGCCCGTGCCAGCTAAAAACCTTCCCATTCGCCTTATTCCTCACGAACACCTTAACTAATTATGTGACATTTCCAGGGCTTAGCCAGCTCCAGTATCTTTCTTAATAATAATTAACTGTGAGAGTGTTGTAAGTTTATACATATAATAAGGCAGTTAAAGTTGCTGCCTAGATCAAGATTAAAGGCACAGTTTGCCTTGTCTTTCTTTCTTAATTTCAGCATTTCTGTGCAAATTAGTCTCTTTCTTGAATAAACACATATCTATTTGTATCCATTAAGCTCCAACCCTCTTTATTAATTATTTAAGTTTCTACATTTGTCATGTGATTGTTCTACTAATTTTCTCGAAGAATTAATCCATGGCCTCTCTCATTGATCTTAGTTGTTGATTTTGAAACATTCAAAGAGGAATATATGTCAATAATTAAGTTGTTAATTAAGCTATAATATAAAGTAGTCAAGCGAATAGTTCAAGTTTTAAGAAAATGCCATATGTTAAAATAGATTAAAAAAAAAAAAAAAAGTCAATTGGAAAGGGAGGTTTCTTTTAAAATATATATAATTTGACAATGTAAACATAATAGTTTTGACAGAATTAAATGAAAGGAAAAGAATAGATAACTAATTTACGATTTTCAAACATGAATTGGATTACTCAATTTTTGAATCATGCATTTAGTCAATTAATTAAGCAACATATTAAGTGATTGAAGAAAAATAAGTGTAAACTTGTATCTATCCCTATCTCAGTCGGGCCATGTTAGTCTTTCCCCGATATATATCAAACGTTTATTCCTATCTTTATATGTTGTGTGTCCAATTTCACCATAATTAATAATTTCGTTTGCCAACTACCATTTTGAGTTTGACATGGATGGACGTGAGTGGGGAGTTAAAAGTTATGAAGGAGATAGGGCTTTTGATATGTCGAAGATTCCCACTCATCATATTATAAAATAAATAACACATGTTAGACAACCCCAACAGTTGATCCGTTATTTCTCTTTATTTGGAGAAATCATGTATCTACCTCGTTGACTTTGTTTAGGGAAATATTTGGACTATACAAATACTGTATGGAAATGTACATTAATTCTAGACTTTTGTGGATTATTTTACACGAAAAAAATATTCTAATCTTTGAAGAGAATAAAACAGAAGAAGTCAAAGTACTTTTGTGTTAAGATTTCTATGATATGCAACTTGCGAGTTAAGATTTCTCACTTGAAATAATTATTTATGATGATTTTGATTCTAAGAACTAGTGATAAATGATGATATGGTAACCACTTACTACTGTATGAACATTATTCAACGTATGCAAGAATTAATAAAGTTTACAGATAGCATCCAAGATATTGATGTTTTGATAGTTTATGTAATTAAAGTAGCACATTTTTTTTTTTTTTTTTAATTGGGTAATCCTTATATAGATCACAAACAATTTTTTAATGTTGCATTATTTGTAAGGCCTGTTCAAAATCATTAATTTTACTACATTACTACGTTTTGAAAATTTGGAAAAGAGTTTTGGATATGAGTTAACGAATTAATCCCCTGAACTATGATATACTAACAAAAAAATTCTTAAGACTTTTGAAATAATAAAAAACTCTCCTATCGTTACCGTTAAAATTTACACTGTTATGAGATTGTAAATATTACCAAATTATCCTCCTACTGTTTATTTTAATATCTAAAACTTAATAGTAGAGGGATTTTGTTATTATCGAAACCTTAATGGGATGTTATACCATATACCTTACAGAGATTAATATCATTAACTCTGGAAATATTTATACACAGCACACGTCACTTTTGACCAAACTAATTTTTTTACCGGGTTATTAAACTTTATTTGGGGTATACAATTATTTTAATTCAATTGCTTTCAATTTAAAGCCTTAAGAATTTAAATGTGTTAATCTTTTTTTACCTTTTATTTTACTTATTCTATAATACACTAATTAAATTAATATATGATATCGATTGTTAGGATTCCAGCCAAGTACCTTCAACCTCCTATCAAATTCTGACTGCTGTAGAGTTTTATTAGCTTTTAAAATTTCAATGATATACATATTTATAAATTATAATATAGTCATGATAGGCTATGATATGAATGAGAAATAATGCATAGTTAGTTGAGAAAAATAATGTTTGAAATGTACAAGGAAGAAAAATAATAATAAATTAAATTAGTTGGGGAAATTATTTTTTCGGTTGTAAGATGAAGAAAAATATTGTCATCTATTGAATAAAATATCATCGTTTATATATTCAAAAGTAATCGATTACATTAATGGTGATTCGGTGGGAGATGAACCAAAAAATAAATGTGTATATCATGAAATATCATTGAATGTCTGTATGTTATGGGTGAAGTTTTTTCTGTGGTCTAAACTTTGCATTGCGAAAAAAATTCTATGGATCATTATGGGAGATAGCTCTTCTTTACTTATGTAGAATTATTTTTAAATTATTTTATTTATTTTTAAATTTAAAGTTATTCAATCCTCTTAAAGAGTTTGTATAAAATTTTTATACATAAAGTATTATTCATATCGAATTTTTTGCTACTCTCTGGACGTCTATTGCAAAAGATTTCCATAATTTTATATTTTTGTATGATTATTTATTTTTTAAATTGGGCAACCCATATGTAGATCTCAAACAATGTTTGTTGTTGCATAATTTGTAACGACTCGTGTAAGTCATTGAGGTCATTATGAGATTTGGAAATATTTACATTGTATCAACTATACACTATACTTTGAAAATTTTGATAATGTTGGGGATTGGTAAACACACTTTAGTGTTTAAATACCCATTTTAATGTGCAGCAGAATATTACTAAGTTGATTAAGAAATTTTTAGTTTTTAACCACAACAAATATAAGTGCAGAAAGTAAAGAACACAGTAATATACATAGTTCGGCTAAATCCATGAGGCTTTGTCCAAATCAAAGCAATCCACTAAGTCAAAAACACATTACAAGATATAGTTTAAAGCTGATCTAAGTTACAGTAAAAAGAACTCTCTATTCAACTTTACATTTAGCACCACACTCTGAATCCTTAACGTGTAGCAACTTCTTTGGAGCTTCTTCTCATCGGGAACACACCCGAGAATAGCTTGTAAACCACCAACCTTCAAGCACCGATGCCACGCACAAACATTAGTAAAGGAACCACGTTCCAAAATTCATCAAGTCTATGTTTGATATGGTGAGGTTTTGGCACAAAAGAGAAATGAACCTCGAACCTTAAGAGATTGAATACTCTAAGAAATTCAGAGTACAATGAAACAAATTGTCAAAAGGTTAGATTCATTTACGCAAGAAAGAGTATTATATAATGAAAGATTTCTTGCTAAACAATATAGTGCCACATCAGTCAACAAGGGGCTGACCCTTGTTTGTCCAAATAAGGAAAGTATTCATTCTTTTGGTTTGGACCACAAAACAAATCGGGAAAG
The DNA here is from genome assembly GCF_008641045.1 of Pistacia vera. Classification (NCBI taxonomy): domain Eukaryota; kingdom Viridiplantae; phylum Streptophyta; class Magnoliopsida; order Sapindales; family Anacardiaceae; genus Pistacia; species Pistacia vera. Next base: position 673,518 of record NW_022196022.1, on the reverse strand, counting down.
ATAACTTTATTCCTTAGGACTACTTAAGGATATTATGACACATGTGAAAGGTCTTAAATATCAAGAGACAAAGATAAATAATATCTTTTTCACTTTATCAAGCATGCAACTCGTGTTGGGTTGCAAGATATATGAAGCGAGAGTGTAAGCACAAACTGTTGTGCATACACTCGAAACAAAACAAGCCAAAACACAAGTCTAACAAACAGTGTGCATTAAGAACTGACGTGCACACACACAACATATGAAACAAGCTAAATAAAAGGAGCATACATAACTATTATGCACACACAACTCATAAGTTTGACAAAAGTGAATATTCTACGAACGAGAATTTCGACCATATTTATACACTTGACACATGCATTTTAATTTCTTCACACTATATTCTTAACCAAAATAAATATAGTCTACCAACAAACAACTTTTTATTTATTTTTCATTAAATGCAATGCAGTACACTTTTCATCTTTTTCAAGGACATTTAATATTTGTTTTTTATTTTCAATGAAAGCTCATTAAATGTAACATAAGTACACCTTTTTTATTTATTAAATTAAATTATTTATTTTCAATCTTCTCTATCTTAAGATTGCAGGAACGAAGAAGATTGGGGTGAGCACGGGTAGCGGATAGAACCAGAACTTGCAGATAGAACCGAAACCGGAATCAAAACTTACCTGAAACCGACACTATATGGGTAGATTCTGATTCCATTTTATTAGAACCAATACTGTGCGATTTTGGTTCCGTTTCTTATGTGTGGAGGAATCGGAATCGGAACCTGGAAAAAGAACCTGAAATGGGTACCCGGTTTGGAATCTGCTTGGAACCTAACGGATACCCGATTTAGAACCTGTTTAGAACCGATTTTTGGAACCTGTTTTGGATCTTATTTTGGAACCTGAGCTCAATGAAATATTTGTGAATACCGGGAGGTTTCATTATTTTACATATAAAAAATTTTAAATAGAAAAAGTTAAAATTTTAGAATAACCTAACTAAATAAATATACAATGATACTTATTACATATAAACTACACCATATTAAAAACTATAATATATTAATATTAAAGTTTTGATTAATTAAGTGTATAATTGGAATTTGGATCCAATTAAAAGTGTTTTAATGTTATTAAAAGAATCATTTTTGAATAAAATAATATATTTGATTGAATAATAATATATTTAGTTATTTACTTCAATTATCAAGTTCTAAGTATATCTATAGTAAATTAGCAATTAATTAATTATATATGATAAATTGATAAACATTAATAAATTTAATTACTAGTTAAATATCATACTTAATCAATTATAACATTACATTATAGTTAAATGGTTACTTAATTAATTATAATTTTATAACATTACTTAATTGATTTATAGTATAATTAATTATAGCAATACATTAATTGATTACTACTTAATTAATTGACTTTATTATAAACATTAGTGCAAACTTAATTAAATGATTAAAAATTTAATTAATTATAATATTACATTAAAAATTTATAGTATGATTATTTAATAGTTAATTCACTATAACATTACATTATAGTATGATTATATAATTAATTATAACATTACATAATTAAATAATTACTTAATTAATTATAATATTAATTAAATGATTACTTAATTAATTATAATATTCTATTATTAACAAATTAATTATAATATTATATTAAAAATTTATAGTATAATTACTTAATTCATTATAACATTTCATTAAAGTATAATTACTTACACGACCCGCCTCGACCCTCCCTATCCCATAAGCTCCGGGCGCACCTATGAGACTTGGGCGGCCGAGACGTGCTATGTGGGAATCTAAAAACCTGTATTCTGAATACGCTTTTCATAAAAACATTCGCTTGGATTCGTTTTGAAAGCACAAACACATAAGATATATATACATACATTTGAAAATCTAAAAGCTAACTCGTACGTTCATAAAATACAAAAACGGATGGTATCGATCAGATCTTCATATCCTTTATAATCAACACAGGAGATAAACATAGGGATAAAACATAATTCTGTTGCGGGAACAAGCATGACATTGTTACACACATGATGAGTTGATGATGTATGGGCCCAACCTCGAGAGGAATCACTCCTCAGCACGACTCTTCCTATGAACCTGAGGAAAAGGGTCTAAAAAGGGGTGAGCTGAAATACTCAGTGAGTGGGGGATTGGGGAGAGTTTGCAATCTTCAACAATAGTCATGGCATGCAATAGTTCTTATGAGATCCTGAAAACAACATGATTCTATGAATGTGTTATGGAAGTAACTAAATCATTCCTGTATGCATGTATAACTCGTTTCTAATTGTTCTAAGTACTGTAATCTCATCATTTAAGCTGAAAACAAATTCTAAATTATAGCTCATCATTGAATGTTTAAAAATTCTTTTTTTGGAAACTTAAAACATAACTGTAAGTGTTTATCCTTTTGGGAACAATGTTTCCTATAAGTCATGTTGCAACCATCTATGTCATCACTCAAGAATGCATACGATTTTGAAAAGAATAACTCTACTGGTCATGCTACAAACATCCAAACCATCATTCAATGAACATTCATGATCTACAAAACAAAATCTGGTAACTAAATTTATATCTATTGTGATGATATAAAATTGAAAGCTGATTTTTTCTGAAACTATCTACCAATAAATGATTTTGGAATACTATAAACTTTATGCTAATAACTGAAATTTAAACGGAATACTATAGCTTTTACTGATACTGAAAACTATAAGCTGATATCTTATTCTGAAACTGTGGCTAATACTGAAAGCTGTCTTAATTATTCTAAAAACTCATATTGAGACTATCGCTCATAGCAGATGCTAAAAACTGAATGTGATTTTGAACATTCTAAAACTGATTCTGATGTTAATAACATAAAACTCTCACCGCAACTAGTACCCTCGGAAAAATCTGTCTTACCTGGTGGGTGTCTCGCATGCATGCAGAGCAAGGGATGTACCTGTCATACCCGGCAAGATCTATCATCGCGCGGGCAGAGCCACTGAAACTATCATACCTGGTGGATCACTCAACGCCTAGGCAAAGCCAATAAAATCTGTCATACGCATGCGCAAAGCCAAAATCTGAAACTGTCATACTCGGCAAAATCCTGCATCACTCGGGTAGAGCCAAAAATCTGTATCTCTGGGGAACGGGTACTTTGTAGGGTGGTTTGCAAGTCATTACTATACTTATTCTTAACCTAATACACTATATTTCTTCAAAACATAGGCCTTTATAAATTTATTAAAACATTATGAAATAATTTATGGTAGTGTATTCTAGGCTAATATGTAAGTAAAGACAAGTAATGAAATGAACATGAGGGAGCCAAAAGAAACTTTACACAATTATTAAATAAGTCTACAATTCACGTGACAGGCACTTCCACAAAACTCAATGCATCATAGTTTCAAAGACACCCTCAATACTCTTAAGTTTAACACTTAAACCCTGACAAAATTGTAACATGTAATTATTAATTAAGGTTTGCACTCCATGTGAGTCTCATAGACATGAAAAGCATTGGCTTGCATTTAATGCTTCACGAACTCCTTTAATACCAGTGAGCCTCATAGATGTCAACCTACTCATAAGGGTGCTACCTAATGCCTTATCTGATGTTTCAAATTGAGAATGGATAGCATCCATCAGATCCTTGACATTTTCACACTCTGTTATCGACCCACGAATACTACTCATAATGTGAGATTTGATAAACATCATGCATAAACGGTTGGATCGCTCCCACCATTCATATAAAGTAATCTCAGCCTGAGTAATAGTATCCGTAAGTGTAGGTGACTCTTCCTTACGAAGAGCATAGTCAAGATCAATGCACCCCAAAAGGAGAAGAACTGCCTCCCTCTATTTTTTGTAGTTGTCACCACTTAAATAAGGAATTTTATCCTCAACCATCATCAAAGTTTGAGGAACTGTAAGTATATCAATAGATATGCTTACTAAATAAATTATGAGGCATAAACCATCAACAACAATTATAAGTTTACCAATATAAAACAAGTAACTAATCTTAAATGAATCTATATTTCATAAAATCTCCCTGTGGATAAACACAATAAAAATTATTAATATTTCATAAAACTTGTGTGCTAATTAAGAAATAAAAATAATTTCTATTTCATCCTAATTAATCATGAAAATATAACATTCCCTATGGGTAAAATGGTTATATTAACATAATTAAATATAAAACGATGTCATTAACTTTAATATGATCATAATAAATATTACTTAAAGTATATATTATCATAACTTAGATGCTGTGGCCAATATAAATTAATCAAATATATATGATCATATAACATCACATAATTACAACATATACTATTGCATATAACACAAAATTATAGAAAATAAAACAAGAATAGTTCATTATTCATGCATAAAAGACCCGCATGCGCCATGACAAACCCATGCGCTCCATCATGCACCTCCCGAATAAGTCCATGCGTTCCCACGTGCTGCAAATATCGTTTTACATGACTTAGAAACTCACTCATGCACCCACACACACCAAGGTCAGAATTGTGTCAATTTGACCGTGACCGTTGACTTTAACCGTTGACCGTTCACTTTGATCATCAGTATTGCCTGAGTTGGGTTGTGTTGACCTGCTTAACTTCGAATTGGGCTAGGTTAACCCGGTTTGGTCTTAGACTGGGTCGAGTTGACCCGATTTGACTATATGACCTGTTGACCTTTTCATTGGATTTTTTGGGCCCGGTTTGACTCATAAAGGGTTGGATTGACCAATTTAAGTGGATTGGGCTGAATGAGATGGGCTGACCAATTTAAATGAATTGGGCTTACACATTTTAATTGATCAATTGGGCTCTGCACTTTATCTCTTAATATAATAGGATTGGGCAAACTTTAATGGACCGGGTTTTGGGTTGGCAAAACCCATAAAATTGACTCATTCTCAGCAAATTCTAGCCACCATTTTCATGGCTGTAGAGGCTAATTCTGGCAAATTTTTGGTGACTTATGGGTTGAAAATTTGGCATGGACTGATGGTCTCCACACACATGAACTATATCAACTTCAGTTTATATTCATCAATTGCAAAATCCATCAAATATGAAGAATCAAATAGCACCCAAAACCATAATATATATTTCAATGAATTCATATACATGTTCCTAAGTATTTATAAAACACAGCGGAACTAAATTAATACTACTCACCTCCCGCCATAGCAAATTGTTGTAGATCGTCTTCTTGGTCTTCACAATTTTGTCTTTTCATAGTCTGCAGGTTCTTCCTATAAAATGTGATTTCAAGGTGTAATGGTTTTGGGATAACAGATAATAAATCGCTTGAATTAGAGACCTATAACTGCTCCCTTTTATGCAGTAGTTTGTCCATCAAAGACAACTACAAGAGGATAACTTGCTGCGGTTTAACACTTTGTGAAATTACAAATAAAGGTTTTGGACCAAAAAGCAAATAGGGGTAATTAGAAATTTATTAAATTAAAAATTATATATATATATAGGGATTGGCATGGGCTGGGTCGGGGCCGGGGACCCCATTCCTTGTCCCCGGCTCATCCCCGCTAGCGGGGACAACTTTCATGACCGTCCTTGGCCTGTGGGGATAGTATCACTCCCATCCCCATCCCAGCCCAATGAACAAAGCTTCACAGGGAAATTCGCCCCGTGGGGATTTTTCCCTCGAACATAATTAAATATATCTATATCTAATCTTAACATAATTTATTAGGTAAATTAATTAACTATTCAATTGTATATAGGCTTAGGCTTAGTTAGCCTTGTTAATTAATTAATTTTTCATAAAATTAATATAACTAAATTCAATCTTAACATAATTTACTAGGTAAGTTGATTACTTATTTAATTGTATGAAGGCTTAGCCGATTAGGCTTAATCAACCTTGTTAATTAATTAATTTTTTATAATATATATAATCTTAACATAATTTATTAGATAAATTGATTAATTATTCAATTGTATGGAAGCTTAGGCTTAGTTAGCCCTGTTAATTAATTAATTTTTCACAAAATTAATATAACTAAATTCAACCTCAACATAATTTACTAGGTAAATTGATGAATTAATTCATAAAACACTATCTCCACTATAACTAATAAAATTAGTCCATTTGTGAAAGGGACAAATCCCAGTATCCCAAGTTCCTAACATTGATTAAGTTTAACATCATATTTAATTGACCCATTAATTAATTACAAGGATAAATAAATTTGTGTAATTTGTAAGTTGTTAAGTAATTGTGTATATTCTTATATTGGTCTAGCAAATTGTAATAATCTAATCAAATTTATTTTTGGGCCATGTATTATTATTTTGTGAAATACACAAATTAATAATACATATCTATGCTTGTTGATGTTCTATTTTAATTTGTAAAGGTGGATGTACATATGTAATAGTTTTATTTGTTGATGTTTGCCAATTTTTTGTTGTATTAGTGGTTACAAAAATAGTTTTCTTTTTAGTTAAGTTTTGATAATATTTTATATTTTCTAAACAATTAAAGAAATAAATATTTTGTTTCAATTTTTCTTGTGTGTTGTACTATTCAGATCTAAGGATATTTTGTTCTCCTGGTTTAAATGTTGTAAAGAATATTTGTCTTTTTTCTTTATTATAGTTTTGTCGGAATTCTTGTTTTAATAATTCTTTGTTAATTTCAAACGGTTTAGTTATTGTGTTAATTTGACTATAATTTCCTAATACTTCTGTTTGTGTTGGTGAACTAGGTGGACTTGATGTATTTTCATATGCAGGTTTTGGTACAGGAGGGGAATAATTTACTCCTACTAATTTACTTGTTGAACTTGCTGATAAGGGCCTAGGTGTATTAATTTCTTCAATCCTACGGATATGATGATTTTTATTGGTAATTATAGGTTGATTTTGTTCTATGGGAGTTTCTCTAAATTTTAATCTTATTGTACCATATTGTTCTTGTATTATTTGTTGTATTTCTGATTCATTTTGATCATGTAAAGGTTTTGGAGGGCATAATTTTTCTAATTTCCAATCTGTCTATTTAATAATTTCATCCCAAGCTAATTTTTTGGTGTAAAAGTTTTATGTTTTGTTCTATCAACTTCCATAATAACTGTGTGTCCTGGTGGGGACATCCTAATGGCTCTTGGACTAATTGTGGTATTCATAACTTTGTAATAAATCTTATATATTAATGCTACTGATTGGGCTTTATCTTGATAAGCAAGATTAGAAGCTTTTAAATTAATAGTTAATGCAGACAATATTGTTGGATCATATATATAATCCTACTGTAAAATTTGGATAACAATCAAAATATACTGGACCACTTTCTAAATTAGAATTTAATATTGCTAATAAAGAGTTATTGAAGTTTAAATTTCTTGCATCTCTTAACATTACTAATATTGGAATGTTTTGTCATAATCTAAATAATGGTTTTACTGCCACTTGTACTAATCCTACGTGTAAAAATTTATAATTATTTTGTCTGTGTTTATGTATTGCTTCTTCAGAAAGAAGTTGAATTTCTTCAACCCTTTCTTCGGTTATCATTATTGTGTCTTCTGTTGTTTTAATAGAATAATCTGACATAAATTCAAAACTACCTATTTGATATATTGTGTCTTTTTTAACTGGTGATATGTTCTATTATGTAAATGTTGATCGATTGCCATATTAATTTCTTGAGTGTTAATAGATTTCATTAATTCTTGATTATTGTTTGTTCTTTGTTGTTGATTATTAATTCTAATAGCGTTAATGCTACTACTATCATCTCGCTTACTGCTACTTCCTAATCTCCTTAAGAAATTAGACATCTTTAAAACAATTCTGACCTAAAAGTTCTAGTTTTTCTCCTAGATCACAGGACCACCAAGGTACGGGACCACCTAACACACGGCTGACCAACGGTTACAGGCTGACCAATGCACCTTCCAGGCTGACCAAGCGCAACCTAGAATCAATTCTAGAGTTCTAGATTAAAACCTTCTAGATTTATCTAACCCTTAATTCAATTAAGGAATGAACAGTGCTACGATGAACAGTAATGAATAGTAAACTGCTACTAGTGTGAATAGTAAAAGTGAATAGTGATTGTGAACAACAACTTTGAACAGTGTTTTGCTACAGTAACTATGGTAATGGATGTTAATTTGTGCAGTTTTTAATTCCTAATTCCTTACTTCTATTGACTCTACTTGGCTTTGATACCATATATAGCAGCATCGAAAAAATCTTGAGGGATGTGCTATTAAAAGTATGTAATATAAATCAAGTATTAAAAGTCAAAGAAACAAATATATTGACAATGAATAGTAAAATACTTGGATTAATGTAAAAGACTTGAAAACAAATCAAATAAATAATGATGACTTACAGGAAGAAATTTGATGAAGAAACAAACGTTTATTGCTTGATGACTTTTACAAAGGACACTATAAATTTTTGCTCTCTCACAAATTTTTGCTTCTTAATTCCACACTCTTGAAACTTGCTTGCTCACAAAATTCTGCTCTTGAAACTCTACTGCTTACAAAGGAAGTGATACAGATTATACTACAAAGGACCATATTTTAAATACATTTGAATCCGTCTTCATGATTACAATACAGAACATTATTGAAAAGTTGATGAGGTGTCTTGAAACGTGTCTTGAATTATTGAGAATTTTTCAGAACTTGTCTTGGACCGACCAAATGATATTACTGAAAAAGGAATCTTGAAAAAATCTTGGTTTCTACAGAAGGTGTCTGATAAAGTAAAAGAGAATCTTGAAAATCTTGATCTCTGCCAAAAATTTTGAACATGTGATAAAGGCAGTGCTGAGTCATTGTCCTTTATTGAAAGCATAATTGATTTGATTTTGGAATATTGCAAAAGAGTCATCTTCATCTAGATCACTTGGTGACTTGGTATTGTCTGAATCTGCTCTTTGAGATGTGGAAGATCCCGTGGTCATAATAATTTTGTCCATTTCTTCAGTAGTTTGGCATTGAGCCAACTCAGTAGAAGTTTTGATTTTTGAGTCAGAAATGTTAATTATTGTTGAGGTTGACATAGATGAGGGTGTTGAGATATCCATATTTGCATTGCCGTCGGCTAACATTTTGGATAGAAAAGCTAGGCCACCATTTAATAAAGATTTTTCTTCATAATTCTTTGAATTTTGGAGGAGGAAATGTAGTGATATAAAATTGTCAACTCATTATCCAAGCAATTAAGAAATTGCTGGAAAATGCTAGCAAAGGGTCTTCACTGTTATTGAAATTTTTGGCAAACAATTGATATCCTTCCCAAACCGAAGGTGGGAGAATTTTTTCATTCAAACCAAAAAAATTGAACCATTGTTAAAACCATTTTGGAAAAGTTTTTGGACAAGTTTTGTCAAATATAAAAAACCAAGAATGTGTTGTATGTGTTAAACAGAAAGCATAAAACCAGACTTTTTTGATAATCTTTATATGAAAATTCTTGGGGAATAAGGGTTTGAGAAAATGGGCATTTTTGGTAAATTCCAATGTGCCAATCTTGGGGTTTCAAGACGTTTTTGATTTTGCATTTTGAAAAAGCAATTCTATTTGGATTATTTCTATCTGAATTATGGGTAATTTCTATTGAATAAGTATCAACTAAAATAAATTCATAAAATGTTCTTGTTTTTGATAAATCATCAAGAATAAAATAAAAATCTGGAGGAAAAGTTTTTGATAAGGTTTCTTGCATAGTTTGTCCCCAAAATTTGGGTTCAACAATGCAAATTGATTAGGTCATTTCTTTTTCAATGTATTGAAAAGTAGGATTAATGTTAACAGGTTTTGATGGAAAAGGTGAATAAGATGTTGATATTGTAAGGGCTTGTTGGTAATTTTTTGGTGGTGATGAAGAAATAGATTCTTCATCTAGAAGATTGAACCGGTTTGGTTGGGTGATAATGGTTTTCTATTTATTGGGTTTTGAAGGCTTTGATTGTGGGGTAATAGGTTGTTGAGGTGGTAGCATCGCATACGATGCCTTTGATTTTGATTATTTTAGGGTTTGATGGGAGTGTCCATCTTTTCCTCACTTTCTCTAAAAAATTTCTCATTCTGAAAGTTATTATGAGAGAGACTATTAGAGTAAAAAACTTTTGACTCTTGCATTTCATTGAAAATATGTTTTTTAATTTTTGACACTTCCATTTTATTGAAAACATAATTTTGAAACTTTTGAAATCTTAATGGAAAAGGTTGAAAACAAGTTTTTGTAATGCAAGCATCCAAAATTTTGTTGGAATCGAGCCATTCTTTTGTAGGAACAATTTCTAGCTTCTTTAATTTAATAATAGTATTTATTTTAGATATTGAAATATTTTTTAAATTACTAATATCTTTTATTAATGGTGGATTAACAAATTCAAATGTTACATCTTGTCCTAAAATATTGATTGTAATTCCTTTGTAGTTTACGTTAAAAGGGTAAATTTGAGTGATAAAAGGAGCACCTAATATAACATCTTGATCTAAGTCTTTTGCTAGAATAAGGGTATTTTTAATACAAATTTTTGTATACATACATGTGCAATAGATAATTTATAATTAATGTTTAATTGTTGACTGTTAGCTCCATATAATCTTTCTTTGTTTTTTTCATAATATTTTGTTTGAATTAATCTTTCTCTTATATAATTTTGATCTGCTACAGTGTCTACTAAGGCTTGTGTAATAGTATCAAATTCATGATTAATATTGATCCTAATGTAAACATGCCAATTTTGAAATTGAATTCGAGAAATTTCATTAATAAATGCTTCTTCAGTTTCTTCTATAAGTTTTAATTCTGATTTTGAGGTTGATGGTTGTCCTATAGCTTCTTTGGAGACTTTCAAGCATAATAAATCTGTCTTGATTTCAAAATTATCCTTTTGTAGATCTTTAATTTGATTTTTCAGAATATTGATTTCTTCTTGCAAATCATTTAGAGTAACTTGTGTGAGTTTGTCAAATCTTTTTAATATATCTTTTAAATTATAAGAATCTACATCTTTTTGTTTTTCTTCAGATAAAATTAATTCTTTAAGTTTTAATAAATATTCTCTTTTAATATCTTCATCCTGAATCTTGTCAATAATATCTAATAATTTTTTTTTTTTTTTGAGTTAGTGATAACATTTATTGACTTAGGTCTAGAGGTTGATATCATATTTATTGATTTTATTGCATAGTAGCAAGGCCTACATGAGTCACTACTATTACAATTTTGTAGAGATTTACTCTTAATATCTAGAAAGTTTTCTACAAAAGAATTATTGAATTCCTTATTAGAGTTATCTTGAATTATGCTTAATGATTGTTGTTTTTGTATTTTTGTTGGACACATGAGAGCATTGTGTCCTTCTTGTTTGCATTTCCAACATTTTTTAATTTTTATTATTATAATAAGAAAGTTTTCTTTTCCTATAATTTTGTTCTTTGATTGGGGTTAGTTTAGTAAGGACATTAATGTTTGATTTTGAAGGTGCTAATTCATTAAGTTTTAACTAATTTTTTTTAAAATAGTATTGTGATTATTAAATTTTATTATTTCTTCTTTTGGTATATTGAAGGGTTCAAAAAATGATTTAACATATTTTTGTGAATAAAAGGGTGTTGAATTAATACACACACACACACACACACATATATATATACATGGAAATATATATATATATATATATATAAATAAGATCCTTAAAATCTTTAGGAATGTAATATAAATTAAGTTAAAACTCAATGAAAGAGATATATATTGAAAATGAAAAGTGATCGGTGATGAGCTTGTACATCCCTCAATCTTGATCTCTTACGTGTGTGTGTGTCTGTGTGTGTGTGTATTTATATACACACACACACAGACACACACACACGTAAGAGATCAAGATTGAGGGATGTACAAGCTCATCACCGATCACTTTTCATTTTCAATATATATCTCTTTCATTGANAAGAGATATATATTGAAAATGAAAAGTGATCGGTGATGAGCTTGTACATCCCTCAATCTTGATCTCTTACGTGTGTGTGTGTCTGTGTGTGTGTGTATATAGATACACACACACACAGACACACACACACGTAAGAGATCAAGATTGAGGGATGTACAAGCTCATCACCGATCACTTTTCATTTTCAATATATATCTCTTTCATTGACTTTTAACTTAATTTATATTACATTCCTAAAGATTTTAAGGATCCTATTTATATAAAATATATATTCCATATATATGCATATCTATGTATATAGTCACTATATACATGCTTTCATTAATTAATAATTGTAGACAGTATAATCTACTGAGAGGTCATTTGGCTCTGATCATGTGAGGAATAAGCCATTGACAATCATGTAGACCTACAGTGACAAAGAAGAGTGAACGCGAAGACCTTCAACCTCCTATCAAATTCTGACTGTTGTAGAGTTTTATTACCTTTTAAAATTTGAATGATATCCATGTTTATAATATGGTCATTACGGGCTGTGACATGAATGAGAAATAATGCATGGTTAGTTGAGAAAATGATGTTTGAAATGTACAAGGAAGAAAAAGAATACTAAATCAATTTAGTTGGGGAAAATATTGTTTAGGATGTGCGCTGAAGAAAAATATTGTCATCTATTGAATAAATATCATCATTTATATATTCAAAAGTAATCGATCACAATGGCGATTAGGTGGGAGATGAACCAAAAAATAAATGTATATATCATGAAATGTGTATATCATAAGATTTTAATTAGTTGGATCATTAATTTCAGAACCTTTTCAATTAATAGTTCTCTCAAAATTAATGTGCCCTTGACTTTACTGAACGAAAATTAACAATGGAAAATGTTGGTATAACTTTATGCTTATGAAAAAGATTGGTATTACCCATTATTATTAAATATTAGTGAACATAAAAGCTCTTGCCCATTAATTATTAAGAGTGGGTTTTAAAACATAATATCGAGTAGTCATTCTAAAATTGGACTTGGCCTAATAATGAAGTGAATTTTTACTTGCTCTAACCAAGACCCATTTCTCTAAAATACACTTTTTTTTTTTTTTTTTGGTAACCGCGGTGTCCGGGCCAACTTATGCGGACCTTAACTAATCACTGAAGTCCATTGAATACCCTACAAAACCCTCTGAGGTCTATTGAATATCTTATAAACCCAATGAATTGAGTAAGACATAATTATGTATTGAGGTAGGTGGCCCCAAAGTTTAAACCCAAGAAGTCAAAGAATGCAACACACCTCCTTGACCACTGGACTAACCCCTTGGGGTTAAAAACACTTTTCAATGCCCCAATCTATTTATCTTATTACACCCTGTCACATATCATCTTCTCATTTCTTTGAATACTACTTGAATTATCTTGTTTTATCTAAGCTTTCAAAAATCTTGTGATATATATCTATTTTTATTTTAGTACCATAATGGGTGGGTAGTCCACACAAGGAACTCAAACAATTTAAAATTAATGATACTGAAGGCAAACCTCCTCTCCAAATCAAGCTCAAGTTATTATTAGTTTATTACTTGAACTTTGGCTCATGGGAGACGGAGACTACTAGCTAGGCAAATGCTGTTGGAATTGAGTTCTAAAAATGAATCTCTTTTCTTCTTGGCATGTTAAGTGTGAAAAAAATGAAAAAAAAAAAAAATCTAATCATAAATTCCTACATTGTTAGATCATGTTTTTTCTGTGGTCTAAACTTTGCACTAAGAAAAAAATTCAATGGATCATTCCGACAGATAACTCTTCTTTACTCATGTACAATGTTGAAACTTACGTTAAAATCAAGAAAATAATGACTCTATGAAAATGTATAATTCTAAACTCTTTTGTAGGTTATTTAATTGACATCAATATCATAACCAAATCCTCAAGACTATTAATAGAAGTGGTTATTGGAGCTCTTATCTAGTCGGTAGTTCTAGGTTTTCGAAAGATTAATTGATATATGCGCAAGTTGGCCCGGACGCTACTGGTTATTATAAAAAAAAAAAAAATTCATAGAAGTTAAATATTTTGTAGGATCGAATATCGAATTTTTTGCTACTCTCTGGATGTCTATTGCAAAAGGTTTCCATAATAATTTATTCTTTTATATTTTTCAATATTAGTTAGGGGCTCTTCCGAGTTCATTTATACTATTTTTTTAGTGGTTCCTTTTCAATATATTAGTGGTTTCTTATTAAAACACATGATCTTTTGTTTATTATATACTTAATACTTTTATTAATTACTAATTATATCACTTTTTTTTCATTTAGATAAAAATTAAAATGAGAAGAATGATCTTAATATGAAGATGCATATACCTAATACTAAAATATTTGACATCTTTTTTTCTTTTTTTCTTTTTCAGGTGATTTTAATTTTATGATAATATCTCCCCTTATGGTTGGATGACAAACCCTTTAACTACTAGGATTAGCTATACGTAGAGGGTCTTATGTTTGAGTCGAATGAGAGGTATCTACCATATTTGTGTAATTACCTTGTAAAGTGTTCCGTGGTTCTGAGGATTAGGTAGACTATAATATTGGGCCTTGATAACTCAAATACCTTAAAAAAAAAAAAAAATCTGATGGTATACGCAACTTGCAAGTTAAGATTTATCTTGATATTGATATTTGATATTATATGTAATTAAATTAGCACGTGCACACACACACATATTTTTTTTTTTTTTTTAATTGAGCAACCCATATTTAGATCACAAACAATGTTTTATTGTTGCATAATTATTAAGGACTCGTGTAAGTCATTGAGGTCATTATGAGGTTGGACACATTTACATTGTATCAACTGTATTTTGAAAATTTTGATAAGAATTTCGATCATATCTATATTCTTGACACATACATATTTGTAAGAATCTGGTGTTGTAGTAGCACGAAGAGGCAACTAAGTCACCAAAGAGTGCAAGAAGAGAGGCAACTAAAGTTGCTGAGTATGCCGAGAAAGTACAAGCAAGGAAGAAGAAGAGAAGAATAATTTTTGTATATTTATTTTCATGTACAAGAGTTACAATTTATACAATTATAAATGTAATACGTAAGGAAATCAAATAAAGGAAATAAATGTAGATCAATACATACAAGGCAATAATATATTTCGACCTAAACTACCATACTTGGAGAGTACTACGAATCTTCTAAATATGGTTTGTACAGTCATTCACATGTCAACACTACCCCTCATGCTCGTGGTTTATAAATGTCATAAACTCTGAGCTTGCCCAATAAATGTGAATGTTGGCTTTGACACAATGGTTTTGTGAATATGTCGGCTAGCTGATCTGAGGTTCGGATGCGCTCTGTTTTAATTATATCTTCCTGTATCTTGTCTGATAAAGTGGCAATCAATTTCTAAATGCTTTGTTCTTTCATGGAAGACTGGATTGGCTACAATATCATCGACTGATTTGTTGTCACAATAAAGCTTAACTGGTGTTTCCACTTGTAGATCAGGTCCCGTAATAATCCAAGAATCCATGTGACTTCACATGTGGTTTTGGCCATGGCTCTATATTCAGCTTCTGCTGATGAAAGTGATACAGTAGATTGCTTCTTTGTTTCCCATGAGATAAGCGATTTTCCAAGTTTAACACAGAAACTAGTGAGGGATCTTCTTGTCATTGGACATGAACCCCAATCTGAGTCACAGTACACAGTGATGTTGAGGTCTCCTTTCTTTGGTAAAAGAAGTCCCAGCCTTGGACAACCCTTCAAATATTAGTACCTTCACTGCTGCATCCATGTGGGATTGCTTTGGGGCATGCATGAATTGGCTGAGGATTTGAACTGCATAGCTGATATCTGGTCGAGTCATGGTAAGATAAATGAGTCTTCCAACAAGCCATTGATAGTTGGAGCTATCTTCTAATAATGGATCAATCTTAAGGTTTTGGCTTTTCTCATCATATTCTTGTGTGGTAAGCTTAACATTTTGTTCCACAGGAATGACGCTTGGTTTGCATGCGGCTAGTCTTGAATCTGCAATGAGTTCAAGTACATATTTCCATTGGCTGAGGGATATTCCTTTTGAGGAATAAGCAATCTCAATACCCAGTAAATATTTTGGTGTCCCTAAATCTTTAATGTGGAATGTACTATGAAGATACTCTTTAAATTCTGTGATTGCTTTCTCGTCATTTCTTGTAATGAGAATGTCATTCATATAAACTATGAGACTGATGAAATGTAACAACTGCTGTAAACTAATACAATGCATGCAAAAACAATAGAAAATGGGCTCAAAACTTTTCCTTTGTATTATAAGTCATACGTCTTTTATACACAAAGAACGTCATTTACAAAAATGCCATTTTAAAAGACAAAACAGGGGAAACAGTGTAGCTATTGCTCCTCGCTTGCTGACGCCCCTCCGACTGCATCATCACCTAGATCCTGCATCCACAAAGGAAAATAACGGGGTGAGCACAAAATAATGCTCAGTAAGTATAACCCTCTATCTGTCTATCCCCGTATGTATTACTCTTAATTCTTTCCTCACACTTTCTGTTGTTTCCTACGAAACGTCATGGCCCCATCTTACTGGAGGTACGGCCGGATGGCGTTCACACAGCACCATCTCACTTTTCATGACTATCGGGTGGAATTCACACAGCACCAACTGTTCTTAGTGACTACCGAGTAGGGATCACGAAGCACCTACCCGGTTTTCGTAACTATGGGTGGAGACCACATAGCACCTACCCGTTCCTCATGACTTTGGGTAACGATCACCAAGCATTAACCCGTTCCTAATCACTGTTGGGTGATGATCACAAAGCTCACCCATCTCTAATAAATATCGGGTGATGATCACAAAGCATCAACCCCTTTTCTAATAACTAACCGGGTTATGGTCACAAAGCATCCACCCGTTTCAATACCTATCGGGTGATGATCACAAAGCTCAACCATTTCTAATGGCTGTTCGGGTGGTGGTCACAAAGCACACAACCGATTCTCATAACTGTCGAGTGATGATCACAGAGCATCCACCCATTTCTAATACTCTTCTCATTCACTCTATTCTAGCACTTCTCATTCTCTCTACCCTTAGAGTAGTTGCATCCACAAAGTTCTCTACTCATAGAGCAAGTGATACACAAGTCTCCTACTCTTTCTTAGGTCACTTCTCAATGCACAATTAAGCCTAAGGATGGTTCATCTCTACTAATGCACTTATGAAATGCCAACATGCAATGTTGCAAGAATTAAGGTTCACTACTCATACTCAAACCTCTATTAGGCATTTCATCAAACAACTCAAGTGCATATAAAACTCTACTATAGCAATAATTCTAAATCTTTCTTAACCATCCAAAATGGGGAGAAACCCCCCTCACATAGCCACATATCCTGCCAAAGAAAGACACTTCCAAAAGGATTCCTAATACCCTTCAATTCCATCCCAAACTACCTTTCTAGCCCACATCTCACTTCTTATATTTGAATGTATAAACAATCACAAAGCACTAGAAATCTCTATTTAAGCCTCAATAACATGGCATATAACATGTATATAACATACATACATAAGTGCTATCAAACCCTAATCAGAAAAATTCCCAAATCTCAACTTGGGTTGGGTTTACTTACCTGTTATGAGAGATTTCACTAACTTTCCTTTCACTTGGTTTGCTTGATTTTTTCTCTACTCTTAAACAAAAGAACAAAAACCCTCAATATTCAATATAAACAAAAACTCACAAAGCTTCACAACCAAAGCAAGGTTTTACCTTAGGATGCCTTAGGTTGATTTTCTACCCCAAATCACTCCAAAAGCCCTTTAAAACTCCTTGATCAAAAGAAAGAGAATTTGAGAGGAAGCAAGAGAGGAGAGTGGCGATGGAGAAGAAGAATGAAGGGTTTGCAATGACTTAATTCCTTTTAATGAAATTTATACACAAGCATTCCCATTTTGCCCTTACTCTTCTTTGGGAATTCTATCTATATCCTTTGATTCATTACAAACACACCCCCATAGCAACATATTCTCCATGAAAATTCCTTGCATTTTACTCCCCACTTTTCCTGCTAATTAGGGGTAGAATGGTCAAATTGCCCTTAGGGAAGAAAATATCAAAAACTTAACAAACATTTTGGTCGGCCTGTCGCCGCGGCGAGGAAGCTTCGGTCGCCGCGGCAAAACTGTCCAGCAGCTTCCCGTGGCTTCATCACCTCTTCGCCGTAGCGAAGATTCTTCTTCGCCCTGGCAAAGCTTGGAATACTGAACTTCTTCTATTTTCAACCAATTTCAGGGCAAGTATTCAACATAACACTCAATCAAAGGTCAACCAAACAATATTACCAAGAAACCAACTCAAATAAGAGCAAAAGAAGAAACAATAACAACGTACCTCAAGTGGGGCGTTACATGAAAGACTCACCCTTTTGTTTAGAGAATAGAGCATAATCATGCTTGGATTGACTGAATCCAATGGCTATGAGAGCTTCTGTGAACTTTGCATTCCACTATCGTGATGCTTGTTTTACCCATATAAAGATTTCTATAATCGACATACAAGATTCTCCCCCTGATTGCGAAGACCGGGAGGAATATCCATATAAATCTCCTCATCAAGATCTCCATGAAGAAAGGCATTATGGACATCCATCTGATGAAGTGGCCAATCATGGTGAGAAGCTACAGAAAGGAATGTATGGACAATGACATGTTTGGCTACAAAGGAGAATGTTTCGTGATAGTCAAACCCTTCCCGTTGAGTGAAGCCTTTGGCAACAAGACGAGCTTTATACATTTCGATGGAACCATCAGCACGATATTTTATCTTGTAGACCCACTTACAACCAATAGGTTTCCTATGTGATAGTCGGGAAACAAGGTCCCATGTGTGATTGCTGACTAGAGCATTTAAGTTTGTCTCCATGGCCTGGCGCCAACAATCATTCCGAACAGTATCAGAAAAGGTGACTGGTTCTCAATCGGCAGAAATATTGCTCATACAAAATCTGTGTTCAAGAGATAATCGGTTAAAACCGACATAATTAGATATGAGATAAGTGATACCTTACACAATAGAACAAATGTAGTTAGCCGTCCAGACAGGTGGCCGGGTAGTTCTAGAAGATCGACGTAAAGGAACAGTAGTTGGTGAAGGAGTAGGAAGAGCCATATCTGTAGGTGAGGGAGTATCCTGAGTGGGACCCGAAGAGGAAGGATCCGTGGTATGAGGAGATCTTAGAGGTGTATCAGAAACTATGGAGTCAAGATGCGAATCAGTAGTATGATCTGACTATAGCTGAGTAAAGGGAATGGGAACCATAGTGAATAGAGTCTCTGGCTGATGATCCAGTGAGGCATGAGCGGATGGAGGAGATACAGTGTCACTTTCTAAGAAAGGAAAAACACTCTCGTGGAAGACAACATCTCTGCTAACAAAGAATTTGTTAAGTTAAGGATCATAAAGGCGATATCCTTTTTGGAGCATAGGATAGCCCATGAAAATACATTTCCTGGCACGAGGAGCAAACTTGTCACGGGAACCCACTATTGTGGAATAACATAAACAACCAAAAACACGTAAGTGAGTGTTATCAGGTATCTTTCCAAGCAGTAATTCAAAAGGAGTTTTACCTCCAATAACCTGTGAAGGCATGCGATTAATGAGATAGGTAGCAGTAATTACACATTTGTCCCAAAATTTTGGCGAGGATATGGGCTTGGTGTTTGAGGGCTCACGCTACTTCTAAGAGGTGACGATGTTTTCATTCAACAATCCCATTTTGTTGAGGAGTATAAGTGCAAGAACTCCCGTGGAGAATCCCGTGGGAGAGGAACAAGGAAGAGCATTGCTATGAGAAAAGGCTTGAGCTTTAGATTGCATCAAGAATATCCAGGTTCCGCGGGAAAAATCATCCACGACGGTAAGAAAATAGTTCGATCCATCATGATTGGGAACAGAATATGGGCCCCAGATATCAAGATGGATTAGGGGAAAAGGGTGGTCAGTGGAGGATGTGCTAGTGGGAAAACTTGTCCGTGGTTGTTTAGCAATGAGATAAATTGGACAATGAGAGTGAGGTATAGATGCACTATAACCCATTCTTTGATGAAAAATCAAAGATTTATTATTAAAATTGGCATTACAATAATTTTTATTGCTAAGAAAAGAAAATGGCTCCCAGTAGTAGAGTCCTTGGTGGGCCTTACCCAAGCCCATCTGTTTGCCAGTCAAAGGGTCTTGAAAGGTACACATATTCGGAAAGAATTGCAATGTGCAATCATTGTCAGTGCAAAATTTGGATACAGATATGAGATTAAAATAGAAAGCAGGGACAAAAAGGACATTTCAGAGAGTTATGCTTTCAGTGAGTTTGATTATCCCTATGTGGGTCGCATTGGCAATATTGCCATTCGACATTTGAACAGATAATTGTGTAACAGTGTTTGTGTGTGATTGGAAATATTTAGGGTCACAAATTATGTGATCACTAGCACCTGAGTCAATAATCCATAAATCACGGGAAATTGAATTATTGAAACAAAAAGATGTACCTGCATAACTAGCAAAAGCATTGTTTGTTGGGAGTTGATTCAGCATCTGGATGAGTTGAGTGATTTGTTCAGGCTTAATCAAGGATGATTGTGTCTCCGATCCTGATGTGGTAGTGACAGTCACATTATTTACGGTCAGAGTGCCAACATTTGTCCCGATTGTGATTCTCCCTTTTGCAGTAGTCACAATACATTTTTCTACTCGATCGGAATGATCCTGAACCAGTTGATCCAGTTTGAGAGTTGATGAAATATGAGCCATTAGATGAATTCCAAAGTGTTAACCGACTTGATTGTTGACTTGGTTGACTGCTTGTGGGCTGTCAGATTGCTGGAGAGGATCTTGGCCATTCACTGCTTTGTATATAAAGGCTTTGTTTTCTTTCTCATTTGGAAGCCCTAGCCGCAACACCCCATCCTGTTTCGTTTCTTTATCAACAGCAAAGGCCATGGAATCACCCAACCGTGGTGATTCCATGGAGGCTAGGCGGTGGCTCTCGTCCTGGACAGAAAGCTGGTAAGCACGGTGGAGGGACGACGGTGAGGTGGTGGCCAACATTTGAGTGCAAAAGGCCAGAAAATTTTTGTTTAATCCAAGGAGAAAATGGATTAAACGATCTTGTTCTTTGATCTGTTGGAATTGTTGCAGGGTTTCCGGTGGTCCACATAGAGGATCAGTGATGGCATCAAGCTCTTTCCAAGGGGCTGAAAGTTGATTGTAATAGGCCATTACGGTCTGATTTTGTTGCTTGACGTCGGCGAGACTTTGCCATAATGTGAAGAGTTTGGCTAGATCCAACTGGCCATACATTTCTTTGATAAATCGCCAAAGTTCCTCGACGATTTCAGTTGGAGGTAAACTAGCGGCAATCTCCTGGGTTAGGGAGTTACCGATCCATGAACAGACCTAGATGTTACAGCAGGTCCAAAGTTTATGGAGATGGGGTTCTTCTAGTGGTGTGACGGTGCCATCTATAAACCCATTTTTATCTTTGGCGATTAATGCCCGTCGAAAGTCACGAGCCCAGGTCGCATAGTTCTCTATGCCGGTGAGAACGTGTTTAACCAGAACAAGCTTTGGTCCATCGAAAGGGGAGGAATAAAGGGAATCGCCAGGCTCTAGCTGGCAAGATTAAGGCTGTAAAATCTGGAATTGGTAGGGAAACGGGTTCGGGCTGGTTTGACCCAAAAACCCAAAAGGAAAGGTGTTTGGGTCTGGGAGAGTATTTGGGTTGGGCTCTTTATTTGGGTCCGTTTGTGTGTGTGGGTTGGCTTGGTTGTTTGTTGGATTAGGCCCAATTGGGTTTGTTTGGATTGTATCCATTTGGTTTGAAAGACTAATTCTTGAATTTATTTTGCAAGGAAAAAAAATTATTGGTGCATAACAAGGAGAGTGGCTGGCAGGACAACCTGCTCTGATACCATGTAAGAATCTGGTGTTGTAGTAGCACAAAGAGGCAACTAAGTTACCAAAGAGTGCAAGAAGAGAGGCAAGAGAAGCAACTAAAGTTGCTGAGTATGCCGAGAAAGTACAAGCAAGAAAGAAGAAGAGAAGAATAATTTTTGTATATTTATTTTCATGTACAAGAGTTACAATTTATACAATTGTAAATATAATATGTAAGGAAATCAAATAAAGGAAATAAATGTAGATCAATACATACAAGGCAATAATATATTTCGACCTAAACTATCATACTTGGAGAATACTACGAATCTTCTAAATATGGTTTGTACAATCATTCACATGTCAACAATATTAATTTCTTCACAATATATTCTTACCCAAAATAAATATATATTTGATTATTAAACTTTATTTGGAGTATATATGTTTAAGTTAATTCATGCATTTAATTGATTAACTAAATGTATATATTATCATAAGCATTAAATTGATCTTCTTGCATTTTTAGAATTTAAGTAGTAGGATCGTTAGTTGTTTCAAGTACGTACATATCAATTGCATTAAATTCAAAGTCTTAAAAATTTAAATATGGTCATGGCACGCTATGATATAATTGAGAAAAAACTATATATGTTCCGGATATAGGATACAGAAAATAGTATTTAATTAGTTCATGAAGTTTTTTATTAAAAAAGACGTATCACATCATTTACGAATAAAATATCATGGTTTAGATCTTCAAAATCAGTCAATAATGATAGATATTAGGTGGAACAAGAAAGAAAAAATATATTATATTGTATGTTAGGAGTTCAGACAACCAAAAACATAATTCCAAGATGAATAACATAGGAATAAAATCATGACACACAAAGAAATACGAAATTTATATGGTTCGGCATAACTTATTTACATTCATGGATGAGAGAAATCCACTTTAGTTTCATGAGCATGATATACAAGAGTACATAACACCATAAATCCGTTACAATTAATAGAGCAAAAACAATCACAGTTTCTAACCACACTTAACTCAGTACTTAAAGTGAAAATAATGTCAGTTTTTAAGACACTCTATCCATGGTGTTTATTAATAACCCTTATATCAAATACCCTGTGTTTTCACATTCTCTCATAATCTTGAATTAGTTTCCACCCCTATATTTATAGGTAGTATATAGGAGAATTTTTTGCTAATACGATTCATATTTCAATTCCTATTAAGACTTCTAAATTTTATTCCTATTTACAATTATATTCTTATCAAATAGTTTTTCTAAAAACATACAATTACCACAATATCCCAACATTGTAAATCAAAGTGAATTCATATTCATCTCTTTTGACTTAAAAGGTTGAGGTTTGAGCATTATTATAATTAATTGTAGGTTTAATTTGATAGCTAATTTGGTTTAGTATGACATCTCATCAGCCGTTGCAATGATTCTAAAATGGGAAAGATGTTCCTTTAATCGGCAAAATAACTCTTTGTGAGAGTGAGATATTTTGTACGAAACTTTTTTGTCCTTAAAATCAAAGCAAAGAATCACGAGTAATGTTATATTTACACTATCCTTTACACCATTTTTATTATATCATGATGTACATCCACATAAATTTTTAATTATTTTAAATTTTTAATATTACAATAGAATTATTATTAGTAAAATGGTCATGGTGTAATGAAAATGGTATAAATGATAGTGTAAAGGTAGCATTACTCAAGAATCACTGGTATTGAAAGTTGAAAGAACATTTACAACTAAAACAAGAAGAATTAGAGAAAATGAAATTACAATTAATTGTAGCTATTATAAATCATAAAACCCATATATTTTTCGCTAAATTTAATAATAAATACCATAACCACAAGGTCCAGTCATCCACCATCATGTCCACCAACATAATCAAAATTCTCTCAAACTTTCTCGTTAACTAATAACAAATAATTAATTCCATTAGTCTTTGCTTTCTAACGAGCTTTCCCATTTTCTTTGTAGGAAACAAGATGATTAGGTTGACGGCTCTTGTTAGGGCCAAAAATCGTCGTTGGCCCAAATAGGAAAACGGGTCTGACAATGAAGAAGCCAAGCCCAATCCCGATCCGGATTAGGTCCATTTGGGACAAGATACGACCAGCTCAAACCACCTGGGTTCGAGTTTCCCAATCCCAACCCATTTCCTAGGTCCATGGGCGGATCCAGGGCCCACGGCCCTCAGAATATTTTCCTATTCCTGAGCAATCTCCTATTCGAGGTCACCTTCCTGTTCAAAACACTTTCCTACTCGAAGTTACTCTCCTAATCAGAATCACCTTCCTATCAGGACACTGATAAGACAGCTTACCATGGCCCTAATTCTTCCAGGGTTTGCATTACAGTCAAATTAGGACTCCTTCTCCCACCAGGATTAGGAGACCAGACAGTCACTATGTAAACAGAGGTCAGCCATCTCACAAAGGACACACTACATTACACCTTCACATCTGAAGCTCCTACTTGACAGCTTTACATCACCACCATGGTCACAGTCTCAGACTAGACTTTCGGTAACCTCTTTACTCCCTAGCCCTCACTATACTAGCCTCTTTCAGCCTTGCTGACTTGAGCGTCAGAGTGCCTATAGCAAACACCACCCTGGTGTTTCTCGTTCATTTCACGCGTTTGTTTTTCTACATGTGTAGGTGCAGCGGATTGCTAGTGGCCTCAACCTGACGGGATCAGACCCCCCCTTCCATACAGGTAGATTTTTATATCTACAATTTGGTGCCCACCGTGGGGCCTCTAGCAATCATTCGGCTCGATGAACCCTGCTACGTAAAGGAACTTTCCATGGCTGACAACTCCGACAACGCTAACCCTAGCCTCGAGGCCAAACTGGAAGCTCTAACCGCTCTCATGCAACAAAACTGGGACAAGGTAGCCACATTGGAAGCCGAAAACAATGCAATCCAGACAGAAAACGCGTCCATCAGGTCAAAAAACCAGTCTCTCAAGGAGAAGGTTAGTCAATTCTACGATCTAGAGTTCCTGCCTGGCCAGGCACCCCCCAATTGGTTCCGCACCCCTATTCCATCCATGCAACCTCTCCTTACGCCAGAGCACCGACCCTTGGTCTCCGGCAAAAGCCGTGTCTGCTAAACCCATCTGCGGTCGACGATTTTGTCCTGATCCATGGAGATAAAGACATGCCTGTGGAACACCATTCAGCCGATTCATCCCAGCATCAAGAACAAGACGATGCGGTGGCAGAAAGCCCTCATCCACAAGACCAGCCCAATCTAACCATCCCACCTTAGATCCAGTTGACCATCCCAACACATACTCCACTCGGCTTGGCTCATCTTCACAGGATGAAAGGCCAAACTAAGCAAACAACACCCAAGCCCAACCATCCTGACCAACCGAATGACTATCAGAGGACTCCCCTGACCATCCATGTAGGGCGAAACACCAAAACAGTTACCATAGGAGTCATCCAACCGGAAGGAATGACCGAAGATCTATGCTACCAGGGAACGCGCGAAGGAACAACTCGTCAGACTACCCCATGAGGGATAACCCAACGGAATGTACCAAAGTCAATTGCAAAGGCTGACCCGGTCATGCGGGATGACCTAGTGGCGTCCACTTCTCCTATGGAACAAGTACTAGCCAAGAGATTGGCCGATGTGAAAGCAGTGATGCGACGCATTCTAGGAATGTCGATCCCAACCAAGAAGAGCAGGCCCCATTGTTACACAGATTCACCCTTCGTGGATGAGATCGCCCTAGCCGACATGCCTCGGAAGTTTACTATCCCCAACATGAAACTGTACGAAGGCACAACCAATCCGAACGATCACATAGCCTCGTACAAGCAGTAGATGTTCACCGTCTCAATACCACGATCGCTTAGGGAAGCCTGCATGTGTAAAAGTTTCGGCTCGAGTTTATCTGGCCCAGCACTCCAATGGTACACGAATCTCCCGAACGGATCCATCAATTCATTCACTCAACTCACCAACACATTCGTTGAACAGTTCGCCAACAGCAAGAAACTCGAGAAGTTGTCGGCTGACCTATACAGAGTATACCAGAGAAGGGGAGAGCCACTGAGAGAGTATGTCAGCAGGTTTAACAAAGAGAAGATCTTCATCCCTGCATGTAACCCTGAGACAACTGTAGATGCCTTCAGGAAGGGTCTCCTCCTGGACGGAGAGCTATACAAAGAACTTACAAAGCTGGGTTGCACCACAATGGAAGACGCCCTGGCGCGGGCAGTGATCCAAATAAGGTGGGAGGAGGATGAAATAAACCGAATGATTCACTCTAGATACGATTCAAGGCGGAATGATAGGAAGCCAGAACACAGGCCAGCGGAGCACCGCTACCAATCCCCAGCATGTAATTCGAACAGAGCAAGGAAACCATATGATCGTCAATCGATAAGAACCGAGAGCAGATAATTCGAATCGAACCGGTACAAGATACCGGAATACAGCCTTAATGTCGAGCCAACCCAGGTCATCGCTATTATGAAGGGAATGGGATCCATTGTTAAGTGGCCAGGCAAACTCAATCCCGAAGTAAGGAGAGACAAGACCAAATGGTGCGAGTTCCACGGCGATCATGGGCACAATACCACAGTCTACATCGCCTTATGGCTAGAGGTCACTGCACTTCTAAAGAGGGGACATCTTTGGGATTTGCTAACCGATAAGGGGAAGAACACCATTAGCCATAAGAGTTCAAAAGAACCATCACCACCTCCACGAGAACCTACACCAAAAGGTTCTGTTCGCTCATCTCCGGAGGATCAGAGATCAGTGGAGTAAGTTACTCATCGGCCAAGCGATATGCCAGAGCCAACCACCACCATGAAGTCCAGTCTATTCATTCGATCTCGCAGTCACACACTCATCAAGTAATTCAGTTTGAAGATGAAGAGTCGGTCGCCTTGGTTGCTCCTTATCACAATGCCCTAGTCATCTCCCTATAGGTCGCCAACATCCTAGTAAAAAGAGTGTTCGTAGATAGAGGCTCTTCAGCAAACATCCTATTTCTCGAAACAGTGAAGGCTATGGGATTGGAAGAGGCAAACATCAACAGGCGGCCGACGCTACTAGTTGGTTTCAACTTTGAGCAGAAGTATACTATCGGGGAGATCATCCTCCCTATCTACGCTGGCAGAATTAACAAACAGACCATTTTTCTGGTAATCGACTACCCCTCGCCATACAACATCATCTTGGGCCGACCTTGGATCCACAACATGCGGGCAGTCCCATCTACCTTCCACCAGACGATCAGATTTCCTACCAAGTGGGGGGCTTGAGAAATCAAGGGTGATGCCAAAACTTCTAGGGATTGCTACAAGAACGCCTTCAAAGGCGAGGGTAACTCTTCATAGCAATTATAGTCTCATCCAACCCCACCGACTGATCCGGATCAACCATCTATGGAAGAGTTGGATGAAGTACAGATACATCCAGATGATCCCGAGAGAAAGACACACATAGGGTCCTACCTCAAGCCCGAGACAAGAGAGAAGCTGATAGAATTCCTCAAACAGAACCAAGACTGTTTCGCCTGGTCCCACGCCGACATGACTGGAGTCAGTCCGAAAGCAATGGTCTACTAGCTCAAGGTAGACCTAGATCACCCACCAGTGAAACAGAAGGGAAGAAAATTCGCACTAGAGCATAACCGAATTGTCAACGAAGAGGTCGAAAAGCTCTTGAGCAATGGTATGATTAAAGAGGTCCACTACCCCGAATGGCTGGCAAACATCGTGGTCGTAAAGAAAAAGAATGGGAAATAGAGAGTATGCATCGACTTCACGAACTTAAACAAAGCCTGCCCCAAGGATTCCTTCCCGCTCCCACATATCGACATGATGGTCGATGCAATCGCAGGTCACGAGCTCCTTAGTTTCATGGATGCTTTCTTAGGGTACAACCAGATCTTGATACACCCGGACGACCAAGAGAAGACAGCCTTCATCACGGAAAGGGGAACCTATTGCTATAAGGTGATGCCATTCGGCTTGAAGAACGTCGGGGCCACCTACCAGCGGCTGGTCAACAAGATGTTCGTCGAGTACCTAGGAGACATCATGGAGGTATACATTGACGACATGCTCGTCAAGTCACTGATGGCCGAGCAACACCTCGACCACCTCAGCCAGGCATTTGCTGTCCTCAGGAAGTACAACATGAAGCTAAATCCAGCCAAGTGCTCATTCGGGGTCTCGTCAGGAAAGTTCTTGGGCTACATGGTGACTCAGTGAGGGATAGAAGTCAACCCCTACCAAATTAGAGCAATCCTTGGTATACTGTCTCCACCTTGCGTGAAAGATGTCCAACGCCTCGCAGGACGTGTAGTCTCCTTGAGCCGCTTCATTTCTAGGTCAGCCGACAGCTGCCATCTCTTCTTCCATGCCCTCAAGAAGTCCAAGAAGTTCGAGTGAACCGCCTCCTGCGAAGAAGCCTTGCAACAGCTGAAAAGGTACCTAACCTCCCCTCCGCTCCTCTCCAAACCTGTGGACGGGGAGAAGCTCTACTCTTATCTAGCGGTCTCAAAGACAGCTATCTCAACAGCACTAGTTTGGGAAGAAGAAACAAAGCAGTTACCGGTCTACTATGTAAGTAAGTCACTCCTTGACGCGGAAACGTGATACAGTCAGCTGGAAAAGTTAGCCCTCGCCCTCATCCATGCATCCAGGAAGCTCAGGCCGTACTTTCAATGCCACTCAATAGTTGTACTCACCTTCTTCCCACTCAAGAAGATACTGCACAAACCAGAATTATCAAGCCGACTCCTACAATGGACAGTAGAGCTTAGTGAGTTTGACATAACATACCAGCCTCGCACCGCCGTCAAATCCCAGGCCTTGGCCGACTTCATTACTGATTTCACCCCGAATACCACTACCCAAGCAGAAAGTGAGTTATTGTGCATGAATGGCGGATCACTATCCAAGTGGACCCTCTTAGTAGACGGCTCGAGTAATATAAATGGAAGCGGACTTGGAGTGGTATTGGTCGCGCCAGAAGGAGACATCATCCAGCAGGCAATACGGTGTGGGTTCAAGTGCACGAACAATGAAGCTGAATATGAGGCCTTCATAGCTGGACTTTCCTTAGCCAAAGAAATTGGAGCAAAGAAAGTAAAAGTGAAGTCTGACTCCCAACTCGTGGTCAATCAACTACAAGGCACGTATCAAGCATGCGACTCGAAGATGACATCCTACTTGAGCATGGTCAAAGAGCTGTAGGCACAATTCGATGAGTTCTCCATCGTCCAAGTCCCCAGAGCGGAGAACTCCCACGCTGATGCTCTTGCCAACCTCGGCTCAGCCCTCAAATGCTCTTCCCCCTCGTCCATCCCTCTATTATTCATGCAGTGGCCTGCCAACTGGGAGGGATAACAACCAAACAAGCCGCCTGAGGAAGCCATGGGAGTTGAACTAGCCGACTGCTGGATGACTCCGATAGTGAGATACTTGGAACATGACGAACTCCTTGCTAACAAGAACGAGGCACGATGACTAAAAACAAAAGCCGCCAGATTCATCATACATGAGGGCCAACTCCTTAGAAAATCATTCTCGGGCCCCTACCTCAAGTGCACAAGCCCAGAGGAGGCTCAACGTGTCCTTGCTTAGTTACATGAAGGCGAATGTGGAAACCACATTAGGGGACGCAGCCTTGCACACAGAGTGATCACTGTTGGATATTACTGGTTGACCATGCGTGCCGATTCAGCCGCTTATGTGAAGAAGTGCGACAGTTGTCAGAGGTTCTCTCATATCTCACACCTCCCACCAGAGCAACTACATTCCATCCTCACACCCTGGCCCTTTATGAAGTGGGGAATGGACATCGTGGGAAAACTACCTACTGCACCTGGACAACGAGTCTTCATGTTAGCTGTGACACACTACTTTACAAAGTGGATTGAAGCCGAAGCCTTCGCACAAGTCAGAGACCGAGAGGTAAAAGCCTTCATCTGGAAGAATGTCATCTGCAGGTTTGGGATACCAAAGGAGATCGTCACCGACAATGGATCTTAGTTCATCAGCTCAGACTTCAGGGATTTTTGTGATATGTGGAGGATAAAATTGAGCTTCTCAACCCCTTGCAACCCCTACTCTAACGGCCAGGCTGAGTCGTCAAACAAGACCATCATTCAGACACTAAAGAAGCGGTTACAGAATGCCAAGGGTGCATGGGCAGATGAGCTACTCGGAGTCCTCTGGTCATACCGAACCACGGCTCACTCGTCAACGGGCGAGATCCCATTCTCCCTCACATACGGTTCGAAAGCAGTAATCCCAGCCGAAGTGTCAGTCCCATCCACCAGGCTCCAATGGGCAGACGAGGAGTCAAACGACCAAAACCTTTGCCAGAACCTGGACACCATCGACGAGCTACGCGAACGGGTGAGCATCCGTAACGCAGTCTATCAGCAACAGACCGCTCGACATTACAACCGCAATGTGAGGATCCAGACTTTCAAGATAGATGGCTGGGTCCTCCGCAAGGTCTTTTAAAACACTAAGGAGGTCAACTCTAGCAAACTCGACCTCACTTGGGAAGGCCCGTACAAGATAACTAAAGAAGCAGGGAAGGGCGCCTACAAACTCCAGACCCCCGAGGGCAAAGACATCAGTAATAGTTGGAATGTTGTTCACCTTAAGCGCTACTACTTCTAGGTGAACTTAAATCTTTTTTCTATTTTTTCCTTGTTTATTTTTAAGGGATGAGTGGGCTTATCTACCTCCTCTTAGACAGTAGGCCTCATGGCCAAATATTAATAAAGTACTATTCAAAAATTTTATGTCTCCAAATTGACTCTGGTCGACCGATTATTGTTTACACCTTCAAATCGGCCCTGTCTGATCCACGATTTCACACCTTCGAATCGACCTAGTTTGGTTCACGAAAACACCTTTGAATCAACCCCATTCGGTTCACGAATACACCTTTGAATTGGCCCAGCTCGATTCACGAAAACACCTTCGAATCGACCCAGTTTGGTTTACAAAAACACCTTCAAATCGACCCCGTTCGGTTCACGAAAACACCTTCAAATCAACCCAGTTCGGTTCACGAAAACACCTTTGAATCGACCCTGCTCGATTCACGAAAACATCTTCAAATCGACCTCGCTCGGTTCACGGGATCATCTTCGATCGGCCCAACCCGACCCACGAAGAGACGCCTTGAAATCGGCTCAGTCTGACCTATGATTCGTACCCTCGAGTCCGACCCATCTTACCCAAGAACTCACACCTCCGGGTTGACTTCATCCAATCCAAGACTTAATACTCGATCGGCCAGACCGAACGAATGGTTCTTACATCGGCAATAAGCGAAACGCGAACCTAGCCCAACATAAGGCTCACATGCCTTAGCCGCTGGGTCACACTGAAGTAACAAACACAACCTAGTGCATCTACAAGAAAAGAAACAATGAACTCATTCATCCATAAACAAAGTATCAGAAGTTAGAACAACCGAGTATAATAACAGATGGCCTCAAAGGGCTCAGTTCAAAATACAAAAGAATGGCACACGCCAAGAAAAAGGGCATCGCAGGCCCCAAAATACAGGAAAAAACTAGGCTAACTATCCTCAGTACAAGTCGCCTCCTCCATCTCCAACTCAGTCATAATGTTTGCACCACCAGCACCCGTCCTAGTGGCCTGGTCGCCCGCATCCCCAACATCCGATGGCCCCGGCTGACTAGCAATGTTAGGCATCTGTTCCTCGTCCTGCAAACCCGGATGACCGGCTCCCTCTTCCAGAAACTCCCGCATAAGCTGGATGTCTTCGTCCGGATCCCAGTGAGAAGTCTTCCCTTCCTTGAACTCAAGCATGAGTTCACCGTGGGCCTTGATGGTGGCGTCGCCGGCAATGGAAATACACTGCTTCCTCAAAGACTCAATCTCTGCGGTCTTCTCGGCCCACTCACGCCTCAACTGCTCTAACTCAAGCTCGCTATCCCTCAGACGCTGCTGAAACTCTTGCTCGGCCTTTCGGGCCGTCGCTGCCTCCTTTTGGCATAGGCTGGTGTTGGCCTTGGATACATCCTGTATTCGTTTCTCCTGTGCCACGATAGACTTCCTCAGATGAAGACTGCTAGTGAGTACTTGCACAACAAAACATTGCCATCAGAATGAGATTCAGGAGCAAGGCCACCAAATACTACTGTCATACCTGAACAGCGGGGGCTACTCCCCAATCAGCCGCAGCAACTGAACCCAACTAGTTAAGACGCGCCTCGTCCATCGAGAACAAAAATGAGTCGGCCAGCTTACTCATGGTAGTCGCATCAGAGTAAGTCGACGCATTAGCCAGAATCGTGATGGTGATCGTCCCGACCTCTTCATCCATAACAGCGGTCTGGGACGACTCGGCTCCAGCTGCAAGCTACTGACTCGACGACTGCTGACTCGGCGGCGTCGCTAGCACATCCTTTGCCCTCCTATCCTCCCTGGGTAAAGACTCCCCCCCCCCCCCTCTTCTCGCAGCGTCAGGCGATAGACTCGCTCGCGCTCGGGACGGTCAACTTCTTCATCAGTGACTCTGCAAGTGCAAACTCTCCAACGGTTAGTGGGTTCAGCCCGGACTCATCAAAAATGATATGGTTGCAGTATCGACTCAGAAGCACATCCCAAGTCTGCTTCAACGAGGGGAAGGGAATACCTCTCTGTATCGCCTCTACTCCGGCCCAAAGAATGCTGGTCCTCAGGCTAGACTCTGCTAGCACTACTCGCCAATCCATCTGCTCTAATGGGACGGCTAACACTCTCTGGGCCGCTACGTCCAAGCCGTCTCTGCTCTGCCTAGCTCGATTGAACTCAAGCTCTGCAAACAAAAAACACAATCAAGATTTAGTAATCAAAAGTACGAAAGAAACAACTAAGTCCTCACCAGTAGCTCGCCAGTCGATCGGAATCTCGCCCAGACCTCTTTCTCCAAAAACAGCTTGACCCCTTAGGTAGAAGTATCGGTCCTTCCAGTTCTTATCACTGGACTGTAGGTCGGTCACTAAGTGAGACCGATCATGCCTTAAGTTCAACAGATACCGACCCTTCTCTTTATCATTCTCCTTCAAGAAGTACGAGTACAACAACTTGTGCAGCCCGAACCTCACTTGGTTCTAAACACAAAGGTCTTCCAAAGCCATTAGCAGTCTCCAAGCATTCGGCATAAGCTTAGACAGGGCAATCATGAAGTGGTTCAGTACCTCCCACACGAGGCGAGGGACGGGTAGCCTCAACCCATCATGAAACCACTTCTCATAAACACTAATCCAGCCCTTTGCCTCCCAATCAACCCGCTCGTACGATCGCGGCATCCGGATATCAACCGAACTCGGAATGTGGTACAAGGTCCGGATGCGCCACACATCACTATCTTTCAGCACGGGCGGATAATCTCTAGTCAAAATCTCACTGCCCTGTTGGCTCCGCTCTTCCCTAGAGCCGCTACCGGAAGAAGATGGACTACCAACTCCTTCAGGGTCTTCCCTACTTCCCCCATGCCTACTCGAAGCACTCGGGCTGGGAGTACTCATACCCGGGGCAGCTACACTAACTCTAGTCGTTACGCCCATCGGAACGACCCCCTTAGGCATCATCACTATGGTATGGGCACGCTCATATTCATCCCTTGCGTCTGCCACAATCCCGCTCGAGCTGGCTGATTCGGTGTCTGACATGCTGGCTCGATTGTCCAACCCGACCAAACGACTCTAGCCTGGCTCCAACTCAAAAATTCTAAGTGTCAAACAACTACTCGGCCCGAGCTACCAACCGAACAAGGGTATAAAACCCAGCTGTCACTCGCCCCCATTATCGACCCAATGATATCCCTGATCCAAATCTCCTTTCGCTCGCCCTGGGCGAACGACTCGTCTTCAAGCTCAACCTATAGTCTACTCGACCTGGCTTACCGACCTAGCAACTCAAAATCACCCATTCGGTCCAGACGATCGATCACCCTATTTAATCCACTCTGTACGCCCCTCTAGAACGGACGTCCCACCTAAGTTTCACCTTAGAATCAACCACTCGATTCGGGCGGGCAGACCAACCGAGCCGAATCAAGGTAATGCTTAACCTCATTTTTGTCTTCTCGGTTCCGTCCAAAACACCCGGAAAAACACTAAAAAACTAGCCAGCTTGCCAGGAACTTACCAAAAATCCAAAAATTCATGCCTATTCTAGAAAACCAAAACTCCAACACTTGTAAACTCCTCAAAACCAGTCAAAACCATTCAAAAATTCATAAACTTCCTCCTATTTTTCAAAAATTCAGCAAACCAAACAAACGCAAAGAAATAGAAAGGCGTCGCGAAATTAAAAGTTTGCCATGAAAAAAGCTGCTGTCCGTCGGAAGATCCCACCGTCGTTGAAGAAAAACTGGAACGAAGGTGAAAAAAAAAAAAAAAAAGAGAAAATAGTTCTGCAGAAAAGGCGAAGAAAATGCGAATGGGATACGAACAGTCCGCCCATTCCTTTTTTAAAAGGAAAATCTGTCAGACTGAGACACGTGGCGGCCTACGATTGGACGGAAGTCAGAGCGCCCTTTCACTTTCCCGCCTCGAAAACAAGGAGGCGATCCTCGCCAAACACGTGGCAGCCATCCAGGACACCTAGGAATCTACACTATCAGTTCCCAATCCCCCTACCTCCCTGACCGAGCCGGCACGCGACCACCATATTAGGACCCAACAGAAGCCCACGATTCATGAGCCCAGGCAATCCTTCCGGTCGATCGAACAGCCTAGGAATGGCCCGGCTTGACCTCTTTGTAGGTAAAAAAGGTTGGGGGCCCGAACCATTCATCCTTCCAGAGCGGACAAACTAACAGCCAACTAAAAGATTGCATATTTCTTTCATTCGGTCACCCGAACACCCTGACTGAGCAAGCGTCCAGTTTAACGCTCATGTTCATTTGACTCAGCCCGCCGAGCGGACACCGCGACAATAGAAACACCTCACCTCTCCAGTCGATAGGACGTACCAAACGAGCGCATGAGCCCCCAAAGCCTCGTCGCCCGTTCGTTCGACCCATCATACCGATCTGGCACACTACTCCAATGATGGTATACTCTGGATCGACAATGTATACCGAACGATGCTGGGACAAGGATCGCATGCAGGATCAGCTATACCAACAACCGGTCATCCCGAAAGGATGACCGAGCGCCCATCGATCGCTTCCTACTCTCTGACTTAAGAAACTCTTAACTCAGAGAATGGGGGGCAAACTGTTAGGGCCAAATATTGTCGTTGGCCCAAATAAGAAAACGGGCCTAACAATGAAGAAGCCAAGCCCAATCCCGATCCGGATTAGGTCCATTTGGGACAAGATACGGCTGGCCCAAACCACCTAGGTTCGAGTCTCCCAATCCCGGCCTATTTTTTAGGTCCATGGGTGGATCCAGGGCCCATGGCCCTCAGAATATTTTCCTATTCCTGAGCAATCTCCTATTCAAGGTCACATTCCTATTCAGAACACTTTCCTACTCGAAGTTACTCTCCTAATCAGAATCACCTTCCTATCCGGACACTGGTAAGACAGCTTACCACGGCCCTAATTCTTCTAGGGTTTGCCAAGATTGGGAGACCAGACAGTCACTATATAAATAGAGGTCAGCCCTCTCACAAAAGACACGCTACATTACACCTTCACATTCGAAACTCCTACTTGAGAGCTTTACATCACCGCCGTGGTCATAGTCTCCGACTAGACTTCTGGTAACCTCTTTACTCCCTAGCCCTCACTATACTAGCCTCTTTCAGCCTTGTTGACTTGAGCGTCGGAGTGCCTATGGCAAACACCACCCCGGTGTTTCTCATTCGCTTCATGCATTTGTTTTTCTATGTGTGCAGGTGCAGCAGATCGCTAGTGGCCTCAACCTCACGGGATCAGACCCCCCCTTCCGTGCAGGTAGATTTTTACGTCTACAACTCTAACTGACTTCAACCGAATATTATCATTCCGTAATCTGCTTAAGCAGAGTCGCGACGCGAGACTGCTCCTGACAACTACCAACCTAAGCAAGTATAGCTTCTTATATCCTGAAGTGTCCTTAGAACCCTTAGTTCGTAAGTATTCGCGAACTTTAGAAAAAAATTTCTTTTGCATGTAGTGAACTTTTTTTTTTTTTTTTTTTTTTTACTAACTCTACTTGTATGCAGTGACCATGCCACCTAAAGTGCCAAGATCGTCGAGAGCTAGCGGGTTCGTTTTTCCCTGGGTCGCCCCTACTGAGCCAGCCGAGGCGACCTGTAACGCCCCACTTGAGGTACGTATTTATTGTTCCTTCTTTTGCTATTATTTGAGTTGGTCTCTTGGTGATATTGTTTGGTTGACCTTTGTTTGAGTGTTGTGTTGAATACTTGCCCTGAAATTGGTTGAAAATAGAGGAAGTTTAGTGTGCCAAGCTTCGCCGGGGCGAAGGGGTGTTGAATCCACAGGGAAATGTTCTAGACATTTTCGCTGCGGCGACAGAAGCTTCCTCGCCGCGGCGATAGTCCGACCAAAATGTTTGTTAAGTTTTAGATATTCTCTTCTCTAAGGGAAATTTGACCATTCTACCCCTAATTAGCAGGAAAAGTGGGGAGTAAATTGTAAGGAAATTTCAAGGAGAACATGTTAGTATGGGGGTGTGTTAGTAAGGAATCAAAGGATATGAGTGGATTTTCCATGAAAGAGCAAGGGCAAAATGGGAAGAATGAGTTATTAAGAGATATTTAAAAGGGTTTAGTCTTTGAAAACTCTTCATTTTCCCATTCCACCGCCTCCTTCATTCTTCCAAACTCTCTCAAATTTCCTTCAATCTTCCAAGGATTTCCAAGAGCCTTTTTGAGTAACTTTTAGTAGGGTTTTCATCTAAAGCTTCCTAAGGTAAGGATTCTTGCTTAAATTAAGAGTTTTATTATGTTTTGATTAGAGTCTCATATTGTGATTGTTGGGTAAGTTGTAGAGGAAAAGCAAGCTCCCAAAGGAAAGGAGAAGTGTTAAAGAAGTTAATTTTCTCATAAGGTAAGTAAACTCAACCTAAGTTGAGATTTAAGAACTCTTTTGAGTAGAGTTATATACATATATGTGTATTCACTTAATTGTTGAATGAGATTAGTAGCTATGATTGAGTTATGAGAAGTGTTTTATTTGCTTGATGTTGGGTTGAATTTGATAGAAGTTGGAGGAAGTTTTGAGCAAGTTTATGGAGGTGTTTTTCTTTTGACAGGAAATTTAGAGCTTATGAGGGAGTTTTCTCCCATTTGGTTGGTTAAAGAAAAGAGAAAAGCTAGAGTTAGAGTAGAGTTGTTTATGCACATGAGTTGTATGATGAAATGCTCAAGAGAATCATAAGTAAGAGTAGAAAGCCTTAATTTTTGCTACATGTCATAGTCACTTTTCATAAATGCATTAATGAGTATGAGTCATTGATGTGCATTAACTATGCTTTACTTATGCATTAGAAAAGAGAGTAGAGAAAGAGTAGAGACTTTTGAGTTTAGACTACTCTAAGAGTAGAGAGAAAGAGAGAATGAGCACTATAGAGTAAAAGCTAGAGTAGTGCTTAATAAGAGAATAGAGTAGGTTGTGCAATGGGGAACCTGTGAGTACGAGTAGAGTATTCCCGCATGTACGTCGCATCAAGAAAGCGGCCAGAGTATCAGAAAGAGAAGTGGTGTAGCCCGTAGTGTACATGCGGATGAGGGCTATACCCGAGTTTACCCGAGAGATTCTATGCACTCACATGGCCAAAGGTTCTTAATCCATGTATAACCAAGTCCTATTGTTTAGTATGAGTAGAAGTCACAGGGAGTGGGAGCGAGTCCCAGCCGTGCCTCCTGTCAGATGGGGCCGTGACTTACTAGAAAGAAAGTTAACATCAAGGAGTTATAAGAAAGAGAAATTAGATAGTTATATTAAAGAAAGAGTTACGGAGATATTTGAGTTCAGGGGTTTACTTACTGAGCATTGTTTGTGCTCATCCAGTTGTTCCCTATGTTTTGCAGGTTCTAGATAAGGACACAGTTGGATGGACATCGGCACACGAAGAGAAATTGCTACACTGTCCACCCTATTTTGATAGTTTTGCATATGTTATAAATCTTGTATATATTAGTATAAAGAGTACATATGTCTAATAAAAGAAAAATTTTGGGCCAACTTTTTATGTTATTGTTACATGTACTTTTACTATGCATGTTTTTATAAGAATGGAGTCATTACACGACCCCTAACGACACCCCCATCGGAGGAGCGTAGGTGGGAGCGCGAACACCCATTGAACAACCAGCGGAAGCTTCCCAGCCTGTGGCTGCTCGCCCTAAGTAGAAGACTATGGGCCAAAGATCTAGAAAGAGAAGACAGTTATAGGTATCATGTGCATATATATTCTCTAGTTAAGTTACTACTGTTATGATCTCTAGAGATCAGCTGAAAGAATACTTTAATATATGCATGAAGTTTATAATCACCAATTTAACATTGAACTTAATTATTATTGTTGCATGCAAAATGAAGATATATATAATGTGGAAGCTGAAGATTGCAGAGGGTGGCAATGATCCATATATGTACAGCACAAACAACTTTGTGGGAAGGCAAACATGGGAGTTTGATCCTAAAGCAGGAGCTCCTAAGGAGCGAGCTGAGGTTGAAGCTGCTTGTCAAAATTTCTACAACAATCGGTTTCAGATCAAGCCCAGCGGTGATCTTCTCTGGCGAATGCAGGTATTGGTACCAACCATTTACTTACGTTTATTTATGTACATGTGTCTCTTTTAATTTTCTCTTTTCCTACACACAATTCATCTCCATTTTTAGATAAGTCCAACTTGAATTACGTGCAGCACTAAATTTAATGCAAAATTAATGAAATTTCAGATATTCTCAACGCATTGAATTTATTTTTGTCACCTGATCAACTTAATTAAATCAATCTCCATAATTAATCTGGTGAACACCAAATGAATTACGTAATTATGTTCCATGTCACAATTTAAATAAGATAAGGTTTTGAACATTATTATCCAAGGTTTTAAAACCCAGCCTAGCCCGACCGGTTGAGCCGGGACCCGAGACCTTCACCGGGCGGGGTTATCAATTTTATTATTCATCTCAAACCCTATAAATTCGGATGACTATCGGTGAACAATTGGTGGTTGGGATGTTGGGGCTTTTGAAGAGGAAGGGCCGGTGAGTGGAAAGGTGGCGACGGAGCTGATTTTCGGTGAGTGAAATGATCAAAAATTGTAAAAATAAATCGACAGCAACAGTGGGTCGTAAAAATAAATCGGTGGCAACGACCCACTATTGCCGCCCATTGGCGAGGCAAGCAAAGGTGGGGTGAGATAAGTTTTGGTCAGGAGGTTAAGGGGAGAATTTTCGAGGTGATGTGGTGTGTTTTTTACATTGGAAATAGGCCCTATTTGGCTTGGGTTGTCGACTCTGATGGTGTGATTTGGGGTGTTTTTGTAGGATTTCAAACCTGTAGGGACTCATAGATTTCAGGTGTGTTTTTGCTGGATTTCAAACCTTTTTACCCATCAGTCAAATGGTTCAACTAGTCAACCCGAGACTTGGCCACTTTGTCATGTTTCACCCTGAGCCAGGTTTTAAAACCTTGTTATCATCCACAAAATAGAAGATAACTGATATTACCCAATCAAGTATTAGTATATAAATTTTCTTTGCCATTATCCCACAGATGTGACTTTATTTCTGATAATCTCCATGAAATGATCATCAAGAACACCATTTATTTATTTATTAGCAATATGAAAAAGATTCGAGTTAACCACCCTTTGGGTGGTCAGGTGGTGCAATAGGGATTTTAGGGTGTATGTTGAAGAGGTCTTGAGTTTAATTTATCTTAATTGCTAATAAGGGTGGTCACTGGAGGTTTACCTAGTCGTTAACTTCAGGATCTTGGGGACTAGTTAAAAGGTGCATGAACACCCCTGGTTTCTTTTAAAAGATACGAGTTTTATGGCAGAAAATTCATGGAACTATTATGTAAGTGGGGTGTCTGAATAGTTTGCCATTTTCAGAAAAGCTAAAAGATCAATAAGTTGTTAAGCTAAAAGACAGAAGAATTAAAGTTTGACCTACTTGATGAAGACTTAAGGATAACGGAAGACTTAAAGCTTGACCTACTTGACGAAGACTTAAAGATTAATGAATTTGGATGGATGATTATTTCCAATTTTTTTTTTTTTTTTTTTTTTTTTTTGGTAATCGAGGTATCGACTAGCTTGCATGCACCTGAACTAATCCTCGGGGTCCACTGAATACACTACAAACCTAAAGGACTAGATACTCCATAATGTTATTATGATAGGTGACCCCAATGTTTGAATCCAAGAGCTTAAGGAGGAGAGCAAACCTTCTTGACCATCAAGTCAATCCCCTTGGTTACTTTACTTTTAGCTAATTCATGCGTTTCCCGCTCATACTATTTATATATACAAATACAAGTCAACCTCTATCTCATTCACACTAATTTTATCTCCCCAATATTGTTGCTCCATTCTTCTTACCTGACATTCACAAACACCTCCATTTTCAGATGTCATTTAATCAGTGATGTTAATGCAATTGATTTAATAACTTTGTATTTGACGTCCAATTTCTCCTGCTTATCACTACTACGTTAACTGTAGATTCATTGAATGAATAATTAATTTTCTTCAGTCACTAATGTTGTTTGTCTGAAAAAAATTAGTTTATTGGAGAGAAAATAATTCAAGCAAACAATCCCAACAGTATAGGTGGAGGATGGAGAAGAAATAATGTATGAAACAGCTACAGCCTCATTGAGGAGGGCGGTCCATTTCTTCTTAACATCGCTGTTGAAATAAAGAGAGTTTTGAGGAATCGTATGATTGTATATTTCTGTGTATTATAAACTATACAAAGGAGGCCTCTATATATAGTGGAGAAGGCCAAAGTTAATAAGGAAATACACTATATGGAAAGATTCTAACCTAGCATAATTACAGGAATAATCATATATTCTAGGGATATTATAAGATACTAATATATATACTAACATCCCCCCTCAAACTCTTGGTGGCGAAGTCAACTGGAGTTTGGAAACAAGATCACCAAGTCGACCAGGTGGATGGGATTTCGTAAAAA
Organism: Pistacia vera; assembly: GCF_008641045.1. Taxonomy (NCBI): domain Eukaryota; kingdom Viridiplantae; phylum Streptophyta; class Magnoliopsida; order Sapindales; family Anacardiaceae; genus Pistacia; species Pistacia vera. The sequence continues at coordinate 632,346 of NW_022196022.1, read as the reverse complement.
TATCAGCAAGATTATCTACAAAAAAAACTGAATGTAATTGGACGACACCCTGTTGAAGATGGTGGTGGATGAAGTGACAATCAATCTCAATATGTTTAGTACGTTCATGAAACACATCATTATGCACAATCTAGATGGCACTACTTTTATCATAGTGAAAAGGAGAACTTATTGTTGAGGAACACCCATATCTTTCAGAAGCTAGTGTAACCACAAAAGTTCAGATGTTGTATCGCCAAGAGTGCGATACTCAAGCTAGAACGGGCAACAACAGACTGTTTCTTACTACGCCATGAAATCAAAGAAGTACCAAGTAAGAAACAATAACCAGTGGTGAAGCAATGATCAGTAGGATCAGTAGCCCAATCTGCATTAGAATAGGCCTATAGCTCCAGAGAGGAGTAGGATAAGAAGTGTAGACCATGAAACAGAGTACCCTTGAAGTAGCGTAGAATTCAAAGAACTGCAACAAAATGGGTAGATTGAGGTGCACTCATAAACTGACTAACCAGATGAACATCATATGAAATGTCAGGCCTGGTGATAGTAAGATAAACGAGATTGCCAACTAACTGTCGATAAAGAGTTGCATCTACAAGTGGAGAATCGTTAATGGCCAGAAGCTTAGTATTGTATTCAAGTGGACTAGTGGCCATCTTGTTGTCTGTCAACCCAGCTTTGGAAAGTAAATCAGAGGCATATTTTCTTGAGTGAGATAATAACCATCCTAATTTGAAGTAACTTCAAGGCCAAGGAAGTAGTTAAGATGTCCAAATCATTTATCTCAAAATTCTGACTAAGAAAATTTTGAAGATCTCGAATATCAGCAATAGTATCACTAGTAACAATCATATCATTTACATAGAGAAGAAGAAGGATAGTACCTGCCCCAGTAGTGTGAAGAAAGAGTGCAGAATCATATAGGCTAGAAAGAAAGCCTTGTTGAGAAACCACTGATTGAAATTTCTTAAACCAAGCTCGAGGAGCCTGTTTGAGCCCATAAAGTGTGCGACGAAGACGACAAACTTTATGTAGAGGATGCTCATAGCCAAGTGGAGGCTGCATGTAAACTTCTTCAGTAAGATCACCATTAAGAAATGCGTTTTTAACATCCATTTGAAAAAGTTCTCAATGCCAGACAGCAGCAACTACAAGTAAAGATCTGACAGAGGTCACTCTAGCAACAAGAGCAAAAGTCTCCTCATAATCAATCCCATACTCCTGTGTGAACCCCTTAGCAACAAGTCGAGCCTTGTAGCGTTCAACTGATCCATCTGCTCGAGTCTTGATTTTATAAATCCACTTGCATCCCACTGCGGCTTTATCATGAGGCAAGTCCACCAAATCCCAAGTATGTGTTTTGACAAGAGCATTCAATTCATTATACATAGTTTGCTGCCAAAGAGAGTCAGTACGAGCCTCACGATAATTGTGAGGTTCGTGGAGGGTGGCAAGGATAGTGAAATAGTGATAATCACGAAGATGAGTAGGAGGAACACTTACCCGACTGGAACGATGAGGTTTTGGGAGTGGAGAAGATTGAGGAATGGGTGGTGTGGCAGGTGGTCCATCAAACGCATCAATTGGATTGGGTGCAGCAGTGGAAGAACTATCTGAGGAGCTCAGAATCTCTGTAAAAGAGTCAGAAAATAGCACAATAGAGAGATCAGTGAATATGAGTGAGTGGTTAGAGGAGGAAGGGGAGAACGTGGATATGCTAGTAAACGGTTTGTGTTCCCAAAACTCCACATGACGATAGACTCAAAGATGTTTAGAGATAGGATCATAACAACGACAACCTTTTTGAGTGAAGCCATAACCAAGAAAACAGCATAACTGAGAACGGGGTTCAAGTTTGTTCCGTTCATGAGGAGGAAGAGTAATAAAACAAGCACAACCAAAGATACGAAGTAAGGAATAGTTAGGAACCATACCATAGAGAAGCTCATAAGGAGATTTGTTGTGAAGTATAGGTGAGGGTACCCGATTGATTGTGTACACAACAGTAAGAGTAGCTTCACCCCAAAACTTTTCAGGTAAAGAAGCAGAAAGTAAAGAGCTCTTGCAGTATCAAGCATATGACGATGTTTTCGCTCGGCATGACCATTTTGTTGAGAGGTATAGGGACAAGAATGATGACAGTGTGCCTTGTTGATTCAGAAACTCAAGGAGAGTTTTGTCATTGTATTCCATGACATTATCTAAACGAAAAACTTTAATGGTATGAGAAAATTGAGTTTGTACCATTTTGTGAAAAGTTTGGTAAACACGAACAAGCTCAGATTGATGTTGTAACAAGTATAGCCATGTATAATGAGAAAGTCATCAACAAAGATAACAAAATAACGAGATCCCTTCTCAGTAGGAGTGGGTGAAGGACCCTAAATATCAGAGTGAATCAAATGAAAAGGTGCAGTAAAAAAAGAGTCACTTATATTAAAAGATAAATAGGTTTGTTTGCCAAGTTGATATACAATCAAAAGACTCAAAACCTATAGAACCTAGGTGATCTTGGGAGGCCAAAAGACCATTACGAGGTATAGAGGCATGACCCAGCCGAGAATGCCATAATTGGGAAGAGATGGCAGGAGCAACAATGGAGTGAGACAGATAGGATGGAAGCTGCAAAGAAGCGAGCTCAAATAGACGTCCAATCTTGCGGCCCATCCCAATGAGTTGACTCATCTTTGGATCCTGCACATCAACACCAGCATTAGAAAAGGTAAGCTAAAGACCTAATTCACAAAGTTGACCAACTAAAAGGAGATTTAAGGATAACTTGGGAACAAGATAGGTGTTGTCAACAGATAAGGTAGGGGAGGAAATAGACCCAATTTGACTAACAGATAAATGAGAACCATCAGCAGTATATATGATAGGATTGGGTGACAAAGTAGGTTTTTGTGAAAAATGGTGGAATCAGAGATCATGTGATTACAACATGCAGAATAAAAAAACCAAGGAGATGTACCTGAGGTGACAGACAAAGCACTAGAAGACCGGGATAAAACCTGATGAATTAATGCTCAATGTCAGTAGCAGTGAGAGTAGTGGACACTGAAGAAGGCTCAGCAGCAGACACAAGAGTAGAAGGAGTAGTTGGAGCCACAACAATAGCTTGCAACAAGGGGGCCTAAGACTGATTTTTGTTCTGCAATTTTTGACATTCCGTAACAAAGTGACCTGGATGTTTGCAGTATTTGCAGAAGACAGTCTTTGAGGACTGAGAAGGGAAATGACCTAAGACTGGAGAAGATCCAAAGGTAGTTTAAGGGATGGCATCAATAATTGAATCTAGAGTTTGCATCTTCATGGTTGAATGACGATTTTCTTTGGAAATAAGTTCAGCAACTGTAGTCTCAAGAGTGGGAAGAGGTGTGTGATGCAAAAGAGAGGCCCGAGTAGATTCAAAATCCTCACAAAGTGCCATCATAAAATGCATAAACTTACGACGATCACGGTAGGTTGCAAACAACACAATGTCATCAGAACATTTGAGGTGAGGATCTGCAGCAGACAACTGTTCCCAAAGATTATCAACTTGAGAATAGAAACCAACAATGGTTTGACCTGATTCCTAATGCATCTAATAAAGCTTAGTCTCAAGCTAGAACTGCAACAAAGCATCATGAGTGCAGTTGTATCGTTTAGCAAGAAAATCCCAAGCAGCTTGAGCATTACCAAGCTTGGGAAGCAGGTTATGGATGGATGGAACAGAAGTATTGATAAACCAAGACAATATTTTATAATGAATACTATGCCAATCTTCAAGCTGACATGCAAACTTATCAAGACTCTCACCATCTTGTTGCTTGGGGGCAAGAATATCACCAGAAACATAATGCCAAAATTTTCGTCCTCTAAGAAATACTTCCATAGTTTGAGCCCACATATTATAATTTGAGCCATCTAAAATGTTATTAATAGGACGAACAATGGTATCAAGGTTGGGAAAGGAGTGAGACATACTTTTTTTTTTTTTTTTTATGGTCAACAGTCAACGAGTCAACAGGTGGACCTGGGCTGGACTTTGAACCGAATGGGCTGATTTATAGAAGAAAGAAAAATGGGTTGGGAAGGCTTGCTTGGATTGGGCTTGAAGTTGGCTGTAATAGGCTTGATATTTCTGTTGGAGATGTGTGGCGCGTGGTCAGACGTGCAGAATATTCAAGAGGTGCGTGGGGGCGCGTACGAAAGTGTATCGAGAAAATCTTGACACAGAAACACTGATAAAATTCTCAAGACTCCTTTTATGATCAGATTTGATTAAAAAAAAAAAAAAAGAGCAAAAATCAGATGTAAAACCACGAAAATCCCATTATCAATGTAGGGAAAGCCAAGGTTGGCGCGGAAGGAAACATCAATGAAACGGCTTGCATGGACAGGAAGATCAGAGTAGTGGCTCTGATACCATGTTGAAATAAACAGAGTTTTGAGGAATCATATGATTGTATATTTTTGTGTATTATAAACTATACAAAGGAGGCCTTTATATATAGTGGAAAAGGCCAAAGTTAATAGGGAAATACACTATATGGAAAGATTCTAACCTAGCATAATTACAGGAATAATCATATATTCTAAGGATATTATAAGATAGTAATATATGTATTAACACTTGCAAGCTCCGACGGCCATGGCCAGCTGAAAATAATGGTCCTTTGTTTTTCCTTCCTCCATTGGTAATTATTTGTGTATATATATAGTACATTGTTTACAACAATATAAATTTGAATTTTCGTATATGTAACCATGCAGAAGATTTTTTAGCTAAATAATAAAATTGCACTTGGAACACTTCAGATAATTGCTCTTTTCTCTCCAATCTTAACTTAATTGTTACCTGCATTTGAACTGAACGTTTATACACTGACAAAGCACAACCATAATTACTCCCAAACTTGAATTAATATATATTTTTAACCAACTCTGTTTCTCGGGCAGAGTGAGTTTATCTCCAAACCCCTATGACACGTTTTTGCTATAGAAGACTAGTGAACTTGCAGATGTTAACTCATGTGCATAGTAATCTAATTAGAGATTTTGATTTGGGTGATTGATATGCAGATGTTTGCATTGCTTTTGAGGCCAAAGCCTGATCACAAATACAGACTATACTGGAACATCTACCATCACTGTGCTGGGTACACAGTGATTATTTTGAGCATCTATAACATCTTTGAGGGTCTTGACATCTTGGACCCAGCCAAGAAGTGGAAGAAGATATATATATATAGGTATCCTGATATTCTTGGGTGCAGTTGCTGTGATATTGGAAGCCATAACTTGGGTAATAGTTATAAGGAGGAAACAGAAGAATTCAGATAAGAATCATCACAGCATGAATGGAACAAATGGAGTGAATGGCCATGGACCTCAGCATGGTGCCTAAAACGACAGGGAGGTGTAGGTTTTAGGAGACAAGATGATATGGAGAGAACATGCTTATGTGAAGTCCTGAACAAACTTCAAATTTAGCTACTTTCTTGGTGAATGGTGAGAAGAATTAATCGATAGAAAACAGTGAAGACACATGCATCTGTAATGTATTAAAAATACATATATGTAAAATATTATTAAATACAAATACAAATACATATTCATAAGCAAGATTTATCATTCAATTAAGTATGAAATATTTATTTATATATAATATTATCTACTCATTTATATCAACATCAATTTTTTTTATTAACTTATATATTAACCTATTTATTTCTAAAACGGGTAACTAGACCAAGAGGTATTGACTTGAGCAAAAGATAAAAAGTTGAGTAAAGGGACAATGGTAATGGCATGGTGGTTGTGTGATCGAATATATATAAATGCTGTGGTTCCTCTTCCCCTAAAAATTAAACTATCTCTAATCACTTCTTTTTCTTCCACTTTCCACCATTTTCATTTCTAATATTTTATCATCAGATCTCTTATCTCTCACAGGTATACATATACATGTATATCATCCCAGTATTTGCAATTCTCTTCAATTAACTCTCTTCACTCTCTCTATTTCGTTTTAGATTGAAAGGGTACTCTAATAGCTGCATGTAAATTAATATAATCCAATTTAACATTGAACTGATTGTTATTGCATGCAAAAGAGGAGAAGCATATATCATCATGTGGAAGCTGAGAGATTGCAGAAGGGGCAATGATCCATACATTTACAGCACAAACAACTTTGTGGGAAGGCAAACATGGGAGTTTGATCCTGAAGCAGGGACTCCTGAGCAGCGAGCTGAGGTTGAAGTGCTCGTCAAAATTTCTACAAAAATCGGTTTCAGGTCAAGCCAGTGGTGATCTTCTCTGGCGAATGCAGGTACTGGTACCAACCATTTCTATTTATATAAGTACATGTGTCTCTTTAATGTCTCTTTTCCAATACACAGTTCATCTCCATTTTCAGATAAGTCCAACTTGAATTTCGTGCAGCACTAAATTTAATGCAAAATTAATGAAAGTTCAGATATTCTCAATTCATTGTAACGTTGAGGACGGTTGATGATCTCTCTATTACCATAATTACTTATACTTATAGAATGTTTCTTCATTATAGTTTAGTAGGTAGAAATAATTTTGTCACCTGATCACTTAATTAAATTAATTTCCATAATTAACCTGGTGAAAACACCAAATAGATTATATTAGTATCACTTTTTTCTTAGGATAATCTCCAGTCGTAGATTTTAAGGTTTGTGTTGTGCGTTGCACCCACTTGTCTAGCTGGTGAAACTGAAAATATCCTAATGGATTCTTTTGTTTTAATCACCAATGTGGACTTAACATAAATGACCATATTATTGATTTATCATGGCAAAAGAACAAACAAAGAACTAATTAGTGAAAGATAAATATCTAACTTAATTAATTCCGCACTAATTCTACAAATTAACTTGACGTTGCTATGTGATTCACATATCATTTTTTTTTTTATAGATAATTTTTACATATTGAATTATTCTAATTATTTTGATTATCTTTTTTGTTGTATATTTAAAAAAAATTATCATTTTTTTGGTATATTAACCGTGATTAAGTATATATATTACTAATATTATGTAATTATCTTCCATGTTAAAGCTTAAATAAGATAAGGTTTTAAATATTATCATCTACAAAGTAGAAGATAACTAATATTACCATATCATTATTAGTATATAATTTTTGTCTGCCATATCCCACAGATGAGACTTTACTGCTGATATCTCCATGAATGATCATCAAGAACACCATCATATTTATTATTAGCAATTTTAATGAAAAAGATACCGAGTTTTGTGGCAGAAAATTTCATGGAAGTGGTGGGTCTGAATATTTTGTCATTTTCAGAAAAGCTAAAGATCAAAACTGTTAAGTTAAAAGACGGAAGAATTAAAGCTTGACCTACTGACGAAGACCTAAAGATTAATGAATTTGGATAGAGATTATTTCACTTTCTTCTTACTTTACTTTTTAGCTAATTGAATTCATGTGTTTCCATTCATACAGTTCATATACAAATACAATACAAAACAAATACAAGTCAAACTCTATCTCATTCACACTAATTTTATTCCCCAATATTGTTGCTCCCATTTTCCTACATGACATTCACAAACACCCCATTTCAAATGTCAATAACCAATTATGTAATACGTAAATAAAATTAATTTATTTAATGAGAAGAATAACTGTAGATAATTGAATGAATAATTAATTTTCTTCACTCACTAATGTGTTTGTCAAAAAAAAAAAAAAAAAAATAGTTTCTTGGAGAGAAAAATTTCAAGCAAACAATCCCAGCGGTAAAGGTGGAGGAGGGAGAGAAATAACGTATGAACAAGCTACAGCCTCGTTGAGGAGGGCGGTCCATTCTTCTCAGCCTTGCAAGCTCCGACGGCCATTGGCCAGCTGAAAAAGCTGGTCCTTGTTTTTTTCCTCCATTGGGAATTATTTGTGTATAATTAGGATTTCGTATATGTAACCATGCAAAAGATTAATAATTCTTTAGCTAAATAAATAAATGCATATATACAGGTGATGTGCACCTACATTACAGGATTTGGACACGTATTTCCAGCAGAGTATAAGAAGGAAACCTTCGATACATATACTATCATGAATGAGAGTGGTGGGGGGGGATTACACATTGAAGGTCACAGCACTATGTTTTGTACAGCTCCAGTACATTTGCTGAGCGTATCCTTGGAGAAGGACTGATGGTGGTCTAGATAATTTGTGCTAGAGCTCGAAAATGGATTCTTGAACGTGGTGGTGTCATCACATCCTTCTTGGGGAAAAATTGGCTTCGGTACCTATGACTATATAACTTAGTTAATGTGTCATCAATGCATACAATATCTCTTGTTGAAGCATTAATTTTTCTTTATTTGTTGTAGATACTTGGTGTGGTCGAGTGGTCTGGAAGCACCCAATGCCTCCAGAATTTTGGATTCTTCCTCATTCCTTCCAATGCATCCAGGTTGGTTGCATAACTTTGGATTCAGATTTTAAAAATAATTAACAATTTATTAAATTGTATATAACTTTAATTCTTCAAAAATGGCAGCCAAAATGTGGTGTTACTGCCGCATGGTGTACATGCCAATGTCATATTTATATGGCATAGAAATTTGTTGGCCGATTACACCTCTCATTCTACAATTAAGGGAAAGAGCTCTCATCCAACCTTACAAACAAGTTAATTGGAGGGGAAAGTACGCCATTTGTGCCAAGGTGAGACTATAATTATAAACAATACACATTACATATATGCTTGCTTAATTATAAATATTTATAAAAAGAATATTAATTACAATTGAAAATTGTTGTAATTGCAGGGGATCTTACTATCCCATCCTTTGATGCAAGATTTGATTTGGGACAGTATATATATTCACAGAGCCTTTCTTACCGTTGGCCTTTCAACAAGTTGATAAGAGAGAAAGCACTTCAAGTAACATGAAGAACATTCATTATGAAGATGAGGAATAGTCGATACATCCATTGGATGTGTAGAAAAGGTATGCGATTTATTTAATATGCAATGCATCAACTTTTTATTCTGTACATCCACATTTCTAATTCTCTTCATGAATTATATATATACACAGGTGTTATGCATGTTAGCTTGTTGGGTGGAAGATCCAAAGGGGTTATATTTCAAGAAGCATCTTGCAGGATACCAGAATACATGTGGGGTTGCTGAGATGGAATGAAGATGCAGGCATTAATTATACTATCATCACAATTCAACATATTCTAGCTTTGATTTGCGTTCATAAATGCCCTGCACGCCATTGTTACAATGCAGAGTTTTGGAAGCAGGAGTGGGATCTGGTTTTGCTATTCAAGCTTGCTTGCTAGCAATTCACATGACGAAATAGGACTGTAACTCAAGAGAGAGGACACGAATTATCAAGGATCTCAGGTAATATTAATTTAATAAACCAACAATTAATTCATTGAAAAGTTCCTTGGAGCTAATAATTGTATATGTTACTGGTAAATTAAGGTGAAGGCAACCCTCTGGTGACTTCAAAGGGAATGCATAGACAATATTTCGAAGGGATCTGGATTTCTCGATCAGGTATCAGGATGGCAAAGTTTTGATTGTATGCTGAAGGGTTAAAGGATTTATAAATTTCTTTATCAAACAAGTTAAAATTAGTCTTTATGGTCTTGTATCTCACATAAATACTGTCCCTTTCTTTTATGTTTTTAGTGTTGCTGCTTTTCTCCATGATTGCCACCAGAATCGTTGGTGAGAAAATAGAACCTGAGAGGTTATATGATTTGTTAATATCCTAATCATTACAGGTACGCATATATCCATAAGTTTTCAAAAATATTCTTCATACATATTTTACAAGATCGTTCCTGTATTTACCATTATATCAATAAAAAGGTCAATTGTTGGTTCTCTGCAGAGCAAAAAATGGAGGGTCTAGCCGCCTGGGAGCCAGCTGAGCTCAAGAATGGGTTGGAAGTAAGTTGTTGAACCTACATAATGATTTAAGTGTTCAACTCGATCATTTGAATTTTCCTCTCAATATGTTCACAATTTATACTAATGATGGCAGTGGCTATTAGTTTATGTTCAGCTACTGAATCCCACAGAATTTTTTGACGGACATAGTGATTGAGCGATGAATATGTTGAGTGCACGTCATCGGCTATCCATGCTTTAGTTTGTTTAAGAAGTCATATCCAGGACATAGAAAAAAAAAGAGATTGAAAATTTCATCACAAATGCAGTTGGCTACTTGGAAAAGTCCAACTGGCCTGATGGTCATGGTTTATTAATATTGTTACTTATATCAATCGCAAGGAGTACATTACATAGATTACATATGCATATTTCTTAATATATAGATTTTATCTATAGGTATGGAAATTGGGGAGTTTGCTTCACATATGGTACATGGTTTGCACTGGAGGACTAGCAGCAGCTGGCAAAAAAGACTTACAAAAACATTCAACGGTATTGCGTGAGGGGTTGATTTCTTTTAAATCACAGAGAGACGATGGTTGGTTGGGGAGAGAGAGTTATCGTTCTTGTCAAGAAAAGGTACACTTCTTTACTAATTATGTATTTGTATTTAATTCTAAACGAATTATTAATTCCAACACCAATGAATTAATATATATGTATCCATTCTTCTCTGTGATTTAGAAATACTACCTTCTGAAGAAAAATATCAATTTAGTTCTACTGCGTGGGGCTATGATGAGTTTAATTCACGGTGGACAGGCCAGTTCCGGACAAATCACGAATTAAGAATTTGTATTTATAAATGTTTGCAACATTTGTATTAACTTATTCTCTATGTGCTGTTCTTTGGATTTTAATAGGCGGAAAGAAAGACCAAAGCGAATATTCATCCGTGCAGCTAAAGTTGATACCAATTCTCACAAGAGATGGGATTTTCCCCAAAGGTACACTTTTAAAACCCGTATGTTAAAACAAAGTACTATAAGGAAATGGAAAAACATAGTTGATGCACTTATACTAATTTAAAATATACAATTGAGGAAATGCAGGGATTCATGAAGATGCATGTTACATTACCGCCAGCCTTAGGAACTATTACCCACTGTGGCTCTTGACGAACCAGAAGGAGGGTTCCGTTACCTTCCAAGACTATGTTTGAGAAATCCAATACAGAAGCAAGTTCATTATCAATAATATATTACAAAGTCATAAAATCTTTATACTTTTTTTTTTTCTTTTTTTTTTTTTTTTTTTTTTATATGAATCGGTGTGGTTTATCTGTAATTGTTTGATGTAATGTTGTTCCAGTCCCCAACACCTAAATTATAAACTTTAATTATCCTTTTCAATCTATTAAAACACGTGATCTTTTGTTTCCTATATACTTTCATTGATTACTAATTACATCATTGTTTTCATTTAGATAAAAAAAAATCAAATAAGAAGAACGTTCTAATACGGAGATGCATATGATAAATGTAATACAAAAATATTTGACAACTTTTTTCATTTTTCTTTTTTCAGGTGATTTTAATCCTATGGTACACGCAACTTGCAAATTAAGATTTCTGTACACAATTCTTTAAGATGACTTTGATTAATATATAGGAACAAGTAACAAATGGGTATTATTCAAAGTATTCAATAATTAATGAAGTTTGCAAATAGCATGCAAGATATTGATATTCAGTGGTGAACCCAAGATTTTTGCCAAGGGAGAGCCTCCGCGGCTTGACCATTATTTTCCAAATAACTAGTAAAAACTTAAAAAAATCACCAAACCTTAAGCAAAAAAAATAATACAAAAACAAACAACCTAAAAGGAAAGAATGTAATAACACAATACTTTCTTATTTGAATAAATCTATAAGAAGCAAAATATAGATAATAACTTAAATTTCTTTAATAATTTAAGCAACTAAACAGTGATATTTGAAATGTAGGAAAGTGATGGTTGAAGGGTGAAGAATAACGTCTAATAAAATATAGTTAAAGTTTAATTTGGAAAAACAGGAACATTCTTTGACACAAAACTTAAAACAAACTCACAAAACTTATGTATTTTTCCATCAAATTAGAATAAAAAACTTAAAAAAAAAAAAAACGAAACCAATTGTGACACCTTGAATAATGAAAGCTTCAACAATTTCAGTCTTCAAAAGTTTTAAGAATGAATAGCATAAGAAAGAGAATGAGAGAGTAAATAATTATGAGGATAAAATCATAAAAAGCAAGTGGAACCGTGAAGAAGAGTGGAGAGAGTTTTAAACTTTTAATATGATGTGAGTCTGTAATATATATATTAATAGTAACTTTTTTGTAAATTTAGATATATGTATAATAGTTCTCATTTTTTTAAAATCCGAGGATAGATTTGGGTATATATATTAATAGTAATTTTTTTGTGAGCCTACATATTAACAATTTTTTTTTTTCTTTTTTTAAATTTGAAGGTAGGCCCAAGAGGGGGCTGGGTCCGCTCCCATTGATATTTGATACTATATTTAATTAAAGTAGCACGTTTTTCTAATTTTTCTCTAAATTGGACAACCCATATTTAGATCACAAACAATGTTTTATTGTTGTATAATTTGCAAGGACGCGTGTAAGTCATTGAAAATTTTTCGATCATATTTATACACTTGACAAATACATTTTAATTTCTTCACACTATATTCTTACCGAAAATAATTATATATTTGATTATTAAACTTTATTTGGGGTATACATGTTTAAGTTAATTCATGCGTTTAATTGATTAACTAAATGTATATATTATCATAAGCATTGCACTGTATATATGTTTAAGTAAATGCTGTATACTAAACCATTCAATTCTTTCTTCCCTTCTTCTTCCTCTTTAATTATTCCAATTTCCGCTATTTTCATAGCTCAAAATTTTCAACACCAAAACTTAATTAATATTATCATCTCATCATCAGGTCTCTACATATATCTTATGGGTATTACGTTCATATATATTCTCTAATTAAGTTACTTCTCTTCTGATCTCTAGAGATCAGCTGAGAGAGCACAAGAGTTAATTAAGAAGCATCTAAATATATATATAAATATATATATAATGTGGAAGCTGAAGATTGCAGAGGGTGGCAATGATCCATATCTTTACAGCACAAACAACTTTGTGGGAAGGCAAACATGGGAGTTTGATCCTGAAGCAGGGACTCCCGAGGAGCGAGCTGAGGTTGAAGCTGCTCGTCAAAATTTCTACAAAAACCGGTTTCAGGTCAAGCCCAGTGCCGATCTTCTCTGGCGGATGCAGGTTGGCAATGTTACCCACCATTTTATTTCTATATATATAAGCACCGTGTGTCTCTTTTCCTTCACACAATTTATCTCTATTTTAAGCAAAGTCCCAACTTATTGAATTACTTGCAATACTACTAAAATTGAATGCCAAATTAATTAAATGTTGTTAGAAATTGGAGTAAAAAATAAAATAAAATAAAGAACAACAACATGCGAAGAATATTATACACACATAAACATGATATTGACATAGTTCGGCATAACTTGCTTATATCCACAGATGAGAAAAATCCACTATATATTTACGAATATGATATAAGAGTGTATAACACCATCGACTTATAAGGCGAGAAAAGATTACATAGGCGAACATTCTATTCCTATGGTGTTTAATACCCCTTGTCGTTTCTCTTTATTCATTCTTTCACATAATTTCTCTCATAACAATAAATTAGTTCTAACCCTTATATTTATAAGTATAATAGGACATTCTTTTTTTACTAGAATTCATATTTCAAATCTTAATAGGACTCCCGTTATTTAATTCATTCTCTCATTTTAACTTAAAATAAAATCATAAACCAATTCTTCTTTTCTAATACAATTCAAAGTAAAGGAAAACAAATATTCTCCAATACTAACTTGTAAAATATAAATTGGCCTAAAAGTAAAATTCTCTTAAAAAAATTCATCAACTACTAAAAAAGTGTTTATATTCCAGCAAATATCGTTAGATATACTCAATGCATTCAATGATCCTATAATTGGGAGGGATGGCCATTGAAATTATATTATTCTATTAATTAGCTTCGACTTATTGAATGTTTCTCTTTAGAATAATCGGCTTTATATGATAGTTTAATTAGTTGAACATTTATTAATTCCCCTAGGTAATCTGGAAAGTTATTTAAATGGTGTTTCTAAATGTTGTCCATTGAAATATATCATCTTTTCTTTCTCTTTCTTTTCGTAATAAATATCTCTCAGTTTCTAAATGTTGTTTGTTTTTACAATTGTGTGGAAAATTTAAGTTTCTTAGAGAGAGAAACTTCAAACAAACAATCCCAGCAGTAAAGGTGGAAGATGGAGAAGAAATAACATATGAAACAGCTACGACGTCGTTGAGGAGAGCGGTTCATTTCTTCTCAGCCTTGCAAGCCTCGGACGGCCATTGGCCAGCTGAAAATGCTGGTGCTTTATATTTCCTTCAACCATTGGTGATGTGCACTTACATTACAGGGCATTTGAACAGTGTATTCCCAGCAGAATATCGGAAGGAGATCCTCCGGTACACATACTATCATCAGAATGAAGATGGAGGGTGGGGATTCCATATTGAAGGACACAGCATCATGTTTTGTACAGTGCTTAGCTACATATGCATGCGTATACTTGGAGAAGGACCTGATGGTGGTGAAGATAATGCTTGTGCAAGTGCGAGAAAATGGATTCTTGACCGTGGCGGTGCAACCCACATTCCTTCTTGGGGAAAGACTTGGCTTTCGGTACTTGTCACTTTATATATGAATTTGTCCTTTCATTTTTTTATATATGTCTTATCATATGTAACGATTTCTCTCACTAATTCAAGCTTGGCAAAAAATCAAAAATAAATTTAATATTAATATTACATATACCAAAGTGAGAATTAATATAAAAATCAACTTTAATAAATGAACAATAAATTAGGATGAATGATGTGTTAATAGAAGGATAATGTCACATCATTTTATATGTAATCTTTATACCCCTAATATTATTCAAAATATAAAATTTGAACAGGTGTGGATGTCTTTTTCTTTTTTATATGGCAACAAAAACACCCTCTCACTGTTTATTCGGAATTCATTTGTAAGGATTAACTTAATTTTTTGATTTAAAATGGTGATACAAGTTTCTACTCTTTGATTGTTTATGATCCAATAATTGTGAATTGGAAATTACAAATAGTTAGATATGTTTAAGAAAGTCTCAAAACCTTAAACCTAGTGATTAGAAACTCGACCCTCGTAGTAACCCGGCCAGGCCACCGGGTCACCAGTCGAGCGTTTTGAACGGCGGGTCAAACCAGTGTCTAAAGGTTTGAAATCTAAAAAAATCACCCATAAAAACTACTGTAAGTCCCCATAGGTTGAAATATCGCAAAAACACCCCAAACACCACCATCAGCATCGGCAAATAGGGGTTATTTCTAGCGACAACAACACTCCTCATCACCGTGAAAACACTCCACTCAGCCTCCTGACCAAAACCCATCTCACTCCTCCCCCGTTTGTGTCACCAATTGCCGGCGACAATGGGCTTTATTTTGTGATTTCTGACAACATGTTTTGTAATTTCTAGTCGATTCACTCACCGAAATCCAACGTTGTTTCCACCATTCCACTCACCGGCCATTCTTCTTCTAAAGCCTTGACATTCCAACCTTTAATTGTTTACGGATTGATGTCATAATTTCTAGGGTTTTAAATGAATTGAAAATTTTATAACTCGACCTGGTAAAGGCAGCGAGGGTCACGGTTGAACTGGTTCAATCGACCGGGCCGGGCTAGGTTCATAATCACTGCATTTAAATATTTGTCTAAATGAAACATAGTAACACTTTTATTTCATTGATAAATAAATTTATTCTTGATATCATGTGCATTAATCTTTTCTTTGTTTGTTGTAGATATTTGGTGTATATGAGTGGTCTGGAACCAACCCAATGCCTCCAGAATTTTGGATCCTGCCTTCCTTTCTGCCAGTGCATCCAGGTAAGTTTGCTTAATTAATTCTCTTCCTTGATAGTTGAACCGTGGCAGGGCAGTCCTATATAAGCACTTCGGTTCGCAATATTAATTAATTGTTTATCTATTGAATACATAGCTTTGATTTATAATTAATTCTCCACAAATGCAGCCAAAGTGTGGTGTTATTTCCGTACGGTGTACATGCCAATGTCGTATTTATATGGCAAGAAATTTGTTGCCCCTATTACACCTCTCACTCTACAGTTAAGAGAAGAGCTCTACTGTCAACCTTACAATCAAATTAATTGGAGTCGAGTACGCCATGCATGTGCCAAGGTGAGTTTATAATTTTACAGTACTTAACAATAAATCAATATATATGTTCTGATCTTTTAGTAAATTATAATAATTAATATATATACCATACGAAATTGTTAATGGCAGGAGGATCTTTACCATCCCCATCCTTGGATTCAAGACTTGATTTGGGACAGTCTATATATATTAACTGAGCCTTTACTCACACATTGGCCTTTTAACAAATTGATAAGAGAGAAGGCACTTCAAGTAACAATGGAGCACATTCATTATGAAGATGAGAATAGTCGATATATCACCATGGGATGTGTAGAAAAGGTCGAATTGCAATTCATTAGATATGCATCAAATTTTTATTCTGTACATCCACATTTCTAATTCTCTTCATTGAATTATACAAACACAGGTTTTATGCATGCTAGCTTGCTGGGTGGAAGATCCAAATGGGGATTATTTCAAGAAACATCTGGCTAGAATTCCAGATTACTTATGGGTTGCTGAAGATGGAATGAAGATGCAGGTACTTATTTATCAATTAGTATATATCATCACATTCAATACATTCTAGCTTTGATTTTACATTGATGAATTCATGGCATTGTTACAAATGCAGACTTTTGGAAGCCAGGAGTGGGATACCGGTTTCGCTCTTCAAGCTTTGCTTGCTAGTGATCTCGCTGATGAAATAGGACCTGTACTTAAAAGAGGACACGAATTTATCAAGGCTTCTCAGGTAATTTAACATCTAATAGATGAACCTAAAATTAGTTCCATTGAATTTTCCTTGGATTTGATAACGTAAGAGTTTTTTTTTTGGGGGGGGGGGTAAATTAAGGTGAAGGACAATCCTTCTGGTGACTTCAAGGGAATGTATCGACATATTTCGAGGGGATCGTGGACTTTCTCTGATCAGGATCATGGATGGCAAGTTTCTGATTGTACTGCTGAAGGTTTGAAGGTATTTATAAACTAATTCATAAATTTCTTTATCAAACAAATTAAAGTTATTTCTTTATCGCCCTATATCTCACCATAGATATTGTCCATTTCTTTTATTTTTTAGTGTTGCCTGCTTTTCTCCATGATGCCACCAGAAATCGTTGGCGAGAAAATGGAACCTAAGAGGTTATATGATTCCGTCGATCTCCTGTTAACATTGCAGGTATACATATAGCTAGCAATAATATTGTTAAAAAGCGTCTTCTAATTTTATTTTATTTTTAAATTAATCTTGTGTCTAATATATCATTAAAAGTTCCAATGTTTGACTCACTGCAGAGCAAAAATGGAGGTGTATCAGCCTGGGAGCCAGCCAGAGCCCAACAATGGTTAGAAGTAAGTTGTTAATATGACTGTTTTGTGCACATATATATTGTTATTTTTAATTATATTAGAGTATTCGGCTCGATCATTTGAATTTGTTCTGAATTATAATAATGAGTGGTAGTGACATTTCTAATGTAACTTTGTTCAGCTGCTGAATCCCACAGATCTTTTTGAGGACACAATGATCGAGCATGAGTATGTTGAGTGCACGTCATCGGCTATCAAAGGATTAGTTTTGTTTGAGAAGTTATATCCAGGGCATAGGAAAAAAGAGATTGAACATTTTACTGCAAATGCAGTTCGCTATGTGGAAAAAGTACAATTGCCTGATGGTTCATGGTATAATTTTTTTAATTATGCATTAATTGCAAGTATATGTTATATGTGCATGATATATTATGAATACATATATATATAGGTATGGATGTTGGGGGGTTTGCTTCACATATGGTACATGGTTTGCACTTGGAGGATTAGCAGAAGCAGGCAAGACTTACAACAATTGTCCAGCTATGCGTAAAGGTGTTGATTTTCTTCTTAAATCACAGAGAGACGATGGTGGTTGGGGAGAGAGCTATCGTTCTTGTCCAGAGAAGGTTACACTTTTTTATACTTTATGAATTACGTATTACTTTGTATTTGATTTCTTAATGTGTATTACAACTCCAACTACAATTCAACTAATCGTATGTATCCGTTGCTCTTGGTGATCTAGAAATACATACCTCTTGAAGGAAACAGATCAAATTTGGTTCACACTGCATGGGCTATGATGGGTCTAATTCATGCCGGACAGGTCAGTTTTCATAAAACGTGTAATTAATTATATTTATATGTACATTTTTATATATAACTTACTATATCTCATGTATTATCATACAGGCAGAAAGAGACCCAACTCCTCTCCATCGTGCAGCTGAGGTATTAATCAATTCTCAACTAGATGATGGTGACTTTCCCCAACAGGTACAATACTCATTAAACCAAATTAAGGATGATATGATATATATAACGTTCAGATAAACTTTCATTTCCAAATGTTTTTATTAATTAATTAATTTATAATACAGGAAATTACTGGGGTATTTAATAGGAATTGCATGCTACATTACGGAGCCTATAGGAACATACACCCACTGTGGGCTCTTGCTGAATACCGCAGGCGGGTTCCATTCCCTTCCAGGATTGTTGTTTGAGTAATCAGACTCCACAAAGTTATAATTAATCAATAAATAATTACTAGTAGTAGTCACTATTTCTTTTCTTAATTATATGGTTTGTGCTGTAATAACTGTGGCTTATGTGTAAATGTTCATGTTCCTCACACTAAATGATATAAATGGGGCAGAGAACATACATAGTAATATTCAGATATATCTTTAATTATAATTAATTAGATGACTATTTCTATTGATTTATTAATTAATATAATAATAATAATAATAAACATTATATCATTATAAATACAAATGTGTCCACCTGATTTTGTTGGAACACTTCAACTGAGCGAGAGTTCTATATATAACATACAGACATGCGAATTTATACAATTTTTATGAAAAAAAAAAAAAAAGATTTAAAAACCCTTTTTTTTTGTTTTTTTTTTGTTTTGGGGGGGGTGGGGTTTTATTGGTTAATGAATGAACTATATGTGCTTGATTTTTAGGCCGACCGGCCGGCATTTAACAGTGTCATCAAGGATTTATACCCTTTTCTGTCTTCATATGAGTCCATTAATCAAATTATCAATGCTGTGTCACTTCACCCTAAACAGTAAATGCACAAGTACAATAATTAATTCACTCCATAAAATGGGATTTCCACGCACCTTCAAATTATTGGTATATATTTTTATATATCAATTTGGGCCACCCTCAATAGCTGTGTTACATGCCGAGAAACAACAACCATGAAATGGAATAAACTTGTATACATGTTTCACACTTCCTTTAATTGACACTTTGTTTACCTACTTTTCAGGTCAAGTCAATCCTATTATATGTCTTTTAGCTTACCATTTCTCATTGCTTTTCCTCCTATATATAAATAATCTTTCCATAATCATTTCATCTCATCAACAATTAATTAAAGCTAGCTAGAAGATTCATTTGCTAACCAACATTTCACAAAATTAGCAATGGACCTCTTCTTCCTTTCTGGCTTTGTCCTCTTTACTCTCTTCCTCGCTGTATCTCTTGCTTATCTCTTTCGCAATAAATCCAAATCTTCTTACTCTAACCTTCCTCCGGGCAACATGGGCTTGCCATTCATAGGGGAAAGTCTTGAGTTTCTCAACACTGGCCGAAAGGGTCATCCTGAGAAGTTTATTTATGATAGAATAGCCAAATACTCCTCTCCAATCTTCAAGACTTCAATCCTAGCTGAACCAACCGTTGTCGTTTGTGGTGCTGCTTCAAACAAGTTCTTGTTCTCCAATGAGAACAAGCTTGTCCAAGCCTGGTGGCCCGACTCAGTTAACAAGATTTTCCCTTCATCCACACAAACATCTTCCAAAGAAGAATCCAAGAAGATGAGGAAGATGTTACCAAACTTTCTAAAGCCAGATGCCTTAATGAGATATATCGAAATGATGGATTCAATTGCACAGAGGCATTTTGCGGCTTGTTGGGAAGGGAAAGAACAAGTTGAAGTTTTCCCACTTGCAAAGAGATACACCTTTTGGGTTGCATGCAAAGTTTTCTTAAGCCTGGAGGATCCTGAGCATGTTGCAAAATTTGCTGATCCTTTTAATGTTTTGGCTTCAGGAATCATTTCTCTTCCCGTAGATTTTCCAGGAACTCCATTCAGCCGTGCTATCAAGGCCTCAAATACGATCAGGAAAGAGTTGATAGCTATTATCAAACAAAGGAAGATTGATCTTGCGGAAAACGAAACGTCTCCTAAAGATATACTGTCACATATGTTGCAAGCAACCGATGAGAATGGTGAGCACATGAATGAGTTAGACATGGCCGATAAAATTCTTGGTTTATTGATCGGTGGCCACGACACAGCGAGTGCCGCCATTACTTTCATCATCAAATATCTCTCTGAGCTTCCCCACATATACAATCAAGTCTTAGAGGGTACGTAATTTCTACCATTTCATTCACTTGTTATCTTTTTCATTTTTTTTCCGTAAATCAAGAGACGGTGGCAAAAAATTCCGGAAATCAGTTTTCTTCCAAATGAGATAAAACTGCTACAGTATTATACTTGGGGAGATCGAGTAAACAGCTAGAGTTAGATAATTAGGATAAATTAATTTTAAACCATCTGAGTATTTGACGCTAAAGAGGGAAAAAGAAAAAGCTTCCATATGATATATCCTAGTATTTGACAATAAATATCCAACGAAATTATATTATAAATAGCGAAAAAAGACGGTAACCAGTCTTAGTTTAACCCGGCTTAAATTATTATTTCCCACGAAAATGATCTAATAACACAGCTGGTTCCCACAGTTTCCACCTAAGTTTCTCACTCTCTCACGCACAAACACAACGTCATTTTCATTTGTTCCTCTGATTCCAAGCCTTGTTGACTTCCTATTAGCAATTATCTTTTGTGAAACATATGTATAGAACAAATGGAGATTGCAAAATCGAAAAAGCCAGGGGAGTTTTTGAACTGGGAAGACATTCAGAAAATGAAGTATTCATGGAACGTTGCATGTGAAGCTATGAGACTTGCTCCTCCACTTCAGGGTGCTTTTAGGGAAGCCCTTGATGACTTTGTCTTCAATGGTTTCTCCATTCCTAAGGGCTGGAAGGTCAGTTCAAGCTACAATATTCATATATACATTAACAAATGTCCATGTTATATACATACAAAATTGACAAGATTTTCTGAATGAATTATAATTATTATTTGTAGCTGTATTGGAGCGCAAATTCAACACACAGGAATCCAGAATGTTTCCCAGAGCCCGAAAAATTTGATCCAACAAGATTTGAAGGAAATGGACCAGCTCCATACACGTTTGTTCCATTTGGAGGAGGACCTAGAATGTGCCCTGGAAAAGAATATGCACGTTTGGAGATACTTGTATTCATGCATAATGTGGTGAAAAGGTTTTACTGGGAGAAACTGATTTCTAATGAGAAAATCATTGTGGATCCAATGCCCATGCCAGCTAAAGGCCTTCCCGTTCGCCTTATTCCACACAAACACGTTAATTAATTAGACGACACACAGAGCTTAGCTAGCTATGTCTTAGCCAGCACCAATATCTTTTCTTTATGGTTAAACTTAATTATATAAGAGTGTGTTGTAAGGTTAAACATATAATAAGGCAAATTAAGCTGCTGCTGCTTATGGAACATCAAGATCGAGCACAGCAATTTGCCTTGTCTTTGTTTTCGAATTTCAGCATTGTTTTTTCCCCTTAATTTCTCCTTTCAATAAAATAAACATATTAATTAATTTAAGTTTCTTCATTTGTCATTTGTGGAAACATATAATTAAAGAATTCATTGCCGCTCTCATGGATGCAATTAGTAGTTGAGTTTGAGACATTCAAAGAGGAATATGTCAATAACTAAGCTGTAAAGTAAGGTATAATATAAAGTGGCTAAACGATGGAGTACAAGTTTTTACAAAATCTCATATCGTAACAACAGTTAAAAGTCAATTGAGAAAGAGAGGTTTCTTTTAAAAAAATCAATTGAAAATATATTATAGATTTGACATGATTAATTGAAAGAACAGACATCTAAGCTAATTCACGATTCCAAATTCCAAGACTTGGATTCTTGGGTCACCACCAAACTCTAACCATTCAGCGAATATTAAATTTTTCATTGATCACCGGCTTTCATTATATAAAACTCATCTTATCTTGATGCTTAAATTCTACTTGAAAAAATGAAGTGTATTTTAGATATTAATGATATAAACTTTGGATGAAAAAGTAGTATTTTAAAATTTTTTGGGTGGAAATAAAGCGTCATTAAGGCAAACCTTTGGTGGAAAAAGTCTTTTACTCATGATTTAATCAATCCACCCAAATCAACCATTTGGTCATGTCACTAACTTAAGAAATATTCAGGTTGCCTCCCAAGTTTTGACCAAATTAAAGTAGGTATAGCTATAGTTCCAAGAAAATTCATTTTAACTTTCCACATAATAATAATAAGAGTTCAATATGAAAAGTCAAATACTGTGTTTAGTGTGAGTTTAAAATTTCCATTTTCTTCATAATTTGGTTTGCCAACTACCATTTTGATATGGATGTAAGTGGGATATAAAGTTATCAAGGAGATAGTGCTTTTATTTTTCTAGTATTCCCACTTATCTCATTGTAAAAGTGGTTACAACAGTTAATTACAAATTAAATATGCATATATCTAATAAATTTATGATTAAGTTGTTAATTTTAGTTTTTATTGGGTAAATTTAACTCATGTAATCATAGAATATCGCCTTTTAAAGTTGGGCTTGACCCAATATAAAAGTGAACATTGGGCCAGACCCATTTTTCTAAAAAAATTGACTGATGATGGCCCAAAGACCTTAAGTCCATCATGAACCCTCCCACCCCATGTTTCTGGAAATGGCTAATAACAGTGAGTTCCCATGACCCACTACATTACATTACACTACTTTAAAAATGTTTTATTTAAATATATACTTAATATGACTATATGAGTCTCTACCCTCCTTTGCGATTTATGCTAGAAAAAAAAAAAATATATGTCAAACAAATTTTTTTTTTTTTTTCTTTTTAAGTAAACCTAGTAATTGCCTCTCCGATAACTCGAAGATAAGACTCCATGGATATAAAGAATTCTAATTGCTAAAGGGTTTTTCATCTGACTACGAGAAGAGAAATCCAAATAATTTATTTCTCCATTACTCAATTGTAATTTTCAAGGGTTTAAATTTTGCACTTGAAACAAAAAAATTCAATGGATTATTATGAAAGATAATTCTTTTTTACTCTTGGAACTTACAGTAAAATAAAGTAAATAATTTCTCCCTTCTAGTCAAATGGCAAACCATTTAATCACTAGAGTTAGCTATATTCAAAGGTCTTGTGTTAAATATACAGTTTTAGATGTTTTAAGTTGTTCTGAGATATTTGATGTGAAAGAAATAATCAAATATTCGAAGAACATGTGACAAATGGTGATATAATCACCACATAATGCTATATTAGCATTATTCAAAATATATAATAATTAACAAAGTTTACCGAATAGCATGCAAGATATATATATTGATTTTTGATATTGTATGAAATTAAAGTAGCACATTTATTTAATTTTTTGTATTTTTTTTATTTTTTTTTCTAATTGGGAAATCCTAATCCATGTATAGATCACAAACAATATTTTATTGTTGCATAAATTTTGTAGGCCTCGTTTTATTCATTAAATTTGATGAGTAATTAAGGTCAATTAACTTGAGTGGTGTGGACCGTGTGGTCATTATGAGATTTGGAATTATTTACATCCCATCAACTATTTTTTTGAAAAAAATTTAATACCCAAAATAAATATATATATTGAATTATTAAAATTTGTTAGGGGTAATGTATATATATTTTAGTTAATCCATGCATTTGGTTAATTAAATGTATATATTATCATAAGCATTTCAATTGATTTTTTTGCATTTATAGATTTTAATTAGTTGGATGATTAGTGGTTACAAGTGGGTTTTAATTAAGAATTTAATTATGTGTTAATCTTGTTTACCTTTTTTTCTAGTAATATTTTTCTTCAAAAATACATTAATTAAATTAATACATAATATAGCGAGCTAGGATTCCCAGCAAGGACCTTAAACCTTATTATCAACTTTGGACTGCCGTTGAAATTTCAAACCATATCCACATTTTTAATATGGTCATGGTAAAGATGTGTGATAAACATAATAAAATTTAACTAATTAAAAAGTTTTCGGACATATCGCATTATTTATATATATTTAAAATCAATCAATTAATCAAGAAATATAATACGACAATGATCAGGAATTTTGATTAATTAATTTTGTTATAATAAATGTGAGTTGAACGAAAATTGAACATGTGGTAATTTAAATATTTAAAGCTTAGTCTAAGAAAATTCCTTAATGAAGACTAGTAAGACAAATATTGGTCAACAAACAATTCTAATTTCTAACGTCTGGACTCTTCAATGTCGAGAGGATTTATTCAAATTGATAACTTCTATTGTTTACTCATGAAATCAAACATACACCCATCTTTATATATATATATATATATATAGATATAGGAGATATATATATATAGTATATATATATATATATACTAAAGGTATTCGGACCAGCTTACAGCATCTCAATTAGTCTTTCAAGACCTTAAAATTAAGGTCAAATGAGCCTTCAGTAGATACCTCTATTAGTTGTATAGGGATTCGAATTCAAAACCTTTTAAATAATACACCCAAGAGTCCCCACGGAAAAGTGCCTAGAGATAGTTTATATTTAATATTTGATGCTACGGAATTCATTTATTCTATCAGTCAAATTACCTCTATTCTAAGTTAATTGGACTACCAATTCCTATTTATTAGTCACCTTATAACGTGTAAAACCTTCAACTTGAATATTATACTTATATTATATAATATATATTCAACATTAAAACAATAATTTACTTTCCATAATGTATAGAAATAAAAGAAAAAAAAAATTACATCAAAATTCATGAATTAATTAATTAATCAATCATATGTAATGGATCATGTTTTGATCCACCGATACATGCAACGTTGCCGATACTGGAACGTTGCTTTCCACGGTAACTCGATTTTGAGAAACATTCCTCAGTAAATGGTTGGGGAATGTTCCGTCTCCTTTACCTACATGTAATGTGTATTGTACGTTATTTATAAGGTTAGGAAATAACAGCACCTGAGAGAAATCAGCGGTCCACCTTGTGCCATTGCGCCATACTGTACCTCTAGCAACCGTCGATTTAAGCACCATCCCTCTCACATTGTTCCGATCAACCACCACTTGATCAATGTTACTAAACGGTTCATTTGATTCATCCAATTGGATCATTCGGACCCCTGTGTAATCACCCGTAAACATGTTGTTAACAATGTTCACACAACAGATGTTACCTTTGATTGATTTTAACGTAATGAAGGCATTCCCTAGGAAGAAAGAGTCTGTGATTTGTAGCTGTACCGGATCCTCGGCAACGATACCAGTGTAATCGAGGTAACAGTTTATGATCCGGGTTTGGGTAAAACCCGGTTCCCGGACGTAAATTCCCGTTCCTCCTAATCCAGTAGCTTTGTTATAACAATGCACCCCAGTGAGGGTATTGGCCTGCCCCTGTACCATTACACCGATGGATGCGGAAAAAATAACAACATCGGTGATGACATTGTCATTGCCGTTAATGTTGATTCCGATACCGGAAAAATCCTTTTCGCGGATGTCACCACCGACGTTGATGTATTGACCGATGAAGGAATTGGTGACGATGGTTTCATGACCGTCTTGGATTGAAATGCCATTGGTAGTGAAATGTGAAATGTAACAATTATCAATGGTGGTTCTTAGTGAATTTATAACAGCAACACCACCACCTCTGAAATTGGAGTCTAACATAAGATCTTTGAGAGTGATAAATTCAGATGAAAATGAATTTGAAGATGATTTCAACTCGATCAGATGCCCATTGATCGGAAAATCATCAGAAGCTCGAAGTGTTCCACTGTGTACCTGTTATTTATATGAGAACAATAAATTCACATGCATAATAAAATTTAAACAAAACGTGCACAAAATAATTAATCGATGGGGCGGGATGACAACGTACCATAAAATTAGCACCACCCTCCGGTATCCGCAAGGGACGGCTGATCTTGTAGGTGCCGCCGTCGAGATGAAGCTGAGAGCCGCCGAGGTTGGGAACACCCTTGATCAATTGAGTTGACTGAATAGGAGATCTGAAAGCGTCAAACAAAGCTTGTTCAAGTGCATCGGTGCTGTCACTTACTCCGGTAGGATCGCCTCCATAGTCGGTGGCGTGATGAATACGGGAACCACTTAAACCCTGCATAATTAACGTTGTATAAGTATAATTAGCGTAAATAATTAATTGAAGAAAACGAAATTTAGATGGGAGCGAAAGAATTAATTAAGAACGTACAGGAGGAGTAGAGTAGCTTCGGGAAGGAGGGGCAACTCCATTGCGAAGAACATAAGAAGCTTTGATGGAAGACAATTGGTTGATTTGTTGATGATAATCACTTAAACCAGGATAAGAGCTTTCACCATGTTGAATAAGTTGAATAAACACCATTAACCCAAGAAGAAGCAGAAGGACCTTCTTTACCATCACCAACATAGAATTTCTGGCCGCCATTAAAATAGTTTAAAGAGAAGAGAAGAGAGAGAGGGACACCCGAGAAGCTGGAAGTGATGGTGTTTTCATTTAATAGTAATATCTATATATATATAAGAGAGAGATTAAATTAATGGGAGGTTTGAAAAAAAAGAGAGGGGAGGTAGGTGTAAAATTGTGAATGGAAAACATTTTGGTATTGGAAACTGCATCAAAAGTCATGAAAGAAATTCAAATAAACTGTATCAAAGTTGAAAAAAGAGGAGGGTGTTGTCTCTTTCAATAAGTTATTCAAGTATTGCGAGAAACATATGTCCATTGAATCAGTGGTCATGGGGGTGGGGCGGCTTCTAGGCTCCTGCTCACAATTTGACTCTCGGTAATTGCCTGTTTATGCTTCTATGTTTATTAATTGACTACATTTAAATTTAATTGAAATGAAAACAAAGAACTTTAGTTAAAGATCTAGGTAGTTAAAGGGTTTACGTTTTGTCTTAACTTGGTTGTTATAGTTAGTTGTTACTACAAGTATTTAATAAATTGACAATCCAATAAAACATGTCAACTAAATCCAATGTTTCTCGTTTCAAAAGCAGCAGCAAGAAAATATATGTATAGACGACAAGACAACTCACAACTGGCTGTGATAAGGGGTTTGGTCCATGTGTTAATTGTTCATTGGCATGTATTTTTACATATTGCTAACAGATTTCCATGAGTTTATTGTTTAAATGAATATAATGAAATAACCTCCATTAACATTTGAAAAATAACGTCAAAAACGCAATGTAAAGACTACATCCGACATTCAAGATAGAGAAGATTTTATTGGGTTTAAGAGATCTACAGCAATACAATAATAATAATCCGTCAAAACCATGCAAAGCATGAACCACATCCAACTATAACAAAATCCCTATCATCTGCAAGACCTTCTCTACATCCATCCAATTAAAAGAAGTTTAACTTTATACATGTATATGAGATATACCCGAATTAATGTAATTATTATAGTAAAAGAAAGGAAGAGGATGAGAATGTCTGAATAGGCAAATCAATAAACAACATGTGTGTTTAACCATAAAAATAGTGCATTGATTGGTAGGTGAATTTAACATTGCGTATAAGATATGGTAACAACAATAGTTTAACTACAGTGGCATTAAAAAGTTTAGAAAGGTAAGTAAGACAAAAGTACAGATTTATCAAGTCTTATCATATTAATACTTTTATCACATAAAATAAGAGTATAAAGTGATAATTAAATGATGTAATAACATAAAGTTTTCTGCGTTTAACATTGCTAAAATGTTTAAATCACTCAATCAATTAATATTTTTAATATTATGAGTATGTTTAGTAAGTGTAGATATCCTTCTAAATACCCAATTATTTGATTATCATTATGACCAATACCATCACCATAGGTAATGCTTCAACCTTGCCAAAATATTCACCCATTCTTGTATTTGGTGATTCAACAACTTTGTCCATTCAATATTTCAAAGCAACTTTCCACCATATGGTCGAGATTTCCCAGGTCACATTCCTACAGGAAGGTTTTCCAATGGATAACTCATTCCTACTTTCTATCCAATTTATTTGGCATAAAAGACACAATCCCTCCTTATCTACAACCAAATCTCGCGTACAATAATCTTCTTACTGGAGTTTGTTTCTTGTCTGCCGGCTCAGGATTTGATAATCAAACCACGGCCATACCTAGAGTCCTCACAATGTCAAAACAACTAGACGACTTACAAGGAATATATGACTAAGCTTAATGGGCAGGTGGGTGAAGAAGTTGATAAAAAGTAAATTGGTTAGGCTATGGTTGCCATCAGTGCGGGAACTAATGACTCCACTCTGAACTATTATGATCTACCCACAAGGAGGGGCCAGTTCAACATTATTGAATACCAAGATTTCCTCCAAACAGTTTTCCAAATCTATGTTAGGGTAATTCTGCATAGTTCTGTGTGTCTCTTTTATCTACAACCTAATGCTTAACGTTATCTTTCTTTCTCTCTGTAGGAGGAACTGTACAATCTAGGATGTCAGCCAGAGGATCGTTGCTGGTCTTCCCCAAATAGGTTGTCTTCCAATTCAAATAACAGCGGCGTTTAAAAATCCAAACAAGCACGAGTGTTTGGGTAATCAGAACACAGATGCTCAAGTTTATAATCAAAAGCTTCAGAACCTGTTAACTCAATTACAGGGATCACTTCCAGGAACTAGACTTGCCTATGTAGATGTCTATGAGCCCTTGATAGACATGGTCAACAATCCGCAAAAATATGGTAAGCTAAACTGCCAAAGATTTTTCCCTAATTCTACAAGTCCTTGTAAACTATTATCATGCAGGTTGCCCCCAAGTTTGACCAAATTAAAGTAGGTATAGCTATAGTTCCAAGAAATTCATTTTAACTTTCCACATATAATAATAGAGTTCAATATGAAAAGTCAAATACTGTGTTTAGTGTGAGTTTAAAATTTCCATTTTCTTCAATTTGGTTTGCCAACTACCATTTGATATGGATGTAAGTGGGATATAAAGTTATCAAGGAGATAGTGCTTTTATTTTTCTAGTATTCCCACTTATCTCATTGTAAAAGTGGTGGTACAACAGTTAATTACAAATTAAATATGCATATATCTAATAAATTTATGATTAAGTTGTTAATTTTAGTTTTATTGGGTAAATTTAACTCATGTAATCATGAATATCGCCTTTTAAAGTTGGCTTGACCCAATATAAAAGTGAACATTGGGCCAGACCCATTTTCTAAAAAAATTGACTGATGATTGCCCAAAGACCTTAAGTCCATCATGAACCCTCCCCCCATGTTTCTGGAAATGGCTAATAACAGTGAGTTCCCAGACCCACACATACATTAACTTTAAAAATTTTTATTTATATATACTTATATGTATATGAGTCTCTACCCTCCTTTGCGAGTTATGTTAGAAAAAAAAAAATATATCAAACAAATTTTTTTTTTTTTTTTTTTTAAGTAAACCTAGTAATTGCCTTCCGTAACTCGAAGAAAGACCCTAGGATATAAAAACCTAATTGTAAAGGGGGTTCATTACTCGAGAAAGAAATCCAAATAATTTATTTCTCATTACTCAATTGTAATTTTCAAGGTTAAATTTTGCACTGAAACAAAAAAATTCATGGTATTATGAAAGATAATTCTTTTTATTTTGGAACTTACGTAAAATAAAGTAAATAATTCCTCCCTTTGTCAAATGCAAACCATAATCACTAGAGGTATATTCAAAGGTCTTGTGTTAAATATATAAGTTTAGATTTTTAAGTTGTTTGAGATATTGGTGTGAAAGAAATAATCAAATATCGAAAACAAGTGACAAATGGTGATATAAACCATAATGCTATTTACATATTCAAAATATAATAATTAACAAGTTTACATAAGCATGCAAGATATATATATTGATTTTTGATATTTATGAAATTAAAGTAGCACATTATTTAATTTTTTGTATTTTTTTTTTTTTTTCTAATTGGGAAATCCTAATCCATGTATAGATCACAAACAAATTTATTGTTGCATAAATTTGTAGGCCTCGTTTTATTCATTAAATTTGATGAGTAATTAGGTCAATTAACTTGAGTGGTGTGGACCGTGTGGTCATTATGAGATTTGGAATTATTTACATCCCATAACTATTTTTTTGAAAAAAATTAATACCCAAATAATTATATATTGAATTATTAAAATTTGTTAGGGGGATGTATATATATTTAGTTAATCCAGCATTTGGTTAATTAAATGTATATATTATATAAGCATTTCAATTGATTTTTTTGCATTATAGATTTTAATTAGTTGGATGATTAGTGGTTACAAGTGGTTTTAATTAAGAATTAATTATGTGTTAATTTGTTTACTTTTTTCTAGTAATATTTTTCTCAAAAATACATTAATTAAATTAATACATATATAGCGAGCTAGGTATCCCAGCAAGGACCTTATTTCAACTTTGGACTGCCGTTGAAATTTCAAACCATACCATTTTAATATGGTCATGGTAAAGATGTGGTAAAAAATAATTTTAACTAATTAAAAAGTTTTCGTGAAATGATTTCACTTATTTATATTTAAAATAATCAATAATCAAGAAATATAATACGACAATGATCAGGAATTTCGATTAATAATGTTATAATAATGTGAGTTGAACGAAAATTGAACATTTAAATATAAAGTTGTTTAAGAAATTCCTTAATGAAGACTAGTAAAAAAAATATTGGTCAACAAACAATTCTAACGTCTGGATCTTCACATGTCGAGAGGATATTTCAAATTGATAACTTCTTTGTTTACTCATGAAATCAAACATACACCCTCTCTCTATTCTCTCTCTCTATATAATATTATATATATTATATATATATATATATATATAATATATATATATAAAGGTATTCGACCAGTACACGCATCTCAATTAGTTTTCAAGACCTTAAAATTAAAGGTCAAATAGCCTCAGTGATACCTCTATAGTAGTTATGGGATTCGAACTCAAACTTTTAAATAATACATCAAGATCCCACGAAAGCGCCTAGAGTAGTTTATATTATATTGATGCTACGAATTCATTATATCTTAGTCAAATTACCTCTATTCAAGTTAATTGGACTACCCATTCCTATTTATAGTACCTTATAACGTGTAAAACCTTCAACTTGAATATTATACTTATATATATAATAATATTCAACATTAAAACAATAATTTATTTCCATATATAGAAATAAAGAAAAAAAATTACACAAAATTCATGAATTAATTAATTAATCAATCATATGTAATGGATCAGTTTTGATCCACCGATACATGCAACGTTGCCGATACTGGAACGTTGCTTCCACGTAACTCGATTTGAGAAACATTCTCAGTAAATGGTTGGGATGTTTCCGTCTCCTTACCTACATGTAATGTGTATTGTACTATTATAAGGTAGGAATAACAGCACCTGAGAGAAATCAGCGGTCCACCTGTGCCATTGCCCCACTTACCTCTAGCAACCGTCGATTTAAGCACCATCCTCTCACATTGTTCCGATCAACCACCACTTGTCAATGTTACAAACGGTTCATTTGATTCATCCAATGTGTCATTCGGACCCCGTGTAACACCCGTAAACATGTTGTTAACAATGTTCACACAACAGATGTTACCTTTGATTGATTTTAACGTATGAAGGCATCCAGGAAGAAAGAGTCTGTGATTTGTAGCTGTACCGGATCCTCGGCAAAGATACCTGTAATCGAAGGTAACAGTTTTGATCGGGTTTGGGTAAAACCCGGTTCCCGGACGTAAATTCCGTTCCTCCTAATCCGTAGCTTTGTTATAACAATGCACCCCATGAGGGTATTGGCCTGCCCCTGTACCATTAAACCGATGGATGCGGAAAAAATAACAACCTCGGTGATGACATTGTCATTGCCGTTAATGTTGATTCCGATACCGAAAAATCCTTTTCGCGGATGTCACACCGACGTGATGTATTGACCGATGAAGGAATTGGTGACGATGGTTTCATGACCGTCTTGGATGAAATGCCATTGGTAGTGAAATGTGAAATGTAACAATTATCAATGGTGGTTCTTAGTGAATTATAACAGCAACACCACCACCTCTGAAATTGGAGTCTAACATAAGATCTTTGAGAGTGATAAATTCAGATGAAAATGAATTGAAGATGATTTCAACTCGATCGATGCCCATTGATCGGAAAATCATCAGAAGCTCGAAGTGTTCCACTGTGTACTGTTATTATATGAAACAATAATTCACATGCATAATAAAATTAAACAAAACGTGCACAAAAATTAATCGATGGGGCGGGATGACAACGTACCATATAGCACCACCCTCCGGTATCCGCAAGGGACGGTGATCTTGTAGGTGCGCCGTCGAGATGAAGCTGAGAGCCGCCGGGTTGGGAACACCCTTGATCAATTGAGTTGACTGATAGGAGATCTGAAAGCGTCAAACAAGCTTGTTCAAGTGCATCGGGTCTGCACTTACTCCGGTAGGATGCCCCATAGTCGTGGCGTGATGAATACGGGAACACTTAAACCCTGCATAATTAACGTTGTATAAGTATAATTAGCGTAAATAATAATTGAAGAAAACGAAATTTAGATGGGGAGAAAGAATAATTAAGAACGTACAGGAGGAGTAGAGTAGCTTCGGGAAGGAGGGGGGAACTCCATTGCGAAAGAGAAACATAAGTATACATACAAAATTGACAAGATTTTCTGAATGAATTATAATTATTATTTGTAGCTGTATTGGAGCGCAAATTCAACACACAGGAATCCAGAATGTTTCCCAGAGCCCGAAAAATTTGATCCAACAAGATTTGAAGGAAATGGACCAGCTCCATACACGTTTGTTCCATTTGGAGGAGGACCTAGAATGTGCCCCGGAAAAGAATATGCACGCTTGGAGATACTTGTATTTATGCATAATGTGGTGAAAAGGTTTAACTGGGAGAAACTGATTTCTAATGAGAAAATCATTGTGGATCCAATGCCCATGCCAGCTAAAGGCCTTCCTGTTCGCCTTATTCCACACAAACACGTTAATTAATTAGACGACACACAGAGCTTACCTAGCTACGTCTTAGCCAGCTCCAATATCTTTTCTTTATGGTTAAACTTAATTATATAAGAGAGTGTTGTAAGGTTAAACATATAATAAGGCAAATTAAGCTGCTGCTGCTTATAGAACATCAAGATAGAGCACAGCAATTTGCCTTGTCTTTGTTTTCGAATTTCAGCATTGTTTTTTCCCCTTAATTTCTCCTTTCAATAAAATAAACATATTAATTAATTTAAGTTTCTTCATTTGTCATCTGTGGAAACATATAATTAAAGAATTCATTGCCGCTCTCATGGATGCAATTAGTAGTTGAGTTGGAGACATTCAAAGAGGAATTTGTCAATAACTAAGCTGTCAAGTAAGGTATAATATAAAGTGGCTAAACGATGGAGTACAAGTTTTGAGAAAAACTCATATCGTAACAACAGTTAAAAGTCAATTGAGAAAGACAGGTTTCTTTTAAAAAAATCAATTGAAAATATATTATAGATTTGACATGATTAATTGAAAGAAAAGACATCTAAGCTAATTCACGACTCCAAATTCCAAGACTTGGATTCTTGGGTCACCACCAAACTCTAACCATTTAGCCAATATTAAATTTTTCACCACCATTGGATCACTAGCCTTCGTTATACAACTCCTAGATTCTAATAGGGTATTAACAGTATATAAAATTTAGGTGAGAAAGTAATATTTTAAAATTTTTTTGATGAAAATAAAATGTCATTAAGGCAAACCTTTGGTGGAAAAAGTCGTTTACTCATGATTTAATCAATCCACCCAAATCAACCATTTGGTCATGTCACTAGCTTAAGAAATATTCAGCTTGCCTCTGAAGTTTGACCAAATTAAAGTTGGTATAGCTATAGTTCCAAGAAAATTCATTTTAACTTTCCAATATAAAAGTGAACATTGGGCCAGACCCATTTTTCTAAAAAAATTGACTGATGATGGCCCAAAGACCTTAAGTCCATCATGAACCCTTCTATCCCATGTTTCTGGAAATGGCTAATAACAGTGAGTTCCCATGACCCCACTACATTACATTACTTTAAAATATTTTTATTAATATTTACTTAATATGAGTCTCTACCCTCCTTTGCGAGTTATGTTAGAAAAAAGAAAATCCAAACAATTTATTTCTTTTTTTTTTTTTTTTTTAAGATAACCTAGTAATTGTCTCTCCGGTAACTCGAAGACAAGACCCATGATATAATTAACCTAATGATTAAAGGGTTTTCATCCAACCATTAGAAAAAGATCCAATTTTTTCTCCATTACTCAATAGTAATTTTCAAGATCTAAATTTTGCACTTGAAACAAAAAAATTCAATGGATTATTATAGATAATTCTTTTTTACTTTTGGAACTTACGGTAAAATAAAGTAAATACCCTCTCTTTGTGGTCAAATGAAAAACTATTTAATCACTAGAGTTACTATACTCAAAGGTCTTATGTTATAATAATTTTAGATCTTTTAAGTTTATTATGAGATATTTGGCGTGAAGAAATATCAAATATACAAAAACAGTGACAAATGGTGATATATAACCTATAATGCTATATCAACACTATTCAAATATATAATAATTAACAAAGTTTACCTAATAGCATGCAAGATATATATATTGATTTTGATATTATAGAAATTAAAGTAGCACATTTATTAATTTTTTGTATTTTTTTTTTTTTTTTTCTAATTGGAAATCCTAATCCATGTATAGATCACAAACAATTATTTATTGTTGCATAAATTCTGTAGGCCTCGTTTTATCATTAAATTTGATGAGTAATTGAGGTCATTAACTTGAGTGGTGTGGACCATGTGGTCTATGAATTTGGAATTATTTACACCCATAACTATTTTTTTGAAAAATTAATACCCAAATAAATTATATATTGAATTATTAAAATTTGTAGGGTAATGTATATATATTTTAGTTAATCCATGCTTGGTTAATTAAATGTATATATTATCATAAGCATTCAATTGATTTTTTTGCATTTATAGATTTTAATTAGTTGGATGATTAGTGGTTACAAGTGGGTTTAATAAGAATTTAATTATGTTAATCTTGTTACCTTTTTTCTAGTAATATTTTTCTTCAAAAATACATTAATTAAATTAATACTAATATAGCGAGCTAGGATTCCCAGCAAGGACCTTAACCTTATTACAACTTTGGACTGCCGTTGAAATTTCAAACCATATCCACATTTTTAATATGGTCATGGTAAAGATGTGTGATAAACATAATAAATTTAACTAATTAAAAAGTTTTCGGAATGCGCATTATTTATATATATTTAAAATCAATCAATTAATCAAGAAATATAATACGACAATGATCAGGAATTTTGATTAATTAATTTTTGTTATATAATGTGAGTTGAACGAAAATTGAACATGTGGTATTAAATATTAAAGCTTGTCTAGAAAAATTCCTTAATGAAGACTAGTAAGACAAATTTGGTCAACAACAATTCTAATTCTAGTCTGGATCTTCAATGTCGAGAGGATTTATTCAAATTGATAACTTCTTTGTTTACTCATGAAATCAAACATACACCCATCTTTATATATATATAATATATATATAATTAATATATATATATATATATATATATATTATATATTTTTTTTTTTTTTTTTTTTTTTTAGTATCCCAGAGTATTCGTACCAGTTTACACACATCTAACTATTCTTCAGGACCCTGAAATTAAAGTTCAAATAGCCTCCAGTGACTACTCTTTATTAGTATTCGTGGAGATTCGAACTCATAACTTTTTAAGTAATACATCTAGAATCCCAAACGAAGAGCCGCCTAGAGGTAGTTTAATTTGATGCTACGAAATTCATTATATTCTATTAGTCAATTACCTCTATTCCAAGTTAATTGGACTACCAATTCCTATTTATTATCACCTTATAACGTGTAACCTTCAACTGATATTATACTTATATTATATAATATATATTCAACATT
Organism: Pistacia vera; assembly: GCF_008641045.1. Taxonomy (NCBI): domain Eukaryota; kingdom Viridiplantae; phylum Streptophyta; class Magnoliopsida; order Sapindales; family Anacardiaceae; genus Pistacia; species Pistacia vera. The sequence continues at coordinate 595,761 of NW_022196022.1, read as the reverse complement.
AAAACAATAATTTACTTTCCATAATGTATAGAAATAAAAGAAAAAAAAATTACATCAAAATTCATGAATTAATTAATTAATCAATCATATGTAATGGATCATGTTTTGATCCACCGATACATGCACTTTGCCGATACTGGAACGTTGCTTTCCACAGTAACTCGTTTTCAGAAACATTCCTCAGTAAATGGTTGGAATGTTCCGTCTCCTTTACCTACATGAATGTGTATTGTACATTATTTAAAGGTTAGGAAATAACAGCACCTGAGAAATCAGCGGCCACCTTGTGCCATTGCTCCCACTCTACTCCTAGCAACCGTCGATTTAAGCACCACCCTCTCACATTGTTCCGATCAACCACCACTTGATCAATGTTACAAACGGTTCATTTGATTCATCCAATTGGATCATTCGGACCCCTGTGTAATCACCCGTAAACATGTTGTTAACAATGTTCACACAACAGATGTTACCTTTGATTGATTTTAACGTGATGAAGGCATTCCCGAGGAAGAAAGAGTCTGTGATTTGTAGCTGTACCGTCCTCGGCAACGATACCGGTGTAATCAAGGTAACAGTTTATGATCCGGGTTTGGGTAAAACCCGTGTCCCGGACGTAAATTCCCGTTCCTCCTAATCCAGTAGCTTTGTTTAACATGCACCCCACGTGAGGGTATTGGCCTGCCCTTGTACCATTACACCGATGGATGCGGAAAAAATACAACATCGGTGATGACATTGTCATTGCCGTTAATGTTGATTCCGATACCAGAAAACTCCTTTTCGCGGATGTCACCACCGACGTTGATGTATGACCGATGAAGGAATTGGTGACGATGGTTTCATGACCGTCTGGATTGAAATGCCATTGGTAGTGAAATGTGAAATGTAACAATTATCAATGGTGGTTTGATGAATTTATAACAGCAAACACACCACCTCTGAAATTGGGTCTAACATAATCTTGAGAGTGATAAATTCAGATGAAATGAATTTGAAGATGATTTCAACTCGATCAGATGCCCATTGATCGGAAAATCATCAGAAGCTCGAAGTGTTCCACTGTGTATCTTATTTATATGAAAACAATAAATTCACATGCATAATAAAATTTAACACACGTGCACAAAATAATTAATCGATGGGGCGGGATAGAACGTACCATAAAATTAGCACCACCCTCCGGTATCCGAAAGGACGGTTCTTGTAGGTGCCGCCGTCGAGATGAAGCTGAGAGCCGCCGGTTGGGAACACCCTTGATCAATTGTTGACTGAATAGGAGATCTAAAGCGTCAAACAAAGCTTGTTCAAGTGCATCGGTGCTGTCACTTACTCCGGTAGGATCGCCTCCATAGTCAGTGGCGTGATGAATACGGGAACCACTTAACCTGCATAATTAACGTTGTATAAGTATAATTAGCGTAAAATATTAATTGAAGAAAACGAAATTTAGATGGGAGCGAAAGAATAATTAAGAACGTAACGGAGGAGTAGAGTAGCTTCGGGAAGGAGGGGTAACTCCATTGCGAAGAACATAAGAAGCTTTGATGGAAGACATTGGTTGATTTGTTGTGATAATCACTTAAACCAGGATAAGAGCTTTCACCATGTTGAATAAGTTGAACAACACCATTAACCCAAGAAGAGCAAAGGACCTTCTTTACCATCACCAACATAGAATTTCTGGCCGCCATTAAATAGTTTAAGAGAAGAGAAAGAGAGAGGGGACACCCAGAAGCTGGAAGTGATGGTGTTTTCATTTATAGTAATATCTATATATATAAGAGAGAGATTAAATTAATGGGAGTTTGAAAAAAAGATTGTGAATGGAAAACATTTTGGTATTGAAACTGCATCAAAAGTCATGAAAGAAATTCAAATAAACTGTATCAAAGTTGAAAAGAGGAGGTGTTTTCTCTTTCAATAGTTATTCAAGTATTGCGAGAACATATGTCCATTGAACAGGGTGACATGGGGTGGGGCGGCTTCTAGGCTCCTGCTCACAATTTGACTCGGTAATTGCCTGTTTATGCTTCTATGTTTATTATTTACTACATTTAAATTTAATTGAAATGAATACAAGAACTTTAGTTAAAGATCTAGGTAGTTGAAGGGTTTACGTTTTGTCTTAACTTGGCTGTTATAGTTAGTTGTTACGACAAGTATTTAATATTGACAATCCAATAAAACATGTCAATTAAATCCAATGTTTCTCGTTTCAAAAGCAGCACAGAAAATATGTATAGACACAAGACAACTCACAACTGGCTGTGATAAGGGGTTTGGTCCATGTGTTAATTGTTCATTGGCAGTATTTTTACATATTGCTAACAGATTTCCATGAGTTTATTGTTTAAATGTAATGAAATAACCTCCATTAACTTTGAAAATAACATCAAAACGCAATATAAAGACTACATCCAACATTCAAGATAGAGAAGATTTTTATGGGTTTAAGAGATCTACAGCAATCAATAATAATAATCCGTCAAACCATGCAAAGCATGAACCACATCCAACTATAACAAAATCCCTATCATCTGCAAGACCTTCTCTACATCCATCCAATTAAAAGAAGTTTACTTATACATGTATATGAGATATACCCGAATAATTAATTATATAGTAAAAGAAAGGAAGAGGATGAGAATGTCTGAATAGGCAAATCAATAAACAACATGTGTGTTTAACCATAAAAATAGTGCATTGATTGGTAGGTGAATTTGACATTGCGTATAAGATATGGTAACAGCTATAGTTTAACTACAACGGCATTAAAAGTTTAGAAAGGTAAGTAAGACAAAATACAATTTATCAAGTCTTATCATATTAATACTTTTATCACATAAAATAAGATATAAAGTGATATTAAATAATGTAATAACATATGTTTTCTGCGTTTAACATTGCTAAAATGTTTAACTCACTCAGTCAATTAAATTTTTAATATATGATTATTTATTAAGTGTGAGATACCTTCTAAATACCCAATTATTTGATTATCATTATCAATACCACCATAGGTAATGCTTCAACCTTGCCAAAATATCACCCATTCTTGTTTGGTGATTCAACACTTTGTCCATTCAATATTTCAAAGCAACTTTCCACCATATGTCGAGATTTCCCAGGTCACATTCCTACAGGAAGTTTTCCAATGGATAACTCATTCCTACTTTCTATCCAATTTATTTGGCATAAAAGACACAATCCCTCCTTATCTACAGCCAATCTCGCGTACAATATCTTCTTACTGGAGTAGTTTCTCGTCTGCCGGCTCAGGATTTGATAATCAAACCACAGCCATACCTAGAGTCCTCAACATGTCAAAACAACTAGACGACTTCAAGGAATATATGACTAAGCTTAATGGCTGGGTGGAAGCCGCTAAAAAGTAAATTGGTTAGGCAATGGTTGTCATCAGTGCGGGAGCTAATGACTTCACTCTGAACTATTATGCTCTACCCACAAGGAGGGGCCAGTTCAACATTAGTAATACCAAGATTTCCTCCAAAAGCTTTCCAAATCTTGTTGGGTAATTCTGCATAGCTCTGTGTGTCTCTTTTATCTACAACCTAATGCTTACATTATCTTTCTTTCTCTCTGTAGAGGAACTGTACAATCTAGGATGTCAGCCGAGGATCGTTGCTGGTCTTCCCCATAGGTTGTCTTCCAATTCAAATAACAGCGGCTTTAAAATCCAAACAGCACGAGTGTTTGGGTAATCAGAACACAGATGCTCAAGTTTATAATCAAAAGCTTCAGAACCTCTCAATTACAGGATCACTTCCAGGAACTAGACTTGCCTTGTAGATTTCTATGAGCCCTTGATAGACATGGTCAACAATCCGCAAAAATAGGTAAGCTAAACTGCCAAAGATTTTTCCCTAATTCTACAAGTCCTTGTAACTATTATCATAAAAATGCATCATTATGTTCCTATAAGAATTTTAACAGCATTTGCACTCAAGAAAAAAAACAAAAACAAATGACTTAAGGAACTTTCATGTGTGTTTGTGTGTGTTATAGGGTAGGGTGACCGTATTTAAATGTGTGTATGGAGAAGTTCAATCACCTGCTACGAAACACCTGCCCCTTTCCTGATTTTTCAACCAAGGTAAACCCCAAATATTAAAAAGTTAATCCCAGTAGTTTACACATGTTGCACCAGTGAATATAAACAACTTTATATATGTCTAATACACTGTATCGTATCCTAGCAAAAAATTATATTAATAAAAACATTGTAGTTAAAATAACACAATTTACATTGATATATGTCTGTGCAACAGGTTTTACAGTAACAGACAGAGGGTGCTGTGGGACTGGCCTCCCGGAAAGCTCAATCTTATACAATCAAATTACTCCAACTTGTGTTGCAGATTCTCAGTTTGTATTTTGGGATAGCCTCCATCCATGTGAAGCAGTCTACCAGAGAACTGCGAAACACCTGGAAAGCAAGATTGTTTCCCAGTTATCCCAATGATCATAGCATCTAAAAGCATTCTATCAGAATAATTAAAGATCTCCAGATATTCCAGGCTATCTTAGTATGACAAGGAATTATGTATTCTTAGTTCTATGTTTTATTATAAAGTAATAAGGAGATGGCTGACTAATGCAGAAGTAGAATGTGGGTTCCATCTGCCACGATACATTTTTAGTGCCAAACAAAGCAAAGATGAACATATATAGGGGCAACAACTCCACTCTACTTGAGAAACTGATAACCCAATGATGGCAGGACATCTACAATTCTGTGATTCAAACAAAAGGCTCCAACAAAAGAAGATATCACTGGTTTAAGAATGATTCCAGTTCCAGCCCAACTATTGATTGAGTATATATATATATATATATATAGAGCATTTCCAAATGACTCTTTATATGATTCAGACGTTTTATTATAAAGAGTCTATTCATAAAAATAAGAGTTTAACAAACTCTTTTATCTTTTAAATATAAATTAAAGAGTGAGTTTGACTTTCTACATCTAGAGAGTCAAATTTCACTCTCTATTCAAATTTTAATTAATAAACTACAAGTTTTTATGTATTTTATTTATTAATTCTCTCTTCTATAAGTCCTTTTTCTAAATAAAAAACATCTTCATTAAATTTAAAAAGCTCATTAGATTTGAATACAAATTTTGTTCTTTATATTTAAAAATTAATGAAAATGCTCTTTATTTATATGAAAGATGCTCTTTAAACTAAAGAGCCACATTTGCCACCCAATACAAAATAGTATTAGAATGAAGTAAGGCAATTGTTTTGCATCTAAATTACTCTCTCTCTTTCTTTTTTCTCCCTTTTTTTTTCCTCTCGTACACATAGAGGATGCAGAAATTGCATTGAACACATACAAACTCAGAGCACATAATCACAGTCCATCAGGCAATAAAAAAGAAAAATAGAAACTTACACTAAACTACATATACAGAAGTTCTTACCTTTCACTTTCTGCCACCAGACAAGGCACCAGTTCCCTGAAACAATTGGTTAATCCAAGCCTCAACATCCTCCATACCATACTTTATAAGCTTTTCAGGGTGCTTCACATCGGGAACATTTTGAAGCTTTGCAATAAAGTTCCCATATGTCGGCAACAAAATTTTTGCCAGAGAGATTCTTAATTCTTCTCTAAGCTGCTCATCGTAAATGAACCAGGTAGACTGAGTTTTACATATGTCATCAAATAATGAATTAAACGACTTGAGCTTATCTTTCATAGACCTTGCAGCAGGAGGAGCAGCACCGTTGGGAGCGGAATTGCTATTGTCCAACTTCAAAACTGCCAAAACCTTATTCCACGAACTTCTCTGATAATTGGAATGATATTGGCGAACTTTTGCATTGTGTTTTCTAATCCAATCATCACCCAGAAGCGATCCCAATTCACTATCTTTCACTTTTTGAACAATATACCTTCCATTATTCATCATAAATATAGAGCACAATGCAGGGTCTCCATAAATTTTAGACTTGACTTCCAAATTACTCTCCAATAACTCCATAATCCAAGCCATTTGGACCGACAATGAAGAAGAAGAATCTTTCTCAAAAATTTGCTCCAGTGTCTGCCTGGATCGACAAGCAGCTCGAACATAATTCATGACATAACGAGTAATGGGATGAAGCCCGCCTCCAGGAACGGCAGCTTTAGCAGGGTCCCTGCGAATCAAATTTTCTAATTCCATAAAAATCCCTCTTATGGCTTCTCCTAATCTTTTCCATATAGTCAAAGCTTCATCTCTAAGTACCAAACAATACTGATCAGAGAAAACAGTCTCAAAATTAGGCATTAATTCTTTCAAAGTCTCAAACACATCAAGAACCCTAAATAATCTTTCCGGTGATCGGCTCCCGATAGCGATAGCATCAGCAAAATTCAATAACTGAATGCACGACCCGCGACAAACTTCCATAAATGACAAGTCAGCCGCGGAAGAGAACCCAAAAAACACTCGATCACACAACCGTCTTTCACTGGGAAAGAGAATCCTCAAAGCAACATTAACAGCTTTGACCCAACGCTCAATTTGCTCTTCAACATCTTGCCAAGGCATTTTTTGCACCTCTTCGTTGCTGAACTTTTGTAAGCCTAACCTACTCAAGCTTTCTTCTAGAAACTCCCTCCGGCAACTACTGTACACGTGGGAGCACTCTTTACCGAACCCTGCACTGACCATACGCTTCGCAATCTCATTCAAATCATTAATTGTAACAGAGGGGAGAGCGTCGATGATGATATCGTAATCGCTAAGTGGTTGTGCCACAGGGATCTGCTGGTCATCAAGAGTTTCTTCATCTTCGTCTTCTGAATCAAACGAGAAGTTACCAGTAGACTCACAGAGTTCAAACGACTCTCCACCTCGTTCCATCAAAGATCTGAACTCGTCCTCTAGACGAAACATGGCCTGTTGCAACAAGTCGTCAGCGCGTACTAAACAAGAGTTGATGGATTTATCAGCAGCCATAGGACTCCAGTGTCTTAAGGTGGCGATTAACTCATCGATAGAGTCAAGGAAAGCGGAGGAATCGGCAGAGTCAGCCCAGATCGGACGGTCAGAAGCAAGATATTGAGAGATCTGACGGTCGAGGGATTTGAGTGAGAGTTCAAGAGGAGCAGAAGGACGAGGATCGTCGTCAGCCAATTTCTCACGAGAAAAACGACCGTCGAAGTTGGAGAAGATTTGTAAAATATCGTCGGCCATGGTGTCGTCATTGTGACCGAGGGTTCTGGCGATGTGACGTGCAACAGCTAGTAGCTTTTCTTCACCGTTCTCAGCAGCCATATGAAATCGAAAGATAACAGCAGTAAGATAAGATTGTAAGTTGGTTAGGGTTTGGATCGTGAAATGAAAATGGATAAAGTGAAAGGAAGAAGGAAAGAAGGAAGGAGAGTAGAAGCAGAAGAGACAGTCAAGAGTTGAAGGGGGTGAAATGACAAAAAAGTTCTTGGAAAACGCGGTTTGGTTAGACTAAAGAAAACAACTTTATAAAAAACAAAAGTAAATGAACGCGGGAAAAAGCAACCAAACGAAATAAAAGCTGACTGGAGCAGAATCGCTTTTGTTGTTTATTTCTAATTTATTCCCTCTTTACTCGGTCTTCACAACCAAAACAAACGGTTATTTATGATTTCATTTATTTAATATATATGTCCTATCCAAACTGTGAACAAACTACAAAATATTGTGTGGTTTAGAACTTGGATAAAGACAAGGAAGGAAGAAGATCTTGGATTTCTATAGCATTCAATCCAAAGGGCCCAACCTTAAAGCAAAAACAAATGCCTCGTAATCTAAACCAATGATCTAGAACAGAATCCAATAAATGATGCCTCGTGAAACATTTACCTTCATTTGTCAATCACATGCTGCCCACGCCATAAAATCAAACGTATACATTATGACAATTTGAATGGAGAAACACACAAATTCAATCTTGTCCAAGTCAAAATACTAGTTGCGATGTCATTATATGATTTCACAAGATCAGCAACTCAGAACTTGAAAAGTCTTTTCTCAAATACCAAACAAGTAACAACCAATTTACATTATCAAATGCAAACTTTCAAGGGCGGGCGTTAAACCATTTTCCTAAGAGATACAACTTCAAAGTGAAATTTCAAAATTACATACTGCTCCATTTTTCTTCATTGTTATCAATGTAATTCTATCTCCTAGTAGTGGACAACTACAAACTGTCTGGTAAAAATGAAGAAAAAGCTCAAGATTTGAATGTACAGCCACATGTTTAAGTGCTATCGTTTGCGTATCCACTTGTCTCCTCCGCCACCTTTGCCCATACATTAGCAATTTTCTCCGCGTATCCCACCTGGTCAGGCAAAGACTCACATTATTAAGTTGTTTCATAGACATAGATATCTGAAGTGACTCAACTGTATATAAGACAAAGCCATTTCCAGCATAGCTGACACTACTAATGTTATTAGATTTGTTAACACTGTTCCAGCAATTATACAGGCAAGTTCATGGAATCATGGGCTGCAGAAATATAGTCAACCTAAAAGAATGGTTCAAACTGGTTCAAACTGTCAGCCCAGATCATCACCCACCCAAGACACAGCTTCAAACAAATATTTTAAAACATAATACTCCCCATCTCTACCATATAGTCCACTTTATTCACATCCTCATTACCCATGATTTAAAAATTGAAAAACACCAAGAGAGCTTAATAAAGCTATAGAAATTGTTTTTAAATCTAATCTTTGTAAGGCATGTAACAAAAGGGTTCAAACTAACACCTAGGGACAAAAACTAGAGTGTGAACAAACTAAACTCTGTCCATTACTTGAGATATAACCCAACTTAACAACAAGCAGATGATCCCTATGTCACTCGCTGAAGTCTAATCAACATAGCTCTCAAAAGAAGTAATAGCATTTTCATACCATATGGACCACATACAAGAAGTCTGAACATACCTGATTAACTACAAACCCCTTCAGCATGTTCAAGAAGTCGGCCTGCCTTTCTCTGTCAAGCCTTTCAAGTTCAGTCCTGTTATTCTCCTATAATTGTATTGTTAAAAAGACCACTGTCAGGAAATGGTGTAAAGAACCAATGCAGATCCCATCATTGCTCATTCTCAAATCTTATGATGACATAGTTAATTAAAATACAAAAGCAATTAAACAAGGAAATTCATGTTACATTCAGTCAATGAACTGTACACCAAAATTAGAAAGGAAGCTTCTGAACAATTAAAAAGAAATAGATAAGGCTATCATCTATGCAACATTTTCACCTCCATCATTTACCTCTGGCAGTGTCGAATTATTTGCTGGACACCCGATTTTAGATTTTTTTAAAAAAAGAAAAAAAAAACAACTTTTTCCACCATGATGCCAAACTAGTCAACATCAAACTAGTCAACATCCAACATTTATAATAAGAAGATATCAAAGTCAAACAACTGCAAGTGAACTCCCATTTCAAACAATGATAAGATACTATTTCATTCAATCATATTTAAAAAAAAAATGGTCAGGCAGTATCAGCAACCCTGTACCCAAGTGAACAATTAATCCCAGGGTGTAACCAAAGATTAGATTTTAGTATATCACCAGATGTGTGATTGAAGTACAAATGTGGCTTCCAAAATTTTGCTCAAAACAATTAATAGTGCTGAATATAGCTCCATCAAATTAAAATTCCAGATTAGCAATGCTATCATATGGAAGTTATATCATCAAAGTATGAATATCAACATGAAAATCAAGGAAAATAATGCATAAGTGTTTCCTAAATATAGCCACCATGATTATCTTGGATCAATCATTCTAATGAAGGGGAACAAGGAAGAGCTGAAGCAACATAACAAAACTGGAGTAAGTACCTCAAGGATAACATATTACAAAATTGCTATGACAGCATAACATACCCATCATATTAAGAAGAAACTTCTACATGATGAAATGAAAAGCCCCTGTTTTCTAGCAAAGAATGCAAGGTTGTCATCACATTTATTGTCCATATAAAAGATCATGGCCGGATGGGAACACTCATATTTGTGAGGCCAAATAAGTTCAGGAAGATTCAAAACATTATGAAAAAGAGAAGGGTGGGATATTGGATTTTCTACAGTGTAATCCAATTGCAAAGCCAATTAGAATAGTTTGGGATCAACTTGAAGGCACTTCAATGCGACAGGAAATCCAAACAGAAGTAAAGCAATGGACGAGGCAAAATAAGCTTATTTAGGAAGACCAACGTGCCCATTAAAAGCCAAAGGGGACTTGGATTTCCTATAAGAGAACTCTAGTAAAGCAACGAGAGATGCATCCTTAGCTGATTTTGAAAGAGCTATGTACCCATAGAAAGCTGAAAGGGAGACAAAAGCTTTCCATACCTGACCCCAAATTGGTTAGGAAACAAAACTTCGTTCAAGTTCACGAGATAAAGGCTCAATATCTAGCACTCAACCCAATGCTTAGCGAGGTACAACAATACACAAAAAGAAGGTAGAAAGTATTGGACCCAAGAGCATAATACAATCTCAATACATTGCAGGAAAAGAAAAGGATTACCTCAGTTCCTATAAATAATACAGAAAAAGGGTTTTAGAAAGGTTTAATACCCTGATTCGCTCATATTCATTAATTGCAACACTTTTGGCATCCTCAGTAACTCTTATAGTTTCTTTGAGCTCCTCTATCTTGCGAATACGTGACTTGTCACCACCAAATATTTTTGATGAGGCAGCCTCAAGCTTCTCAGCCCTCAACTGCAACGCGGACAATTCTGATAAGAGAGTCTGCACTGTCAACAGAGCACTTGAGCGGTCTGAGAACGCACAGCGGACAGCTAACATAAGCCCCAGATACTCATGGAGGGTATCCTGCAATATACACAAAATAAAGGACAACTTAAACAATGGCAGAAGTTCCTACGGAATAAAATGTCATTAAACAAAAAGAGTACACTATTTAGTAGTATTTATAACAATTGTAAATAGCTTAGATGGTAATATAACTGCCACCAATGAAAATAAATAGTAGCTACTCCAGCAATTGACAAGCATAATTTTTCATCTCATGAGAAATCAATTTCACAAAGAAGCTTTATAAAAATTCTATCAAATTTAAAAAGCTCGGATAATGACCCATTGTTAAGGTATAGCCATTTACCAAATGCTTGACAGTCTGTGCATTCAATTCCCGATAGAACCTACTCGCCTTAACAGCAGCAGTTGCAACATTTTTCATGTCAGCAGCCCGTGCTCTTTGAGAGTTGTACATTGCCTCCTCGTTTTCAAATTTTGTTAGTTTAATGAAGGCCAATCCAAGTTCTCCCATTGTTTCTCCCATATCTTGCTGAGCCTTTACCAGTGTTTCAGCCTAAACACATTCACAACAAGAAAGCAACAACTCAATAATCACTCTAACCTAAGCACTGGCATTCACATTCATTAATAATAAAAAGTATACATATAGATCACATAAAATTTGACATAAAGGCATTCCCATGCAGATAGAAACCAAGCTCCATGCACATTCACGTACATACATAATAAAGAACAGTGGCATTATAAATCATGTAATACGATAATACCAACGTTTAATGATCAGTCCAAGCCCCAAATCCACATTCATATATGTAAGTCCTCAACTCATACACGCAACATATACAGTCATGCACATTGATATGAACAATAAAGAGCTAAGACATGTCATTACTTGCTGAGAAGCATTGCTGAGTTGTTGCTCAAGATCATTCATCCTTTCTTTATTCTCCAGAAATTCTTTATCTTCCTCAGCTACAGGAGGCTTCGACCCACCCCAATCATTAGCAACAGACTGCTTCAACTCCTTAAACAACCTCAATAAATCCCTTCCACCTTTCGCAGGCTGGACCACCTCATGAGGTGCCACAACAGCCGTGCTTTCTCCAAACAATTGCTTCGGCAGCTTCACCGCACCATCCAGCATCCTTGATGCCACATCAGTACTCGTAGGCAACGGCAATTTCCCCTGCACCTGCAAAAACAGTTTAAATTCATCGCTCTTTCTTATAATCGGATGTGCCGCGAGTCTCCTCAAATACTTCTCCAATGCCACTCGCCTTTGCTCGACAAATTCCTGTTTTTGCATCACCTGAGACTCCACAACACTTTTATCAGGCCTGGGAGGGATAAAAAACCCTCTATAAGACTCTGCTAACCGATCAGATAAAGTAACGATATCGCGAAACCGTCTCCGAACACTGAACTCAGATCCGTTGAATTCAGGTATGTTAGTTCGTGTGGTAATTAAATAGGTAACGTAAGTGTTACCACCAGGCACCAGCGAATTGGACGTCTCCTGTTCCTTCTGCGGATTTGATACGGTGATTCTGAGGTAATCGGAGCTACTAGAAGGTGAGATAGGAGAATCAGGGAATTGATTGGTGCTTTCGATGCCGTTGATCTCGTTGCCAGTGTTGTTATCGTTGCCGCTGTTTTGATCAAAAGGACTAAAGATGACATCAGCGTAAGACGGAGGCTCGATGTAAGAAGAGTGATGATTGTGGTTGTTGTTATGGTCCGGTGCGTTAGGGTACAGTGAAGGCGAGAGTAAGGGATCGGAATCGGCCGGAGTAACGAGGATCGGCGGAGATAATGACGTGGCGCTACGGTAATTTGAGTAGGATTTGTTGGCGGTGACGGTGGAGTCGTCGTCAAGGACAAGATTTTCCATTTCTTCTCGTGAGGCGAAAGGATGGGCTTCCTCGAAGCCCTGGTTGTCAGAGCCCATCATCTTATTCAAATTTCAATCAAATAATCTCAAGCTCAACTTCCAGATAACAAAATTAAAGCAATCTATTAGACATTAGGGTTTGGATTTACAAGACTAGGTATTGCTATAGGTGAAAGTTCATCATTCATGTGTGGTGGTGAAGACTACCGTGCGCCGGTGGCTTATGTGGAGGAATAGGATGAAGCGAGATATGCACGTGGCCGTGACTTCGAAGAAACCATGAGTTTTTCCCTTCTCTTTTTACTTTATTTTTTTTTAATTTTTTTTTAAGATGTAGAATAGTGAATTTGTTTGATTCAAGTTTGAACTTTGAAGCAGGATAGGAAACATCTAGGTTCGTGAGATTATCTTTGATGATGGTATCTCGTCCGTTGATTATGTATACTTGTTCAAGGTTGACGGTGGATAAACTTAATACGATTTTTTTTTTCTTGTAAGCGATGGCGTACCTGATTTGCTCTCTCAAGAGAGAACATTGAAGTGTGGTGAAAACAAAGTTGAGTTTGGCTTGGCTTGGCTTCAATGCATAGTTCATTAGATGAATATACGACAAGTCATTTATATCACACAACTGATAAGACAAATCGTTTTATTTCCAACTTGTGGAGAACAGTCGTTTCTGGATCAAAATTTTCTTTTTCAGATTGAGATGACAAAAATCTTTGCATTTTCTCATAATTACTTTAATTGTAAATTAAACCCAATTTTTAATGATAATATAACGCTTAAATTTTTAATTAAATGTGATTACAGACTAATCACAATTTTGCTTGATTATTTTGGTATCATGTCTGTGTTTTAGTTGGGAAGTGAAGTCATGGTCTACGATCGTTATAAAACCCGTATCCAAACACTTGGTTTAGGTTTACCAAAACGTCTTCAGAAATAAGTTGTAAGGACAAAAGCCTTACGAAGTACAAACACATAGACACTGTTTGAGTGGAACCCTAAATGGCTTCGAAGTTCGGGTTGGCCGGTGGAATACCGGAGCGGAGGGTTCGTCCGATATGGGACGCCATCGATTCTCGTCAGTTTAAGATCGCTCTGAAGCAATCCACTGCTTTGCTAGCTAAATTCCCCAACTCACCTTACGCTCTTGTAAGTCTCAAACCACATTGTTCTTTGTTTATGTTTCGTGTGTGTTTTCTGTAGTGATGTCTCTTCGTTTGGCTATTTAGGCGCTGAAGGCTCTCGTTTTGGAAAGAATGGGTAAATTTGATGAAGCTTTATCTGTTTGTTTAAATGCCAAAGAGGTGTTGTATAAGAATGATGCCAATTTGATGGATGATCTCACTCTCAGTACTCTTCAGATTGTTTTCCAGCGACTTAATCACTGTGAGTATTTTCTTCATCTTTATGTGTCTATCATTGTCTATGTCAAGTTTCTTATTCAAAAAATAATTGTGTGTCATCAGTGGACTTGGCTACTGCCTGTTATGAGCATTCTTGTGGGAAATTTCCAAACAATTTGGAGCTAATGATGGGGCTTTTCAACTGTTATGTTCGTGAATATTCATTTGTGAAGCAGCAGCAGGTTGGTGTTTTCAATATTTTTTTTTTTTTAATTTGTATGTATATGGAATGTGGACAATGGGGCCACGGTTTACTTATTTCAATTTTATTTCCTGGCAGACAGCTATCAAAATGTACAAGCTTGTTGGTGAAGAAAGGTTTTTGCTCTGGGCAGTCTGTAGCATCCAGTTACAGGTTCTTCCATCTTCTATTCCTCATTTTGTCTTACATGTAATCGTGCTTTATTTAGTGTTTTTGCAAGGACTCATAGTTGCGCGTGTATATAACAAGAAATGGTGGTCTTCCCCAATCCCAACTTAAGGAAAGGAAAAACATGAAAGGATCATGCCATTTACCAACAAATTTAGTGTTGGTGCTCCTAATTCACTTAACCAATGAATTTTACCCTACTTTAGGCTCTTAGTTTTACTGGCCCAGGGAAATTGCAGCAGAGTTGATACTTTATTACACATTACCTCACTTTTCAGGAGTATAGTTAATTTCTTTGGATAGTGTGATTTGAAGTAATTAATTTAAAGTAATACTATTTTAAAGCAAATATATCAGATGCATTTTAAGTTGATCCTTAAACCTTCTGCCTCCCAACCTGGATTTAACCTGTTGATGATTCAGTGGCTCAACAATACTATCTGGTTAAGGCATGCAATCCCTTCTGTAAAGTGGATATAAAGACATGGATTGGACAACATATTTCTGGGGTAGGGGTTTGTAATATATAAAAATCATGGGGTGAGATGCTGAGATAGGTGGAATAGAAATGTATGTTTAACTTGAATGAGCCACTTGCTTGTTATTGGTTCATTAATGAGGGGTCCATGGAACCGCTTTTGTTTAGCCCCTCATTTCAAGATACAAATGCTTTCTCTGTTATATGCGAGGTATTGAGTTCATGATACTGAAGGGCATGGATCTTGAATTCAGGCTGTATGATCAGTTTAAAGGAAATCTTCTTAAGGTTACAATTGGTTGTTTATCTATAGGGTTAAGGTCCATAACAAGAATTTTATGGTTATGTGCTCTGGAAGTGGCACCAGCTTGTAGAAAATTGAGGAAGACAGTTTGGTTATTAGATGAAGTTACAAATGCCCTTTTTGGTGGGGACCACTTTTCTTTTCCTTCATTCCCTTCCCTAATCAAGAATAAGAGAAAATATGGTAAGCAATGCCCTTAGGTATTACTGTAAATGATGAAGGTGTAACTGAGGGTAGGATAAATGATGCGGCATACGTAATGGAATTTGATGTTCAAGAGGGATTTTTGGCAATGAAGTAGACGTTTTTTCGACCTTTTTTTTTTCAGGAGCTTGAAAACATGTATATTGTCCTGGATTACTTGTGATGCTTGAGTAATCTGATTCTATTTCCACCTTATTTTGAACACCTTAGATATGAATTAATTTAACTATTAAAAGCTGCAAAACTTTATATTGTTTTATCTGAAAATTGTGCAACTAATTTCAATAAAGTCCCTAGCACATTGAAGTTACCTCTTTTTTTCTCATTTGAAATGTGTTTTCCAAATTCGTATTTGCTTATGATTGTTCTCAATAGGTGTTATGTGACAATGGCGGTGAGAAGCTGTTACTCTTAGCTGAAGGTTTGCTTAAGAAACACATTGCTTCACATAGCTTACATGACCCCGAAGGTGCATTTTTTTTTTTTTCCATGTTTTCCTTATTTTATTTTCTCAATAGTATGTAATGATCTTAATAATGTAGTTTAGTATTGATTTTTGTTGTTATTGCTTGCAATTTGTTCCAGCTCTTACAGTCTACATTTCTATATTGGAACAACAAGCCAAGTATGGTAATGCTTTGGAAATGCTCTCTGGAGAATTAGGATCGCTTTTAATGATTGAGGTTGATAAGCTACGCATGCAGGTACTTTCTGAAGCCTTCATGTTTCTCAGTTTGTATTTTAAAAAATCGACATTACCTTCCATGGCAATGTATATTCATGCGTATATGCATTACACATGTGTGTGTTTATACACATGTTTGATTTAATGTGGACATTTTTTGTCCTTTTGTTTACTTCATTGTTTTTGTGAGAACCTTGATTATATCTTGAGTAATGGAAGTGTCAAAGAACAAGAGGTTGATGATTCTTCTTATGATTGCTCTTAATTGTTGTTTAGGGTGTTTTCTTTTCAACAACTTCTTCCACAATGGATTCTCATCGCTTGAAAATGTCTCGACATGATCCCTTATTTTAGTGGAACTTTCTCATTGTTCATAGTGCTAGATGTTATCTTGTGTTTCTGGGCTTTCATGACTTATCAACTTGTACTCTTTGACTTTAAGTTGACAGGGGAGGCTTCTTGCTAGGCAAGGTGACTACACTGCTGCTGCTAAAATATATCAGAAAATTTTAGAACTAAGGTATGCTTGTACAGGTATACACAACACTATGAAAATAGTGTCAAAATTTTGCGATGATACTCTTTGTAATTTCATGCTTTGTGTCTTAATAAAGTGGCAGTGATGTTTTTTGATGTGTCCATTATAAATGGAAAAATGGCATCACTTATTAATGTTTCCTTTGATTAATTGTTGGGGGCCTTACAATAAAATAGAAG
Source organism: Pistacia vera (assembly GCF_008641045.1). Lineage (NCBI taxonomy): Eukaryota > Viridiplantae > Streptophyta > Magnoliopsida > Sapindales > Anacardiaceae > Pistacia > Pistacia vera. The sequence goes on along the minus strand of NW_022196022.1, from coordinate 578,883 downwards.
AATTTTGCTTGCCATGAAATTGGACTGCAAGCCATTTCATTTTGATAAAAGTAACTACGGATTACCCTTTTCCAAAGCATTTATTGTCTTTGTCAACTTGTTGCCTTCTAGAGTTTCGCTTGACAGGAAGAAAATAAGTGTAATTCATTATGACTATAGGTTCACTGCTTAATCTTAAGTTGTGGTGGGTTTCGTACATTTTTCAATATCTTTGGAGTTGTAAACATCAGTTAACACCATTCTAAAGTATCATTATCAATTGAGTTGCTGATTTAGCAGATGTGATGTGCTATCTGATCTTCCTCTTCCCTTTTTCTGTCTCTTCTGATATGCCCTGTGCAAATTCTTATGTGCCTCACTATGTATGATGCTTTTCACAATGCATGCTTAAATCAGTTTTGCTTCAGTGTCATTTGTTAAGCTTCAGTGTCATTTGTTAAGCTTCAGTGTCACTTTGCTGTAACTATTTTTATCTGTTAATTTTTTTTTTCTTTTATTTGACAGCCCTGATGATTGGGAATGTTTCCTACACTATCTAGGCTGTTTGCTAGAGGATGATAGTAGTTGGTGCAATGGAGCTAATAGTGATCCTATTCATCCACCAAAATTAGTAGACTGCAAGTTTTCGCACTTGACTGATGAAATGGTGCTTATTTAATAGTTCTTTTTTTTTTTTTTTTTGGCTTTCTTTTCTTTTCATGGTGTGCATATTGCATGTATTTCATGTATCAGATTTTTGTTTCTTGGTTCAGAATCTAATTTTTGCCAATCTGGTTTGCAGTTTGACTCTCGTATATTAGAGCTTCAACTTTTGTACAAAAGTTAATAGCAGAACCACTAATAATTTATTAAGGGGTCCATCCTTGGCAAATCTTGAAATTGAAAGGCGGAAGCTCTTATATGGAAAAAACAATGATAAAGAGTTGATGGAGACTCTATTACAATATTTTTTAAGGTATTTTAAGGACTTCATCTCTTCTCCATCAAATTTTTCATTGCATCATTGGATGGATTATTTTTAAATTTGCTGTTCAATGCTGACAAATAGTTAACTGATATGCTGCGTGTACAGATGCTATCGAGTTTCCATGTTATTGTATCATTCTGCATTTGGATAAACTTTATGCATAATGATGTAGCATTTGTTGATTATAGCATATGGTGCTTTTACATTTTTTAACACAGGTTGGTCACTTGGCCTGCTTCACTTCTGATGTTGAGAAGTTTCTTCTGGTTTACCTCTTGATAAGAAGACTGAACTTTTGGAGAAGTTAACTAAAAGCGCAAGCTCCTTCAATAGTGCCAATTAAGTGTTGGGCAGTCTATAACACTTTGGAAAATTCAAGAAATGATTGGAAACATGTACAAGCTGGCTGTCAGTGGTGTGTTTCTCTTTACACATGCATGCACACAATCATATCCGTTTTACAAGCTTTTCTTCTTTATGTTGTTTATTCTCTTTCACATCTGGTCTTGTGGTGATATTACCTAGCTAGCAACAGTTTTAACAAGATTATGTTCATCTATGATTTTGTTATATATTAATGTTAATATGTGCGTTTTATGTGCATCATTTCATTCTGACTCTTCTTTTGGCTGGAGGTGCTCTTTATATCTGATTATTTCCTCTTTCTTTTTTGTAAAAATTCTTTATAGGGCTTGTTATTTCTTCTTACATGTTTTACATGATTTGTCCATTAAACTTGTATCATATAAATTTTTCTACTCTCATCCAGAACTGAGCACACTGCTCTTCAAATGACTGAGATGTATTGTAAAAACCTAGCACTATCTAAGGACTTGGATCCGCAAGAGAGCATGCACGGTGAGGAGTGCTATCAATGTCATGCAATGTGTTGGTTCAGGTATTATGTCAAATGAAAGGATTTATTTTTGAGGTTTTACCAAGAATATATATATTTACTGTTTTTCCTCATTTCTTCTGTTCTTTTGGTTTGGGAGTGATGAAATTCAATTTAGATGGTTGTGATCATCTCTGCTGGAAACATGTTTGTTAGATAATATGAACACTATGTAGCTGGGTGGGACGTAGTAGCTCTGTCTGGTTGGGTGTTAATTAATTTCATCCATGGTAACTTAGATCCATGATAACTTCTTCCAATGATAAAACATGTAGCTTTTGGAACTAGGGGCTTCCTTACTCTGTAAATTGGGGGGGCAAGAGGAAATCAAATGTTATAGTCAAATAGATTGTTTCTAACTACTCTTGTTGTTAACATCATGATATGCAGCGAGAACCAAGTGACGTTGCCTAATATATGTGATGGTCCCATTAAAGTGAACTATATTCTCGGTAGTAATGCTTTTATGTTTTTGTCTTTGTAGTTAATTTCATATCTATTAATTGCTTTTTGTCTCTAGTTATTTTGGCGTACAAGAAACTTTGGCTACTTCATGGAAGCAATAATGGTGTTGGAGTTTGGATTGAATATAAGAAGGTCAGGAATTGCTTTTTACTGCTTAATTACCTTTGTCATCATTCCATGAATCGGTAATTTAATTTTGAATTAATGTCAACCAGGACATTTAATGTAGTAGCAGAATCTTCTTTGAACTTTATTTTCACTAATTGGTACTGCAAATTAGATTTTGGTCATGAACCACTGTGATGCTGTCACTGCATTGTGTGTTTATTACGTGCAGGGTACGAACTATATTTAGATGCTTTTTTGGACAAAGCTATCAGCTTTCTGTCTGAAAGCTGTTTGTTATGTAAGAAAGCTTTTACTGTGGGATGACATTTGTGTATGTGGTCATATCTGGCAGACATGCGTGGCAGTACAAGATCTTATTGGTGCACTTATATTCACACTTGGGTATCATTTCATTAGCATATGATCGGTAAATATGCTAACTTTGTTTGAATGTTGCTCATTATTAGCACCTACTCCTTTCTTTAGATATTGGATTAATATTGTGTCTCCTGCTTAGGTATAAAGCTCTTGATGTGAAGAACATCTTGATGGAAACTGTTTTACATCACATTTTTCCCCAGCTAATGGAATCTCCCCTCTGGGTGGATTTAAATAACCTGCTGAAAGATTATCTCAAGTTTATGGATGAGCACTTCAGAGAATCTGCAGATCTTACATTTCTTGCATACCGCCACAGAAATTACTCAAAAGTATGTAACTCATTGTCATTATGCTGATATTTATCCTTTGATGTGATGATATCTGAATTTTTGCAGCAAAAAACAAGTGACACATGTGTACGTGCTCATTATGTGCATTCATGTTTCTTTTAGGTCACTTTATCCATCTGATATGTTTGTGTGAGTTGTGGTTATCAGTTTTGGTAACTTATATTGGACACATTTCTGCATGCATGTGGTACCTGCTCATCTGCAAGCGTTGAGGGTTTATTAAAGACTTTGTGTTTGAAGTCACTAGCCTTAGTAGAGGAATATGATATATATATTTATATGCAGTGCATGTCTTATTGTGTTTTGTGTGTGTCGATCTGGGTGTGTGTAGCCATAGCCAGGCCATTAAATACAGTGTTTGGACGAAATTTAGGCCCTGGGGAATACATAAAGCAAGATGTTTATGTTTTCTTGTTTCAGGTAATTGAATTTGTTCAATTTAAAGAACGATTGCAGCACTCTAGTCAGTATTTAGTGGCAAGGGTAGAATCATCCATTCTACAGCTAAAGCAGAATGCGGATGACATTGAAGACGAAGAGGTTGCTTTTATTCTGCCATTCTAGTAATGGATGCCTTTGTTTTTTTTTTAGATTTGATCATATAACATATATGCATCTTCTTGTAGAGTGTTCTCAAGAGCATGAAATGCGGGATTCACTTTGTTGAGCTCTCTAATGAGATTGGATCCAAATCTGTGACTTTCAATGAAGATTGGCAGTCACGACCTTGGTGGACACCAACTCCAGAGAAGAATTATCTTTTAGGTCAGTTTAACTTTCACCACATTTCCTGTACAACTTGCAATTCGCTGGCATGGTAAAATTTGGGACTACAAAATTCTGCGAGACCAATAAAACCCATTAAAAGGAAAGATCTTTTGGAAAAGTATGAGATACTGCTAACCGTATAATTTATCTTGTCTAATGCCAGAAAAAAAAAAATTATACACAAGGAGAAAGACAGTGTTCCCTTTTTGAAGTTCGCACTTTTTATTAAGAGTTCAGATTTTGTTCAAGTTTGAAGAACTTAATATTATGTTGTCCAATAATTTTGTGGGAATATGGATGGTTTTCTTTTGTCTTATATATATCTTAAATGTTTTGACAATTGTCTTTTCCAGGTCCGTTTGAAGGAATCTCTTATTGTCCTAAGGAGAACTTGGTAATAACCTTTGCCTACTTGATTTTGTATGTACATAAAATGCTTCCCTTTTTTCTGTAACTCTGACTTTCCTGTTACGTGTTGATCAAATCTAGATGGAAGAAAGGGAAACAAATGTAAGAAGAGTAATTGAGAAGAAATCCCTTCTCCCTCGGATGATATATCTATCTATTCAGAGTGCTTCGGCATCCATTAAGGGTAACTTTGAAGCTAATGGCTCTTTATCTGACCCAAAAGTTTCCCCAGAGCTGAAGGACTTGCTTGAGTGCTATGCAAAGATGTTGGGATTTTCTTTAAGTGATGCAATAGAAGTGGTTGTGGGAGTTTCTAATGGCCTCAAGTCTTCCGGAGTAAGAATTTGCTGGTCATCTGACTACAAGCATATGTTTTTCCTCTTTCTTTTTTGGTTTTATACATTTTATTGACTTCCATTGCAAGACTCCAATTTTGTTCTGCACTTAGGCTTCATGATTAGGCTTTTTAGCACTGTTTACAATGGCCTGTTTACACACAAAAACCTTAGAGATTGGTACTCAAACAAGTGTGAGTACAGTGCTATTTTGAATTTTGCAAGTCAAACTCTTCTGAAACCTTGAGTCTGTAAAACACTTTTATATGTTTCACAAAATAACAATTTTATATTGTAAATTTTAAGAAGTAAAATACTGGAATGTTTTTGGTTATATAGTACTAGGTTTTGTTCAAATTTGACATTCTAAGTTCTGCCTACTTTTCTCCATGGAGGTGCAGAAAGGTAATATTTATTGGATAGGTTTGGTTGCTTGCTAGTTGTGTGCACTGCTTTAAGGATAAACTTGCTGAATCACTGTCCATTAAAAGTAATTTTGTGACCTCTGTTGCAGGCTTTTGGTGCGAACATGGTGGACTGGTTGAATTTTGCTGTTTTTTTGAATGCATGGAACTTGAATTCTCATGAAGTTGAGCGGCCTGATGTGAATGGATGTGGGCCTTTGTCTTGGAATATTGTGAATTCTCTGCTGGAGAATTGCATTCTTGAGAAGGTTAGGTACATGGAATCTCTCATATGCTCTCCACCCAGTGATCTTCCTATTTTGGTGAAAATGGTCACAGAACCATTGGCTTGGCACACTCTTGTAATCCAGTCCTGTGTCAGATCTTCTGTTCCATCTGGAAAGAAGAAGAAGAAAAGTGGGACTGCGGATCAATCTCTCTCTCCAGTTTGTCATGCAATTCGGGACTCAATACGATCCACACATGGCATACTGGAAGATGTTGCAAAATGGTTAGGGCATCACGTCAAGAAGTCGGAGGATGAAAACTTAGATATCATATTCTCCTCCCTTCAGAGAAATGGACAGGATGAAGGTCCTGGGCAGGTTTTCCAGGCTCTCGGAACATATATCTCATCCATTAATGAGACAGAACTTGGTGATCGTACTTCCCAAGCTCTGAAATCTTGGAGTCCTGTTGATGTTGCGAGGAAACTAGTATCTGGGCAGCGTGCTGTACTGTCCGAATTTCTTCGAATTTGTCAATCGAAAATAAAGTCATTGCAAGCAATGCAACAGCAGATGGCACAAGTTTGAAGAGAGATTTTGGTGGTGACAGTGACACTGAAGTTTTTATTAATTTATTTATTTATTTTAATGTTTGGAGCTCCTTTTTGGGCTCTTTGATTGAAGCTTTAGAGGCTTACTTTGGTCCAAAATCTTCAGCAGCAGCGAGCCTGGGAAGAGTTTGGATATATTATATTAGGTTTGGTTTTTAGGGTCCATTTTCAGCGAGATGTGTAAGCACTGGTTTTAAAAGCAGTTTTGATGTCTTCTTCAAGGTTTTTCCCCTATAGAGGGTGTAGACTAAATAAAGCATTAAATTATTTTGTAGGGTATGTTCTCGATTCTTAATGTTTATTGGTAATGTATCATCTAATTGTTTGGCTTCTGCTGTAAATTGTTGAAACCCCTTTGTATATTTTTTGGTGGATGCATGTTGAATCGAAAACAGATTAGGTTCACAGTGACAGCAATTGCTGATGAATACCAACCAACAATGATAACAGAAATATGCATACGTGGTGGGTAACATAACACAAAAGCTTCCATGGTCAATAGGCAGGCAAGCTACTCAAACTGCATTTTTCAAACTTAAACCTGCATTTCAAGTTCAACATTAATCACCTAATCAGACTGGTTACTCCCTTGATTGATGCTTCTTCATTTATTTATCATTTTGACAATTACTAACACATCTCATCTAGAAGCCAAACCTTATTATATTACTAATTTTTGTAATTATATTATATACATGCTCAACCTCAACGTATTGCTAATCCTACTACTTTCTTTGACCCCTTCATCCGAAATATGAATCTGGGTAGGGTGCTTTCTCAGTCAATCATATATCTTTTGCTTGGTTGAAAAGCAAGATATGAAATTTCCCTGCTTCATTTCTTATACAATAATAAATAAATTTTAAACTGGCAGTCAAGCTCCTTTAATTAGTAAACAATGGAGTGGATGACCAAATCTAATTTTTGACTTTTTGTATGAATTTGACATTGTCAATCCCATGGACTACGGTTAACAAGAATTACAACAAAGCCAAACCAAAACATATACATCATATATACATACACTTCCTCTTCTTCTTTTGATTCCTTTTACCAAATCCGAACTAATTTTTCAATCTCANCAGTCAATCATATATCTTTTGCTTGGTTGAAAAGCAAGATATGAAATTTCCCTGCTTCATTTCTTATACAATAATAAATAAATTTTAAACTGGCAGTCAAGCTCCTTTAATTAGTAAACAATGGAGTGGATGACCAAATCTAATTTTTGACTTTTTGTATGAATTTGACATTGTCAATCCCACGGACTACGGTTAGTATTTTATTTGTTAATAAGAATTACAACAAAGCCAAACCAAAACATATACATCATATATACATACACCTCCTCTTCTTTTTCTGATTCCTTTTACCAAATCCGAACTAATTTTTCAATCTCAACCCACTGTCCTATGATACCGATAGTTTTATCAGATATATCCAGAAACAAACATTTTTGTTTATCAAACCTCCACCATTAGTCCACACTGAATAAAATATTTAAATCATCAGCTGAATAAAATTGTTGAGCTAACAACTGATCTCACCTTTTTATACTGTTTACAGTTCATCAAATAAGCAATAGCACAGTTGCAGAAACGTTTCATTCACTGTGCTGTAGCCACATTGCCTTCCTAAATTGGTCTTTCACCCAACTCTCCCGTGACCTAATTTTGTATTTTTATCATTATTATATACACTACAGATTTCTACTTCATAAAAGAGTCCATGAGTTCAACTTTTAAGCACAATATGTTGTTAATATAATTTAACATCAGGATCCTCAAAGAACTGTACAAAACACATAGGATGGGATGATTCTGAGGCAAGAAACTCTTTAACAAAACTTGAAAGTTCTAAAAAATGAATAGTAAATGCCCAGCAACAAGATTAAAATGTGTATGAGTCTTCATCGATTAATAACAAATTGATGGAGCCAGTGCCCTGGTGGGTGTAACAAATCCTCTTTATGGTTTAAACTGTCCTAGAATCTAAGCATCATTGGCTGACTTAAAAACCTAATATTAATTCTTCCATTTCATATTTTGAAGATTAAAAAAACCAGTTTATGCATGTCCTTTTCCACTTTATCTTAGTATAAATAACTGCCTATCTATGATCTTAATTCACACTCAAGACATTCAAACTCCTTGAACTGAAACAGCTATGGAGTTTCTTAACCTTAAAGTCAAGCCCTTGTGCTCTTGCCCATTACTTCTCTTTCTTGTCATCTTTGGCTTCCTAACTTCTCTTTCTAGTGCAGAAACTCACTATCATGAGTTTGTTGTAAGTTTTTATTCATCCTATATAAATATCATATTGTCCTTTTATGGGGAAGAAACTGTAGTAATATTTTTCTCTCTTTTGTTATAGATTGAAGCCAGGCCAGTGAAGAGGCTGTGCAGAACCCATAACACAGTTACTGTGAATGGGATGTTTCCAGGGCCAACCCTGGAAGTTCGAGAAGGTGACAGTCTTGTGATCAAGGCTATAAATAGAGTTCAATACAATGCCACCCTCCACTGGTATGTACTTTAATACGCATGTACATTTATATTTAGACGAACTCAATAAGCAAACCATCTTGACCCAACACTACTTGGACTTGAAGCACTAGTAGCTTTGATATAAATATTGTCTTATATTTTATCAGGCATGGAATACATCAGCTGCGAAATCCATGGGCAGATGGCCCTGAATATGTGACCCAGTGCCCAATCCGACCAGGGCAGACTTACACATACCGGTTTACGATCACAAACCAAGCAGGGACTTTGTGGTGGCATGCTCATAGCAGATGGCTCAGAGCCACTGTCTATGGAGCTCTCATTATTTATCCGAGATTGGGTATTCCATACCCCTTCCCAATGCCAAAGAAAGAGATTCCTATTCTTCTTGGTACCTCATTTTTATTCCCCCTCGAAGTTGAGAAATAATTTGTGCCCGATATTATAAGATCATGAATGACTAACCGATGATGGCAATGGCAAACAGGGGAATGGTGGGACAGAAACCCCATGGATGTCCTGAGGTTGGCAACTTTCACAGGTGCAGCTCCAAATGTTTCCGATGCATATACCATTAATGGTCAGCCAGGTGATCTGTACAGATGCTCCAGCCAAGGTTTGCTGTTACAACTCTCTTGTTATTCTTCTGCCCTGCTATAGCCTGATGGAAAACTGGAAGCTTCCTCTTGTGTGGTGAATTTAAACTCTCCAGCATCACAAAGTAATGACATAAAATATAAATTGCGATGCAGAAACTGTGAGATTTCCAGTGGATTCGGGTGAGACAATTCTCCTGAGAATTATCAACTCAGCTATGAATCAAGAACTTTTCTTTGGTGTGGCAAACCACAAATTGACTGTTGTTGGCGTTGATTCTTCCTACACCAAACCTTTCACAACCTCAGTCATTATGATAGCGCCTGGTCAGACAACAAATGTTCTCCTCAAAGCGGATCAGCCTCCAGGTCGCTACTACATGGCAGCACATGCATACAACAGTGCCACCAATGCAGCCTTTGACAATACCACTACCACTGCAATCCTTGAATACAAAACCGCTTCCCACAGCTCCAAGAAAGGAAAATCTTCTACTCCAATTTTCCCACAACTCCCAGGTTTTAATGACACAGCCACTGCAACTGCATTCAGTGCGCAGGTCAAAAGTCCATGTGCTGTTGAAGTCCCACATTTGATTGATGAGAACCTATTTTTCACAGTGGGATTAGGACTCATCAACTGCACAAATCCTAACAGCCCTCGTTGCCAAGGCCCTAATGGAACCCGTTTTACCGCCAGCATAAACAATGTCTCTTTTGTATTACCAACAGTCAACTCCCTGATGCAAGCTTACTACCAAGGCCAACCCGGTGTTTTCACCACAGATTTTCCACCAGTTCCTCCGATACAATTTGATTATACAGGCAATGTGAGCCGTGGTCTGTGGCAGCCAGCCAAAGGAACTAAGCTCTTTAAGCTGAAGTATGGTTCCAGGGTACAGATTGTCTTGCAAGACACCAGCATTGTCACAGTTGAGGACCACCCCATGCATCTTCATGGATATGAATTCTATGTCATCGGAGCGGGTTTTGGTAACTTCAACCCAAATAGAGATCCAGCAAACTTCAACCTTGTTGACCCACCAAAGAGAAATACCATTGGAACACCTCCAGGTGGATGGGTTGCCATCCGATTTGTAGCTGATAATCCAGGTAAATCACCATATTCAAGAGCAGACACACAGGCACATTTATTTTCTTTTCCCAGTAATGTTTTGACTATATTTTAAGTTTTTCTCTAACTCACCTGGAAAAACAGGTATTTGGCTGATGCATTGCCACATAGATTCTCATTTAACTTGGGGTCTAGCAATGGCTTTCTTAGTCGAGAATGGAGTTGGGAAATTGCAGTCTGTACAGCCTCCACCACTGGATCTGCCGCGATGTTAAGTTTATCAACAAAGCATCGGTTGATAGCATCCCCTGATTAAATATAGCTTCCTGATTACATGATTTATTGTTATCTAATCCCATTAGATGTACTAGTACTTGTTTGCCTGAGTCTGGAATCATGCTATTGTAGTCCTCTCCCATAAGTCAGTCAGATTGAATGTTGTTCTGTCAAGCAATTGTTTTGCTGTGTTTCTTTACTGAGTGTATTGTATTTAGATCAAAGAAAGAAATTTCATAATTTTATAATTATTCATATCTATTCCTTGATAATTTATGATAAAAATAAAAATAAAAACAGAACTTGCGTCTAGCCTACCTGTGGGAAGGTGGTGCAGATTGCAAGGAATTGTGATCACCATCTGGCATATATTCAACTTCTTATGACAAGTGTGAAGATAATTTAGCTCCTCTGGACAGATAATGACCATAACCATCAGAGTAAGATAAGGTTTTTCAATGGCTAATAAAACACCTTGATGAATCTTTATTAAGACAAGTGCCAACAACCTGGAAGAAAGCACAACGAATAGGAATGATTAAGGATATGCAAATTCCTGTAAAACAGGACACGAGTAATTAACAACAGCAATCATGTTTTCTTCTAAAACTAACTGCTTTACTATTAAAAGTATAGGCAAACAACTGGTGCAAAACTTTGCTTTCTAATAAAGAAGCTGTTACACATTGAAAAGCAATTTGACGATATTCATGCTACATACTACAAGAGTAACCTTCAAGTTTGATCTATTGTTTACAAATTCTATCCAGCTCAGGTTTCTAACTACTCAGGCGACAAATTTGAGACATCGAGTATCATCATGTATAGTCTGGCAACGGATGGAACAAAAGCGCATTCCACACTTGACACAAGTATAGCTGGCAGTAAATCCACAAACCGTGCAGAAATGGCGACGAGACGTAGAACTTGGAGGTCCCACAGCTGCCCTCAAATAGGATGGAATATGTGGAGGCAAGGATTCAAGGTTTGCCTGCTAAGGCAACCAAAATTAAGACCTGTAATTTATTGATTTAATTAAGAAGTAAAGCCACAAAACAGAGTCGTTTGTTAGTTAAAACCTCATGTAAGAGCTCAAGGAAAGTCCTTGGGGCCTTCCTAGCATCCTCAAGTGCTTTAGCTTGCCGGGTTTTGCGTTTAGTACCCTTGGATTGCCTCTTTTGTACATAACCTGCAACGCAAAATCAAGATTACTCAAAACAAGAGAATTGCATATATTTCTAATTTAAGAAAAATAATAATAGAAGTTAGAAGACCTTCATCATCATCATCAAGAGAAGCTTCATCATCATCATCATTAATTTCAACATGTTCAATTCCGGCATTATCATTTTCCAGAGCTTCTAGGCGAGCAAGAGCTGCCTAATAAAAATAAATAAGTAAAATACCCATTAAAATTTCTTTAACTTAGTCAAAACCCAGACTCGAAAATATGAAAAAGATGATAAAATAAAATAAAAAACCTGAGTTCGATTGTCGGCGCTGCCAAGTGCCGCAGCCATTTTAGGAGCAACCTTACGAGTTCGCATTGACATTCGACGTTCATCTTCCATTACTACAAACCCTAATTTTCAAAACAATTTAAAAGAGACTGATCGGAGAAAGAGCCGACGACGCTGGCGCACAACTAAACGCACAGTTACAGAGTCTGAGCTCAACAAGACGAAGAGGGTTTCCGGTGCTATCTGTATGGGCCTGATGAAGTTAATGGCCCAGGCCCAAAACAAACTTTTCTTAATCTAATCAATTTAATATTTGTATAATTAATCTAAATAAATTTAATATAATTACATTTATATACCAAAAAAATTCCCTTTTTGAGATTGATATTTTGCATAAAATAGAAGAATTTTTTTTTTTTTTTTAATAACCAAGATGTCTGACCTGCTTACGCACACCTTAATTAATCTTCAAGATGAGCTATCCCACAGCAACCCATCGTCATAACCCTCAGATAGCACATCGATTAATCCTGAATAGGAGCTATCCCATAGCAACCCACTGTCATGGCCCCGAGTAAATTATGGGCGAAGACCACCATCATGGTTCCCAGGTAGCATCTCGACTAATCTTCAAGGGAAACTATCCCACAATAACCCATCGCTATGACACTTAAGTAAATCATGGGCAAAGATACTACTTTTACACCCAACGGGATTCAGAATCAAACTTGAGATTATGAATTAGACCATTTGCAACCCCCTTGGTTCGCCCTAACCATTGGGCTACCCATGGATGGGTAAAATAGAAGAATTTTGACTTACACATCTTTGATTAATTTGGAAAAAACCAATGCACAATATTAATTATTTAAAAAGAATATACTAATTACCTGATCAACTGTCTAATTGCAAAAAAAAAAAAAAAAAATAGTTAATTAATATGTACATTGATGAATAATTATAGGACTTCAAGCATAACTTAACTTAAAATTGTGAAAGTACACTTGTACAAACAAATTTTTTTGACGTTGCTGTTGTAGTTGTTCCATGGTCTCTCAAAATCTGCTGATGAACCACCAACACAGAAGCTGTGCCTCCAAAATCACTGGATGCAATGTAGTCTCCTATTACTCCAAGTTCATGATTTTCACTCCAATTCTCTAATCCCTCCAACAGCACTGGATTTATCCCTTGTTTTCTTCCAACAATCCATAGATCATAATATGTGTCATCGTTTAATGTTTGAACTGTTGCCACTGTTTCTGCTCCATTACTCACAACGACTTCTCTGTAAATTACTCTTGTATTTCCTTCATTTTTAACCCAAAACCATGTAACCACTCCATCATCAAGCTTCTTTTCCATCTCATCATCTTCATGGTAGTGTGACAAGAACCTTATTACAGTGAGAGTCACCTCAGGGTTCCCAGCCATTCTATCTGCAAATGCAAGAGCTTCCCGGGCATCTGCCCCCCCTAGAAATAGTATTACATAATGGTGGATTGAATATGAATGTGGCCTTCTCATGGAGCATCCTGCAAAAGGGTTTCTAAAACTTTTATTCTTGTCTACAAGAATTCCAACCGAGCAAGGTGCGTGGTCTAGCACCTCTAAGTTCACAGAATGGACTTCGCGATTATGAATAACTTCAGTTCCTCCTACATTTCCTGGACAATCATTGTGAAAAGGTAAGATAATGATGCTAGCTTTGTTTTCCATGGCCAGCTCGCAAATATCTTGGTACATTGATCGCATTGGGGCCATGGTTGTGAATGTATGGAACTTGATTTCTGCTGTGGATCTTGATTCTTGGTAAAGCTTTAAGGCATCGAGGATGGTATCCTGGTGTGTATATTTTGCAGGATCATGCTCGTTTTCGTAATCTAAAAAGACAGGAACTGCACGGCCCATCAGGTCGACGAGGTGGAGAGCATAGACAGAGAATGGACTACTTAGAGTTGGATAGGAGACTTCCAGCAAGTTTATGAGGCCTGCAACAGTGTCTTGTTCATAAACGCAAACAACTAAACGAAGCTCGGTGTTGGGAGGGTGATGCTGAATGGTTCTCCTCTGGTTTACCATATATGGCCTTGATGGATCGTACAGGAAGTTGATCAAAGGTGTCGCTACTGCAGTTATTGCAATTGTGGTGAACACCAACAATGTGAAATGAGGTATTTGTATCAGCTGTATTTAACAACATCAAAACAACCAGCAATGACATTAGTAAATAATACCGCAACATTTTAGATAAGACAGAGATATCAGGTTATCATATATTATACCTTTTTGTCTAACCAATGGATGAATAATAGAAGTTCGACCTGACCTCTCAAGCTGACCATGAGGCTGAGTGTGAGACCATCTCTGAAAGGCATTTCAAAGTAGAGACAAGTAAGCAGAGTTCCAACAATTTTGGCCACATACCCTGTCAAAGCCATGGCGAGAAGTGGTACTAAACTTGTCCATCCCATATCAGCCATGACATACACATTAGTATATAGCCCAACAAGTGCAAATGAAAATGGCATAAGAAACTCGAGGACAATGGTCTCAGTTCTCTCAATAAGAGTTGCTCCCAGAGGAGGACCATCTGGGATAACTAGTCCCAGCCATAATGACCCATTTGCAATGGCCATACCAAACATATCAGTTAGAAATCCCATAATCATAACCCCCAACAAAATCCCAACTACAAGACCCTGATTCACTGGTTTCCCTTCTGGGGTTCTATCCACAATCCAGGTCATTACTCGTTGAATCACAGTAAAAATGAAAGTCAATAGGATTATCAATGAAAGAAGAAACCACAGTGCATCCAGACCTTCTCCTTCCCCTTGTTTTACTGCCTCAAATGCAACAATACCATTAAGCCCTATCACAGCGCTCACAACAGACAATGACATTGCTATTCGTCCCACCTCGGAGCAAAGTAGGTTTAGATCTTTAAGCACAGGATACAGCACAGGAAATGAAGTTACAGCAATAGCTGAGGAAATTGCAATGATTGAACTTGTTTTGGCTAAGTCTGGATCCATCCATTTCCTTGTAAGGAATGCTACAATTGTCATTGTCATTGTGGGAACGATAAATCCAAACAATGATATGTAAACTTCTCTTTTTCCTGATCTTTTTATCAAGGTCAAATCCATTCTCACTCCGGCCAAGAAGAGGAAATACATAAAGCCCATTATTGCAATATTTCTCAATACGTACTGGGCATCTTCCGGGAAAATCTTCTCGCTGAAGTTCTTGTTGCGGCCCAGAACAGAGGGTCCAATGATTACACCACCCTAATTTAAATCATTTATTTCAGCAAAAGAAACACAAAATAGATTAATTAGTGGGAATAAAGCAATAACTATTCCATCTCAAAAAGACATTAATTATAAAGGAGCTAGAGAAATCTTTGCACATCATGAATATGAATCAGTGCATGCAGCAAGAGTTAATTAAAGAGCACAAACATGAATAGGAGAAGACAAAATCTGATAATTGATTCTCATTAATTAGTCTATATATGAAATCAAAAAAGGACATTGTCAATGTGACAGCATCATGGTTATTGTTTGATGTCAAATCGATGTTTCTTTATTTGAACTTGTTTATTAAAAAGGGCATGAAGGATATTGAAACTTACGATTATTTCAGAGATAATCCTGGGCTGTTTAAGAGGCTTGAGAAGAAAGCGAAGGATCCAAGTGGTAAAAACAACGAAAATGACCTCCAACATTATCAGTGTGAAGGAGTATTGCAATGGACTTTCTCCATAAAAAATTCCCACTGTGTGTGCTCTGTGAATTTTCTTACAAGTCAGCGGAAACCGATAGATCACTCCATCGTTGAAGGGCTTGGACAAGTCGTCTGCCCTAACATCCACCATTGCTTCACTTACGTACCAACACAATCATCCACCAAAAAACACATACAAAATTTATCAATTAATCATTTACGATTTGTTTGTTAATCTCCAGTCTCAAATCAAAACCTGCCATATTCTCCATCAGAGAACTGGTGTTAAGTACTAATAATAACATAAATTTAACAAGAATAATAGCTTTTCTGATCCCTTCAAATCGTGTATAATACGGTGATTTAACTTCTATAAAGGACCTATATGAACAGCAGCAGCAAGTACTCTAATTGTCTTTTAATTTTAAATATGTATCCAATAATCCACCCTTTGTTAACCCTGTATGCATTAGTTATGAAACCAATCTAATTGAGATCGCGTTCAAGAAACTTTGAACTCTCTTGCGAAGCTGACTTTGAAAACTCTTGTAGCGATAATTCATATGATGTAATTTTTCTCCACATGTGCATGCATGATATGGTAGCATGAGTTTGAATGATCATCCAAAGGACCCAAAAAATTTAAGTCATTTAATAGATATACTTTTCAGAGAAAATGGTGATAAAAAATTTCTAAGAAACTAATTATTATGAGAAACCAAACCACATGGATCACCATCAACACCATGAGGGTTTTCATCAGCTAAAAACAAGGCGCCTGTTTTGCTCCTGCCTGTGAAGAGGATTTAATATGTTGCAGCACCACTTGTTATAGAAGAAATTGATACACCTGACACGTGGACCACATTATTATTATTATTATTTTATGACCCGGGTGTTCGGACTAACTTACGCGTACATATTATTATTTTGTGTTCTTTCTATTGGACCAGGAATTAATTTTAATCTCTTAATTAAATCATTTCATTTCAATTTATCAATAATTTAAAGGTGATAAGGCATGATAAATTTTAATATTGATGTTATGAATCTTCATGTTTAGATTTTGAAAGTGAGAACATCGTGGAGTGGTAGCTGTACTGTAAGAAGTAAGAATATGATGAGTGTGGTAGGTAATTAATAAGAGAACATCATGGAGAATGGAGGCCTACTACTAATTAAAGCTTGAATTAAAATGGTAGGTTTTGTGGTTGCACAGAAGATAGAAGAAGAAAGAAGAAGAAAAAGAAGAAGATGGAAGATATACCAACGCCTATGCCACGAACGACAAGATTATTAAGACAGAAGTCAAATCTACATATATATCTTGAAAAGGTCAAAAAAATTATTATGGTTGTTCTGAAGAAAAGGTTCCATGTCCATATCAAATTTATTCTGTATGAGGTTTTATTATAAGGGTGGGATCGGTGGCATGGCATATATTCTCCTGACTCGACTAGTCATGGATTTGTTGTTGTATCTCATTCATCNAGGATTTAATATGTTGCAGCACCACTTGTTATAGAAGAAATTGATACACGTGACACGTGGACCACGTTATTATTATTATTATTTTATGACCTAAATGTTCGGACTAACTTACGCGTATACATTATTATTTTGTGTTCTTTCTATTGGACCAGGAATTAATTTCAATCTCTTAATTAAATCATTTCATTTCAATTTATCAATAATTTAAAGGTGATAAGGCATGATAAATTTTAATATTGATGTTATGAATCTTCATGTTTAGATTTTGAAAGTGAGAACATCGTGGAGTGGTAGCTGTACTGTAAGAAGTAAGAATATGATGAGTGTGGTAGGTAATTAATAAGAGAACATCATGGAGAATGGAGGCCTACTACTAATTAAAGCTTGAATTAAAATGGTAGGTTTTGTGGTTGCACAGAAGATAGAAGAAGAAAGAAGAAGATGGAAGATATACCAATGCCTATGCCACGAACGACAAGATTATTAAGAAAGAAGTCAAATCTACATATATATCTTGAAAAGGTCAAAAATATTATTATGGTTGTTCTGAAGAAAAGGTTCCATGTCCATATCAAATTTATTCTGTATAAGGTTTTATTATAAGGGTGGGATCGGTGGCATGGCATATATTCTCCTGACTCGACTAGTCATGGATTTGTTGTTGTATCTCATTCATCACCATATATATATACGTACATATATATGTATATGTTTTTCTGACTATATAATTTAATGTGACATAAATGGGAAATTCAATTCCTGTTCCCACTCACAATTCAACCACATGCCACCTTGTAAAATGGTCGGGATTTATATCCTGCCAGCTTCTGTTGCCCCACCTTCGTCCATTTTATTATATATTTTTCTCACTCTAATAATATCTATTTGTCTATCTTCATTCATTCTTGTCCTTTGTTATACTGTTTAGCTTCACCAAGAGTTTTTCATTTTAAAGCTTATTACCACCTGATCAATTACCTTTCTCTTTTGCGGAAAGAGTTAAACAAAACAAAACAAAATTTCTTTGTATCGAGGCGTTTTGGACAAACGGATTAGAATCTCAGGTTTCCCAGCTGAGGTTCGGTTAGCTTTTAAAGATAAGAACGAAACAAGATTTGATTAATTAATTAATTTACTCAGATGTGAACGTCCTACTCCTAGTATATATATGACAAGAATGTAGATCAAAGACGTGAAACAATAAGCTGATAAAATTAAATTCATGTTGGCATCTCCGTTGTTGTACTTGTGCCAATATCTTAATCAATAATATACCCAGATTCGGAGTCATCTTCTAAATAAAACGATAATCTATTGTAAAACTCGGATATCACTATTAGCTGCTATTTTTATACATGAACCAATTACAATTCACCCACCAAATCTTGTAATTCCAACCACCCACGTAGTTTAGCCAGGCCGAGGCCGCCATCAACACTGTATATATACATCAAATTCAATTCAACTCACCCGTTTCGACCTTTCTCCTCTTTTAATAAGAAATAGGTACAAACTTAATATAGAATTGATTCTAAAAGTTATTAAAAGAAAAAAAAAAAAAAAAAAAACAAAAACAAAACACAAGATCACATGCTGATCATGAAGTGTTTAGTGAATCGAATTCCTTTCCCCCATACTGTAGAGAAACGTGGAGGTTTCTGTTTACGCACACTCACAATGTCCACTATGGTTCAAAAAGATGAAAGTTTTTATTATATAAAATATAGAATAAAACCATAAGGTCTGGATATTAAGTAATTGGTTTCTTTGTCCCCATACAGTAAGACATATCTTGTACCCTAAAGTTAGATCAAATTTCTTAATATCAAGCATTAAGGCTATAAAATTATACATCTCAACCGTATCTTCGGCTTATAATGGCCAACCAAATCATATATATATTGCATATCTACAGAGAACGGATAACCACATTACATAAAAGAATTCGAATTACTAGTCAACTTAAGCATCATACTCCATCTGAATTTTAAATTAATGGATCAATTGCATGAAATTTTGCTTTTAATATTATATATAGATAATGATCATGATCAAGAAGAACAAGTAGATTGAATTGAAATTTAATAGTAATATCAAGTAACTATTAAAAGAAAGCGACGAGACCGTGAGCTGAACGAAGTTTAATTTGGGAAAGTGTCAACTTCTTCCACACAACTATTTAGTCCATTATTAAAAAGCCTGCAACTAAATTTAAGTCAAAATGTGAAACCCTAGCTAAGCTCAATAAATTGATCCCAGAATAAGGCTAGGGTTTCAGAGTCTCAGACTTGCAATTAAAAACCAAGCTAATAATCAGAGTAATAAATATAGAACCCCTCCAGATGTAGTAATTAAAGTTGGGCAGAAAAGGGGAAAATTAGCGACCCACTGAGAGGTAAGAGTACAAAAAATTATAAATTTTTCTTTTCTTTTCCTAATAAACAAATTAAAATCTTAAGGCAATATGATGATCTACAAAGAGAAACTAATGAACCATAGGTTATCATGCAATATATAATTGTCTCGCAACAGTGAAACACATAACAAGAGCATAATAAGTACACATTACAAGAGCGTAATAATAAGAAAGCTCTCTGGTTTTCTCGTTTTTAAAAGCAATTTTAGCTTAATCTGAAAATAGGTATTCACACTTTGCATATATCTATGATTTTTTTTATACCCAGATGCATAAAACCAGAAGAATCTGGAGAATTCAATAGTTGAGTCAGAAAAAAAATTAGAGGGAGACATATTTGTTAATTAATAGAAAATGAAAGGAAACATGAAATAGGAGATACTGAACCACATATTGTTTATCTTTGAAGATATCACCAGTAATATTATAGGTTACCGATGACCTTGCTCCACAGAGATCCCGGTTTTATCTTATAAAGAGATCAGAGATGAAACCTAAAGCAATAGGTTAAACACAGTTCGAGGACTTTATAGCGCAAACCAGATGCCGAAACGGGAACTCAAAACTCGTGCAAATAAACAAATCCATCGAAGAGAAATAAGAAGAATCCCGGATTAACTACCTTGCCATGCATGATTTGTAAAAATATGCATGATTTGTAAAAATATGTTACAGGAACATAATCAAATGAAATAAAAAAGCCTCGACCGGCCTTGATGAGTCATATGCAGATGTAACGAAAAATAATACATATATGCCAATAAAACACATACCCAGAAGCCAAATATTGTGGTTGAAGTTGAAACTGCACTGTAAATAGTAAGAGGAACCCATGAAACTCAGGATAGATAGCGCCAGTGATGATTAACTATCAATCATCATTAACGGATCATGGCGCTATCCCTCCTGAGCTTTACAGATTCTCCCATACTGTGAATATATAGCATGAAAACCTCCATAAACAGAAACAGATATAAATATATAAAGCTAAATCTAAGCTAGCTCTCTTGAAAGTATATCTCAAAGCTCACAAGGAGTAGTGGTGGGGAAGAAAAGAGGGGAGATTGAGAGTATTTATAAGCGGAACGGGACGTGGTTTACATACATGTAAGAGCTTATAGGAGGCTTTGGACCAAGTAAAATGCTATTAATTTCTGTGGGAGAGGGTTTTTTAATTTATTACTTTTACTTACTTTATACGCTGCCGACTACGTTTGATGTCCATGTTTAATTCAAAATACTATAGATAAGATAAGTTAGAAATGCATAATCACATAAAAATGAACCTTCATCCTCTTCATTATTGCAGCTTTGCTGGAGGCAAACCCTGATATCTCCCTTCCATTGAATTTGTGATTGCTAGAATTACCATCTGGTAATTATTATCGTTTTACTGTCTTGGTCAATTAATAATTATAAGAACCCTTCATTATCTAGTGTTCATTATGAGAATTACCATCAGTCCACAACAAGAGTATATAGGCTCCAAGTTTACCGTGGGTTAATACAAAACCCTAGTAGAGTGGGCTACTTCTAATTGAGTAATCAATACATTGACATGCATTGCTCCCCCCTCCATTGATATCAAAACAAACATTATTTTGCAAGCTACTCTAGTTGAAATATTTTAATGAAAATTATGATTTAATATTTAATATTTCTCACATGCTTGATCTTTATTGTTGGATTATCAACCATAAATTAATGGGATATAAAATTTTTGATATATAGATGAATAAGAAAGAGGAAGAGGGAGCGACTCAACCACCTCTAGGTACACACAAACTTGTTCGAACATATCGAATTAATAAATTGGTCTAAGTAGTCAACTAAAACTCTTAAATATATTATTCAAGAGATTTTGAGTTCGATTTATTTCGGTCTTTAATAAAGAGTGACACTCGAGGTTTCTGCTCATTAATTTTAGAATTTTGAAAGATCAGTTGAGGTATACACAAACTGATCTAAACACACCATATCAATAAAAGAAAAATTAGACCACCGTATCAATAAAAGAAAAAAAATTATAGAGGAGGGAGTGAGTCATTGGAGGTTTAGTGTCGTGATTAAATTAATAAGATGTAAAAGGTAATGGAAAGGGATTAACTTAAGAATTAATTAAAGCTTTTGGGTGGGTCAACAATCATTCATCATAGGTCCCTGGCTTGCCATTCACCATCCCAACACCACTATTGACCACTGAGTTTACACTTTTGGAATCGTCTATTCGTCAAACGTATCATAATCGCTTAATAATCTTATTTACAGTCGGCAAAATTATCCGTTCATTCTCTTAATTAATTTCCCCTTCATTAGAGAATTACCAATGTAATTAAAACAACAAATTAATACGTATGCATATGCATGAAGTCTTTTAACGTGTGAATATACTGTAAAATTTGATTTATAAAATGGTAAATATATAGGTGGCATGCATATAATTGGATCACGAATCTTTCTATGCAAATGTGAGAATCCAATAATAAAAGAAAAGAAAAGAGTGAAGCTGTCAAATGTATTAGTATAATGAAGATAAATGTGGATGAACGGAAAGTATGCATTGGGGCACGGACATTCATTCTACTCTACTCTACGCCCTCTTTTTTCTGACTCAAAACAAGCCTCGGCACTTGCACCTCCACCTCCTCTTGGCTTTTAGAGTTAACCTTTCCTTTCCTTTGGAATTACTTTCTTTGCTTTCTTTCTTCAGTACAGCTTACAGAGAAGGTGGCAGACTGCAGGCCCCTAGTTCTTCTCACACTCTCATATCTCGAGGTCTCTTCCCTGCTACATTCAAACACAACTCATTTAATTTTTAATAATTTTAATCGACATCAATGCCCCACCCCATCTGACCAACTCATCAATACTCATTAATATTACCATTACCATTCACTTTAATTTCTCCATTGGGAACGACCAAAATCTGGGCTTTTTCGTCATATTATTTCCTTTTATTCCTGTTCTTTACTGACCCTACTCTGCCGAAAAGCTCATTTCTATCTTTCACCCTTTCTCCCGCTATTAATATACACGCCTCTTACTCTTTTTTTTTTTTTTTTTGGTACTATTTTTTCTTATCCTTCCACGACTGCAATTTTAAGATATCCATGGAAACTGTTACGTATTAATACCTATCTAGCTAGCTGTCATCAAGTGTTGTTTTATGCATTGTACTATAATTCTTTTATGCATATAATATCTCAGTGAATCACATTCTAGTCAAAATATAAAAATACATCGGCCTTCCAACTCGTAGCGATTTGTCATTAAGTGAAGTCTTTGGATTTCATTAGAATTTAGACTAGCACAACTTTCACTAACTTATTACCCCTGTAAATTAAGAAAACACTTAAACACACAACACAACATGCAATAGCCATTAGTCATCTGAATTTTTCAGAAGGTTTTCCGAACTGGTCAGACCAAAAATTGTCTTTGTACCTTTATATTTAGACCTTTTCATGCATTCATATTGTTAATTAAGTTAACAGCACTCTAAATTAACATCATAAGCTATATATATATATATATAGCATCGATCGATCTCTTTGGAGATTGCGGCAGCCTGTGAACCCTTGGATCAAATGGTGTATATATTTGAATATATAACTATAGGACTGCTCATTGCTATATAACAAGATAAAAATAGTGTATATCTAATTATCAAAAGATTTTAATTGATTGTCAGAAAATTTGAGAGATCTATTTCTCGGTAAGAAGAATGGCATTCAAAGTTTCAAACTTAAAGCCAGTTGGTCAAGCCGAAAGAAAGACGAAAGTTGAAGAGTTTTGCAGTCGGCACACCCCACTATATTTATGAATATATAAACCTAGAGATGTTTTTGTGTCAAATCATTTGCCATATGGAAGCTATAGACTTCACCCCCAACTTGGCCTTACAGGCCCCTCTTCTGTAGTCTTGTCAAGCTCCATAACCATCGATTACCAAGTACCAACTACCTTACATATAAAATTAATTATCGATTTTTATAATATTTTATGGGAAATATTTCATATCTCTCAGGGCATGAAAAGGATTGACGAAGACTTTCAAATTCTGCACAAAATTCCTGTTTGATTGGGGGCAAGTCCTTTCGATATAAATCCGGCTAGCATGCATTTTAGTCTTCGGTTTAGTAAAGAAAAGACGCGTATATAGACAGAGCATGACGTGAATATCTAAGTACTTAAGCAGATGTTGAAAAATGAATGTGATAAATAAGAGAATATCTCTCGGGATATTGAGAAATGTGAAGCAAATCTAGCTAGCTAATTATAAACCACCAATGAGAGTAGAGTCAAAGCAAATAATCATATGATAGAAGCAATATTTTCAAAACCATGAAAATGGTTGTCAAAAGAGAGTATTATTGGCAGTAGAATAGAAAAGTTGATAAAGTTGAATTAGGTGGAGAAGACAATCAATCCCAAGAGAGGATCTAGAAAATAGAGACGTGGGTGGGCAGTTCACAATGGTCAAATTGTCAAAAACAAAATCCTCAATTCAGACACTCAGCGTATATATAAATATATTATATGCTACTCAAGTCACATATATTTGTATGTATTTTTAATTGAGTATACAAAACAAAAGTTGATCTTCGATCATGTTTTTAAGATTTCATGCCGCCACGGGTGAGGGCCCGACACCGACAATCTTCTCGCATTTGCTCTCCCACTTGTCCGAATTCTGCTATTTCACTTGAACGCCAGAGCCCGGTCATCGGGCGAGCCATGGCCCCTCCAGGCCCCCTCCCTCCCTTTTTCCTCAATCATCCATAGCCTGAAACATTTTTTCGTAGGGTTAATTTCATTGACTTGTACAACTTTGATAGGACTTGTTTGCTGCTGGTTTTACTTTTATATTTATTTAAAAGAACAGGCTATATATGTCAATGAAATTGCGTGACACGATCAACTAGTTAGATAGATAATAAATTCTTGTAAAATTTCACCAGGATTTGCAGAGATTCTAGACCTACTTCCCTATACCCTCGTACGTATTAATTAGTTAGCTGTAAATCTAAACTGAGAAGCATGGAAATGGAGAAATTTAGGGCCCTTATGTATAACATTTTTCATTTATGGTATTCCATTATTCTTTCCCAATATATATTTGTTCTAATATTCAACATTCTCATTAAAATACAATATAATTCTATGAGTAATACTACATATACATCATTTTCATATAATATTTTTCATACAACATTATGTGGTAATATATGATTGGCTAATTTAAAGTTAAAATTAAACTTTCACCCAATCATATCTTGCTATATAATGTTGTATAAAAAATGTTGTATAAGAATGATGTATTTGTAGTATTATTCTAATTCTATTTAACTCAAAATATTTAGATTATTTTTAATCCCTTAGATTTGTTTATTTAACTTAACATCCCCAACAATAAAAATTTATAAATTGATAAAAACACCCTCACCCATCCATATTTATGAGATTCCAATCACCACCACTGGAAGGTGACCAGAATCAGTCGTAATGACTCACTATTGACTGGATATAGTCGGTAGTGCATTGATCTAAACTTTTTCGGTAGATTTGGTCGGAAAAGACTAGATCTACGACTGCCAGATCTGATCGTCATTGACGGCCATATCTTGGCCGTCATTGGTCAAATCCAGCCAGTAGTACGTCATTATGACAGATTTCGACCACCTTCTGACAGTGGTGGCCGAAATCTGATAAATGTGAGTAGATAGAGGTGTTTTTGTCCATTTATAAACTTTTATTATTTAAGTGTTTAGTTAAATTAATAAACTTAGGGGTTTAAAGTAATTTAAATATTTTTCAAAAATGATATTAAAAAATGTACAAAGAGAACGTTCTCAAAATACTACTCAACTCAATTTTTTCTAAAAAACTATTCTAAAATCTCTTAAAATAATGAACCAAACGAGATTCTTGGACACAATTGACAATTGCAAATGACATCTGGACGACTCTAAGTCATATGTCTTCCTTTGAACGTATGGCAACAAGTTTTGGCGATGGTAGAGAAAAACTTTACATATTTCATCTAAAGTTATATTAGATGTACAAGTAAATTTACAAAAAAATTTTTATAGAAAGTGATATGATAAGTGATAAATAAAAGAATAAATATGATGAGTATGCACTCTTTATATTCGCTATTCTATTGTCACATCACTTAGTAGATTTAAGAAATATTTGCAAATTTCTTTTACGTCTTCCATTATTGATTTCCTCTGTTACTTGCTCTTCCTATGCATACATGTCACTTATTTTCTACAAGACGTGACAGACAGGACGGCAGATTTGCAGCCTCTTTTAAGCCTTGTTTTGCGCTACCCTATCCTTCCAGTGTTAACCTTTCAATCTTTTCCATTCAGGTGATGTCGTGTTCATTTCATATCTCCCGACTTTTATTTTCTCATCCGATTTCTTTCAGCACAATATTTTTATACTTTGATACAAGTAAAACGGTACATGCATTTATGCTAATTTGTGATCATACTGAAAATTTGAGATAGATCCCATCTTTCATCTGCAGTTATAAACTCCATAACAAGTCTCCTTATATGTAGAAAACTTTAAATACAAGACCTTTCATTATCATACTACATAAAGAATCTGGTTAACAACAGTTACAGTGAACTTTTATGTTTGATCACATCACTGCTTCCCTCTACGGGATTGGTGATAAGTTGGTGTGAGTGACAGGTCCCTTCTGAAATAGATTTCAGGTTGAGTGTTGGATTAAGATGACCGACAAATGATTATGGGTAGGGCTGGAATTGCCTGCCATATGCGAAGCTAAGGTTATGTCTTTTCCTTGGGGTGGAGCTCAAAATTTTGATGGTTGATATAACAAGATTATGTGAAATTTATTATCATCTTCATCACATCACTTAGCTCATGGGAGATTATTTTTGTTCGCTGATTGACTTAACATGTTGTTCTCTGTGCTTTCTATAGGATTGGCTGAGGCCCAAAATTCATCATACACAGTTTTTGCTTTGGGAAGAGATTTTTAGACCCCATTAAATTGCTCAATATCTTCCCTTTTTTATTTTTAAATGCATTTTTCTTTTGACAGTTTAACATTAATGACATAATAATTTTTAAATATATTTATTCTCTATTTTATAGTTTTTGTTTAAATTTTTAAGCTGAATGCTTACTTAAACTCTAAATCTAAACTTTCTGAATCATTATGCATTTGTTTAGTTATTTTGAGTAGTATTTTTGAAATATTTTTCATAGGTAGAGTTGGGTGATTATTAATAAGTAGAATTTAAAAATTAACAAAAAAAACCTTATAGGTTTGCTAATTTAAGTAAACACCCCAATATATAAATTTTTTGTCAAATGACAAAAACACCCCTACCCACCCATAATTGTCAGATTTCGACCACCACCACCGAAATCTGACGTTACAACGCACGATCGATCGGATCTGGCCGAAAAAAACCAGATCTAGCCGTTAGTGATGGCTAAAGATATGGTCGTCTTTGACGACCAGATCGGTGCATTATCGACCAATTTCGGCCAGTAGTGCGTCATTGTGACAGATTCCAGCCACCATTGACGGTGGTTGTCGGAATCTGGCAACTATGGGTAGGTGAGGGTGTTTTTGTCAGTTTATAATTTTTTTGTTAGGGGTGTTTTTGTCAATTAATAAACCTATGGGGTTTAAAAGGGTTTTTTAATTAAGGATATGATTTTGAAAATAAGGAAACAAACGCGCATTTGTATTTGGAATAGGGACAGGATAGTGGTGAAATAATGAAACAAACGCAAACATTTTTTTTTTATTTTAAATAATTCTTGGTTTGATGAACATATATTACTAATGCTATGGAGAAAATAATCACACAAAGGGATGAATAAGAAGACAAAAGTAAGTTTCAAATTTGAAATTGGAAAAAATGGGTACAAACAAATAAACCTAATTAAGAAATTGATGCAACGGTTAAACAAAAACCCTAACTAAGTTGAAATTAGGAAAAAATTGGCATAGCAAAAAACCCTAATTAAATTTTTGGGTAAACCCAGTAATTGCCTATCCCGCAACTCGAAGACAAGATCCTTAAGAATAACTAACTCCAATGGCTAAAGGGCTCTTGCAATTTGAAGACAAACCCCAGGTAGAACTAACTTTAGTGGCTAAAGGGCTCACGTAACTCGAAGACAAGACCTTCTAGGCAGTGGCAGACCCAGGATTTTTGTTGAGGGGGGGCCTCTGCGGCTCTATCATTGTTTGTTAACCAACTTGTAAAAACTTTTAAAAAACCACCAAACCTTAAGCAAAGAAAATAATACAATATCAAGAAGCTGAAAGGAAATGATGTAATAACACAATACTTTCCTACTTAAAGAAATCTATGAGAAGCAAAACCTTGAGCAAATATGTTAAAAATCATATCCAACTCACAAGGAAACACAAGAAAATTTTTTTGTGGAAAAACCTCTTAAATGTGAAGAGAGCAAAAAACCACGAGAATCTAACAATCTACTTAAATTCAATATAATCAAAAGAGTTCACAGCAACCACAATCCACTAAAAATATTTCATACAAATTTGGAGTCCAATCACAACTCTAACACAAGTAAAATACATAAATATTTACAAAGAAATAAATTAAAATCACCAGAGAAACAGTCAAACTTTAAGCTATATAACTCCAGATCCAACTATTAAAATCAAAACTCAACCATCGAGATTAAAAATTTAACAAAACTTTGCCTCATTTGCTCATCAACCAAACATACTACAAAAAATATACTTAAATAAAAAAAATTAGAATTTAGAGCAATATTACTAAATGAAAAGGAGGTAAAAAAACAACAAAAGTTTGTCTCATTTTCTCATCAATCTACCAACTAAAAACACCTTAATAAATTAAAATAAAAAAATAGTAGTATTCAGAGCAAAATACAAAACAAAAAGACTGTAAAAAAAAAAGTGAACAAAACTTAGCATCATTTTCTCATCAACCTAACAGACTAAAAATAACTTAATAAAATAAAGTAAAAACCGTAGAATTCAGAGAAAATTATGAAAGATAAAGACAGTAAAAAAAAAAATAATGAACAAAGCTTTGCCTCATTTTCTCATCAAGGAAACATAGAACAAAAGTCAAACAAAAAATAACTAAGAATTCAGAGCACAAAAATAAAATAAAATAACCTAACACATTAAAAAAAAAAAAAAAAAGTAGAAAAATCAACCTCGTTTTCTCGGTAACCAAGCATGCAAGAAACAGTTGAAAAGAGCGAATACCTTAGAATTCAGAGATTGAAGTTGAAGAGAAGAGCGAGCATGAGTTTGTGTTCCAAGGTTAAGTCTTGTATAGTTGCTCAAAATTGACAATTATTGGTTTTGAAAGAATGATCATTCTTTCAATTATCTGTACGAATTTCTGCCTTTTTTTATTTCAGAAATTTGGTAAAGGTCACTTGTAGAAGTGGTTTTTGATTAATGTTACAAAGTTTACTCTTGATGAATTTTAGGAGAACTTTATGATAATCTGCAAAACTTCAAGAGAATTCTTGTCGAAGCTTAACGGTTTTACTAAATTTCAAAGGACATCATTGCTAGGAATGATACTTAAATTGTTTATTTAAAAGCTTATGAGTTAGGAGGAAGAGATGGTGTATTGCAGAGGCAATTTTTTCATCATTAAAGTTGGGGTGGTTTTTGTTAGAGCTGGGCATTTGGGACTGGGCCCAAAAGCCCAGCTTTAAAACCCGGTCCTAGGACCGGTCCTTGAGAGGACCGGACCTAGGTGGCTTGGTCCCAAAACGGGACCAGGCCTAAGGAGGAGGGCCCGGGCCCTCCACTGGGCCCTCCTCCAAGGCCCGGGCCTGGGACCGGTCCTAGGCCTGGGCCCAAAAAAAAATATATTTTTTTAATGTAGTCCCTGCCAAATTACATAAAACCCCCTGTTAATTTAAAAATAAATATAAATTACGAGAGTTAAAATGAAATTTTACAAAATTTATGAAAAAAAATCTTCCAAGTCTAAAAAAATTATAAAATTTATAAATTTTACCCCTAAAAAATACTAAAAACCCCCTATAAAATTTCGTTTTGCCCCCAAAGTATAAAAAAATTGAGGAGGGAAAATGAAATTATCCAAGGCCCATGGGACCAGTCCCGACCAGGCCTAGGGCCTGGTCCGGGTCTTGGTTTTTCTCATGGGCCTGGGACCGGTCTCAGGCCCATGAGTGACTGGTCCCATTTGGGACCAGTCCCAAGGGACCAGTCCCAAACGGGCCCAGGCCTGGGCCCGCAAGGGACCGGTCCCTTGCCCACCTCTAGTTTTTGTTGCATAAAATTTGGTAGTGAAAAATGAAAATGCCCTCTGTTCTTGGATTCTTCAGACTCATTATTTGGTTATCCCATAAAATGAAAAGTAAAAATTTTTAAATTTTTATTTACTTATTTGAGGGCCTACCCTCAAATGGCCTGGATCCGCTCCTGCTTCTGGATATAGCTAACTCTAATGACTAAAATGTTTGTCATTCAGCCACAAGGGAAGGGATTAATTAAATTTGGAATTGGAGAAAAAAATGGTGCAAATTAAAACCCTAATTAAACCTAATTAAGTAGGGTTATTTTTGGGATTAAATGAGGTTTAAAGAGAATTTGTTAAAATATATTTAAGGAGTATTTAGCAAGGGGGGATAGTGACCAATTTGGTGGGACTAAAAATCACTTACCTTTGCTTTAGATCTGGAATGGGCCTAAATCACCAAATGGGCCCAATTTTAGTGGGCCTCAGAACGTGGGTTATGTTTCAGGCCATCAAGTGTCCAGGGCGTCTAACGAAAGGTTGAAGAAAAAAACAAAACCAAAAAAGGTTACCAGGCAAAGCTGCAGCCAGAAATATTCATGAAAATAAAAACAAAACAGGATATACGAAATGCAAGGCTGAGAAACAACGACCATTGTCTTTTTAGATATTGAAAACAGTACATAAAATAAATAATAATTAAATAAAAGCTCTTCTTATTTTATATCAATTTGTTATCAGAAACACCTACCATGTTGATGTATGTACTTATTCAAAAATGGCTTCGGCTTCGCTTTGTCTAATTCATTATATACGCTGCCACCTTCTTCACATGTCGGAACTAGCTGAAACTAGTTGTTATTGTAGTTGTTTGAGAAATGGTAGCTTGCAGTGCCTTTAAGCCTATAGTTGTTGTAGTGGCAATCCCCCCTTTTGTATTGCTCCCGTTCGCCGTATTGTGCTGTTTGTGTTCTTTTGCTTTATACCTTCTGTTCCTTTCTGGGGTCATCATTTTTTTTTTCCATTGCTCTCATTCTTCAATTCCTCTTGAATGTTGATTTCTGTAAGGAGAACTTACAAATGTTTTGTAGAATATGTGTTGACCAGCATTGAAAAAGCAAATGAATGTATTACGAATGCTACTGGAAATAGATTTTTTCTCTGTGCAGAGTGGTTTTTTTGATATATTATTATGAACACGGTCTCTAGATTTTTGTATATATATATAGGTGTGTATGCTTTTCAATATTTTAAAGTGTCATTCGTCTCCTTATACGGCTGAATGTGCGTTGGGGATCTACATGGAGACCTTGATCAAACAAGATATGCCTTGAATGCTGGTGTATTGATTTCTGATGGTCAAGATCTGTGGACTGGTGGAGAAACGGTATCCCTTCTAAATTTAGTATCAAGAAAGTACTTTTAATTTCATATCGATTTGTTCAATTTATGTAAGTTGCCTATGTTAACTTCTTTTCTATTACTTCTTGATAATTGTTAGACCATTACTTCAAAGTCTTAAATGAATTTGATTACTTTACAATTAATAATAGTAGAGAAACGTTGTTTTATAAATGTTGATGTAATATCTTCAAGCAATTAGTTATGATATTGTGGTAGATGGAAATCATCCTAGCTGAAAAATAACAACTGATAATGATCTTTTTATTTGTGACTTGGTATTGATTCAGCTTGGTGATGTACTTGATCGAGGTGAAGATGAAATAGCTATTCTATCCTTATTGAAGTCATTGGATATACAGGCAAAAGCTGAAGGTGGAGCAGTTTTTCAGGTTTGTGTTGTAAATATTCTAGTCAATGTTCCAACCTATTTCTGACGTTCAAGAAATTGCTTTAAATGCATAAAATGAAGTATCAATTGAAATATTGATGGTTTAATGGAAATCACATTAGATGAGCTTCAGGCCCACCTTAGTATGCATAAATCCTTCTGCATTCGTTATGCAAGTTTCCTTGTTATGGTTTACTTCAATTAGTTACATCTGAAAGATTATTTCTGAATTTTTCTAGCTTTCATTTGTGAAAATTTTATTAAGTATGCTGATGAGTATTCTGTTTAATGTAGGTAAACGGGAATCATGAGACTATGAATGTTTAAAGGGATTTTAGATATGTAATTCTGGAGGATTTGATGAGTGTGTTGATTTCCTGGAATACTTGAAAGACTATCATTATGACTGGGAAGAAGCTTTTGTTGGATGGATTGGTGCATCCAAAAGATGGAACAGGACCGACATGTCCAAAAACTATTGGGGACCATTGAATTTAGTAAAGGTACCAAATATTTCCTGTTAATTTACTGTTCTATATGTTATAATTTTTTACGTATCAAACAGTTTCTACTCATCACTCACAGTTCTGTGAAGAGATTGCACGCGTAACTACTTGTTTGTACCTTGTGTTACTTATAGCACTTTTGGGAAAAAGATTTCTATCTTTATTTTTTGGCAAATGAAATTTCAGTATTCTTCTGATAAAGTTTTCAAAATTTAGGACAGAGGCAGAAGGGGGTCATAGCGATCAGCTTGTTTAGACTGTGGTCCGTTGGCACATGAGCTGGAGCATGCTGTTGTTCTTAAGGTTATGATTGGGTCTTCTGTCATGGTGGCCTTCTTCCACACCATGGTATAATTGATTCTTCTTTTGAGGAATCAGTTTTATTGTATCATCATGCTTGTTAAGATACTCGTAAAAAGTTTTATCTTTCCTTGTTTAAATGCCTGATAGGAGTGTTGGTGCTTCCACAGTTGCATATGGCATCGAGAAATGAACAGGAAGTATCTCACTGGATGAGAGGGCTTAGTGAGTGATAGTAATCCTTACATACCTTTTATAGCCACCCGGGGCTATGATAGTGTTGTTTGGAACCGCTTATACTCCAGAGATAATTCTGATTTGGAGGACTATCAGATTAACCAGCAAGGTTTTCTGCAGAATCAAGTTTGTTTCCCTTCTCTATTCAAGACCGAGCTGTTTTAAAACTGACTTATGATGGATGACTTGATGTTCAACATTACATGCATGAAGCATGATAAGTATGGAAGGATCAAATTCTCATACACAGTCAGAATTTATTGTTGATTCGCCTGTCTTACATTTCAAACTTCCATGTGCTTTTGTTTAATGAATGGTTTCTTACTTTTGGTGAAACTGGAATAATTTGAACTAAAATCTTGAGTTTACCAGATAAATACTATTCTTCAAGAGACCACTGGAAGCTATAGGTGCAAAGGCAATGGTGGGGCATACTCCTCAAACTGCAGGAGTAAATTGGTAACTGATCTGGCTTAACTGTGTGACTTCTTCATATTGTGTTTATACTTCGAAAATCAGTTAGGATCCATCTTTGCAGTTGTGACTAAATTCTATATCATGAAGTTAATTTTTGTATTTCCATGCAGTAAATACAATTGTAGTATATGGCGAATTGACTGTTGGAATGTCCAGTGGAGTTCTTCATTCAAGACCAGAGGTAACTTCATTTATGGTGGAGCACTTTGATGGTATTAAATTCCTACTAGTATAAATCCAGTCACTTTTCTAGGCAAGGATGCACAGTACACTCATATTCTACACTTGGGAAGTTTTTGGGAAATTACATATTGGTTTAAAGTTGTCTGATTGACCTGTTGCTTTATTTCTGTCCTAGTTATCCTGCGTCGACATTAGAAGCATTATTTTTTCCCCCCAGCAGCAACTGATTGAGTTTAGTAGTTCCTCATATAAAATTATTGACTCTAGGATTCAATAATATGGAGAAGACTACGCTTGGGATAAGAGTTTAATGGTTCCCATGCATGTGGGACATATACTTGTATAATGATTCTAGGACAGGTTCATCAAACATATTTCAATTCCAAGATTAATCTTCAAAATCCTACTAATTTCGCTAATTGAATCCAAGTTGCTTCTAAAATCCATCATAGTATCTAACTTCAATCTAATTGTTTCTGGGAAGTTCCCGTTTCTGTATGTTTATTAAAAATTAATTAGGTCAATGAAATTTACAGTTTTGACTTCATTGTGCCAGGTCCTTGAATATAGACAATAAAGCAGAGCAATAGGAGAGCAAAGGGACACAGTAATGAGCTTCACGTTGTTGATTATATATAGAAACAGCAGATAATCATTTTGGTATGGTAAATACTAAATACCCTATTCTTTAGTGAATTTCTGAAATATAAAGTCAAATGGAAGTAGTTTGATTTTGAATCATAGAAATTTTGTAAAATGAATCGTTTTCCTTGATTTTCGTTGCTTTGAATTGTTGATAATTTTCTTTGATGTGTGTAGAGAACTGAGTTTCACTAACCAAATTTTGGATTTGGATGTTTTCATGTTGATTTTAAATTGGAGATGATTAGCAGAAAATATCATTGTCCCCTCAGTTTTGGTCATCGTTTCATCATGCCATGCCACTAACTTTTCCAATTCTTATATCTTTTTTAAAAGGCATGTCAACTGGATATGGGGGAACTAAATCCAATGTAGTTTGATTGTTTGAGTTACTCTTCTGTGTTTACAGGATATACTGGTAGCACTTTCAACTTTAACACAATTCATTTCATCTTGAATACTTATCATGCTTTGCATGAGAAGCATATATGTTTAAGGCTCTACAAAGGAAGGCTGTGTAAGTTTTGACAATCAGATACCACCAGGAAAGAGGCAAAAGTGACCTTTGTATGATACCCAGAACTGGAGTTGATTATGGCTTCATTTTGAACAAATATTGTTTGTACTCATATACTGAATTCATATCCCAGTTGTATAATAGGGTTACATTGTAGATTCATCACCCCACATAAACCAGACAACTTTGTCAGCTCAGTTTGGATTACTGAATGTGTTAAGAGCGTTGAATATACTTCCAATTAAATTTAATGTTAATATTTCTTTCGAAAATAATGTGTCATCATATTTTATCTGATAAATATTAAGGGAGCGTTTGGTTAGGGGTTATATAGGATTACTGAGGTTATGTTATCTTATATTACTTGATTATCACGTTTGATTCTAAAGTAATATAAGATTCCGATAATCTTCAAATACCAATAGTAGTTACTGTTGGTAATATTGGAGATAATATGATTACCTCAATTTTCTTTGGTATTGTAAGATTACCGAGATAATTTTTTCTTTTTGTTATAATTCTATTATTTATTAGTAAAATTTTAGGACAATAATGCCCTTATTTTTAAATTTATTTACATGAATCTTGTTTTTATTATTTCACTCCAATTAATTAACTTTTTGGACAAAATTACATTTGAAATCAAAACAAATTTCAGCTTACCCAAGCCACCACCCCTACCCCCACCCACCCACCTGTTGCCAGCCAAACCACCACCAACCGTCGTGGGAAGTCGTTGGAAGTCACCTAGAGTCGCGACGAGTAGCCCACCATCATCGGGAGGCTCTGATATGGTCGTTTTTGGCCATATTGATGGCCAAAAAGCCCATATCGGGAGCAGATTTGGTTCCGACCAAATTGATGGGTTTGGCTTTTAACAACTAGATCTATTCCTGCCAAAATAGATTTGGCCATTTTTGGCCATCAATATGGCCAGAAACGGCCATATCGGGGCCTCCCGGTCACGGTGAGCTACTCCAGGTGACTTTCGATGGTGGGTTGCGGTGGTGGCAGGTGGCAGCAAGGTGGTGGGGGTGATTTTGTTATAAATTAAAATTTTATATAAGCGGGAGTGTTTTAGCTAAATTTGAAATATTGGGGGTTAAACAATTTTATTTAAAAAGATGACAATTTAGTAAACCAATTTATTTTTCCTAACTAAACATATTAATATAACATACCCATCGATTTATTCAAACTAACCAAACACATTTTCTTAAAGATTCTCAATAATCTTTAAAATAATATAAAATTTCAATAATCTAACATTTTAGTAATTCAATATTCTCATAATCAAACGCACCTAAGGTGTTTTTGGGTTAATTAGTACTAAGCAAGTCTTGCACTGCAAGGGCGTATACAAAACAAAAGTTGATCTTCGGATCATGGTTTTAAAGGTAATGCGCCAAAGGTGAGGGCCGACACCGACAATCTTCTACGCATTGCTCTCCACTGTCCGATTTCTGCCTATTTCATTGAACGCCAGCAGCCGCGTCATCGGGCGACCATGGGCCCCTCCAGGCCCCTCCCTCCCTTTTCCTACAATATCCATATCCTGAACACATTTTTGGTAGGGTTATTTCATTGACTCTGTACAACTTTGATAGGACTGTGTTGCGTGCTTTTTACTTTTAATTTATTTGAAAGAACCAGGCTAAAGTATGTCAATGAACTTGCGTGACATACCGAGTCACTAGGTGATAGAAATAAATTCTGTAAAATTCACCAGGTATTTGCGAGAATCTAGACCTGTCCCTCTCCCTCGTACGTATATTAGTTAGCGTAAACTAACGGAGAAGATGTTAAATGGAAAATTAGGGCCACTTATTGTAATACATTTTTCATGTTGTGTATTCCATATTCCTTTCCCAATATATTTTTCTAATATTCAACATTCTCATTAAATACAATATAATTGCATGAGTATACCACATAGCATCATTTTCATCATAATATTTTTCAAACAACATGATGTGTAATATATGATTGGGGCTAATTTAAAGTTAAAATTAAACTTTTCAACCTACAATCATATCTTGCTAGCTATAATGTGTTAAAAAATTGTTGTCTAGAAGAAGAGTAGTTTGTAGTATTATCTCAATTCTATTTAACTCACCAATTTAATTTTTTTTAATCCCTTAGATTGTGTTTATTATAACTACCCCAACAATAAAAATTTATACAATGGATAAACAACCTCCCCACCCATCCTATTTGGAATTCCATCACCACCAACTGGAAGGTGACCAGTATCACAGTCGTAGATCAAGCTATGACTGGATATAGTCGGTAGTGCTTGATCTAACTTTTTCGGTAGATTTGGTCTGAAAAGACTAGATGTCTACGACGCCAGATTGCCGATCGTCATCGCCCTATCTGGCCGCCATTGGTCAAATCCAGCCAGTAGTAAGTACGTCATTATGACAGATTCGACCACCTTCGGATGTTGGTGGCGAAAATCTGATAAATGTGAGTGTATAGAAGGTTGTTTTTGTCCAATTATAAACTTTTATTATTTAAGTGTTTAGTTAAATTAATAAACTTAGGGGGTTTAAAGTAATTTAATAGATTGTTTCAAAAGGATATATGAATAAAATTACAAAGAGAACGGTTCTCAAAATACTCAACCATTGTTTTCTAAAAACTATTCTAAAATCTCTCGTAAATATGAAACCAACGAGATTTCTTGGACACAAGGACAATTCGGCAATGACATCTGGACCGACTCCTAAGTCATATGTCTTCCTTGCACGTATCTGGCAACAAGTTTTGGCGATGGAGAGAAAACTTACATTCTTTTCATCTAAAGTTATATTAGATGTCAAGTAATTTACACAAAAAATTTTTATAGAAAGTGATATGATAAGGTGATAATAAAAGAAAAATATGAGAGTGCACTCTTTTTATATCGCTATTCTATTGTCACCTAATTAGTAGATTTAAGAAATATTGCAAAAATTTCTTTTACGTCTCCCATTATTGATTTCCTCTGTTACTTGCTCTTCCTATGCAACATGTCACTTATTTTCTACAAGACCTGGCAGACAGGCTGGCAGATTTGCAGCCTCTTTATAGCCCTTGTTTTGCGCTACCCTATCCTTCCAGTGTTAACTTCAATCTTTTCCATTCAGGTGATGTCGTGTTCATTTCATATCTCCCGACTTTCTTTTCTCATCCGATTTCTTCAGCCACAATATTTTTACTTTGATACAAGTAAAACGTCACATGCATTTATGCTAATTGTGATCATACTGAAAATTTGAGATAGATCCCATCTTTCATCTGCAGTATAAACTCCATAACAAGTCTCCTTATATGTAGAAAACTTAAATACAAGACCTTTCTTATCTGAACTACATGAAGAATCTGGTTAACAACAGTTACAGGAACTATTATGTTTGATCACATCACTGCTCTCTACGGATTGGTGATAAGTTGGCGTGAGTGACAGGTCCCTTCTGAATAGTTTCAGGTTGAGTGTTGGATTAAGAGACCGACAAATGATTAGGTAGGGCTGAATTGCCTGCATATGCGAAGCTAAGGTTATGTCTTTTCCTTGGGTGGAGCTCAAAATTTTGATAGTTGATATAACAAGATTATGTGAAATTATTATCTCTTCATCACTCACTTAGCTCATGGGAGATTATTTTGTTCGACTGATTGACTTAACATGTCGTTCTCTGTGCTTTCTATAGGATTGGCTGAGGCCCAAATTTCACAATATTTGCTTTGGGAAGAGATTTTTAGACCCCATTAAATTGCTCAATATCTTCCTTTTTTATTTTTAAATGCATTTTTCTTTGGAAGTTAACATTAATGACATAATAATTTTAAATAATTTATTCTCTATTTTAATTTTGTTAAATTTTAAACTGAATGCTTACTAAACTCTAAATTAAACTTTCTGAATCATTATGCTTTGTTTAGTTATTTTGAGTAGTATTTTTGAAATATTTTCGTAGGTAAGTTGGATGATTATTAAGTAGAATTTAAAAATGACAAAAAAAATCCATAAGTTTGCTAATTTAAGTAAAACCCCCAATATATAAAATTTTTTTAAATGACAAAAACACCCACCCAGACAATTGCAAGATTTCGGCCACCACCATCCAAATCTGCGTTACACGCACGATACCGATCGATCTGGCAAAAAAACCAGATCTAGCCGTTAGTGATGGCTAAGATATGGTCGTCTTGCACAGATCGGTGCTTACGACCATTCGCCATGTAGTGCGTCTTGTGACAGATTCCGACCACCTTGTCGAATCTGGAAACTATGGTGGGTGGGGGTGTTTTTATCAGTTTATAATTTTTTTGTTGGGTGTTTTTGTAATTATACAACCTATGGGGTTTAAAAGGTTTTTAATTTAGGATTGATTTTGAAAATAGGAACAAACGCGCATTTTATTGGAATAGAGGACAGGATAGTGGGAAATATATTGAATAACAACAACGCAAACATTTTTTTTTTATTTTAAATAATCTTGTTTGATGCAACTATATTACTAATGTATGGAGAAATAATCACACAAGGGATGAATAAGAAGACAAAAGTAAGTTTCAAATTGAAATTGGAAAAAATGGTACAAACAAATAAACCTAATTAAGAAATTGAATCAACAGTTAAACAAAAACCCTAAGTAAGTTGAAATTAGGAAAAAATTGGATAGCAAAAACCTAATTAAATTTGGGTAAACCTAGTAATTGCCTATCCGCACTCGAGACAAGTACTCTTAGATAACTAATCCAATGGCTAAAGGGCTCTGCAACTTGAAGACAGACCCCAGGTAGAAAACTAACTTAGTGGCTCAAGGGCTGACGTAACTCGAAGACAAGACCTTCTAGGCATGGCCACCCAGGATTTTTTGGTTGAGGGGGGGCCCCTGCGGTCTCATCAGTTTGTTACACCAACTTGTAAACACTTTTAACAAAACCACCCAAACCTTAAGCAAGAAAATATACAATATCAGAACGCTTGAAAGGAGAATGATGTAATAACTACCCAATACTTTCTACTATAACGAAATCTCGAGAAGCAAAACCTTGAGCAAATCAGCTTTAAATCAATCCATACCTCACAAGGATAACACAAGAAATTTTGTTGTGAAAAACCCTTAATGTGAAGAGAGCCAAAAAAAAGCAGCACGAGAATTAACAATCTACTTAAATCATATACAAAGGAGTTCACAGCAACCACAATCCACTAAAACATATTTCACACAAATTGTGGAGTCCAATCACAATCTAACACAAGTAAATACATAAATATTTACAAAGAAATAATTAAAATCACCAGAGAAACTGTCAAAACTTTAACTATACCTCCGATCCAATGATTAAACACAAACTCACCACGAGATTAAAATTTAAACAAAACTTTGCCTCTTTGCTCATCATCCACACACATTACTGACAAAAAATATACGAAATGAAAAAAAATTAGAATTGTAGAGTCACGTATATACAATGAAAGGAGTGTAAAAAACAACAAAAGTTTGTCTCATTTCCTCACATCTACCAAAGCTAAACACCTTTACATGATAATAAAAATAGTGGCGTATGCTATAGTAGTAGTTCAGAGCAAATACAAAACAAAAGAATGATAAAAAAAAAGTGAACAAAATTGCATCATTTTCTACATACATACAGACCAAATAACTAATAAAATAAAGTAACAAACCGCGTAGAATTCAGGAGAAAATTAGAAAGATTAAGCCAAGTAAAAAACAAAATATGAACAAAGCTTGGGGGGGGGCTCATTTTCTCATCAGGGAAACTAGGAACAAAAAGTCAAAACAAAAACTAACTAAGAATTCAGAGCCCAAAATAAAATAAAATAAAGACTAAACAACCATAAAAAAAAAAAAAAAAAAAAGTAGAAAAATTCAACCTCGTTTCTCCGATAACCCAGCACTGCAAGAAACGAGTTGAAAGAGCGAATACCTTAGAATTAGAATTGAAGTTGAAGAGAAGAGCAGGCATGAGTTTGTGTTCTCCAGGGTTAAGTCTGATAGGGCCAAATTGACATTATGTGTGTTAAAGAATGTCATTCTTTCAATTATCTGTCGACATTTCTGCCCTTTTTTTTATTTCCGAAATTTGGTAAAGGTCACTGTAGAGTGGTTTTTGATTAATGTTACAAAAGTTACTCTGATGAATTTTGGGAACTTTATGATAATCTGGCAAACTTCAAGAGAAGCTTGTCGAAGTTAACAGGGTTTCTAAATTTCAAGGGCATCTTGCTAGGATGATACTTAAATGTGTTTATTTAAAAGCTTATGAGTTAGGAGGACGAGATGGGTGTATTTCAGAGGCAATGTTTCATCACTAGTTTGGGGTGGTTTTTGTGGGGAGGGGGGGAAGCTGGGCATTTGGACTGGGCCCAAAAGCCCAGCTTTAAAACCGGTCACCTAGGGACCGGTCATTGAGAGACCGACCTATGTGCTTTGGCCCAAAACGGGACCAGCCTAAGGAGATGGCCCGGGCCTCCACTTCCCTCCCCAGGCACCGGGCCTGGACCGGTCCTAGGCCTGGGCCCAAACAAAATATCATTTTTTAATGTAGTCCTGCCAATTACATAAAACCCCCTGGTAATTAAAAATATAATATAAATACGGAGGGTTAAAATGAAATGTTTACAAATTTATGAAAAAAAATCTTCCAAGTCAAAAAATATACAAAGTTTATAATATTTAACCCCTAAAAATACTAAAAACCCCTATAAAATTTCGTTTGCCCCCAAAGTATAAAAAATGAGGAGGGAAAATTGGAAATTATCCAAGGCCATGGGACCAGTCCCAGACCAGGCCTAGGGCTGGTCCGGGTCTTGGTTTTCCATGGCCTGGAGAACCGTCTCAGGCCCATGAGTGACTGGTCCCATGTGGGACCAGTCCCAAGGGTACCATTCCAAAACGGCCCAGGCCTGGGTCCGCAAGGGACAGGTCCTTGCCCACCCTTAGTTTTTGTGTAAAATTTGGTAGTGAAAATGAAAATGCCCTCTGTTTGGATTCTCAGACCTGATTTGGTTATACCCATAAAAGAACAAGTAAAAATTTTAATTTTTTTAGGTATTTGAGGCCTACCATCAAATGGCCGGATCCGCTCCTGCTTATGGATATAGCTAACTCTAAGACTAAAGGTTTGCCATTCGGCCACAAGGGTAGGGATTAATTAAATTTGGAATTGGAGAAAAAAATGGTGCAATTGAAAACCCTAATTAAACCTAATTAGTAGGGTTATTTTGGACTTAAATGAGGTTTAAAGAGAATTTGTTAAAATATAATTTAAGAGGTACTTAGCAAGGGGGGATAGTGACCACTTTGGGGACTAAAAATCACTTGCCTTTTGCTTTAGATCTGGAATGGGCCTAAATCACCAAATGGGCCCAATTTTAGTGGGCCTCAGAACGTGGGTTATGTTTCAGGACATCAAGTGTCCAGGGCGTATAACGAAAGGTGTGAAAAAAAAAAAAACAAAAAAGGTTACCAGGCAAAGCTGCAGCCAGAAAATTCATGAAAATAAAACAAAAACAGGATATACGAAATGCAAGGCTGAGAAAAACGACCATTGTCTTTTTAGATATTGAAAACAGTAAATAAAATAAATGAATAATTAAATAAAAGCATCTTTTATATCAATTTGTTATCAGAAACCACCAATGTTGATGATATGGTACTTATTCAAGAAATGGCTTCGGCTTCGCTTTGTCTAAATTCATTAGTAACGCTGCCATTCTCACATAGTCGGAAACTAGCTGAAAACTGTTGTTGTATGTGTGTTGGAGAAATGGTAGCTTAGCAGGTGCCTTTAAGCCTATAGTTGTTAGTGGCAATCCCCCACTTTTGTATCTGCTCCGGTCGCCGTATTGTTGCTGGTTGTGTTCTTTACTTTATACCTTCTGTTCCTTCTGGGGTCATCATTTTTTTTCCATGCTCCATTCTTCAATTCCTCTTGAATGTTGATTCTGTAAGGAGAACTTACAATGAATGTTTTGTAGAATATGTGTTGACCAGCATTGAAAAAGCAAATGAAAGTATTACGAATGCTACTGGAAATAGAATTTTTCTCTGTGCAGAGTTGTTTTTTGATATATATTATGAACACGGTCTCTAGATTTTGGCTATATATATAAGTGTGTTGTATGCTTCAATATTTAAAAGTGTCATTCGTCTCCTTATGGCTTGAATGTGCAGTTGGGGATCTACATGGAGACCTTGATCAAACAAGATATGCGCTTGAGATGGCTGGTGTTGAGTTCTGATGGTCAAGATTGTGGACTGGGGGAGAAACGGTATCCCTTCTAAATTTAGTAATCAAGAAAGTACTTTAATTTCATATCGATTTGTCAATATATGT
This sequence comes from Pistacia vera, assembly GCF_008641045.1. Taxonomy (NCBI): domain Eukaryota; kingdom Viridiplantae; phylum Streptophyta; class Magnoliopsida; order Sapindales; family Anacardiaceae; genus Pistacia; species Pistacia vera. The sequence continues at coordinate 536,116 of NW_022196022.1, read as the reverse complement.
AAGTTGCCTATGTAACTTAGTTTTCTATACTTCTGATAAATGTTAGACCTTACTTCAAAGTCTTAAATGAAATTGAGTACTTTACAATTAATAATAGTAGAGAAAAGTGTTATAAAATTGTTGATGTAATATACTTCAAGCAATTAGTTATGATATGTGGTAGATGGAAATCATCCTAGCTGAAAAATAACAAACTGATAATGATCTTTTTATTTGTGACTTAGGTATTGATTCAGCTTGGTGATGTACTTGATCGAGGTGAAGATGAAATAGCTATTTATCCTTATTGAAGTCATTGGATATACAGGCAAAAGCTGAAGGTGGAGCAGTTTTTCAGGTTTGTGTTGTAAATATTTTAGTCAATGTTCCAAACTATTCTGACGTTCAAGAAATTGCTTTAAATGCAAAAAATGAAGTATCAATTGAAATATTGATGGTTTAATGGAAATCACATTAGATGAGCTTCAGGCCCATTAGTATGCATAAATCCTTCTGCATTCGTTATGCAAGTTTTCTTGTTATTGGTTTCACTTCAATTAGTTACATCTGAAAGATATTTCTGAATTTTCTAGCTTTCATTTGTGAAAAATTTATTAAGTATGTGATGATGTAATTCTGTTTAATGTAGGTAAACGGGAATCATGAGACTATGAATGTTGAAAGGGATTTAGATATGTAGATTCTGGAGGATTTGAGAGTGTGGATTTCCTGGAATACTTGAAAGACTATCATATGACTGGGAAGAAGCTTTTGTTGGGGATTGGGGCATCCAAAGATGGAAACAGGACCGGAGCATGTCCAAAAACTATTGGGGACCATTGAATTTAGTAAAGGTACCAAATTTTCCTGTTAATTTACTGTTCTATAGTTATAATTTTTTAGTATCAAAACAATCTACTCATCACTCACAGGTTTGTGAAGAGACTGCACGCGTAACTACTTGTTTGTAACTTGTGTTACTATAGCACTTGTGGGAAAGAAGATTTCTATCTTTATTTTTTGGCAAATGAAATTTCAGTATTCTTCTGATAAAGTTTTCAAAATTTAGGACAGAGGCAGAAGGGGGTCATAGCCAGATCAGTCTTTTAGACTGGTGGTCCGTTGGCACGTGAGCTGGCAAGGCATGCTGTGTTCTTAAGGTTAATGATTGGGTCTTCTGTCATGGTGGTCTTCTTCCACACCATGGTATAATTGATTCTTCTTTTGGAGAATCAGTTTTATTGTATATTGCTGTTAAGATACTCGTAAAAAGTTTATCTTCCTTGTTTGAAATGCCTGATAGGAGTGTTGGTGCTTCCACAGTTGCATATGGCATGAGAAGATGAACAGGGAGTATCTCACTGGATGAGAGGGCTTAGAGAGTGATAGTAACTCTACATACCTTTTATAGCCACCGAGGCTATGACAGTGGTGTTTGGAAAGCTATACTCAGAGATATTCTGATTTGGAGGACTATGAGATTAAACAGGCAAGGTTTTCTGCAAATACTAAGTTTGTTCCCTTCTCTATTCGAGGGCCGAGTGGTTAAAACTGAATTATGATGGATGACTTGATGTTCAAACAATACATGCATGAAGCATGATAAGTGTGGAAGGATCAAGAAATCCAACACAGTCAGAATTTTGTTGATTCGCCTGTCTTACATTTCAAACTTCCATGCGCTTTGTTTGAATGAATGGTTTCTTAGATTTGGTGAAACTGGATAATTTGAACTAAAATCTCGAGTTTACCAGATAAATACTATTCTTCAAGAGACACTGGAGCTATAGGTGCAAAGGCAATGGTGGTGGGGCATACTCCTCAAACTGCAGGAGTAAATTGGTAACTGATCTGGCTTAACATGGTGACTTCTTCATATGTGTGTTATTACTCAAAATCAGTTAGGATCCATCTTTGCAGTTGTGACAATTCTTATATCATGAAGTTAATTTTTGTATTTCCATGCAGTAAATACAATTGTAGTATATGGCGAATGAGTTGTGAATGTCCGTGGAGTTCTTCATTCAAGACCAGAGGTAACTTCATTTATGGTGGAGACTTGATGGTATTAAATCCTACTAAGTTCAATCAAGTCACTTTCTAGGCAAGGATCACAGTAACTCATATTCTACACTTGTGAAGTTTTTGGGCAATTACAGATTGGTTTAAAGTTGTCTGAATTGACCTGTTGCTTATTTCTGTCCAGTTGATCCTGCGTCGACATTAGAAGCATTATTATTTTCCCCCCGCAGCAACTGATTGAGTTTAGTAGTTCCTCATATAAAATTATTGACTCTAGAGATTCAATAATATGGAGAAGACTACGCTTGGGATAAGAGTTTAATGGTTCCATGCATGGGGACAATATGACTTGTATAATGATTTCTAGGACATGTTCATCAAACATATTTCAATCCAAGATTTAATCTTCAAAATCTATAATTTCACTAATTGAATCCAATTGCTTCTAAATCCATCATGTTCTAACTTCAATCTAATTGTTTCTGGGAAGTTCCTTTTGTTTATGTTATTAAAAAATAATTAGGTCAATGAAATTACAGTTTTGACTTCATTGTGCCAGGTCCTTGAAAAATAGACAAAAGCAAGAGCAATAAGAGCAAAAGGGGCACCAGTAATGAGCTTCACGTTGTTGATTATAATAGAAACAGCAGATGAATCCTTTGGTATGGTAAATACTAAAACCCTATTCTTTAGTGAATTTCTGAAATAAAGTCAGAGGAGTAGTTTGATTTTGAATCATAGAATTTTGTAAATGAATCGTTTTCTGATGTTTCGTTGCTTTGAAATGTTGATAATTTTCTTTGATTGTGTAGAGAACTGAGTTTCACGAATGGAAAGGGATTAACTTAAGAATTAATTAAAGCTTTTGGGTGGGTCAACAATCATTCATCATAGGTCCCTGGCTTGCCATTCACTATCCCAACACCACTACTGACCACTGAGTTTACACTTTTGGAATCGCCTATTCGTCAAACGTATCATAATCAATTAATAATCTTATTTACAGTCGGCAAAATTATCAGTTCATTCTCTTAATTAATTTCCCCTTCATTAGAGAATTGCCCATGTAATTAAAACAACAAATTAATACGTATGTATGTGCATGAAGTCTTTTAACGTGTGAATATACTGTAAAATTGGATTTATAAAATGGTAAATATATAGGTGGCATGCATATAATTGGATCACGAATCTTTCTATGCAAATGTGAGAATCCAATAATAAAAGAAAAGAAAAGAGTGAAGCTGTCAAATGTATTAGTATAATGAAGATAAATGTGGATGAACGGAAAGTATGCATTGGGGCACGGACATTCATTCTACTCTACTCTACGCCCTCTTTTTTCTGACTCAAAACAAGCCTCGGCACTTGCACCTCCACCTCCTCTTGGCTTTTAGAGTTAACCTTTCCTTTCCTTTGGAATTACTTTCTTTGCTTTCTTTCTTCAGTACAGCTTACAGAGAAGGTGGCAGACTGCAGGCCCCTAGTTCTTCTCACACTCTCATATCTCGAGGTCTCTTCCCTGCTACATTCAAACACAACTCATTTAATTTTTAATAATTTTAATCGACATCAATGCCCCACCCCATCTGACCAACTCATCAATACTCATTAATATTACCATTACCATTCACTTTAATTTCTCCATTGGGAACGACCAAAATCTGGGCTTTTTCGTCATATTATTTCCTTTTATTCCTGTTCTTTACTGACCCTACTCTGCCGAAAAGCTCATTTCTATCTTTCACCCTTTCTCCCGCTATTAATATACACGCCTCTTACTCTTTTTTTTTTTTTTTTTGGTACTATTTTTTCTTATCCTTCCACGACTGCAATTTTAAGATATCCATGGAAACTGTTACGTATTAATACCTATCTAGCTAGCTGTCATCAAGTGTTGTTTTATGCATTGTACTATAATTCTTTTATGCATATAATATCTCAGTGAATCACATTCTAGTCAAAATATAAAAATACATCGGCCTTCCAACTCGTAGCGATTTGTCATTAAGTGAAGTCTTTGGATTTCATTAGAATTTAGACTAGCACAACTTTCACTAACTTATTACCCCTGTAAATTAAGAAAACACTTAAACACACAACACAACATGCAATAGCCATTAGTCATCTGAATTTTTCAGAAGGTTTTCCGAACTGGTCAGACCAAAAATTGTCTTTGTACCTTTATATTTAGACCTTTTCATGCATTCATATTGTTAATTAAGTTAACAGCACTCTAAATTAACATCATAAGCTATATATATATATATATAGCATCGATCGATCTCTTTGGAGATTGCGGCAGCCTGTGAACCCTTGGATCAAATGGTGTATATATTTGAATATATAACTATAGGACTGCTCATTGCTATATAACAAGATAAAAATAGTGTATATCTAATTATCAAAAGATTTTAATTGATTGTCAGAAAATTTGAGAGATCTATTTCTCGGTAAGAAGAATGGCATTCAAAGTTTCAAACTTAAAGCCAGTTGGTCAAGCCGAAAGAAAGACGAAAGTTGAAGAGTTTTGCAGTCGGCACACCCCACTATATTTATGAATATATAAACCTAGAGATGTTTTTGTGTCAAATCATTTGCCATATGGAAGCTATAGACTTCACCCCCAACTTGGCCTTACAGGCCCCTCTTCTGTAGTCTTGTCAAGCTCCATAACCATCGATTACCAAGTACCAACTACCTTACATATAAAATTAATTATCGATTTTTATAATATTTTATGGGAAATATTTCATATCTCTCAGGGCATGAAAAGGATTGACGAAGACTTTCAAATTCTGCACAAAATTCCTGTTTGATTGGGGGCAAGTCCTTTCGATATAAATCCGGCTAGCATGCATTTTAGTCTTCGGTTTAGTAAAGAAAAGACGCGTATATAGACAGAGCATGACGTGAATATCTAAGTACTTAAGCAGATGTTGAAAAATGAATGTGATAAATAAGAGAATATCTCTCGGGATATTGAGAAATGTGAAGCAAATCTAGCTAGCTAATTATAAACCACCAATGAGAGTAGAGTCAAAGCAAATAATCATATGATAGAAGCAATATTTTCAAAACCATGAAAATGGTTGTCAAAAGAGAGTATTATTGGCAGTAGAATAGAAAAGTTGATAAAGTTGAATTAGGTGGAGAAGACAATCAATCCCAAGAGAGGATCTAGAAAATAGAGACGTGGGTGGGCAGTTCACAATGGTCAAATTGTCAAAAACAAAATCCTCAATTCAGACACTCAGCGTATATATAAATATATTATATGCTACTCAAGTCACATATATTTGTATGTATTTTTAATTGAGTATACAAAACAAAAGTTGATCTTCGATCATGTTTTTAAGATTTCATGCCGCCACGGGTGAGGGCCCGACACCGACAATCTTCTCGCATTTGCTCTCCCACTTGTCCGAATTCTGCTATTTCACTTGAACGCCAGAGCCGGGTCATCGGGCGAGCCATGGCCCCTCCAGGCCCCCTCCCTCCCATTTTCCTCAATCATCCATAGCCTGAAACATGTTTTCGTAGGGTTAATTTCATTGACTTGTACAACTTTGATAGGACTTGTTTGCTGCTGGTTTTAGTTTTATATTTATTTAAAAGAACAGGTTATATATGTGATATGTCAATGAAATTGCGTGACACGATCAACTAGTTAGACAGATAATAAATTCTCGTAAAATTTCACCAGGATTTGCAGAGATTCTAGACCTACTTCCCTATACCCTCGTACGTATTAATTAGTTAGCTATAAATCTAAACTGAGAAGCATGGAAATGGAGAAATTAAGGGCCCTTCGGTATAACAATTTTACTTTATCCTATTCCTTTATTCTATCCAAATTATTTTAATATTCAAAATTATCTTTAAAATACAATAGTATTATATTTAATTCAAAATATTTAGATTATTTTTAACCTCTTAAATTTATTTATTTAACTTAACATCCCTAACAATAAAATTTTATAAATTGATAAAAACACCTTCACTCACCCACATTTACGAGATTTCGGTCACCACCATTAGAAGGTGGTCGGAATCAACCGTAATGGCTCACTACTAGCTGGATATAGTCGGTAGTATATCGATCTAGACTTTTTCGATCGAATTCACCGTGGATTTGACCGGAAAAAGCCAGATCTACGGCCACAAGATCTACTTGTCGTTGACGGCCATATCTTGGTCGTCGTTATCCAAATCCAACCGGTAATGTGTCATTACTACAGATTCCGACCACCTTTCGACGATGGTGGCCGAAATCTGACAAATGTGGGTAGATAGGGATGTTTTTATCAATTTATAAAATTTTATTATTAAGGTGGTTAAATTAATAAACCTAGGGGTTTAAAATAATCTAAATATTTTTAGAAAATAATATTAAAAAATATACAAAAAGCTTTTTCAAAATACTACTCAACTCAACTTTTTCTCAAAGACTATTATAAAAACTCCTAAAATAATGAGCCAAACAGATTCTTAGACACAATTGACAATTGCAAATGACATCCAGACGACTCTAAGTCACATGTCTTCCTTTGAACGTACAGCAACAAGGTTTGGCGGTGGTAGAAAAAAACTTGACATATTTCGTGATAATACTAGATGTACAAATAAATTTACAAAGATTTCTTGTACAAAGTAATATGACAGGAGATGAATAGAGGAGTGAATATGATAAATTTGACTTTTTACACTAACTCTTCTGTTATGATTAAGAAATCAAAGGCTAACGTGGAGTTGCGTGACAAAACGTGGCCTGCTCCCGTCAGAACGGTAAGCGCACGTCAGACCTGCCAAACGCCCTGGTGCTCCCACGTGTCCGCTAACCTGCTCCAAATCGCGTGAAATCGGCTTAGAAAATGGGTAATGGGACGTAAAATCAGATTAGGTCCTGACAATCACACCAACCCATGGATTTAATGATGATTACACGCTTCAGCTTGATATAAAATGAAGAAGACCCCTTCATTAAAGGGATTCGACAATTTTACATAAAAACACTCTCTCTTGTAAACAAGACATTTACTTTTTCTAAATCTCTTGTAAGTCAGTCCGCTGTTGCGACCTGACCCACGATATCAATATCAATACAAATCAGTGGACGTAGGACTTGTTACCTTAGCATCCGAACCACTTTAAAAGCTCTCATAGCATTTATTTCGCATTGATAATCCATATTCACGTGCGTTCCTTATCCAATCAACGTTGCACACGTGTCAATTGATTGGTGCCTAAATCACGCATCAACATCTTCTATTCTTTTCTTACCACATCATTTCAAATCTTTATAAATTCATTTACCTCTTGTATTAACTCTTATATTCTTCTCTTGCCACATCACTTCACATCTTTGTAAATTTCTTTTACGTCTTCCATTATTGATTTCCTCTGTTACTTGCTCTTCCTATGCATACATGTCACTTATTTTCTACAAGACCTGGCAGACAGGATGGCAGATTTGCAGCCTCTTTTAAGCCTTGTTTTGCGCTACCCTATCCTTCCAGTGTTAATCTTTCAATCTTTTCCATTCAGGTGATGTCGTGTTCATTTCATATCTCCCGACTTTTCTTTTCTCATCCGATTTCTTTCAGCACAATATTTTTACACTTTGATACAAGTAAAACGGCACATGCATTTATGCTAATTTGTGATCATACTGAAAATTTGAGATAGATCCCATCTTTCATCTGCAGTTATAAACTCCATAACAAGTCTCCTTATATGTAGAAAACTTTAAATACAAGACCTTTCATTATCATACTACATAAAGAATCTGGTTAACAACAGTTACAGTGAACTTTTATGTTTGATCACATCACTGCTTCCCTCTACGGGATTGGTGATAAGTTGGCGTGAGTGACAGGTCCCTTCTGAAATAGATTTCAGGTTGAGTGTTGGATTAAGATGACCGACAAATGATTATAGGTAGGGCTGGAATTGCCTGCCATATGCGAAGCTAAGGTTATGTCTTTTCCTTGGGGTGGAGCTCAAAATTTTGATAGTTGATATAACAAGATTATGTGAAATTTATTATCGTCTTCATCACATCACTTAGCTCATGGGAGATTATTTTTGTTCACTGATTGACTTAACATGTCGTTCTCTGTGCTTTCTATAGGATTGGCTGAGGCCCAAAATTTCACAATATTTGCTTTGGGAAGAGATTTTTAGACCCCATTAAATTGCTCAATATCTTCCATTTTTTATTTTTAAATGCATTTTTCTTTTGACAGTTTAACATTAATGACATAATAATTTGTAAATATATTTATTCTCTATTTTATACTTTGTTTAATTTTCTAAACTGAATGCTTACATAAACTCTAAATTTAAACTTTCTGAATCATTATGCGTTTGTTTAGTTATTTTGAGTAGTATTTTTGAAATATTATTCGTAGGTAGAGTTGGATGATTATTATGAAGTAGAATTTAAAAATTAACAAAAAAATCCCATAAGTTTGCTAATTTAAGTAAACACCTCAATATAGAAAAATTTTATAAAATGACAAAAACACCCCCACCCACCGACAATTGCAAGATTTCGGCCACCACTATCAAAATCTGGCGTTACAGCGCACGACCGGTCAGATCTGGCCAAAAAATGCTAGATCTAGCCATCAGTGACGGCCAGATCTGGCCTTTTCCGGCCAGATCGGTGCATTACCGGCCAATTCTGATAGGTAGTGCGTCGTTGTGACAGATTCCGACCACCACTGATGGAATCTGGCAACTATGGGTGGGTGGGGGTGTTTTTATCAGTTTATAAATTTTTTTGTTGGGGGTGTTTTTGTTAATTAACAAACCTATGGGGTTTAAAAGGTTTTTTAATTTAGGATATGATTTTGAAAATAGGGAAACAAACGCGCATTTGTATTTGGAATAGAGGCAGGATAATGGTAAAATAACGAAACAATTTGGAATAGAGACAGGATAGTGGTGAAATAACGAAACAAACGCAAACATTTTTTATTTTATTTTAAATAATTCCTTGTTTGATGAACATATATTACTAATGCTATGGAGAAAATAATCACACAAAGGGATGAATAAGAAGACAAAAGTAAGTTTCAAATTTGAAATTGGAAAAAATGGGTACAAACAAATAAACCTAATTAAGAAATTGATACAACAGTTTAAACAAAAACCCTAAGTAAGTTGAAATTAGGAAAAAATTGGTATAGCAAAAAACCCTAATTAAAATTTTGGGTAAACCTAGTAATTGCCTATCCGACGGCTCGAAGACAAGACTCTTAAGTATAACTAATTCCAATGGCTAAAAGGCTCCTGCAACTTGAAGACAGACCCCCAGGTAGAACTAACTCTAGTGGCTAAAGGGCTCTTGCAACTCGAAGACAGGACCTTATGGGTATAGCTAACTCTAATGACTAAAGGGTTTTGCCATTCGGCCACAAGGGTAGGGATTAATTAAATTTGGAATTGGAGAAAAAAATGGTGCAATTGAAAACCCTAATTAAACCTAATTAAGTAGGGTTATTTTTGGACTTAAATGAGGTTTAAAGAGAATTTGTTAAAATATAATTAAGAGGTACTTAGCAAGGGGGGATAGTGACCACTTTGGTGGGACTAAAAATCACTTACCTTTGCTTTAGATCTGGAATGGGCCTAAATCACCAAATGGGCCCAATTTTAGTGGGCCTCAGAACGTGGGTTATGTTTCAGGCCATCAAGTGTCCAGGGCGTCTAACGAAAGGTTGAAGAAAAAAACAAAACCAAAAAAGGTTACCAGGCAAAGCTGCAGCCAGAAATATTCATGAAAATAAAAACAAAACAGGATATACGAAATGCAAGGCTGAGAAACAACGACCATTGTCTTTTTAGATATTGAAAACAGTAAATAAAATAAATGAATAATTAAATAAAAGCATCTTCTTATNGGATTAAATGAGGTTTAAAGAGAATTTGTTAAAATATATTTAAGGAGTATTTAGCAAGGGGGGATAGTGACCAATTTGGTGGGACTAAAAATCACTTACCTTTGCTTTAGATCTGGAATGGGCCTAAATCACCAAATGGGCCCAATTTTAGTGGGCCTCAGAACGTGGGTTATGTTTCAGGCCATCAAGTGTCCAGGGCGTCTAACGAAAGGTTGAAGAAAAAAACAAAACCAAAAAAGGTTACCAGGCAAAGCTGCAGCCAGAAATATTCATGAAAATAAAAACAAAACAGGATATACGAAATGCAAGGCTGAGAAACAACGACCATTGTCTTTTTAGATATTGAAAACAGTAAATAAAATAAATGAATAATTAAATAAAAGCATCTTCTTATTTTATATCAATTTGTTATCAGAAACACCTACCATGTTGATGATATGATGTACTTATTCAAGAAATGGCTTCGGCTTCGCTTTGTCTAAATTCATTATTAACGCTGCCACCTTCTTCACATAGTCGGAAACTAGCTGAAACTAGTTGTTGTTGTAGTTGTTTGAGAAATGGTAGCTTAGCAGGTGCCTTTAAGCCTATAGTTGTTAGTGGCAATCCCCCCACTTTTGTATCTGCTCCCGGTCGCCGTATTGTTGCTGGTTTGTTTCTTTTGCTTTATACCTTCTGTTCCTTTCTGGGGTCATCATTTTTTTTTTCCATTGCTCTCATTCTTCAATTCCTCTTGAATGTTGATTTCTGTAAGGAGAACTTACAATGAATGTTTTGTAGAATATGTGTTGACCAGCATTGAAAAAGCAAATGAAAGTATTACGAATGCTACTGGAAATAGAATTTTTCTCTGTGCAGAGTTGTTTTTTTGATATATTATTTATGAACACGGTCTCTAGATTTTGGTATATATATATATAAGGTGTTGTATGCTTTTCAATATTTTAAAAGTGTCATTCGTCTCCTTATACGGCTTGAATGTGCAGTTGGGGATCTACATGGAGACCTTGATCAAACAAGATATGCGCTTGAGATGGCTGGTGTCTTGAGTTCTGATGGTCAAGATTTGTGGACTGGTGGAGAAACGGTATCCCTTCTAAATTTAGTAATCAAGAAAGTACTTTAATTTCATATCGATTTTGTTCAATTTATGTAAGTTGCCTATGTTAACTTAGCTTTTCTATTACTTCTTGATAAATGTTAGACCATTACTTCAAAGTCTTAAATGAATTTGAGTACTTTACAATTAATAATAGTAGAGAAAAGTTGTTTATAAAATTGTTGATGTAATATACTTCAAGCAATTAGTTATGATATTGTGGTAGATGGAAATCATCCTAGCTGAAAAATAACAACTGATAATGATCTTTTTATTTGTGACTTAGGTATTGATTCAGCTTGGTGATGTACTTGATCGAGGTGAAGATGAAATAGCTATTTTATCCTTATTGAAGTCATTGGATATACAGGCAAAAGCTGAAGGTGGAGCAGTTTTTCAGGTTTGTGTTGTAAATATTTCTAGTCAATGTTCCAAACTATTTCTGACGTTCAAGAAATTGCTTTAAATGCAAAAAATGAAGTATCAATTGAAATATTGATGGTTTAATGGAAATCACATTAGATGAGCTTCAGGCCCACCTTAGTATGCATAAATCCTTCTGCATTCGTTATGCAAGTTTTCTTGTTATTGGTTTCACTTCAATTAGTTACATCTGAAAGATTATTTCTGAATTTTTCTAGCTTTCATTTGTGAAAATTTTATTAAGTATGCTGATGATGTAATTCTGTTTAATGTAGGTAAACGGGAATCATGAGACTATGAATGTTGAAAGGGATTTTAGATATGTAGATTCTGGAGGATTTGATGAGTGTGTTGATTTCCTGGAATACTTGAAAGACTATCATTATGACTGGGAAGAAGCTTTTGTTGGATGGATTGGTGCATCCAAAAGATGGAAACAGGACCGGAGCATGTCCAAAAACTATTGGGGACCATTGAATTTAGTAAAGGTACCAAATTATTTCCTGTTAATTTACTGTTCTATATGTTATAATTTTTTACGTATCAAAACAGTTCTACTCATCACTCACAGTTCTGTGAAGAGATTGCACGCGTAACTACTTGTTTGTAACTTGTGTTACTTATAGCACTTTTGGGAAAGAAGATTTCTATCTTTATTTTTTGGCAAATGAAATTTCAGTATTCTTCTGATAAAGTTTTCAAAATTTAGGACAGAGGCAGAAGGGGGTCATAGCCAGATCAGTCTTGTTTAGACCTGGTGGTCCGTTGGCACGTGAGCTGGCAAGGCATGCTGTTGTTCTTAAGGTTAATGATTGGGTCTTCTGTCATGGTGGCCTTCTTCCACACCATGGTATAATTGATTCTTCTTTTGGAGGAATCAGTTTTATTGTATCATCATTGCTTGTTAAGATACTCGTAAAAAGTTTTATCTTTCCTTGTTTGAAATGCCTGATAGGAGTGTTGGTGCTTCCACAGTTGCATATGGCATCGAGAAGATGAACAGGGAAGTATCTCACTGGATGAGAGGGCTTATTGAGAGTGATAGTAATGCTTACATACCTTTTATAGCCACCCGGGGCTATGATAGTGTTGTTTGGAACCGCTTATACTCCAGAGATTATTCTGATTTGGAGGACTATGAGATTAACCAGGCAAGGTTTTCTGCAGAATACTAAGTTTGTTTCCCCTTCTCTATTCAAGGACCGAGCTGGTTTAAAACTGACTTATGATGGGATGACTTGATGTTCAAACAATTACATGCATGAAGCATGATAAGTGTGGAAGGATCAAGAATTCTCATACACAGTCAGAATTTATTGTTGATTCGCCTGTCTTACATTTCAAACTTCCATGTGCTTTTGTTTGAATGAATGGTTTCTTACATTTTGGTGAAACTGGAATAATTTGAACTAAAATCTTGAGTTTACCAGATAAATACTATTCTTCAAGAGACACTGGAAGCTATAGGTGCAAAGGCAATGGTGGTGGGGCATACTCCTCAAACTGCAGGAGTAAATTGGTAACTGATCTGGCTTAACTGGTGACTTCTTCATATTGTGTTTATACTTCCAAAATCAGTTAGGATCCATCTTTGCAGTTGTGACTAAATTCTTATATCATGAAGTTAATTTTTGTATTTCCATGCAGTAAATACAATTGTAGTATATGGCGAATTGACGTTGGAATGTCCAGTGGAGTTCTTCATTCAAGACCAGAGGTAACTTCATTTATGGTGGAGCACTTTGATGGTATTAAAATTCCTACTAAGTATCAATCTAAGTCACTTTTCTAGGCAAGGATTCACAGTATACTCATATTCTACACTTGTGAAGTTTTTGGGAAATTACATATTGGTTTAAAGTTGTCTGAATTGACCTGTTGCTTTATTTCTGTCCTAGTTGATCCTGCGTCGACATTAGAAGCATTATTAATTTTCCCCCCCGGCAGCAACTGATTGAGTTTAGTAGTTCCTCATATAAAATTATTGACTCTAGAGATTCAATAATATGGAGAAGACTACGCTTGGGATAAGAGTTTAATGGTTCCCATGCATGTGGGACAATATGACTTGTATAATGATTTCTAGGACATGTTCATCAAACATATTTCAATTCCAAGATTTAATCTTCAAAATCCTACTAATTTCACTAATTGAATCCAAGTTGCTTCTAAAATCCATCATAGTATCTAACTTCAATCTAATTGTTTCTGGGAAGTTCCCCTTTCTGTTTATGTTTATTAAAAATATAATTAGGTCAATGAAATTTACAGTTTTGACTTCATTGTGCCAGGTCCTTGAAATAATAGACAATAAAGCAAGAGCAATAAGAAGCAAAAGGGGCACAGTAAATGAGCTTCACGTTGTTGATTATATATAGAAACAAGCAGATGAATCATTTTGGTATGGTAAATACTAAATACCCTATTCTTTAGTGAATTTCTGAAATATAAAGTCAAATGGAAGTAGTTTGATTTTGAATCATAGAAATTTTGTAAAATGAATCGTTTTCCTTGATGTTTCGTTGCTTTGAAATGTTGATAATTTTCTTTGATGTGTGTAGAGAACTGAGTTTCACTAACCAAATTTTGGATTTGGATGTTTTCATGTTGATTTTAAATTGGAGATGATTAGCAGAAAATATCATTGTCCCCTCAGTTTTGGTCATCGTTTCATCATGCCATGCCACTAACTTTTCCAATTCTTATATCTTTTTTAAAAGGCATGTCAACTGGATATGGGGGAACTAAATCCAATGTAGTTTGATTGTTTGAGTTACTTTTCTGTGTTTACAGGATATACTGGTAGCACTTTCAACTTTAACACAATTCATTTCATCTTGAATACTTATCATGCTTTGCATGAGAAGCATATATGTTTAAGGCTCTACAAAGGAAGGCTGTGTAAGTTTTGACAATCAGATACCACCAGGAAAGAGGCAAAAGTGACCTTTGTATGATACCCAGAACTGGAGTTGATTATGGCTTCATTTTGAACAAATATTGTTTGTACTCATATACTGAATTCATATCCCAGTTGTATAATAGGGTTACATTGTAGATTCATCACCCCACATAAACCAGACAACTTTGTCAGCTCAGTTTGGATTACTGAATGTGTTAAGAGCGTTGAATATACTTCCAATTAAATTTAATGTTAATATTTCTTTCGAAAATAATGTGTCATCATATTTTATCTGATAAATATTAAGGGAGCGTTTGGTTAGGGGTTATATAGGATTACTGAGGTTATGTTATCTTATATTACTTGATTATCACGTTTGATTCTAAAGTAATATAAGATTCCGATAATCTTCAAATACCAATAGTAGTTACTGTTGGTAATATTGGAGATAATATGATTACCTCAATTTTCTTTGGTATTGTAAGATTACCGAGATAATTTTTTCTTTTTGTTATAATTCTATTATTTATTAGTAAAATTTTAGGACAATAATGCCCTTATTTTTAAATTTATTTACATGAATCTTGTTTTTATTATTTCACTCCAATTAATTAACTTTTTGGACAAAATTACATTTGAAATCAAAACAAATTTCAGCTTACCCAAGCCACCACCCCTACCCCCACCCACCCACCTGTTGCCAGCCAAACCACCACCAACCGTCGTGGGAAGTCGTTGGAAGTCACCTAGAGTCGCGACGAGTAGCCCACCATCATCGGGAGGCTCTGATATGGTCGTTTTTGGCCATATTGATGGCCAAAAAGCCCATATCGGGAGCAGATTTGGTTCCGACCAAATTGATGGGTTTGGCTTTTAACAACTAGATCTATTCCTGCCAAAATAGATTTGGCCATTTTTGGCCATCAATATGGCCAGAAACGGCCATATCGGGGCCTCCCGGTCACGGTGAGCTACTCCAGGTGACTTTCGATGGTGGGTTGCGGTGGTGGCAGGTGGCAGCAAGGTGGTGGGGGTGATTTTGTTATAAATTAAAATTTTATATAAGCGGGAGTGTTTTAGCTAAATTTGAAATATTGGGGGTTAAACAATTTTATTTAAAAAGATGACAATTTAGTAAACCAATTTATTTGTTCCTACTAACATATTAATATAACATACCCATCTTATTCAAACTAACCAAATACATTTTCTTAAAGATTTCAATATCTTAAATAATATAAAATTTCAATAATCAACATTTTAGTAATTCAAATTCCATAATCAAACCACCTAAGGTTGTTTTGGGTTAATTAGTACTAGCAAGTCTTGCACTGCAAGCCTAGTATGCTTTTCTTAGTACCAAACGAACTTATTTTCAATTCTCTCGTGTAGTCGTGTCAAAGCTCTCAAGATTTTCTCATTAGATCTAATTCCCATGTGTTTTATGCACCATTTCTAAAAAAAGTTTCTTAAATGAAAGCTAATAAAACACTAGAAAATAACACAGGCCATAAATTAAGCTAAAAATGCAAATAAATATTAAGATTATTAAATATATATATATATATAATATATATATATGATATATATATATATATCATCTTTTTTATAATCTATCTGTAGATAGTCCAAATAATTAGGATGAGAATAAACACACAATCTCATGTTGGATTCCTATTTAAACATTCTGATTTAAATAAAGAATAAAAGCTTACGCTTCTTGAATCATGGCAATGGATATAACATGAAATGAGAATTAGTTGTAATTAGGTAGGAATTTGCATAGTAAACGAAGGTTTAAATGTGGGTGATGTGAAGGAATCCAAAAATGACAGTTGGCCTATTTGATTTGTGATATCTCCAACGTTCTGTTCATTGTCCAACTTTGTGAACTCCGCTATTTCATTCATTCCTCAGACTAGTACATAAACATAAACATACATGAACTCTCTGTTTCACCACCCTCTTATCTTGCGCACTCCCTCTTGTTCACACTCTCTGGCCGCCACTACAACCATGACTATGGCCGCCTCCCTCGCTCTACCTTCAATTTCTTTCCAAAAGCACTCTTTTTTCAATGGCTCTTCTACTGTTTCTTTTACTAAACTGGGAGCTCCACGCTTTGGTCGATCTGGGGTTTTTATGAGCGTCTCTGTTGGAAGTCAAACGCTTGTTGATGATGCCCTCTTTGCTGACTACAAACCCACCTCTGCTTTCTTGTTTCCTGGTCAGGTAATGTCTTACTGTTACTCCCAAGTTTAACTTTTTTTTTTTTTTTCCCCTTTTTTTAAATGGAAGATTCTGGCTCTGGTGCCGAGATATAAGCTTAATTCTCATCGATTATATTGAAATTTAATTGATTTGTAAACCATAAAGAAATATAATAATAACGGTGGGCTGTTATACAAAAAATAGAAGTAGAAAAACAAATGCTATATAGAGAGATTTTTTTTGGGACCTGTATAAAAAGTCAAAATTTCCATTTTAGTTTCTGCAAATTTTGTGAGGAGTTTTTATTTTTGGGGTCACGTTTATGTTTTTTTTTGTTTTAATGCTACATGAGGGAATATTTGGAGAAATGAAGTCATAACAACAAATGTTAGTTTAAAAATGTGATAGATCGGTGTTATTTTGGCAAATCTTGTAGCTGATTAGATGGAATTAGTTGGACATAGTTCTGTTGATTTTGTAATGCCAAACATATTCTTGGTTCAAGTCTTTCAGCTGTCCCGGAATGAATCTTTATGTGATGATAACTGTTTTATATATACTGACTAGGATAGTGGTGATTCTAGAAATCTCATCAGAGGAAACGAGCATTTTGAAGAGAAAATCTAATGAAAATATTATCTTACTTGAATAGATGCTTTATCTCTTGTCAGTTAAGTAGTAGCTAGAGGAATTTGTTTTCTGTCTGTAGTGTGCAGCTACGTGACACAGGAACTTCTGCTTAGTTCCATGCCCATTTTTCCTAGTAGTTGGCATCCATTGGCTTGTGTCATTGATTGGACCCTAGCTATGAGCAGGTTATCAAGAATAGATAAATTTATGACCACCTTTGCACGGAGCTCATTTTACCAGTGTCCTGTGGTAATTTAATCTTGTTAATTTTTTTTTCCTCCAATTACTGCCTGCAAGGATACTGACCTATAGTCTGGTTACTCATCATCCTATTTTGTTTTTGTTCTTGTATATTTACTGCTCATGTTGTGTCTCAGGGTGCACAAGCAGTCGGAATGGGAAAAGAAGCCCAGAGTGTGCCTGCTGCAGCAAAGCTGTACGAGAAAGCAAATGATATCTTAGGGTAACTTAAATTTTTAAATTTTTGTTACTTACTGAAGAAAATCTTTTTTTTTTTGATAAACTCTGTAGTATGTGGTTCTAAATTAAAATTCTGGTCAACTCTATGTCCTGTCCAAAAATTTTCATGTTTAGTCAAGTTATGCAAGATGCTTTTTGTTGGTAATATGTATCCTGTTTCATACAGGTTTGATCTTCTAGAAATTTGCACCAATGGACCAAAAGATAAGTTAGATTCAACTGTTATAAGCCAGGTATTTTGCCTTGTTACTTCTCCTTTATATCATTATTGTCTCTGCTATGATTTATTCACTTTTTGCCTTTGAAAATGAAAAACTGCTCTAGAAATAGTTTTGTGGTGTTAGCAGACTTTAATTTACTAATTTTGGACATGTAACATGTTTGTTCTTGTACCAATTGCAATCATAGAATTATAGGTTCCATATGATTTATCTTCAGTGAGGATCAATCGTGTTGATCAATTGGGTTCCAGACCAACAGAAAGATCATTAATATAACAATTATATGCTCATTTTAAAATTTTGTGATGCCATCAATTTCGAAGATTAAGTTCATCTCCATTAGTCAATGTTTGAAATCATTAAGACCTGTACCCTTTTCTTCCTTACCTCATGGGAAACTCTTTTGTCTATCAGGAAGCATTACCAGTCTTTGAAATTTTTATGCTGTTTAATGTTGGAGATATTTAGTATTATACACTCTTTCTGGGGAATAGAGTTATCCGTTAATGTTCATAAATCAGTAACTAACTCTGCATCTTTGCAGCCTGCCATCTATGTCACAAGCTTAGCGGCAGTTGAGCTGCTCCGATCTCGTGATGGAGGCCAACAAATAATTGATTCTGTTGATGTTACATGTGGTCTGAGTTTGGGTGAATATACTGCTCTAGCCTTTGCTGGAGCTTTCAGGTGGGTTATCTTAATCAGCAAATTTATGATCACAGAAGCATATTATCTTCTTTTCTATGGTGAAGCAACATCATGACGATTTGTTTATGTAGAACAAATTTAGTAGCTTCTTGTATAATCCATTGAGCCCCTTCTACGCATTGATTCTGAACATTGAATTTGAAAGCCCCTTCTACTCTAGATCCGTTGAGTTGACTACATAACAGGGTAATTGTTGGGATCTGCCTCATGAAAGCAAAGATCCCCCTTGTCTAATCTATGGGCAACGGGAAGCACCATATTGTTCCTCTAATGCACCATTTAGTCGTTGTAGATAGAATGTTAGTAAATCAATATGCCTAGTGGACAATAAATGACAGAATGGTACCTATCATTTACATTCTTAATTTCTTGTATTAATTTTGCCTCTTCTTTTTTGAATTTTTTTCCATCTATAAGCTTTGAGGATGGACTTAAGCTGGTCAAACTAAGGGGAGAAGCTATGCAGGTAATTGTATTATTAGCTAAGCGATGTCTTAATTTGTCACTGTGGCAGTGATGCTCACATAAATGTTAGCAACTCTTTTGGTAATTGTTTCTTTGCAACTCCCTTCAGGAAGCTGCTGATGCTGCTAAAAGTGCCATGATCAGTGTCATTGGATTGGATTCAGACAAGGTTCAGCAGCTCTGTGATGCAGCCAATCAAGAAGTAGATGAAGATGATAAAGTTCAAATTGCAAATTATCTGTGTCCTGTGAGTTTCTTATGCATTTTTTTTTTTCAAAAATCTAGTCAGATATTTTGTTTTTACTTTAATAATTATGATAGATTTTGACATGAAGAGAATTGTACTTTAATAGGGGAATTATGCAGTCTCTGGTGGTGTTAAGGGAATAGAAGCAGTAGAAGCCAAGGCCAAGTCATTCAAGGCTCGAATGACGGTAATTTTCTTCTTAACTTAGTCTTGCCTATTGCCGTTCTTGTACTGGCAAAGGACTGACATTCCTTCTTCTCAGGTACGTCTTGCTGTTGCGGGTGCTTTCCACACTGGTTTCATGGAACCGGCTGTCTCAAGGTTGGAAGCTGCACTGGCAGCAACCCAGATCAGAAGTCCAAGAATACCAGTAATATCCAATGTCGACGCACAGCCACATGCAGATCCAGATACGATTAAGAAGATATTAGCTCGTCAGGTATGCTATCCAGAATTCACTACTTGTTTCACCCATTACAAGATTGAAACATTAATGAGTCTCCAAAAATGGCCATCACAGGTGACTTCTGCTGTCCAATGGGAAACAACAGTGAAGACTCTTCTCTCCAAAGGGCTGAAGAAGAGTTATGAATTGGGATCAGGAAAGGTATGAGCAATCATTCCAGTACTCAAAGTAAACAAATGAATATAACAATTTCATCTTATCACTCTGGTTTCTCAACTTTTCAGGTTATTGCCGGCATTATCAAGAGAGTGGACAAAAGTGCAGAGATTGAAAACATTGCTGCTTAAAAAAATTTCGAGTATGAGAGACCAATTTCAAGATTTAGTCAACTATTTGTTTGTAACATTAATATAATGTATTAGGTGAGAATAATAATATATTTCTTTGTAAACTCAAATCATCAGTTTCCAGAATCATTTTCACATAAACAAGACTTCAATAACAAATGATAATTATACAAAACACGGATACCATAACAAAGCCTGGCAATGCAGAATTCTGTTTTTAAGTGGTGGGCGGCTGAGGTGGCCCGATTCTCCTGAGTTGATCTATCCATCGCTGTTCAGGAACGTGATTGGTCCAATCAGGAGCCGAACCGCCAAACGAAATGCCGCGCATAGCTTCCATTACTCTTGTCGCGTTCTCTTCACTCAACGGAGCATTTCTTCTATTCTCATCCTCTCTAAACGCTCTCATTATCGCCGTCTCAGACTCCTCTATCATTCTCTCCTCTTCTTCGTCTTCGCTTCCGCTCTTCTCGTTTACATCCATCCTCGACACTCCATTCTCCGTTACATTAACATAATAACCGTTCGGAAGGCTATGAATAGAACCGTTGGATGCCTCTGAGCTCACTTGATCTGAATCGGAATCGGAATCATCAACGGCCGAGATCGGCTGGTAGTATTCCGGTGTATCGCCAGTATTTGTGTCCGAGTCGCTTCCATCGTCGATCTCTGATGATAAGCCAGC
Source organism: Pistacia vera (assembly GCF_008641045.1). NCBI lineage: Eukaryota > Viridiplantae > Streptophyta > Magnoliopsida > Sapindales > Anacardiaceae > Pistacia > Pistacia vera. Next base: position 515,381 of record NW_022196022.1, on the reverse strand, counting down.
TATGAGTTAACTAGAGCTGAAGTTAATTAAAAAACATGAATATATATAAGTAAAAACCATAAATTGTACCATGAATGATATCAGTTGAAGTAGCGTTCATTGTCTGTTAAGTTTCAATCTCCAGTCGCCAGAGACACTGGGAGGTCGACAGACTTGTAGCAGAGAAATCACAAAATTAAGAAGATCAATTATGATGAAACCACAAAATTAAGAAACATTATGATTAAACCACAGAATCATCCAAATATATGATTCACCCACAAAACTAACCGAATCTATATAATAGACCACAGGTTTAAGCAAAATTATGATACGAGCCACACAATTAAGCGAAATTAATATAACAACAAACTTTAGCAAAATATGATTAAGCCACATAATTAAGCAGAATTATGATTAAACCAGAGAATCATGAAAAATTAGGATTAAACTATAGGTCTAAGCAAAATTGCTATGAAACCAGAGAACTATAAAAAATTACGATTAAACTACATAACTCAGTAAAATTATGGTCAAACCACAGAACTAACTCAACTAAGAGATGTGATGATGCCACAAAACTAAGAAAAATTATAATTAAACCACAAACTATGAAAAATTATGATAAAACCACATAACTAAGAGAAATTACGATGAAGCCAAAAATACGAAAAATTACGATGAAACCCCATAACTAAGAAAATTTATGGTTTAACCCTAAAAATGAAGATTTTGCACCAGCCGGGAATCGAACCCGGGTCTGTACCGTGGCAGGGTACTATTCTACCACTAGACCACTGGTGCTTGTTGCCCTTCTTGGGAGCTCAATATTAATCTTAAGATTACTTGAAGTAATATTGCTTCTTTCAAGCTTCGTCCACATATCCAGAGCAGCTAGCAGCGGGCTCCCACTCTGCAAAATGGCGATTCCAATATTCAGAGGCTTATCTGGTCCACTCTATTATTCCTTAGATAGAAGAATTTCAGTTCCCAAAAAGAGTAGGTTGCTTTCTTCCGCTTCCTCTCAACTCAATCCACTCCAGTCTGGGTGAGCTTACATCAATATCCAACATATCCTATCATTCATGTATTTAATTGTTAAGTGTATTTACAAACGAACCACTCTTTCCATATAGTTTATTCATATATATACATGTCTTCATTCTTCATAGCATAACCTCACACTAATATTTGTTTTTAGTTGCCTCTAATGTGTGTAACCCTGATGAAACAAAGGGGGTTGACTTTTTTTTTTTTTTTTTTCAAACGGTTGTTAGGTCAGAGGTGTCATTTCGTGTTGGCACTCACCTCATTCCACACCCCAGTAAGGTAGTGTACTACTTTTACACATTGCTTGTTATGTGGCTGGAATTGACCTTTGGTGAAGTAAATATCATGTCTTTCCATGATTATATATACTTCCAAGTTTTGGTCTTTGTGAAGGTTGATAGAGGAGGGGAAGATGCTTTCCTTGTTAGCAGCTATAATGGGGGAGTGATTGCTGTTGCTGATGGTGTCTCTGGGTATGACACTCGCATTCTACTCATTGAATCATCTACTGTATCAACTTTATAAATTTGGGTTCTCCCAAATGGGAAGTAAATGTATTTGCTTTTGGTGAAGTTTTATTATGTCAGCCAACATCTGTTTCACATATATGACCTACACATATGAAGCTGTAATAATAATAATTCATAGTAGTGCAAGAACATATCAAATTATGTCAGTAGACTTGTAAGTCCAGTTGTGAATTCATAATTTGGTTTACCAGTTATGAGCAAGTGGAAATATCTTGAATTTTGAATTCTTTTCATTTCATGTTTGCCAGGTGGGCTGAACAGAATGTGGATTCTTCATTATTTTCTCGGGAATTGATGACCAATGCTTCATACTTGGTCGAGGATGAGGAGGTATTGTTTTCTGTAATAAATCTCGGATAAGACATCATTTTTACAGTCACATAGTCATTGCTTCATTCAAAACCTGAGAGGCTGGAGTTGTGTCAATTAAAATTTTTGATTGTCCAGAGTCATAATTTCTAATTGAATTGATGGGTTGCACATATCTTTTTGTTATCTAACAAAGCTGAGGTTTGTTAATCATTCACCAGGTTAACTACGATCCTCAGATTCTTATACAAAAAGCACACACAGCAATGTCATCCATTGGTTCAGCTACTGTGTAAGTTTATAATACCTTCAAGTTGTGTCCTTGTTATAAATATTGTCAAAAGTGTGCTAGAGTATGGCCATTTCCATGCACATACAGCTTAGACCAATAATATTATTTTTACTTCATAAACCCTTTCCTATCAAAATCATTATTTACTTCAGCTTTCCTCTTGACCAAGTAGAATCGTTGCCATGCTGGAGAGAAATGGAATTCTGAAGATTGCTAATATTGGGGATTGTGGACTAAGGATTATTCGTGAAGGTTATAATGACTGTCTTTTTTCATTGCAGTTTTGAATATTTCATGTCTCTTTTATCATTTTTCCATCGATTAGTTGCGTAAATAACAATGGAATAGCTTGGTTACTTTGCATGGTCAGGTCAGATAATTTTTTCTTCTTCTCCACAAGAACATTATTTTGACTGCCCCTATCAACTAAGCTCAGAAGCAGTTGGCCAAACATACCTTGATGCCATGGTATGATATTTATTTAGTTAATATGTTAGCATTTGAATAAAATGTGTAATAAGTTGTCTATTCTATCATCTAGTAGTCTACTGTGTGCATTTATCACACTGTAGCCTTTTATTTTAATGTCAACTTCAGTTGAAGCCCGTGCACATTTGGACCTAAATGGTATCATCCCACTTTAATTGTATTTACAACTTTCTCTGACTTTAAACAATGCTTACAATACCTGTGGGCAACAATGAATTACATATCAGTGCTAACAAACATTGGTGTAAACTAGGGCTGAAGTGAGACTTATGTATTTGTTTGTAACATCTCTGCCATAGATCTGTCAATGTGCATTGGTTTGCATAACAGAAAGAAAGGGAAAAAAAGGTTACCTGAGTTTCAAATTTTGATATTTCATGATCCCTGTCACTATGATTATCAGCTACTCTTTCGAAAAACAGGTTACTTGCATAGAATTGACTGAGGGAGACACCATAGTGATGGGTTCAGATGGGCTTTTTGACAATGTATTCGACCATGAAATTGTTTCAATGATGGCCAAATTCAGTGATGTTGCTGAGACTGGTATATGCTCATAATTTGGTTCATTTATCAGAAGATTAGCAACTCAGTAGTTGATACCTCATTGACTGAGATCTAATTTCGATGCTAGCAAAGGCATTAGCTAACCTAGCACGCAATCATTCAATGGATTCCAACTTTGATTCTCCATATTCAATGGAGGCCAGAGCTAAGGTAAAATTATCCAAAAGCATAAATGCTCACATATAGATGCATCTTCTCAGTGAAGATAGTAATTTTATGCCTTAATATTCCTGTCTGTGCAGGGCTTTGATGTCCCTTTGTGGAAGAAAATTCTTGGGCTGAAGCTTACAGGCACCAGTTATTTGCTTTGAAATATGATATATATTTCCTTTGTTCTTGATACCATTGCTGATTGGAATATTTTCCCTTATATAGGTGGAAAGCTGGACGATATCACTGTAATTGTCGGTCAAGTTGTGAGTTCAGGAGACACTTTGATCTCCTAAACGAGGTCCAGAGATTGGAGCACCAAATGAATATCATAATTTATTTGCAGAAGAGCTGTTTATAGTCATTCTTACAAAACCACTGTGGTAACTGATAATAGCTGATTATTGGCATATTAAATTAATAGCGTACATGTTTCTTCTTTAACTTCTTTCACATAAATTGTACATGTGGCTGTAAATTTTATGTTTTTAAAGATGTTTCACTGTGGAAATTAGAGAATATAACTAATGGGAGGATCAAGAAAGCTAGAATTTTAGAATTTGACAGATGTCTAATGCACGTCCGTAACGTAAGTAGAAGTTCACAATAGATGTTAGTTACTTTCGGCATAGGTGTCCGTATCTAAATGAGATGCCTTTGTAGTCGAATAATTCTAAGTGGTCTCCTCGAAGCAGACATGAAAATACCATGATAAAAGTGGTTCCCAGTGATGGCAAACACTTTGCATCTAGCAACATTTGCTCATCTTCTTGCCTACAATACACAACTATGATTCCAAACAAAAGGAGCTTTCCCCTGTTACCCATTGATAGTCTGGCACTCCAGCGAACCCTTAATGCCGAAGGCAAGCTAATAAGCTCATTATTGGTTTCTCAGGATTGATTATGTACATAAGCAAAAAGATTCAAGTACCAATACCCTAAGCTATTCTAATTTCTAAATTCAATCAATCACAGCATTGTTTAAGGAGATAAACACTATCACCTGCATTAGTCAGTAGTGTATGATTCTATATCAGTAGTGTATGATTCTATATGCAGGTAGGTGATCAAACACTATCAGAGACTCAAGATACAATAATGGAAGTTAAAATGCCATACAAGCATGTAAATCTAATAAGACTGCTTCAAGATCATCATTAAGATAAAAAAAATGATATTATTAATCAGTAAAAGGAAATTCCATTACATATAATCTACGCATAGAATCAGTTCAAAGTAATTAATAATAACATTATATTAATCTGGCATCTAATAGATTACAAGCCAACAGTTACCAACAATTTGGTGACAACACCCACGATTCCCTTCTCCTTAAATATCAATATCCAGAACGAATAATGCCTTCTCTTTAAATATCAATATCCGCAGCAACGAATCAAAAGTTTCTGTTGCCTTTTTAAACCTACACCGTCCACTAACCCAAAATCAAAAATCATTGCACAGAATGACTCAAAAGGGGTTTCATGAAAAACAAAAAAAAATAAATAAATAAATAAAGCTATCTAGAAAAGAAAATCTCAGACATTTCTCAGGCAAAGGTAACAACAATGTGTACAACTATAAGAAATTATGGTCTGAAAAATCAACTCAGGTTCCTGCCGCTGATTAAATAACCATGTTGAAATCTGCAAGACGCATCTTAGTCTTTGCTTATTCATTCCTCGTGTGAAGCTCTCATTCTTTGCTTATACATGGATATTTTGTTACAACTTCAACATTATATTTGTGATTATTGTTCGAGGAAATTTAGGTGATAATGCTGCTGCTACTACTATCATTATGTTCCTGGAAAAAGGTTTTACAGGCTTCATATGTGGACCAACAGATTGCAGCAGCAGGAGCATGGAAAAGCATTCTCGGAATCCATCCTCTCATCAGCCCTCTGTATCCATCCTTTTTCACTATTGTTTGAATAACATCACTGATTGAACTGTTCTGAAATCTGTCGCATCCGCATACACCCTGAACGACAAGTAACGCTAGTAAATAAAACAATCTTACAACTCCCATAATACAACCAAACAACTTTTCAGATTGAACCCTATAATTGAAGAACATATGTTGAAATTATAAGTATCGGTATATGCCGAGGCATGTATCTAATTGTTGCAACAACACCACCTTACATGCTGTTGTCACCATCCAACCCCGTCAGGCCAAGTTAAAATCAAGCGGGAAACATATGGGTCTAAACTTTATACTTGAGCACACCATGAGTTTCAATGAATAAGTATAATTAATTCGCTAAGCTATCCCAAATACAAAGTAAAGGAACTAAAAAAGACATTCCATGTGTTCTAAATCATTAAAAAGGATGACCCTCAGAGGAAGACAAAAAAAAAAAAAAACAAACTTTGTGAAAAAGAGAAAAGTTATCGTCCAAAAAAAATTATGAATAAACCCTTTTGTTAAGACTTAACCCAATGCGCAATGAAATATAACATTCTAATGCCTGTTCAGGCTATAAAGGCTTTTCCATAACAACTTCAGTATACCAGTCTAATTGCAACAATCTATGGCGAGCACACAGTCCAACCAAAGTCTCCTTTTTTTCATGTACTCAAAGCGTAAGGCACTGCTCTCACTGCTTAAAAAAATTGATTCAAAGGAGAAACTTCATTGTTAGCTTTTACTATATCTCTAAATAATTAAAAACTAAGAAAACCAGGTCCTTGGAACTATACAAATCTATAGAACTGAATAAAATTCACTACATTAAACATATAAAAAAATTAACAAACAAACAACGACCAATAAATAACCAAACACGGCATAGCAAAATTACCTGACACTGTAATTGAGTTTTGACAACGTCAAGCGGCGTCGTAACAGCCGCCGCCAGCGCTCCAGCCGCAGCTCCAGCAGTAGCATGAACCGCCAAACGCTCATCACTTGCACTCTCCGGAGAAATCTCATTTAAACCCTTCTTCGTGGCTTCATAAGTCGCGAAATGCACAGCAGTAAACGGCGCGTTCATCAACACCGTAGTCCTATACGACGCGTAAAACGCGCCAAAACCTTCCTCCCTCAACACTCTCTTAACACAATCCCAAACGCCTTTATAAGTACTATTACCCAACTGCAGTCTCTGTTTCACCATATCCATTGGCGTAAAAACGGCGTCGCTCGCCACAGTCGCGAACACTCCAGAAATCGCATGGGCCGCCGAGTTGTTAGGGTTCCCAGCGGAAAAATACTTTTTCGCAATTTCGTAGACAGAGAAGTAAACGGCGTGAGCCGGACCGGCGCCGAGGCCCATGGCGGCAATGCCACGGTAGAGCGCCGATGGACCCTCGATTTTTATTATTGATTTAATGGCTTGCCGCAGACCGACCGGTTTGATGGGACAAGGCCTTAGGGCTTGCATATGTGTCTTGACAGTGTCGACCGGGAACATGGCCATGTGTTCGACCGAACCGGCAATTGAACCGGCGATCATGAATTGCCAGTAGCGGAGGCCATCGTGGGAGGTTACAGGGAGATCGGGTCGGAAATCGGGTCGGAAATCCGGGTTTTGAAATTCGGCAGTGGTAGCTTCCGTGGCCATTTGAAAAAGGAGAAACAATTGATGTTAGTTTGTGATGGTGAAGAGAAGGTAGAAAAAATAGGGTTTTGGAATAGAGCTAGATGGGTTGCAGCCATACAAAGATTTGTGTCATGGGAAGAGAAGAGAAAATTGAATTGAAGTTTTTGTTAAGAGTTGGGAGAAGGTTTTAGGATGGCGTTTTGACAAGTAGCTGGTTAGGGCTCCAAAAAAATTGGGGCAAGGAAAGTATAATTAAATATCTGTTATTTATTCATTTTTAAATCAAATTATAATTATAAATTTACCATTTATTAAACCATAATTTTTTAATTTAAATTGGAATATAATATTTTTATTCACTTAGAAAATGTCAAAATATGTATAGGTGCTAGTTTTGACTTTTGATTGCCCACAATCTTAGGAGATGGGCTCCTATGTCCAAATTTAATGAACAAAACTAAGACTTTTCAATCCAAATCCAAACCAATTCTCATAATTAAACAAAACAGATGACAAATCCCAGAAGAAACCAATTCTGCCGAGTCCAAATTAGACTATGACCAATTTAGCCATGGCCTAAGAATGACAATTTGTTTCAATGCTGATGATGCATGTAACAACAATGTAGATAAGTTTTGAAACAAGCAGCCAACATAAACCGCCCAAACCACTATTGGATGGTCAATTATAATTCTTGGATGTATTACTCAAAAGGTTCTGAGTTCGATTAACCTCTACGTCTACTGGAGAGGTCCCAGAGGATTACTTGAGGTGGGCTCAAGAATTAGAGACTTATCCAGTCGTTAACTTCAAAACATACCGCAAACTGGTCTGGACACTCTGTCCAAATCACAAAGATACAATAGTTTCATACATATGGATGACATTTTCACATATTTCCTGTAGCTGTTTTGCCCTTTCTTCATTTCTTTGACTTCAATGTTCCCCAATCTATAAACTTACGCACAAGCCCCATTATTGCTTCTCTTGTCACCAAACTTCCACCCTTACCTCCTTTCTACTCTCCAACCGGTTTAAAATCTTCCTCAATCAACCTACTGTTTGTCATTTGGTCCATTGCTATGGGGAATGTCAGAAAAGGAACTCCTGCAAAACACCTTCTCTAACAAATTCCATCCGCAATGTACCAAATCCTCCTATACAAGGATGAGAACACCTTCATTGGTCACACCAGGAACTACAGTCCCATTTTACCACAAGCCTCTTCAATTTACTTGTTTCTCCACGGAGTACCCACAGAACCTAACCACCACTACTCCTCAAACCAGCAGCAATTTCTTCCATTTGAGAGCCTGAAACCGAAGAAAACTTCCGAAAGAGACATAAAGAACTGAACTGTTAGGTTTCTGTTTAGCCAATCAATGTAATTGATTTCGTTGTGGGTAGGAGTAATAGAGGAATTATCTCCAAGCTTGAACCAAGGTATAGCAGGGCCAACAGTGTAGATGGGTAACAGAAACTTCGCTCTTAAAACATCAATGGCACAGGGTTCTAGCTCATATATTGAAATGTATAAGAGATATTGTGCTTTATGCACCCACGAAATAATCCTATAGAATTGCTGCACTCTACATGGGTAATTAAGGAATAAGAAATGTTAGTTTTACAAACACACATACAAAGGAGACATACAAAGACAATTTCCACCCTTGATTTTCATGATTTCTCTCTCTCTCTCTCTCTCTCTTTTTCCGTTTTTTCTTTGTTTTTTTCTTCTTACTGATGTCACTTTATAGTCTTCTTTGTATGGGTCTTTGTAAGGATAACATTTTTTTTAAGTAATATAAGGTCACCCTAAACTCTATATTTGAATTAATCACTTCTTTGTCTACACATTGAACGAGACTGATTAACTTAAGCGGTGGCTTGGTAGAAGGGGGGGGGGGGGGGGGGGTGGAATGGGGGAATCCTCGGGGTCCTTGAATACCCTACAAACACAAAGAATTAAGTAAGTCACAAAGTTGTAGGTGACCTCAGGTTTAAATCCAAGAAGTCAACGACAGAAGCAAACCTCTTTGACCACTAGGGCAACCCATTAGGGTTATATGTGTCAATATCAAACTCTTTATTTATTTATTTATCTATTTTTTGCTAAGTAAATTGTATTAAAAAGAAGAGGGATTTACAAAGGCCTACAAAAAAGGTGGCCAACCTACATCGGGACATCCCTCGCATAGGGTGCAAAAAATAAACAAATGCCTAAATTTTGACACTACAAAATTCTCTTGGGAGCTTGTCTAAACCAAGAGAAAAGGGAGATAAGACCCAAGAGAAAGAATCTAGCTAAGAAATGAACAACAAAACACCACCCTCATGACAATCCCCTAGGTTTGGCTCCAAAAAAACACATACAATGAGACACAAAGAAGACTCAAGGCAAAGAAAACAAAGAGAGTGAGGATACATCACAAAAAAGTCTTCATAATAACAACAAGCAAGTCAGTAAGTCTCTCGACGAAAAAACAGTATCTCACCCAATCACATGGTCATCATGCACCACAACAAACTCTTTATGTTACTGGTCCCATTATAATAGTTAATATTTATGGCTTCGTTTGGTTCAAAATTGGGAATACTATTAGTATTCCCAAAAAAGTTAAACAGTAAAATACCCAAAAATTCTCATTTTTTGGAATACTACTTTCAATATTATTCAGTTTTTTTTAAACCCTCTAAATTTGTTAATTTAATTAAATACCCCTAAACTTTTTTTAAAATTACAAAAACACCCCAACAATCCACATTTACCAGATTCCGGCCACCACTACCGGAAAATGGCCGGAATCTGGTAGGATGGCGCACTACCGGCTGAATCTGGACGGTAGTGCGCCGATCTAGCTTTTTCCGACTAGATCCACGAAATCTAGACGGTAGTGCACCGATCTAGCCTTTTCCGGTCAGATCCACGGTGGATCTGGCAGAAAAATGCCAGATCTAAGGCCAAAGATCTGGCTGTTGACGGCCAGATCTTTGGCTGTAACAGTCGATCACGACGACCAACAAACGGTCGTCGTTTGTTGGCCATCATTGAGAGCAAATACGCCAGATCTAGCCGTAGATCTGGCCTTTGCCGGCCAGATCCACCCTGGATCTGGCCGAAAAAGGCCATATCGGTGCATGATCGGCAAGATCCAGCCGATCATGAGCCGATAAGGCGACTCCGGCCACCTCCGGTGGTGGTGGCCGGCTGGGGGTATTTGAGGGTGGGTTGGGGGTGTTTTTATTAACTTTTAATGTTTTATTATAGGGGGTATTTTGTAAAAAAATAAATATAGGGGGTATTTTATTAATTTATAAATCCTACATCGTAATACCAGCCCAATTCAACTTTTTTTTTAACTTTTTTCAAAAAACTTTTCCCAAAACCCCCAAATTTTGAACCAAATGAAGCCTATATATTTGATCTCTTATCAATTGATGCTTCATTTTGCCCTGTGTAAAGTATGGGTGGGCAAAATTTTAGGGTAGAACTGGAACCGACGGGTACTCGGGTATTGGTTTTGGTTTCTACCCAGAACCGACCGTAACAAGGTCGGTTCTGGTTTGGAAAAATTGGAACTTATATTGTACGCTTCTGGTTCCAAATCAAAGAAATCGAAATCGAGAACTCGGACTAAATTGAGATAATATTAAAGAATGGGATTTTTTTTTTTTTTTTGATATTTTGCATGTTTTAAATATATAAGAAAATTTTGGTTTTTTATCTTAGTATCAAAAGTCTTATTAATTTCCTTAAAAGACTTCAAAATATTCTTATTAATTTAATTTTTAAACTTCACTTGTTACTTAATTAAGAAACTAATATACATTAAGACATTTATGTTAAATAATAGTTTTTAAATGTTTATTATCGGTGAAAACAAATAATTAAATACTTATAATCAAACATCAAGTAAATATAAATAAATATATTATTTAATGTTTTGCATTTAAGTCTATCTAGTAGTTAGACATATTCAGTTATCACATAAATTATCAAACACCACTTAAGTGAATTAAGAAAGTTAATTTTTTTTTTTACTTTTTATTCGATGAAAAATCTATGAATAATTTATTTAAATTATTTTGATAATATTATTATTATTTAGTAGCAACAACTACGCATATGTCCAATTAAATAACTCTTTTTATACTTACATCATATGCCAATACTTTTTCACTTTAAAATCTCTACTTTTTAGCATATTATATTCTTCCATAGAACATTACAATTCAACTTGGTATTTATATTTAAGTTTAAAAACATAAAACATTGTTTAAATTGTATTACATAAAAATTATTTAAATAATAATACAGTTAACATTATGTGAGCATATATATCATAATAGAATTTTGGAAGGATGAAACTTGATATGTTATTAACTTATTATGTTATGTTATTTAATGTGTTATGTAATTTTAATTTTGGGAGGATGAAATGGATATTAGGATAGTTGTAATTTTTGTAAAGTCCGCACGGTGTATTTGCCATTTCAGAAAACTGTTAGAGGTGTAATTATAGTTTTTAAGGGTTTATTTGTCATTTTTTTAAAATTTGGGGGGTAATTTATATTTTTTTTGATACCCGAAACCGATTCCACTTCAAGCTCCAAATCAAAGGAACTGGCCGGTTCCTATTCCTTATTTCCTTTGCTTTTAGGCGGGTACCTGGACCCGCCCACCCCTAGTGTAAAGTTTATCCATAGGCATTTATTTTTTCAGCTGGGACAATAACAACACAAGTGAAGAACTTGAAGACCAAGACGGAGTCCGGTGCACTTTATATCAAGACTGGGAATGTAGGTAACAGATTGTAGAAATTGATCAGATAGATTTTACCCCTTTTAAAACAATATCATGATGCAAAACAATCTCATATATACCTAACCATCGTAAGACACAAAAAACGATGAAATTGCTCCAATCCAAGAGATTTTGTGTTTTACCACATGGTCAAATTCACAAGTTTCATACAGATGAATCATGAATATTTTTGGAGGCAGCTCTATGCCCACTGAGAATATTGAGCAATGTACCGAATGAAGGATTTGGTGCTTCTGCAATTGCATTTTCATATAATTCCTGGAGATTTTTCGCCCTTTTCCTCATTTCTTTGACTTCGATGCTTTCCATATCCACAAACTTCCGCAAAAGCTCCATTATTGCATCTCTTTTCACCAAAATTTCCACCCTCCTCGTCTCCTTTCTAACTCTCCAACCAATTTTAAAATCTTCCTCGATTGACTTACTATTTGTAATTTGGTCCATTCCTATTGGGAATGACAGAAAAGGCATTCCTGCAAAAACACCTTCTCTAATAGAATTCCACCCACAATCTGTCCAAAAGCCCCCTACACAAGGATGAGATAACATCTTCAATTGGTCACACCAGGGAACTATCAATCCCATTTTACCAAAACCCTCTTTTAGTTTACCTGTTTCTCCACGAACTACCCCCAAGATCCTAACACCGCCACTGCTCGAACCAGCTGCAATTTCATCCATTTGAGTGCCTGAAACCAAATGAAAACCTCCAAAAGAGACACAAAAGAACTGAATTGTTAGGCTGATTGTTTAGCCACTCTATGTAGTTGATTTCATTGTGGTTAGGACTTAAAGATGAATTGTCTCCAAATTTGAACCAAGGTATAGAAGGGCCAGATGGGTAGATGAGTAATAGAATCTTTGCCCTTAAAGCATCAATAGCATAGGGTTCTAGCTCATAAATTGAAGTGATTAAAAGATATTGTCATTTATGCTACCACGAAATAATCCTATAGATATTGTCATTTATGCTACCACGAAATAATCCTATAGAATTGCTGCAACATATATGGGTTTACTCCACTGATATGCAACGGAAAGTCCATCAGACGTGTTGAAGAAACTCCTGGGATGTAGTCCACACGTTCTTCGCCCTTTTCTATAAAAAAAGGTACGGAAAGAAAGTCAATTTAGTTATTATATTGTCACTAACTAAAGTTGATCTATGAGTAACATAACTAATAAGATATTAATACTGATTATGTTCAAAGAGGTTGTCAGTTACATACACTAAAGAATTCTATTTGTGGCTTTGTCCTTTTAAAATGTCCCGGATGAATGCATTAAGGTTGATTACAGATGATCCACCTTCACCTTCCGCAATTGCACCATGACAGGTATCTCTTACTTGTCTTACATTTCTTCTCATTTCTTTTCCCTCATTGCTACTCAAATCCATAAACCTTTGTACAAGATCTGAAATTTCCTCTCTTGTAACTATATTTTGACTTCCAATCTCTTTCTTCACTCTCCACCCAATTTTCCAGTCTTCCACAATTTGGTTACTATTAGGATCTTGATCAAAGCACAGAGGAAATGTAAGCATAGGAACTCCAGCAAATACAGCTTCGAGCGTAGAATTCCATCCACAATGTGTCCAAAAACCCCCCACAGAAGAATGGCATAACACCTTTAATTGGTCACACCAGGGCAGTACTAACCCTTTATGTCCACAAATTTCTTTCAACTGAGAAGCCTCTCCACGAGTCACCCACATGAAACAAACACTACTAGTTTGCAAGCCAGCAAGAATTTCATCCATTTGGGCACTTGAAACAGAGAGGAAGCTGCCTAATGAGATGTAAAGAACAGAATCTGCAGCTTTAGAATCTAGCCATCTTATATAGTCAGGTTCATTGGCACTATTACAATTACTTCCAAAGGCGTCATTTTTAAGTTCTAGGTAAGGTATAGCAGGACCAATATGGTAGACAGGAAACGGAAAAGCTGATATTAAGTTGTTGGTAACTTGCGGTTCAAGCTCGTAGATGGAAGTGAATAGAAGATATTGTGCTTTTGGCACCCTTGAAATGCAATCCAGGAGAAGCTGCAAGACTCCATTGTCATTTTTGTGGAACACTGTTTTAAGGTCCGCTATATTTGATGAAGAAATTCCAGGGATGTAGTCCACATGATCTAACATACACAATGACACAATCTCAATCATTATTTTGCATTTAATAAAATTTTTAGCACAGAAACAGTAAATTCTGCTAGTTCTTATGTATATATATAAAGTTTGCATTTCAACAGTAAATTCAAAGTCCCCAACTAGACGATATGTAATATGCTGACGAGTTACTCTTACCTACCTGGCAGGTTCAAGACTGCAAGATGTTCTTTTGAGAACTGATAAAAATGATAGAGCAAAGAGAAATATAATGTTGACGCTGTCCAAAGTGCAGCCACTGGAATATTCCTTCTAGTCCCCAGATTGATTGGCCACCTTAACTCAAGATCTGCAATGATGGCAGTCACAGGTGGTTCAAGCCGATCAAGAAGCTGTTCAAAAGGAGCTTCCATCTTTGTCATGACAGCTTCATAGAAGCCAGGAAATTCTTGTGCCCTAACCCTCTCAGATGGGATGACATTAGGAATTGTTCTGAAGCGTATGTTATCAGGCCTAGGATTGGAGCCGATTAATCCTAGCCACTCTTCTGTGACAACAAAGGTGATGATAATATCTTGTTTTCTAGAAACTAACAATTTGCAGAGGTTCATCAAAGGGTTGATGTGGCCTCGGCCTGGATAAGGCATCGCAACCACATGACAGATGGCGGTAGAGTACATCTCTCAGTTGGGCTGTTTATCTTGGTAGAGTTTGGAAGAACAAGAGGTGCGTCCTTTATCATCTTCTAAAGTGAGCTCAGGATAACGTTTTAAGATAAAAACAGATTACTTCTGGTTTTGAAAAATTACAGATAAGATGAAATAAAAGAAAATGCTTGTATAATATTTTGTGGGTCAATTTGTGATGAAGTCATATGCATCGTATTTAGAACCGACTTACAAATGTATGGCCAGTATTCCTTTTACCACCTTTTTGACCAGAAATCAAGGATTTTAGGTAAATTGCCCTCATGGAACTGCCAATAATCCAGGAAGAAGACAAGATATTTTTTCAGCTGATTCAAAATTTACACCAGCAGGTGAGTTTTAAGAAATAAATCAAAGTCAGATACCCTAGATAACAGAATCTAGCAAATGCTTAGTGACAACTGTATTCGACAGAAAAACTTTCGACCAAATTATTTTAGCCACAGAAGTATGGTCCCTGGCTGATGGTTTTTCTAAGAGGTGATTAATGAGATGAAATATATAATATGATCAATGGTTATGTCCTTGTGAAATGTCTTGAATGAATGCAGTAAGGTTGATTACAGATGATCCGCTTTCTGTGGTAGCTCCTTGACAAATATCTCTAAGTTGTCTTGCTTTTCTTCTTATTTCTATACCCTCATCGCTATTCAAATCCATAAACCTTTTTATAACTTCAGCAATTTCTTCTCTTGTCAAAAATTTTTGAGTTCCAATCTCTCTCTTCACCTCCCATCCAATTTTCCAATCTTCCACAATTTGGTTACTGTTAGGATCTTGATCCAAAAATAGGGGAAAAGTAAGCATAGGAACCCCAGCAAAAACAGCTTCTAGAGTGGAATTCCATCCGCAATGTGTCCAGAAACCACCTACAGAAGAATGGCACAACACCCTTAATTGGTCACACCAAGGCAGTACCAACCCTTTATCTCCACAAATTTCTTTCAAACGAGAAGCTTCTCCACGAGCCACCCACACGAAATTAACATTGCTATTTTGCAAGCCAGCAAGAATTTCATCCATTTGCGTACTTGAAACAGAGAGGAAGCTGCCTAATGAGATGTACAGTACTGAATCTGCTGGTTTAGAATCTAGCCACTGTATATAGCCATCATCATTAGTACTATTACTAGTTCCATAGTTGTTTTGCTCAAGTTCTAGGTAAGGTATAGCAGGGCCAATAGGGTACACAGGAAAAGGAAAAGTTTCCCTTAAATTGTTGGTAACTTGGGGTTCAAGCTCGTAGATAGAAGTGAATAGAAGATATTGTGCTTTTGGCACCCTAGAAATGCAATCCAGGGCAAGCTGCAACACTCCATGATCATTTCTTTGGAACACTGCTTTAAGGTCCGCTAGATTTGATGAAGAAATTCCTGGGATGTACTCCACATCATCTATCTCGCACACAATGACACAATTTCATCAATATTTAGGGTTTAATAAGAGTTTAAGCACAGTAGATTAAAAAACCAAGAAGGCATAAACATATCAATTGATAAAAACAACAGTTCATGGGAATTGTTAGAAATTTGCTTGTTTTTGGATATTTAAGTGCCTTGTATCCATTAATTGAAATCAAGAAGGCATAAACATATCCACTAATTAGTTTGCCTTTTATATTTGGGATATCAGTTTGAATGTGTAGCATATTCAATTCAAAATCTCGAGATTTAGCATACGTACCTAGGAAATCAAAGATTGAATCCTGTTCTCTTGAGAACTGACAAAAATGATAGAGCATACAGAAAAATGATATTGACATGGTCCAAAGTGCAGCCACTGGAATTTTCCTCCTACTACCGACACCGATTGCCCATCGTACCTCTATATCGCCAATGATGGCAGTCACCGGTGGTTCAAGATGGTCAAGCAGCTGCTCAAATGGAGCTTCCATCTTTGTCATGACAGCTTCATAGAAACCAAGAAAATCTTGAGCTTTAAGCTTCTCAGGCGGGATGACATTAGGTATTGTTCTGAAACGAATGTTATCAGGCTTAGGATCGGCGCTGATGTAGCCTAGCCACTCTTCGGTGACAACAAAGGTGATGACGATATCTTGATTTTTTGCCGTTAATAACTTGCAGAGATTCATCATGGGGTTGATATGGCCTCGCCCTGGAAAAGGCATTGCAACCACATGACAGATGGCGTTTTCTTCCATGTTGTTTGAGTTCATAGAGGCGAAATTGACTGTTTATCTTGGCATAGTTGGGAAGAAGAAGAGTTGCATCTTTTAATATTTAGAGAAAGTTGAAAGTAAAGTAGGCTCAAGTTAACTTTTTTCATCTAACAGCATATTACTCTTGGTATGAATAATTGCAGATAAGATATAAAATGAAGAAAAGAAAAAAGCTTTAACAGTGTCAGCCATTAACTGTCCTGTTTCCGGGTCTTTCTTCCCTTCTCTGTTTTTTCTATTAATTTTCAAAGCAAACCATCACAGACAGGGTCAAATATTTTATTTATCCATCTCTTTCTTGCGGCAATCACGAAGGCCAGACCCATGCTTGTATTTTAGTATTAAAGTCATGGAAAACAATGATGATTATTTTGAATTGTGCACATGGTAGTGTTTATTATTGCAGCCTCAGGCTTGACTTCGATTGGTTCAAAATTTTAGATTTTTAAAAATTTTTTATTGAAAAAATTAAAAAAAAGTTGAATTATACAATTATTACGGTGTAAGATTTATAAATTAATAAAATATTTTTTATATTTATTTTTTTATAAAATATTAAAAATTAATAAAAACACTCTTAATTTATCCTTAAATACGGACAGTCGGCCACCATCGTCGGAGAGTGATCGGAGTCACCGTTTCGGTTTATGACCGACTGGATCTTGTCGGTCGTGCGTTGATAAAGTCTTTTCCGATCAAATACACGGTAGATCTGGCCGACAAAGGCCAGATCTGGCCTGTATTTGCTATTCAACGACGGCCAACAAACGGTCATGGTCAACGATGACCGTTTGTTGGTCATCGTTACCGACTGGTTACAGCCAACGACCAGATCTTTGACCTTAGATCTGGCATTTTTCTAGTCAGATCCACGGAAAAGGCTAGATCGGCGCACTATCGGCTGAATCTTACCAGATTCTGACCATTTTCCGACAGTGGTGGCCGGAATCTGGTAAATGTAGATTATTGGGGTGTTTTTGTAATTTTTTTTAAAAATACTTAGGGTTATTTAATTAAATTAACAAATTGAAGGGGTTTAAAAAATGTTGAATAATATTATGAGTTTTTAAGTATTTTACTGTTTAACTTTTTTGGGAATTCTAAAAGTAGTATTCCCAATCGACAACCAAACGAAGCCAAGATACCCAACATCCAACAATCACCCTTTTTAATTTATTTTCTTTATTAGGGGTGTTCGGATTAGTTTATGCGTGATTAAACTAATCTTTTAGAATTTTAAAGTTAACGGTCAAGCAAATCTCTAGTGCCTACCCTTTATTAGTAATCGTAGGGATTTGAACTCAAAACTTTTTAAGTAACGTATCTAAGAGTCTCCAACAAACTATCAAATTGCCTAAAGGTACTTAATGATTGGTTTCATGACTAAACAACATGATAAACTTTTATAACAGTTTTATTTATAACATGGTCGTCAGTCTTGATGATTTGATCAATAAATATACACACAGCTACTCAATAGTTATGTGACCTTGTGAAATCTCCTTAATGAAAGCATCAAGATTTTCTCCAGATGTTCCACCTTTTGCCGTTGCTCCATCACAAATTTCTCTAAATTTTCTTGCTCTTTTCCTCATTTCTTGTACCTCAATGCTTTCTTTATCCATAAACTTTTGCACAATCTCGGCTATTTCTTCTCTACTCACCGAATTTTCATCTCCACCTCTTCCCCTTAATCTCCACCCAATCTTCCAATCTTGCACAATTTTCTCACTATTTGGAACTTGATCATAAGTTATAGGAAATGTAATCATTGGAATGCCAGCAAAAAGAGCTTCAAGAGTAGAATTCCACCCACAGTGAGTCCAAAAGCCCCCGACAGAAGAATGGCACAACACCTTCAATTGGTCACACCAAGGCACTACCAATCCCATATCACCACAACTCTTTTGCAATCTACAAGTTTCTCCTCGCGCAACCCACAGGTATCGAACACCACTATTTTTCAGTCCAGCAGAAATTTCATCCATTTGTTCACTTGAAACTGAATGGAAGCTCCCCAATGATACATACAAGACTGAACCAGTAGGTTGAAAATTTAGCCATTCTTGATAGTTGGGACCATCAGGACTAATATTTGTGCAGAAATTGTCTTTCAATTCGAAGTAGGGTATCACAGGGCCAATGGGATAAATGGGAAAAGAAAATTTCGTTTCGAGAGTACCAAAGACTTGGGCTTCAAGCTCGTAAACAGAATTGAATAGTAGATATTGAGATTTTTGCACCCATGAATGACCTTTTAAGGCAAGCTGCATGACTCCTCTACCACTTGCACCGTAGATAGTTCGAATGTCTGATACATCAGTTGAAGAAACTGCTGCTGGAATGTCCAAAATCTCGTCTCCTTTTCCTATCCCACACAGCCAGCCATATGAATAAGTTACTATGAATGTACTTGGCAGTATAGTAAATCAACATTAGAGAATAGCTACACAGTCAGGGTAAGAAACAGAAGAGAAGCTGAAAGCAAATCGAATTGTATTTTACTACCTAGCAAATCAGCCAGTGAATGCTGATCTTGTATGGTGCCAAAATAATGTAGCTTCGAAAAAAATGTTGCCGATGTAGTGCAAAGCGAGGCTACGGGAATATTCCTGCAATTACCAATGCGGATTGCCCAGAAAAGCTCGGAATCAGTTATGATGTTAGTCACTGGCGGGTCAAGCCGATCAAGGAGCTGCTCGAAGGGAACTTCCATTTTTGTCATTACAGCTTCATAGAATCGAGGAAACTCCACACCTCGAACTAGCTCGGAGGGGATGACATTTGGTATTGAAGCAAACCCCAAGTTGTCAGGCTTAGCATCAGAGCCAATGAAGCCAAGCCATTCTTCGGTAACAACAAATGTAACGAGGACATCATTTGTTTTAGAAGCTATTAGCTTGCAAAGATTCATCATGGGATTGATGTGGCCTCGACCGGGAAGAGGCATTGCCACCACATGGCGGACGGCAGTTGGTTTCAGATTGATTGAAGGATCCATGTTCAGAGTCTGAATGCAGTGAAGGTTTCGATTGATTTTGAGATGAGCTAGCTTTATTGATGAATTTTGTTGGTTTACAGTGTTCAATTATTGGCTGACTTCTGAAAAGACAAAGAGCTCTTAATTAAGAAGAATTCATATTTTTATAAATTGAGAGCCCCCACAAGAGAAATACATAATGGGAAAGTCTCAGGGAAGGATCTCAAGAAATAAAAAATGCAGAGAGCTAGCTACCTTAACGGATATATAATTGAAAAGTTTGATGTCTTAGCTGTACTTTGAGCCAACGTTTGAATCAAATATATTTTTATTCATCCTCTGTTTCTTTGTATATATATTCATGCAGATTCAGATGAAAAACTTCTGCAGGCGTTTATCGTTTGGCAGTACAAGAATGCAATGATGGAGGCATTAATTAGTTCCCCATTTTCAGTTCTTAACGTTAATTAGTCTTCTCCAAATGAAGCTGACAAAGTTTCTTTTAACTTCTTATTGGCATCCCTTTTTGAATGACTTTAATAGGAATGAATTTGGGATGCAGCAGGGAAAGTGAGATATATATACAGATAAATGGTTACTGCATATACAATCAAATGTTTGGTGAGCTAAACAAGAGCTTGCAAGTTGTAGCACTTTCTCCTATGTAAATTAATTTTCTGAAGGTAACATTTTCGAATCTCTGAAGCACATGCTAGTTTGGTAATTATCATCAATAATTAATTAACGAGCGTTTTGATTGATGCATTAATTAACTCTTATGCATACTGTCTTAAGCAATGAAAAGAGTCAGAGTAATCCCAAAGGGTTTGACTTGATGGTCTAGGAGTTTTGCTCTATTCCTTGAGTTTTTAGGATCAAAACCTTGGGGCACTTACTATTATGACTTACCTGGTCCTTTGAATTTGTAAGGCATTCAATAAACCCCGGAGATTAGTTGATGTGCATATAAGTTGGCCTGGACACCCTAATACCAAAAAAAAAAAAAAAAAGCCAAATGGAAATGAAAATGTGAGTTGCCAAGGAAGAGATCAAAGTATCCTGATCCTCAATTCCCTAAAACTATTTGCTTGGACACAAAGTGGGCATTAAGTCCAATATCAAAATGCAATCCGTCACTTTGGAAGTGCGAAGAAAGGAGGCAGAATGAGGGAAAGAACAGAAAATGGGTTATTTTAGATTTGATGAGCTCACAACCAACGGTGAATTTTCATCCGATTTTAATGAAATTCCAGCATGTCGCTAATAATGATCTAAAATATATATCCAACGGTTTGAATCGTCATATTTTATATTATTTTGCTTCACGTTAAGATTAATGCTAATAGAGGTGGGAAAAATGGGCCGGTCAGGTGGGTCAACCCTAACTCGGCTCGATTGAACCCAAGCTCAACTTGACTCGACTCGATGACCTACGCAGGTTGATCTTTTTTCATTGAAAAAAAAAACCCCGTCAGGCCCCCTAACCAAAGGGGAAATAAAAAGAAAAATTAGTTTTTTTTGGTGGGTCGGCTCAACCCAGCTCGCACAAAAACCCACTGGGTTAGGGTTACCAAGCCAGGCCAGGTTGGCCCTTTTGAAAAAGAGGGGGGCCTAACCTAGCTTGCACTCGCTGGCGGGCCGGGTTAGGTCCGGCCCGCAAATTGCCCAGGCCTGCCGCGGGTCGGGCCACTTTTCCACCTTTAAATGCTAACCACTTTTGAGTGAAGAATTTATTGTTTGTATGTCCTCTTATCATTATCTATTTAGCAAAAACTGTCGCATAGAGATAAAAGGCCATGGGTCATGAACTTCTTTTCTCGGAGAAGAAGCAATGACGGTAAATGAGGAATAAGCACCAACTAACTTTGTGCCAGCACCCGTAGTAATATAGAGGATACAAGCGTTATATGCAATGATTGGGCGCAAAGCGTTTATAGGTGGCTTTTTAAGTACACCCTCAAATCCCATCACTCAACCTTGGACAGGCAGTGGAAACTATCAAGCTAGAGTATGGTAATGGCAGAGGGAATTTCCGATGGACTATGAAAAGCATAGAGATCGGAAAGAAAAGCACTCTACTGAGCTAACATTGATACTGAGAGACAAAAACTAGGAGAGCGAATGGGATTAGATACCCCACTAGTCCTTCCTAGCCATAAAGAATGGATACTAGGCGTGTGCGTTTTCTACTTTTGCATTATTCACATAAAATGAAAAATTAGAAAAATTGCAATAAATGAAAAACCCATAAAGAAAGCAATAATGTAAATATAAGTTTTTAAATGTACGTAAACTTTAAGATGTTCTGCCTTGAGTTTGCTCTTGGTGTTAAGAAATGTCCCTAATGAAGGATTTGATGTCAATTTCAGATGATCCATCTTCTGAAATTGCATTTTGGCACATCTCTCCCAGTTCTTTCGCCCTTTTCCTCATTTCTTTAACTTCAATGCTTTCCGTATCCATAAACTTGCGCACAAGCCTCTTCATTGCATCCCTTGTCACCAAATTTTCCACTCTCGTTTCCTTTCTAACTCTCCAACCAATTTTCAAATCTTCCTCAATTAACTTGCTATTTATAATTTGGTCCACTCCTAGAGGGAATGTAAGGAAAGGAGCTCCTGCAAAAACACCTTCTTTAATAGAATTCCACCCACAATGTGTCCAAAATCCCCCAGTACAAGGATGAGATAACACCTTCAATTGGTCACACCAGGGAACCAACAATCCCATTTTACCACAGGCCTCTTTCAGTTTACCTGTTTCTCCACGAACAGCCCACAAGAACCTAACACCGCTATGGCACAAACCAGCAGCAATTTCATCAATTTGAGTGCCTGAAATTGAAAGATTACTTCCAAGAGAGACATAAAGAACTGAACTGTTAGGTTGGCTGTTTAGCCACTCTATGTAGTTGATTTCATTGTGTCTAGGACTTAATGAGGAATTGTCTTCAATCTTAAACCAAGGTATGGCAGGGCCAACCGTGTAGATGGGTATCTGAAACTTTGCTCTTAAAGCATCAATGGCATAGGGTTCTAGCTCATATATTGAAGTGAATAAGAGATATTGTGCTTTATGCACCCACGAAATAATCCTATGGAATTGCTGCAATATATATGACTCGTTGCCACTGATGAGCGATGGAAAGTCCATCAGACGTGTTGAAGAAACTCCTGGGATGTAGTCCACACGTTCCTCGCCCCTTTCTATCAAAAATAGACATAAAGAAAATTAATTATATCCGGATTTGAAATTACAATTATATGAACATTTATTGTTATATATATCATGGTTGATACTCTTTTTTTCCACAGTTGCCTTCTTCAATTGTTAATGTATACAAATGTGTGTGATTTTATCTGCAAAGACGGTTTAAAATGCATCAACTCCTTTGCAGATAAATGAAACTCAAAGCTATTGTAATCTTTTTTCACCAACTAAATTTGATCTATGAGTGCCATATCTAAAAATCCCACGTCCCAACTCCATTTTGCACCTTAAATGGGTGAGAAAAATTAGAAAACTGTATATCCCAAGAACAAATAATGAAGAAAAACAAGGTTTTTGTAGCCTGTCTCACCTAACAAGTCAACTGGGTAGTGTCCATTTTGCACTAAAAGGTCGAAATGTTGAAACACCGAAAAGATCATAGCTGACATAGTCCAAAACGACGCCACAGGAATATTCCTCCGATTCCCAACACTGACAGCCCAATACAAGAAACTATCAGCAATTATCATAGTAGCCGGCAGCTCAAGTTGATCGAGGAGAAGTTCAAAAGGACGCTCCATTTTCGTCATAACAGCTTCCATGAACTCCTTCATGTTGCCTGGTCGATCTCGCTCCGATGGGATCACATTTGGTATTGAAACCAAGCGTATTTTTTCCGGCATATTCTCGGAGCTGAGGAAGCTGAGCCATTCTTCGGTGACTACAAAGGTTATAAGTATGTTGTCGTTTCTTAAAACTAGTAGCTTTCAGAAATTGATGATGGGGTTCATGTGGCCTCGACCAGGATACGGCATGCACACCACATGGCAGAAGGTGTTTTGCTCAGATACAACAAGGTTTTTCATGTCTGGAATGTGATTGAACAACCTTTGATCAATTCGGGGCTTGCCTGAGATTGAATTGGAAATACGAAACTACTGAGTTGAAAGAATCTAGATAGCGTATGAGCCAAAGCAAGAGATTTAGAAAGAGTTAGGCAGAGAAGAGTAGATAATGCAGAGGTAAGAAACGTGATTGAACAGTTGGAGAGGTGTTTTCAGAAGAATAATTATTTACATGTGCTGGCATGAATTTGAAACGCTTAATTGTTTCTATAATCAATAGATGAGGATTTGCAAGTAGCACCTTTTCCTATGTACTTTAATCACTTATCAATGACAGTGTGCTAATAAATGATATGAGGGTTGTTTTCTATAATGAATTTAATTTAAAGATTGAGATTGCTTGTATCTCTTACTTTCTTTCAAGTCAGTGTAGTATTTGTATTAGTTGAAGTTTTTGGTTAAAATTATTTGGTGATCCTTATTTTAAGGAACTGTTGCTGCTTTATGTATGTTGTGGTTTAATTAAGGGATGGTGCGTCAGATGTTTATATATTTTGTTAGTCATGTATATTGTATTGACGCATATGAAAATATAAAATACCTTCAGCTCTCGTCTGTTTTTTCTTCTGTTTTTATTTCCTCTGTTTCTCTTGATTTGCTTCCTTACTGCATAAATTTGTCTTGCTTCATCAGTCAAATTCATTCTCAGCCTTGAAAACATTTAACACATGAGGAGGGTTTACAATCTAAATCTATAATGAGATTAGCACATAGATAATTCACCTTAGGAGGGTGTTATATATATAAATTAATGTGAAATAACCCTCATTATCATATTATTAGCAACATTTACTGGTACCTGCTTATTGATCCATCCAAGCTAGTCTTCAGTAACAACGAAGGTGATGGCAATATCTTGTGATTTTGAAGCTAGTAATTTGCAGAGATTCATCATGGGGTTGATGTGGCCTCGACCTGGAAAAGGCATTGCCACCACATGGCAAATGGCAGTTTGGTGCACACTGTTGACAGCATTCATCATGTTTGGGGTCTTAAAAAATTGCTCATTTGCTTGCATTTACTCCTGATTGGAGATGCACGGACGTCTTATTGAGTGATCAGAGAAAGTTACTTCCTGGCCTGCTTTACCAGGGCCCAGAAAATTAATTTTATGAGATCTGGCGCTATATATATAATTTATTCTTACGTAACTAGGTTTTAACGACCACCAGAGTATAAGAATCAAAAGGTTATCGGAAAGAGATCATCAGAGCCGACCAAGTACACAGTAGGCAACTAACTTAATTGCTTTGTTTGGAGTGGATTTGTGAAATATCCTTAAGAAAAGCATCAATGTTACTTATAGATGATCCACCCTCAGGCTTCAGCAACTGCTCCTCGACAAATTTCTTTAAGTTCTCTAGCCCTTTTACTCACCACCTTCCTCTCAGTACTATTCATATCCATTAACCTTTTCACTAGCTCTGAAATCTCTTCTCTTGTCACCAAACTTTCACTCCCAACCTCTCTCCTCACTCTCCATCCAATCTTCCAATCCTCCACAATTCGCTTACTGTTTGGAACTTGATCCATAAAGATTGGAAATGTAAGCATTGGAACACCAGCGTAAACAGCTTCAAGAGTAGAATTCCAGCCACAATGTGTCCAAAATCCCCCGATGGAAGAATGGCACAACACCCTCAATTGGTCACACCAAGGCACTACAATCCCTGCATCATCACAGCCATCTTTAAAGAGAGAAGTATCGCCACGAGCTATCCACAAGTACCGTACACCACTATTGCGCACCCCAGCAACAATTTCATCCTTTTGGGCACTTGAAACTGATAGAAAACTTCCCAATGAGACATACAAGACTGAGGCATTAGGTTGGGAATCCAGCCACTCGAAGTAGTTGGGACGTCCATTGAGATTACTGGTTGTTGTTGATGAAGAGTTGTGTTTGAGTTGAAAGAAGGGTATGGTAGGTCCAATCGTGTACACAGGAAAAGGGAATTGAGCTTTTAAATTGTCAATCACTGGAGCTTCAAGCTTGTAGACAGAAGTGAAGAGAAGATATTGTGCTTTTGACACCCTTAAAACACTTTCCAAGACCCTGTTTAAAACTTTTCTGGTACCTTCATTAGATCCAGTTCCATGCAAAATTGTTGGAAGATCAGCTACCCTTGTTGAAGGAAGTCCAGGGATGTAGTCAACAAGCTCGTTTCCCCGTTCTGAAAACCCAAGATAAGATGCAAATTAACCAAGGAAATGATAATTAAATGCGCAATCAGTATTAATATATGTCTTAGCTAATTAATTAAGGAGCCTTATTTGTTATAAATAGCTTTAATAATCTTACCGTATATTTGAAAACTTGGTCGTAGTGATAATTATAATTAATACTATTCTTCCCAAATGTGTCAGCGTATAACTATAATAATCCTTAAGTTAATATATATCTTTACTGTATGGAAATAGAACTGAATGAAAATTAGATCGTGATCTGAATGATATTAAGAGAAAATTAACAGGGAAAATCTGGTATACGCACCTGATAATTCAACTGAGAAATGCCCCTTTTTGTCTAACAGCTCACGATAATGGAAAACAGAAAATACGGACGCAGACATTGTCCAAAGCGTAGCCACAGGAATGTTTCTGCGCTTGCCAACGCTAACAACCCAAGGCATGAAAGTATCAGCTATAATAGCACTTACTGGGGACGCGGATTCAACCTCATCCAACACCTTCTCAAATGGCGCTTCCATCTTTGTGAAAACAGCTTCCAGGAAGGCAAAAAAGTTATTGGCACGAACAAGCTCAGAGGGAATTACGTTAGGCACGGTAGCAAACCGGATGTTTTCCGGCTTGGTTGCATAACCAATGAAGCCAAGCCACTCTTCAGTGACAATAAAGGTGATAAGAATATCAGGGCGTCTTGAAACCAGCAGCTTGCAAAGGTTCATCATTGGATTGATGTGGCCTCTACCAGGATAAGGTAGGGCCACCAAGTGGCAGATCTTCATGGATTGATGATCCATATCTGATATGGCTTATTTCAGAAGATTAGAGGAACTGGGGACTTGATTAATTTGCTTGTTGAGGGATTTGTTCACCGGCTGCTGCTTTTGAATTAGTCAAGCTCTTGTAACACGTTTGTTTATATATATATAAACGTTTGTCACATGGAAAAGTTTATTGGACTTCCCATTTTTCTTGCTTGTCTATTGCATATGTCATGCATCAGGCCTTACGACATACAGAAGAACCAATAAAAAAAGATAAAATATTCGGCTTAATTCCAAAGGCCATTATGAATGCATATAGTTCAACACTATTGGCATAAATTAATTGGATACCAAACAAGAAGACAATTTAATATATGCTCACACAAGATGCTAGTATAATTAACAGAAATTACAATCGATTTCGTTTATCTGTGTTAAATCATAAGAGCCGATTGAGTAGAAAATACACCAATTTAATTGTTTTATTTAGAGTGGCTTTATGAAATATCCTTAAGAAAAGCATCAATATTAGTAATAGATGATCCACCTTCTGCAGTTGCTCCCTGACAAATTTCTTGAAGTTTTCTAGCCCTTTTGCTTAACACCTTCCTCTCAACACTATCCAAATCCATAAACCTTTGTACTAGCTCTGAAATTTCTTCTCTTGTCACCAAACTTTCACTACCGACCAGTTTCTTTACTCTGTATCCAATCTTCCAATCGTCTACAATTTGCTTACTATTTGGAACTTGATCAACAAATATTGGAAAAGTAAGCATTGGAACTCCAGCATAAACAGCTTCAACGGTGGAATTCCACCCACAATGAGTCCAAAATCCCCCGATAGAAGAATGGCACAACACCCTTAATTGGTCACACCAAGGCACTACAATCCCCATGTCATTTCTTCCATCATTAACCCGACAAGTGTCACCACGGGCTACCCACAAGTACCTGACACCGCTCTTGCGCACCCCAGCAACAATTTCATCCATTTGGGCATTTGAAACCGATAGAAAACTTCCCAATGAGACATACAGGACTGAGCCGCTGGGTTGGCAGTCCAGCCACTGGAGGTAGTTTGGACCACTGAGACCAGTAGGACTTATTGATGAAGAATTGTCGTTGGGTTGAAAGTATGGTATGGTAGGTCCAATGGGGTAGACGGGGATAGAAAATTGTGCTTTTAAATTCTCAATGACTTGAGCTTCGAGCTTGTAGACTGAGGCGAAGAGAAGATATTGAGCTTTTGACACCCTTAAAACACTTTCCAAGACCCTGTTCAGAACTTGTCTGCCAATTTCATTAGTTCCAGTTCCATGCAAAATTGTTGGAAGATCCACTATTCTTGTTGAAGGAAGTCCAGGGACGTAGTCAACAATCTCAATTCCCCGTTCTGAAAGGCCACATGATAAAGATGCAAATTAACTTAGGAATTCACAATTTTAGAGGGTGTATATGAATTATATGGATAATGTGATTATATGGTTAACAAAATGATATATATAAATGAAAAACTCTTGCTGAACAAATATTTCTTTGGGGCAACTAAACGCACCTGACTGTTCAACTGGTAAATGGCCATTTTTAGGTAGGAGCTCATGATGATGGAGAAACGAAAATACAGATGCAGACATTGGCCAAAGCGAAGCTACAGGAATGTTCCTGCGGTTGCCAACATCAACAGCCCAAGGCAGGTTAGTATCGGCTATAATAGCAGTCACTGGGAACTTAAGCTCATCCAAAAGCCTCTCAAATGGAGCCTCCATCTTTGTTGAAACAGCTTCCAAGAAGCCAGGCATATTCAATGCACGAACAAGCTCGGAGGGTATTACGTTGGGCACAGTAGCGAACTGGACATTGTCCGGCTTGGTTTCGGAACCGATGAAGCTCAGCCACTCTTCAGTGACAACAAAGGTGATGAGAATACGAGGTTGTCTTGAAACAAGCAGCTTGCAGAGGTTCATTATGGGATTGATGTGGCCTCTACCAGGATAAGGCAAGGCAACTACGTGGCAAATCTTCATGCTTGATGTCTTTGTTTCGGATGGATCCATATATTCTTAGAATATTACAGCAACTGTGTGGAAACTGGAGAGTCTATAAGAGAACTGAAGGAGGAAGAAAGGTAAATAGGCATCCTTTAAGGAGATTAAATTACTAATTAAATACCTTTGTATGTTATAAATTCGACAATAAGTCAATAATTGACGTGATCGATGTAGCTTTTTTAATTATTACTATGTATAATATTCTTCTGGGCAAATACTAAAAAAAAAAAAAACTTTTCACCACAAAAGCAGAAAGCTGAGCAATAAACAGAAAATTTATTTCTTTGTTCGATATATAAATCTTAGTTTCATTAATTATTCAAACAATCAAGGTCCTAATATCTCCAACATAAGAAACAAATGGCGCCCTGGGTACTCCAAATCATGAGAGTGGACAGGGTACATTAAACTTACTTGCTTATTCTGAGTCATGGATCTGTGAAATATCCTTAAGAAAAGCATCAATGTTACTTATAGATGATCCACTTTCAGCAACTGCTCCTTGACAAATTTCTTTAAGTTCTCTAGCCCTTTTACTCATGTCCTTCCTCTCAATACTATTCATATCCATAAACCTTTTCACTAGCTCTGAAATCTCTTCTCTTGTCACCAAACTTTCACTCCCAACCTCTCTCCTCACTCTCCATCCAATCTTCCAATCCTCCACAATTCGCTTACTGTTTGGAACTTGATCCATAAAGATTGGAAATGTAAGCATTGGAACACCACTGTAAACAGCTTCAAGAGTAGAATTCCAGCCACAATGTGTCCAAAATCCCCCGATGGAAGGATGACATAAAACCCTCAATTGGTCACACCAAGGCACTACAATCCCTGCATCATCACAGCCATCTTTAAAGAGAGAAGTATCGCCACGAGCTATCCACAAGTACCGTACACCACTATTGCGCACCCCAGCAACAATTTCATCCATTTGGTCACTTGAAACTGATAGAAAACTTCCCAATGAGACATACAAGACTGAGGCATTAGGTTGGGAATCCAGCCACTCGAAGTAGTTGGGACGTCCATTGAGATTACTGGTTATTGTTGATGAAGAGTTGTGTTTGAATTGAAAGAAGGGTATGGTAGGTCCAACTGGGCAG
The DNA here is from genome assembly GCF_008641045.1 of Pistacia vera. Classification (NCBI taxonomy): domain Eukaryota; kingdom Viridiplantae; phylum Streptophyta; class Magnoliopsida; order Sapindales; family Anacardiaceae; genus Pistacia; species Pistacia vera. The sequence continues at coordinate 485,442 of NW_022196022.1, read as the reverse complement.
ACGGGGAAAGGAAACTCCGTTTTTAACTGGTCAAAGACTTGATCTTCCAGCTTGTAGAATGAAGTGAAGAAAAGATACTGTGCGTTTGACACTCCTTCAACACATTCCAAGGCTCGGTTTAAAACTTTTCTGGTACCTTCATTAGATCCAGTTCCATGCAAAATTGTTGGAAGATCAGCTACCCTTGTTGAAGGAAGTCCAGGGATGTAGTCAACATGCTCCTCTCCACGTTCTAAAAAATATATATATATATATATGCAAACAGAGGAATGTTTAAGAAGCATTTTATATCCTTTAGGTTAAAATTAAGAAAATACTATCTGCTCTAGAAAGTATATATACATATATATGGTTATTATTATTATTTGTAAATTGTTTTTTCTTCTGCAATACGGACGTAGTCCAGTTGTAAAAGATGACAGCAAGTGCACATAAATCCATGCTATGATCATTATTGCACTGATTTTTTCCCTGGACCATTCCAGCTATGTATAATTTTTAGTTTAAGAGAAGAAAATGTTATGTTCTTGCTCTCATCTTTTCTAATGTGTAAACTCAAACTGAAGTGAAAAACGCATAAAAAATATATAGTTTATACGCACCTGAAAGTTCAACTGGGAAATGCCCATTTTTAAGAAGAAGCTCATGATGATGAAAAACTGAAAATACAGATGCAGACATTGGCCAAAGCGAAGCCACCGGAATGTTCCTCCGGTTACCAACATCAACAGCCCAACGCATGTAAGAATCAGCTACGATAGCAAACACTGGGAACTCTAGCTCATCCAGTAGCTTCTCAAAAGGAGCTTCTATCTTTGTGGAAACAGCTTCCAAGAAGCCAGGAAAGTCCTTGGCGCGATCAAGCTCCGACGGTATAACATTGGGAACAGTAGCGAACCGGACGTTCTCCGGCCTGGTTTCGGAACCAATGAAGCCAAGCCACTGTTCAGTGACGACAAAAGTGATGAGAATATGAGGTTGTCTTGAAACTAGTAGCTTGCAGAGATTCATCATGGGATTGATATGGCCTCTACCAGGATAAGGCAGGGCCAGTACCTGGCAGATCTTCATGCTTGATGTTTTGGTTTGGGATTGAGCCATATGCGATCAATGGATTCTGAGAATTTCAATACTGCAAACTGTGTGGAAGTTTGATAGTCTAGCTAGAAGAGACCTTTATAAGGAGTAGGTCAAAGAGACTGCCTTACAGTTACCAAAAAGAAAAAGACTTCCTTACAGAAGATTAATTGGCCTAAATACCCTCAATATTAAGTGGGTGGCTCCAAGCCAACGTAAAGTTGCATACGGCATTCTGATTTTGAAGCAAGAAGTTGGACCAAAAGTATAAATTCTGTATACAAAACTTTCGCTTCCAACTTCTCTTTTTACTCTCCATCCAATCTTCCAATCCTCCAAATTTTGCTTACTGTTTGGAATTTGATCCGCAGAAAGTGGAAAAAGTAAGCATTGGAACTATGATATAAACATCTTAGAACCGAGGTTCTAAGTTTCAATCTCTATGACTACTAATAAAGGATAGTCATTGAAAACTTATCTAACTATTAATTTCAAGATTTTAAAAAATTAATTGAGGTGTGTAAGCTAGCCTAGACAACCCCAAATTCCAAAATCCACCTGATGGAAGAATGGCACAACACCCTCAATTGGTCACACCACGAGCCACCCACAAATACCTGACCCCACTATTGAGCACTCCCGCAACAATCTCGTCCATTTGAGCGTTTGAAACTGATAGAAAACTTTCCAATGAAACGTACAAGACTGAGCCACTGGGCTGAGATTCCAGCCACTGGAGTTAGTTGAGATCATTGAGACTAGTAGTTATTGAAGAATTGTGGTCTTTGAATTGAAAGTTGGTTATGGTAGGTCCAACTGGGTAGACGGGGAAAGGGAATCGTGCTTTTAATTTGTCTATGACTTGAGCTTCGAGGTTGTAGACGGAAGTGAAGAAGAGATGCAAAACTTCTTTCAGATCAGCTGCCCTTGTTGAAGGAAGTCCGGGGATGTAGTCCACTTTCTCGTCTCCAGGTTCTTAAAAAACCAAGATCATGTGCATCTGTATTTTGTATATCCTATGGGAGTGAAGCCTTGCTTAAAATTAAAAAATAAAAAATCAAGGGCGTTGAACCTAAAAATTTACATATTTATATAATAAATTTATTTTATACTTGGGAAAACTTTATCCTATGATTTCCGTGTTGATTAGATGAATTACTAGAACCTATGCCAATAGAATATTTCACACACACACATATATACGAGAGAAAATGGATCTTGAGTAGAACTATCTTTAGGTGGTTAGTGGTTCGATAGGGGGTTTTTAGTGTATTACTCAAAAGGTTTTAGTTCGAGTCTTTTCTCGGTTACTAATAGGGTTAGTCACTAAAGCTCTTATCTGGCTGATAGTTCTAGGGTCTTAGGAAATTAGTTGAAATGCACATAAGTTGGCCTAAACACCCTCGATCATTGAAAAAAAAAAAAGATCTTGCTTGAGTTCGAGCCTCTCCTCGGTTACTAATAGGAGTAACCACTAGAGCTCTTATTTAGTCTAAAGTTCTAAAATCTCGAAAAATTAATTGAAATGTATATAAATGAGCTCAAACAACCCCAAAAAAAAAAATAAAAATAAAAATAAAAAAAGGATCTTGATTCTTGAGTCTTGACTACGCATTTTGTTGTATTTTAGAATTGATAGATTCGATGCTTTAATGTCATAATAAATCAATACTGTTACGTTAGGTTAAAATTAAGAAGAATACTACACATTGTTTTGTTACTGTTCTCTATTAAGTCTCATGATGACAGCATGTGCACAAAATCCCATGTTATGATCATCAATGCACATGATTTTATAGACCAGACAGGAGCCAGGCAGCCAGCTTTGAATGAGTATGACAAAACTTTCAAGAGAAAAAATGTACGTTAGGTTTCTTGCTCATCTACCCATGGTTATGATTCTAACTGAAATGAAAAACGCTTGTGTTAAACAAAAAACGCACCTGGAGGCCGGAAGTTCAACCGGCAAATGCCCATTTTTAACGACTGACAATTCAGATGCAGTCATGCAGACATTGGCCAAAGCGAAGCTACAGGAATGTTCCTACGGTTTCCAACGTCAACAGCCCAAGGCATGTAAGAATCAGCTATAATAGCAGTCCCCGTGGTCTCAAACTCAACCTCATCCAATAGCTTCTCCAAAGGAGCTTCCATTTTTGTGAAAACAGATTCGAAGAAGCCAGGAAAATTCTTGCCACGTACAAGCTCAGAGGGTATTAAATTGCGCACTGTAGCGAACCGGATGCTGTTGGGCCTGGTTTCGGAATCGCTGCAGCAAAGCCCCTCTTCGGTGACAACAAAAGTAATCAGAAAATGAGATCGTCTTGAAACGAGTAGCTTGCAGAGGTTCATCATGGGATCGATATGGCCTTTACCAGGAAAAGGCAGGGGCGCAGGGCCACTAAATGGAAGATTTTCATGTTTGATGTTTGTGTTTGGGATGGATCCTCAGAATATTATTACAGCACTCCGTAGAAACGACCTCAAAGGAGTAGCTTCCAGAGGTGGGAATTCGGCCCGGGCAGGACCGGTCCTTACCAGGCCCAAGGGGGGAGGGACCGGCCTGGGGTCCAGGCCTGGGACCGGTACTAGGCCTAAGCCTGTTTATTTTTAAAAACCCTTAAAATTACATAGACTCCCTAAAAATTATCAAAAACCTTCTATAATATATCAAATACATAATAAATTCTAAGAGTTACAATATAATTTTATAAAAAAAAATTATAGCTCATAGGACTGATCTTGGGACCAGGTCCCTATGAAAACTCATGGGTCTGGACCAGTCCTTCAAGATTTGGGTCCGATCTCTTAAGGATCGGTCTTTCATGATTTGGGCCTGGTCCCAAAAGGATTGATCCCAAATTGGGTCCGATCCCAAAAGGATTGATCCCAACTGAGCTTGGGCCTTGCCCACCTCTAGTAGCTTCATATTAGGGTATGTAATTTAAGTCAATGGCCCCAAAAGTGGAGGCAACGCTCACCCATGGGTAGCCTAGCCGCTAAGGCAAAGTATAGGGACTATAAATGAAATAACTTACAATGTCTGGTTTGATTCTTTTGCTGGGCACAAAAGTAACCCCTTTGTCCATTATTTACTTGGGGACCATGGCGGCGCAAGCTGGCCCGGACAGTGGAGGCCACATGAATTTTGCTTTTCAGGATGTAAACAAAGTAGGACCAAAAAATTTAATAAATTTATGTTTACACGTGATTTGCTTCTCCACTACACTCGTTCATATTGTTGTACCAAACATTAATATTATGAAAATATAAAGTATATCATGCATTCCATTCTTTGTTTTGAGGCACCATTAGATGACCCATAAAAACTTATGTTACGACACATTTTGGTAATCACCCTTCTTATATTTTCAAAGTACTCATGCCTAATTTTGAGTGCCTTTTTCATCTTCATATAATTTCAAATAAATCCATTAGTTGTCCCAAATTATAAAAGAAAATACCAATTGGTCAAAATAATTTAGAATAAAATTTAACTATAACCCCCATATATTAATTATTGTTAGGGTTAGGGTTTTTTTTTTTTTTTTTTGGTGGTGGGGGGATTGTAAATAATTGTCTTTCGCGCGACTTGAACGCAAGACCTTTAGGTATAACTAACCCCAATAGCTAAAAAGTTTGCCATCGGGTCACAAGGGGGGAAGTTAGGGTTAGGGTTAGGGTTCTCAATTTTCAAAGTGGGATGTTAAAGTTAATGAGAGAAGAAAGGGGTGTAACCACTTGATTTGTGGTCGGATGGCAAGATTGCAGGTTACCTATAAGTCTTGTGTTCAAATCACACAAAGTAGTCACCTACTACATTTGTGATTTACTTGACCTATTGGACTTGTAGAGTGTTCAATGGACACTGTAAATTAGTTGAGGTGGCACGACATGTTACTACGCTAGTTACCAAAAAAAAAAAAAAAAAAAAGAGAGAGAGAGAGAGAGAGAAGAAAGGGGTGGGTGATGAATTAGTTTCTAAAATTAGGGGTGAATATGAAATTTTCCCACATAATCTGGTGGACCCATAAGAAAGCAAAAAGGCCCATGACCCAAATATATCATTTCCTAGATGGTGCTACATATTTTCTTATTAAAAATTAACTTAACCCGACAAACAAGTTTATTTGAAATGGTTTAATTAATTTCCTGGAAATCTAGTAGATTATTTTAAATAAATGTAATATCAATACTGTTTTCCATTCATTTGGGTACCCATTTCGAAAATAATTCCAAAAATTACTTTTATGTCTATATATGAAAACAATAAAATAAAAATTGTGTGTTGGAAACTGTATTTTTTTTTTTTTTTTTTTTTTATGATCAAGTCATTTTGTACATACCTCAACTAATTTTCGAAATTCATCAAATATCCTACAAGTTTAATAGGTTAGATAAGTCATAAATGTGATAGAATATGTCTGTAATCTAAGGTTTTGTCATCTAACCACAAGTCAAATGCTTAGAAATTGTGTATTTTTCTTGGAATAAAGTCCCCCGCTGAGTCATCATAAGATAGAGTGACATATGTTGCCCACAATAATTTCTCAATGCAGCTGAATTGTCTACATAGAAAATGAAACTAGACATAAAGAGATAAAAACACAAAGCTGAAGCAACCCCACAACCAAATTTCAAATAAATGGACCACTTTTTGTGAAAACTTATTCGAATCCCACCTTTAATCAAGCATACCCAGATGCTAAATTCTCTGAATTTGACTCTTTTCACCGGAAAAATGGCAAAAATAGACCATGCTGAGATATATATATATATCACAGTTGGGTCAATTTGAATTAGGAGTACTTCATAGCACATCACATAATGGAATTGCTCAGTGGGTCCATCACAAAAAAGTATATAAATTAATTATTCAAAAAAGGTCCCAAACAATGTTCTAATCCACTTCAAGAGAAGAACGTTGCCTGACTACCAATCATCATAGGGGTACATTAATTTAATTGCTTCATTTGGAGAGGTTTTGTGAAATATCAAGGAAAGCGTCGATATTTGTTATAGATGATCCACCCTCTGCAACTGCTACTTCACAAATTTCTTGAAGTTTTCTAGCCCTTTTGTTCATCTCCTTCTTCTCACCACTGTTTATATCCATAAACCTTTGTACTAGCTCTGAAATTTCTTCTCTTGTCACCAGACTTTCACTTGCAACCTCTTTCTTTACTCTCCATCCAATCTTCCAATCCTCTACGATTTGCTTACTATTTGGAACTTGATCCGCAAATATTGGAAAAGTAAGCATTGGAACTCCAGCATAAACCCCTTCAAGAGTGGAACTCCAACCACAATGTGTCCAAAATCCACCGATGGAAGAATGGCACAACACCCTCAGTTGGTCACACCAAGGCACTGCAATCCCCTTATCATCCCCCCCATCTTTAAACCTAGAAGTGTCACCACGAGTTACCCACAAATACCTAACACCACTATTGCGAACCCCAGCCACAATTTCATCCATCTGGGCACTGGAAACTGATAGAAAACTTCCCAATGAGAAGTACAAGACTGAGCCACTAGGCTGAGAATCCAGCCACTTGAGGTAGTTAAGACCATTGAGACTTGTAGTTAGTGAAGAGTTGTCGTCTGTGAGTTGAAAGTAGGGTATGGTAGATCCAACTGGGTAAACGGGGAAAGGGAATTCCGCTCTTAATTTGTCAATCACTTGAGCTTCAAGCTTGTAGACTGAAGTGAAGAAAAGATACTGTGCTTTTGACACCCCTGAAACACTCTCCAGGACCCGATGTAAAACTTGTCTTTCACCTCCATACAAGGCAGATGGAAGATCAGCTACCCTTGTTGAAGGAAGTCCGGGGACGTAGTCCATCACCTCTTCTCCACGCTCTTCAGAACCCAAGATTATCAGATGCAAACAAAGAAATTTTTAATTACATGCATATGTATTTAGTACAGATGGACGACCTCTGTTTATATTGAAATTAACTTCATCATCATACTGAATACTAATACACGCATGATGTGCATATTAATTTGCTAATAGGCAATTAATAATATTTTTGTCTATGTTCGTGCACAAGTACTTGTTGGAATTGGAGTGTGATAATATATAGTAAATTAAATCGCTATAGCCAATGAAATTAATTTATTAAATGCCTGTTGAAGATTAACATCATTGATTTATCTACCTTTGTTTGTACAGTATCCCTAGAGGAAAGGAATCATGATCTTGACTGCATATCCTGTTCGAAGTTATTTTATCCTTTAAATTGTCACAAGAAGCATTTTATATCCTTTAGGTTAAAATTAAGAAAATACTATCTGCTCTAGAAAGTATATATACATATATATGGTTATTATTATTATATGTAAATTGCTTTTTCTTCTGCAATACGGACGTAGCCCAGTTGTAAAAGATGACAGCAAGTGCACATAAATCCATGCTATGATCATTATTGCACTGATTTTTTCCCTGGACCATTCCAGCTCTGTATGATTTTTAGTTTTAAGAGAAGAAAATGTTACGTTCTTGCTCTCATCTTTTCTAATCTGTAAACTCAAACTGAAGTGAAAAAATCATAAAAAATATATAGTTTATACGCACCTGAAAGTTCAACTGGGAAATGCCCATTTTTAAGAAGGAGCTCATGATGATGAAAAACTGAAAATACAGATGCAGACATTGGCCAAAGCGAAGCCACCGGAATGTTCCCCGGTTACCAACATCAACAGCCCAACGCATGTAAGAATCAGCTACGATAGCAAACACTGGGAACTCTAGCTCATCCAGTAGCTTCTCAAAAGGTGCTTCCATCTTTGTGGAAACAGCTTCCAAGAAGCCAGGAAAGTCCTTGGCGCGATCGAGCTCAGACGGTATAACATTGGGAACAGTGGCGAACCGGACGTTCTCCGGCTTGGTTTCGGAACGGATGAAGCCAAGCCACTCTTCAGTGACGACAAAAGTGATTAGAATATGAGGTTGTCTTGCAACTAGTAGCTTGCAGAGATTCATCATGGGATTGATATGGCCTCTACCAGGATAAGGCAGGGCCAGTACGTGGCAGATCTGCATGCTTGATGTTTTGGTTTGGGATTGAGCCATATGCGATCAATGGATTCTGAGAATTTTATTTCTGCAAACTGTGTGGAAGTTTGATAGTCTAGCTAGAAGAGACCTTTCTAAGGAGTAGGTCAAAGAGACGGCCTCACAGTTACCAAAAAGAAAAAGACTTCCTTGCGGAAGATTAATTGGCGTAAATACCGTAAATATTAACTGGGTGGCCCCAAGCCAACGTAAACTTGTCGTATACGGCATTCTGATTTTGAAGCAAGAAGTTGGACCAAAAGTGGAATTTGATCCGCAAAATTTTTGGAAATGTAGACATTGGAACTATAATAGAAACATCTCTAAGAGATCCTAAATTCCACTCATAAAGGATAGTCATTAAAAATTTCAAGACTTCCAAAAACTATTTGAGGTGTACAAGCTGTCTAAACAACCCCAAATGCCAAAAAAAAAAAAAAAAAAAACACAGTGTGTCCAAAATCCACCGATGGAAGAATGGCACAACACCCTCGATTGGTCACACCAAGGCACTAAAATCCCCATATCAGCCCTCCCATCTGGAAACCTAGAAGTGTCCCCACGAGCCACCCACAAATACCTGATCCCACTATTGAGCACTCCCGCGACAATCTCGTCCATTTGAAATTTGAAACTGATAGAAAACATTCCAATGAGATGAACAAGACAGAGCCACTGGGCTGAGAATCCAATCACTGGAGTTAGTTGAGATCATTGAGACTAGTAGTTATTGAAGAATTGTGGTCTTTGAGTTGAAAGTTGGGTATGGTAGGTCCAACTGGGTAGACGGGGAAAGGGAATCGTGCTTTTAATTTGTCTATGACTTGAGCTTCGAGGTTGTAGACGGAAGTGAAGAAGAGATGCAAAACTTCTTTCAGATCAGCTACCCTTGTTGAAGGAAGTCCGGGGATGTAGTCCACTTTCTCGTCTCCAGGTTCTTAAAAAACCAAGATTATGTGACACAATCAAAGAAATTTGTAATTATATGCATCTGCATTTTGTATATCCTATGGGAGTGAAGCCTTGCTTAAAATTAAAAAATAAAAAATCAAGGGCGTTGAACCTAAAAATTTACATATTTATATAATATATTTATTGTATACTTGGGAAAACTTTATCCTATGATTTTCTTATTGTTGATTAGATGAATTACTATAACCCATGCCAATAGAATATTTCACACACACACACACACACACATATATATATCTCCCCGAGAGAAAATGGATCTTGAATAAAACTATCTCTAGGTGGTTAGTGGTTCGATAAGGGGTTCTTAGTGTATTGCTCAAAATGTCTTAGTTCGAGTCTTTTTTCGGTTACTAACAAGGGTAGTCATTAGAGATCTTACCCAGCTGATAGTTCTAAGATCTTAAGAGATTAGTTGAAATGCGTATAAGCTGGCCAGAACTAGAGGTGAAAAAAAAGACCGAAAACTGAATCGAACCGAAAACCGGATCGAAAACCAAACCAAAAATTCGATTTTTCTAAAATCTGGTTCGGTTTTCGATTTAAAAAATTCATAAACCGATTCGGTTTATAAGTATTTTTAAACCAGTTAACTGAAACCGAAATATAAAACCGGTTTCAAAAATAAAATACATATTATTATAATTAAGCCCACCGCCACTTTCTCTTTCATCTATCTTTTCCATCGTTTTCAATCTTCTCCTCACTTTTCTCTTTCATCTTTCTCCGTCACTTCTCTCTTTCAACTTCCTTTTTCATCATCATCTTCTCCTTTACTTTTCTCTTTCATCTTCATCTTCAGGAGTGTTTGTCTGAGCTTATGAAAATTAACTTATAAGCAACATAAGCTAAAATTAACTTATAAGCATTTAAAATTTTAAGTAATTACGTGTTTGGTTAAAGTACTTATAAGTGACTGATAAGTAATTGACGTATTTGGTAAAATATGGCTTATAAGTACATTTTATTATAAAATTACTAAAAAAGGTACTACATTAAACAATGTCATACTATGGAATTTTAAAATTAAACAAGGATAATGTGGTAATATACTTGGTCAAACTAGCTTATAAGCAAAGTGCTTATAAGCCAAAAAAAAAAGGTACCTCCCCCCCAACTTATTTTTTTTAGCTTATAAACTCAACTTATAAGTTCAAAAAAATTATAAACAAACAGGTCAGCTTAATTTTAGAGCTTATAAACAAGTTTAACCAGCTTATAAGCTTAGACAAACACCCTCATCTTCTTCTTCTCCCTTTCTTCTTTTCACTTTTCACATTTTTTTCGTCTTCTTCTCCATCTCTTCTCCTTCAGTTTTCTCAGTCTCATTCTCTCTTACTCTCACTCTCACTCTCGCGCTCAGTCTCATTCTCTGTCTCTCACTCTCTGTCAGACTCTCATTGTCTCTCCGTTTTCAGATCTGCATTCTCACGTCGTCGTCGCTCAGCTGCAGTCACCGTTGTCGTAGTCGCCGTCGTCGTCTGTTGCCAGTGGGTTTTCAAATTTGTGTTTTCACGTTTTCATATCTGGGGTTTGACATTGAAGATTTTGGTTTTAATTCTTGTATATGTACTGATGGTGATGACTATGTATTTGTTAGTTAGAATTTAGAATGAATGATTTAGAACTACAAATTTTTTGTGTTACTTCATCAATAAATGAATAATGATTTTGGAGTTGAGAATGAATTGTTATTTGGTTAGAATTTGATTTTGGATCTTGGTGTTTCAACGTCATTAAACCTGGAAAAAAAAAAATAAAAAGGGCTGAATTGGGCCAAAAAATTGCAACCCATAATGGTGACAGAATTGGGCCGAAAAAGACAGCCCATCATAAATTTTAATTAACCGGTTTAAAAACCGGTTAATCGAATCGAATTTTCGGTTCGGTTTATAACCGAAATCGGACCAATTTCGGTTCAATTTATTTTTAAAACCGAAAATTGGTTCGGTTCAAACAACAGGATTTTTTCATCCCTAGCCAGAACACCCTCAATCATTTAAAAAAAAAAAAAAAATCTTGCTTGAGTCAAGTCTCTGATTGGTTACTAATAGGAGTAACCATTAAAGTTCTTACTTACTAATAGGAGTAACCATTAAAGTTTTTGTCAGTTGTAAGGTCTTAGAAAACTAAAATACCTCGAGAAAATAAAAAAAAGGATCTTGATTCTTGACTACTGTAGATGCAAAAAATCTACCGTTATGAAAATAGGGTCTGATCCCGTGAGATTGAGGCCACTAACAATCCGCTAGACCTGCACACATGAAAGGGCAAGCGTGAAGCTTCCGAAAAACACCGGGGTGGTGTTTGCCGTAGGCACTCCGACGCTCAAGTCAACAAGGCTGAAAGAGATTTAATAAGAATTAAGGAGAAGAAGAATTACCAGGAGTCTTGTCGGAGGCTAGGACTACGGCGGAGGTGTCGGGCTCTTTGGAGCAAGAACTTAGGAGTAAATAGATGGTTTTCAGTAGTGTAGATTGACTGTGGGAGATTGTCCCTTAATGAGAGGGTAAGCCTCTGTTTTTATAGTAAACCCAAGGGGTTGGAGTCCTAGTAGGACACTGAGTCCTCTTTTTTGGGAGATAATCCCTATCAAGAAAGAAATATGATTTCTTCACCTTATTAGATTAAGTTTAATAGTTTAAATAAGATTTGAAATCTTAGTAAGACATTAAGTCCTATTGTGAGAGGTTATCCCTATCATAAAAAAGATAAGATTTCTTGAACTTATCATATTAAGTTTAATAGTTTGAGTAAGATTTGGAATCTTAGTAGAAGAGAAAATAGAATGTGATTCTGATTTCCTATTTATAGACTGTTGCAGGCTAATGGGCTGAAACACAGTTTAGCTTAACTTATAGGATAGCCCAACTCATGGAGTGGGTAAGTCGCAAGGTGATTTTAAGCGTAAGCCCAATCGGGATTGGGTTGAGGCTTTGGATCGTGACATGTTTATTTCGTTGTTAGGTCTCGTCAAGCCCAAGACGATTTTTGGCCCTAACAACTACGCATTTTGTTGTATTTTAGAATTGATAGATTCGATACTTTAATGTCATAATTGTTAGATTCGATGCTTTAATGTCATAATAAATCAATATGTTACGTTAGGTTAAAATTAAGAGAATACTACACATTGTTTTGTTACTGTTCTATACTAAGTCTCATGATGACAGCATGTGCACAAAATCTCATGTTATGGTCCTCAATGCACATGATTTTATAGACCAGACAGGAGCCAGTTTTAATTGAATGAGTTTGACACAACTTTTAAGGGAAAAATGTACGCTAGGTTTCTTGCTCATCTACCCATGGTTATGATTCAAACTGAAATGAAAAACGCTCGTGTTCAACAAAAAGGCACCTGGAGGCTGGAAGTTCAACCGGGAAATGCCCATTTTTAACGAGGAGGTCAATATGATGGTAAACTGACAATTCAGATGCAGACATTGGCCAAAGCGAAGCTACAGGAATGTTCCTACGGTTTCCAACGTCAACAGCCTAAGTCATGTAAGAATCAGCTATAATAGCAGTCCCCGGGGTCTCAAACTCAACCTCGTCCAGTAGCTTCTCAAGAGGAGCTTCCATTTTTGTGAAAACAGATTCGAAGAAGCCAGGAAAATTCTTGCCACGTACAAGCTCAGAGGGTATTACATTGGGCACTGTAGCGAACGGGATGCTGTCGGGCTTGGTTTAGGAATCGATGAAGCAAAGCCACTCGTCAGTGACAACAAAAGTATCGTCTTGAAACGAGTAGCTTGCAGAGGTTCATCATGGGATCGATATGGCCTCTACCAGGAAAAGGCAGGGCTACTAAATGGAAGATTTTCATGTTTGATGTTTTTGTTTGGGATGGATCCTCAGAATATTAATACAGCACTCCGTAGAAACGACCTCAAAGGAGTAGCTTCCAGAGGTGGGAATTTGGCCCGGGCAGGACCGGTCCTTACGAGGCCCAAGGATGAGGGACCGGCCTGGGACCGGTATCAGGCCCAGGCCCGTTTATTTTGAAAAACCCTTAAAATTACATAAACTTCCTGAAAATTATCAAAAACCTTCTATAATATATCAAATACATAATAAATTCAAGAGTTATAATATAATTTTACAAAAAAAAATTCTAGCCCAGACTGATCTTGGGACTAAGCCTTATGAAAACTCATGGGCCTGGAACAGTGCTTGGTCCGGTCCCTTAAGGACCAGTCTTTCATGATTTGGGCCCAATCCTAAAAGGACTGATCCCAAATTGGGTCCAGTCCCAAAAAGATTGATACCAAATAGGGCCCGATCCTTGAGGGCTAAAGCCCGAGACCAACTGAGCTCGGGTCTTGCCAACCACTAGCAGCTTCATATTAGGATAAGTAATTTAAGTCAGTGGCCCCAAAAGTGGAGGCAACGCCCACCCATGGGTAGCCTAGCCGTAAGGCAACCTAAAGGGACTATTAAATGATATAACTTACAATTTCTGGTTTGATTCTTTCGTTGGGCACAAAAGTAACCCTTTTGTCGATGATTTACTTGGGGGCCATGGCGGCGCAAGCTGGCCGGATAGGCTGCAATAAAAGCTTTCAAAAAAATTGCTCATTTGCTTGCATTTACTCATGATTGGAGATGCACGTACGTCTTATTGAGTGATCAGAGAAAGTTACTTCCTGGCCTACTTTACCAGGGCCCAGAAAATTAATTTTATGAGATCTGGCGCTATATATATATAATTTATTCTTACGTAACTAGGTTTTAACGACCACCAGAGTATAAGAATCAAATGGTTATCGGAAACAAATCATCAGAGCCGACCAAGTACACAGTAGGCAACTTAATTGCTTTGTTTGGAGTGGATTTGTGAAATATCCTTAAGAAAAGCATCAATGTTACTTAATTGTGATCCACCTTCTGCAACTGCTCCTCGAAAAAGTTCTTGAAGTTCTCTAGCCCTTTTCCTCATCTCCTTCCTCTCTCCATTATCCAAATCCATAAACCTCTGCACTATTTCTGAAATTTCTTCTCTGGTCACCAAACTTTTATCACTCTGAACCTGTTTCTTCACTCTACATCCAATCTTCCAATCCTTCACAATTTGCTTACTGTTTGGAACTTGATCCATAGTTATTGGAAAAGTAAGCATTGGAACCCCGGCATAAACAGCTTCAACAGTAGAATTCCAGCCGCAATGTGTCCAGAATCCTCCGATAGAAGAATGGCACAATACCCTCAATTGGTCACACCAGGGTACTACAGTCCCCGCATCATCACTGACATCTTCAAATCCAGAAGTGTCACCACGTGACACCCACAAATACCTAACACCACTATTGCGCACCCCAGCAAAATTCATCCCTTTGGGCACTTGAAACTGATCGAAAACTTCCTAACGAGACATACAAGACTGAGCCACTAGGTTGGGAATCAAGCCACTGAAAATAGTCACTTACTAATGACGACTTTTCAATGAGTTGAAAGTAGGGTATGGTAGGTCCAATCGTGTACACAGGAAAAGGGAATTGAGCTTTTAAATTGTCAATCACTGGAGCTTCAAGCTTGTAGACAGAAGTGAAGAGAAGATATTGTGCGTTCGACACCCCTGAAAAACGTTCAATTGCCCAGTTCAAAATTTGTCTGGCGCTTCATTTCCAGTTCCAAGCAAAATTGTTGGAAGATCTGCTACCCTTGTTGAAGTCAGTCCCGGGATGTAGTCAACAAGCTCGTTTCCCCGTTCTGAAAACCCAAGATAAAATGCAAATTAACCACGGAAATGATAATTAAATGCGCAATCAGTGTTAATATATGTCTTAGCTAATTAATTAAGGAGCCTTTGTTATAAATAGCTTTAATAATCTTACTGTATATTTGAAAACTTGGTCGTAGTGATAATTATAACTAGATGGCATGCCGCCTTGCGTGGGTTTATTTATTATATTATTTTTATTTTATTATCAAATTTTTATATTTTGAGAAATTATAAACGGTTATTGTTTCACAAAAAAATATGTCAAATATTGATTAATAGAATATTTTGTTATTGTTTTTTTTATTTTTTTTAATCGGGTTTTTATGTTTAAAGATTGCTGAGAATCGTTACATGATTGTCATTTAGGATGTCGTTAATTGATCCCTGTGTTTACTGCTTATTGGTGTTGATAAAATAGGGATAATTCACATGCATTCAATTAATGTATGTAGTACAAATCTTTCACATTCCTCTTTTAATTTGATAAAATGCAAGTGATGAAAGATTGAAATGGTCAGTAGTAGTTCCTACATGGAATATAACCATTGCTTTGAGGTCCAACAGTTAATCTTTCACCATTTGAAGAGGTTGCCCAACACCATGAAATGAGCAAAAATAAAATAGAACTTGTCATCCTTCATCATCCAATACAAACTCTATTCGTCACAAAACACAAACTATTACTGGCTACAGAGTCCACAACAAAAACATGTATAACCTATCTAAGAATTTAAGTTTGCAGCTTTTTGATAATAAAACATGCTTCATTGATAAACATTTTGCAATGTAACATTGTTTATAAGACACAGGAAAACAAAATAAATGGACAATATATATAAAAATGTTTCATACTGTTTCTACGCCAAAAAAGAAGTGTTCATTAAATTATTCCGAATGTCACCCCCATCAATGCCCACTGTGACCATCACTGCCAAAGGTTGGCTGCATAATAAAGGAATCAAAACTGAATCAATTTACGTTCAGTCAGTAATAATATGAAATTTCATAAACAAACAATGGTTTAAAGTAAGTACCTGTGAGTGGGGCAATGGCTGGCTACACTTGGAATGACCACTTCTGGTTGCTCAACAGGTGGTGTATAAGTTGTTGTTGTAGATGGAACAACTCTTACTCAAGCACAAAGAGAAAGATGGGAAGTGTAGTTCCAAGCTCCATGAATATATCAAAAACTGATAATGAAATAGGCATCATTGATTCTCCAAAGAGCTTGATGCTGGAGCCTAGTTCGTCCTCAAGTCAAGAGGTTAGTCAAATTAGCCAAATATGAATATGAATATCCAAGAATTTGTCAAACATCAACATATGTTTTAATCCAAACTTAAGTTCTACGCAAAAGTTCACTAAAAACTTAAAAATTTCTATTTGAAAAACTCTTTCTGCAAGAAGTTTGAGTTTATACTCAAAGAAAATAATGGGTTACTAAATTTAGTCTGGTTGCATAAAAGCACCAAGAAAAAAAAAATTTCAACTGCATTTAGACATTAAGAAAACTTACAATTATAGTTATTGTAAATAGACAAACTAATACAATAACTTTGACACCACGTAATTTTAAGCATCGTGAACAAATATTATGATCCATGAGAAATTATATAACTATATAAATTCAGCATAAACACCTCTATTTGTTGTGATAAACCACACAAAAAATCAGTACATAATAGACATATACATAGTTTCAATTTAATGAATTATGCTTTTAATACAAACTACCTCTTCGAATTCATGAATGGTAATAAATATGTCACTTCACATTCATATATATCAAGTAAATATTAACATTAGCATTGAAATTAAAATTAAAATACTTGGTACAATTCAGGTAAATCATGTAACAAACTGTTAATCTATCAACATATATATATGATTCAAAGTAATGAGTCATTTAACTGATACAATGTATCTTTTCACATTCATGAAATTCAAAATAATACCTCATCAATCCATTAATATTTCTATACCCTTTCACATTCAATTAATTATTATTATTATTATTATTAATATATCTTAACCCCTTCACATTCAATTAAACAAAAACAACGAATCAAACTAAATTCATCAAACAAAACATATAATCATGCATATGAGTTATTATTATTAATTAATTTTAATATTAATATATCTGTACCCCTTCACATTCAGTTAATTATTACTAATATTAACATATCTTTACCCCTAGCCTTCACATTCAATTAAACAAAAACAATGAATTAAACTAAATTCATCGAACAAAACGTATAATCATAAAACTAAATTTTAATTATAAAACATATAATCATAAAACATTTAATGTGAATGTGAAGTGTATTTATCTAATTAAACACATCCAACAAACATTGAATGTATCTTGTTATATAGATATATGTTATTAATAATACCAAATAGCTTAAACCAATAACATGTAGACACTTGTAGCAATTATAGAGCTTTTGAGATCCTATGTGGCAATCAAATATCAAGTGCTTCAGAATTATATAGATATAAACAATGAATCAGACTAAATTCATCAAACAAAACATATTGTCATGCATATTAATTATTATTATTAATTAATTTTAATATTAATATATCTGTACCCCTTCACATTCAGTTAATTATTACTAATATTAGTATATATTTACCCCTTCTTCCTTGCTTTCTTGTCCACCTAACTAATTCACTTTGGAAAGTCAATCTAAAATTGCCTCATTTTTCCAAGTTGACCCTCAATGAATTGCAGATTCATTTGTATTCCTCTCATGTTTGAATTAAAAAACAGAAAAATTTATGACAGTTAAATTGTGAGCACAAAAATATGCATTTAATAGTTTGTTATGTCATGATTTAATCAATACAATTAAATTATTATTTTGAATGGTTACTCATGGTAACTGAAAGGTTGAAGTTGAAAGCATTATAATATAAACAGTTCAAAGTGTTTATGGGGTGCAGTTTGTTAGGTTATTTTTGTTTGAAATTAATTCCGTTATTGCTATAATTAGTCAATATAGTTGTCCATTTTATAGTGCAATTCCTGGTTATTATATTGTTTAGTATATACATTTAATACTGTATGATAGTATCAAAGTGTTTATAGAGATAGAGTCTGTTATACTATTGTTATTTACAGGCTTTCGATTATTTACTTGTTTTGTACGCATCGTATAATATCTCTGCTCACTAGGTTTCTTAGACTTTTTAGTTTATGAAAGTTGATGTTGAAAGCATAATGATATTAATAGTTCAAAGTGTTATGGAGTGGAGTCTGTTACGTCATTTTTTATTTATAGGTTTCTAATTATTTACTTGTCTTCTAATTACAATATAATATTTATGTTGACAAGGTTTCTTAGGGTTCTTAGAAATAAAGCAACGATGGCTAGATTCACCCAATGTGATTGCACGATTAGAAAGAAATCAAAGGATTCTAGAACTTGAGAAGGAAAAGTATACTAGGGACATAATTTTGTTACAAAAAAGAATTGAAGAAACTGTAAATGAATTAAAAGACAAACAGGAGATTTTAAAAGTTGTTGGAAAATCTTGTGTAAGAGCCGAGGAACAGCTTGATGTCCTTAAGAAACAGGAAAAAGAATTACTAGATGAAAATGCAGACTTACATCTGCTCTTGCAAAAACAGAAAGACAGAGAGATCAAGCTGCTGATATTGTGACAGACATGTTTATCAAACCCGAAAACCAAGTGTCAGCATGTTATTGGTTTACGCTATAATTGCTGCAAGTGTTTGCATGTTATTGGTTTATACTATTTTGTATTATTACTAACAGATATATTCAATGTTTTGTAGATGTTAACTGTTTTATTATTATTAAATTAGATCAAGAGAAACTCTTCACATTCATGATAAATGTTTTATGATTATACGTTATCTTTCATTGTTTCTGTCCAATTGAATGTGGAGGGGTACAGAACGTGAAAGGGTAGATATATATAGATAATATTCATTATAATTAATATGCATGAATAAATGCAAGCATTAATATATTGATAAGGTGTATTGTTGAATTTCGTGAATTCGATGAGATGCATTGTATCACTTAAAGGATTCGTTGCTTTGAATCCTATATATATGTGGATATATTAACAATTTGTTACATAATTTATCTGAAAAAAAAGAGGTAGTCAACTTTTAATTGTGCTGAAGACAGTATCTCTGCTAATGTCAATAATCTTTGAAACATTAACTTATATAAAGTTCACAGGAAAAACCTATTAATTGCTTTGTATTTTTTAAATTGTTTGTAAATATTTATGTTGCACTAACAATTGAAATTTTGTATTCTTCCAAAAAACATGTTGCTAAAAATAGATACGAATATCTACTTTGTGTTAGTTAGTAATAAATATTACATGATAATATTTAAAAACACAAGAAAAGAAGAAAAGAACAACAATTTTCTCAAAATCTCAATTTTTTTCCTTTTAGAGCTTTGATATCTCTTACCAACAGCTGAAGGTTCATCAATAATATTTTTTGCCTGTTCACTGTATTCTGTCTCTTGGTGTTCTATTCCTTCACCCTTTTCTTTACTTATGTTTGAGGTACCTGAATTAGAAGATTGCATTGTTCTTGTTCTTCGACAGATGATTTGGTAGTTGATGTTTTGTCAGTAATTTTTGGTGTTAAAGCCTGATGTTGAATCGGATCTGCTGTTGATGAATCCTTTCCATCTTCCTCTTCAACTGCCTGTAATTTTTGTATAAACTATTAATAGCATGTTAATGTCAAGCAATTATTGCTATCATTTGAATTTTTAAAAATGTGTTACTTAAAATAAAAAATAAAATATACTGACCTTTTCCAATTGTTGTAGCTTGTAATCATTTTCTAGTTCATCATTGACTGGAAAATTTTTTAATACAGTATAAGTCTCATATCCTTGTTTCAAATTAGTTTCTGACAACTTAATTTTGAAAACAAAAGTCTTTCCACAAAAAGCATTTACAACATCTGGAATTCTTTCATGATTGTTTTCTTGGGTTTTCAATAACTGGGAACATGACAATCCAACCAATTTCTGGCATACTAAATCAAACATTATAAAAGCTGCTTCAACAGTGCCATCTGTGACTGCAATATCAACTTTATACATGATATAACAAACAATATTCATTAATAAGTATCAAATGTTAACGTTATAATGCATTGTCTTACAACAATTATTTAATTTTCAATAAAAACTGATTCACCTCATTTGTGGAAATTTTATTTCCTTGTTGCATTTAACACAGTAGAAATTGCTATTGTTCATATCAAGAATTTTCTTCTTACAAACACTGCAAGATAAGTAACACCAACCAAATCTGCCATTGACTCCAATTATTTTTGCCTTTGTTGTATATTCTGTAATCTAATCCCAGTTATACCACATAAGGCTGGTAAGATATTTCAAAGATACTCTATTTTGAAACATCTCCTCCTCAACCGATATCTCATTTAGCTTTCTCTTTTGCAATTTAACAACTGGAATATTTTCATTACTGCAAATCGTATAGTAAATGAGACATAAATTGTATAATTATTTCTTAAAATATTTGCAGAAAAGACTACTAAAACACGTACTTTCTCTGCAAAAGATGGACCTCGTCAATTTCTAGATTGATATAAATTTTTGATCCCGAAGTACTATTAAGATATATCTTACCTGTACATTTAAAATCACGAATTATCAAACTATAAATTTCTATCCAGTATCACAAGCCTAAAATACCTTGAAACTCTTTAACGTTTGTTGATGTGATAATTATGACAACTGATTTTTCATCTCCCATTAGCAAGCTCTCATCAATTTTTTTCAAAATTTCTTCCCATAATGAAACTCTAAATGTCTCCCTGAAAATAACATCGATGTAAGATAATCAAATTGTACCACATTATTACGATATTTAGAAAAGAACTTATTGTTCAATCTGCAAAATGATATCTCGTTTATAATTGTTTGTTGATACGATTTTTTCGATCTCACCTACTCCATTCAAAATACCTATAACATCTGTAAACCATTTATTGTATTTAGAATTACAGTAGATAATATAGATGTACAACATGAATAATAATAAAAGGTTTACCTGATAACAAAGATGTGTCATTTTTTCTATTTTGCATATCATTGATGCCAACAAATTGAAATTTAAACTCTGGAATAGCAACTGTTACTTCCTTGATCTCCTCGATGGAAGTATTCATGAGAAATTGTAAACGATAAGCACCTTCAACAGGCTTGCAAGTAACAGCACATGGTATGACCTTCACATTTTTAATTAGATATACATGGCCTTCATGAATTTGGTTCTTAAATTTTACAACTCTATTTTTTGGTATAGTCCCATGCATCACATCATGCTATAAAATAATTACAAATAAAAAAAGGTTAAGGAACTTACACAATTTCAATGTTGGTAAAATTATATAATTTAACAAAAATACATAATACCTCTTCATCAATAAGAATCATATCAAGACTAATTAGCTCGTTGTCCCTTCTGAAATTAAAACATTCCCACAATCTAGAAACCCTGACAATCAATATCCAATCATCTCACAATTGATTAATATCTTTAAACAAAATATTTGAAACTGTCATAACTATCCTGCAAAGATATTAATCCAAAGACGTGTGATATTTCAAATTGTATTTTGTTATGTTTATATAGGAACAACAAAATGCGAAAAGGCATAATAGCAAGAGACTGTTTCTTGTAAATAGTTACATTTATTGAACATATTTAGTGCATAGTTTCCACTAAATTGATGTGATAACTGAAGGGTTGATGAATATTATCGTGTTCAGATTAATTGTACATATGTAGAATATCAATAGTTAAGAGATTGTGATAAATAGTTAGATTTAGTGAATATCTTTAAAATATTAGAAACAACAAAATGCGAAAAGGCAGAATAGCAAGAGACTGTTTCTCGTAAATAGTTACATTTATTGAACATATTTAGTGCATAGTTTCCACTAAATTGTTGTGATAACTGAAGGGTTGATGAATATTATCATGTTCAGATTAAACGTATATATGTAGAATATCAATAATTAAGGGATTGTGATAAATAGTTATGTTTAGTGAATATCTTTAAAATATTGTTTTGAGAAATTATTACTGGTAATTGAAACCATGACTATTATAGTAAGCCCAATAAAATACAAACACGTGGACCAATTAACAACATCCTACATGGCGATCATATATCAATCCTACGTGGCGTCAGAAGAAGCAGTATGCTTCAGCATTATATTAATATATAGATTAATACTATTCTTCCCAAATGTGTCAGCATATAACTATAATAATTCTTAAGTTAACATATATCTTTACTATTTGGAAATAGAACTGAATGAAAATTAGATCGTGATCTAAATGATATTAAGAGAAAATTAACAGGGAAAATCTGATATACGCACCTGATAATTCAACTAAGAAATGCCCCTTTTTGTCTAAGAGCTCACGATAATGGAAAACAGAAAATACGGATGCAGACATTGTCCAAAGCGTAGCCACATGAATGTTTCTGTGCTTGCCAACGCCAACAACCCAAGGCATGAAAGTATCAGCTATAATAGTACTTACTGGGGACGCAGACTCAACCTCATCCAACACCTTCTCAAATGACGCTTCCATCTTTGTGAAAACAGCTTCCAGGAAGGCAAAAAAGTTATTGGCACGAACAAGCTTAGAGGGAATTACGTTAGGCACAGTAGCAAACTAGATGTTTTTTGGCTTGGTTTCGAAACCCATGAAGTCAAGCCACTCTTCAGTGACAACAAAGGTGATAAGAATATCAGGGCATCTTGAAACCAGCAGCTTGCAAAGGTTCATTAGGGGATTGATGTGGCCTCTACTAGGATAAGGCAAGGCAACTACATGGCAAACCTTCATGCTTGATGTCTTTGTCTCGGATGGATCCATATATTCTTAGAATATTACAACAACTGTGTGGAAACTGGAGAGTCTATAAGAGAACTGAAGAAGGGAGAATGGTAAATAGTGTAACAAATCCCACATTAGAAGAGTATCGGGGAGGTCCTGGGCTTATAAATGAGAGGAGTTCCTCCACCTAATAGGTTAGTCTTTTGGGTGTGAAACTCCCAGCCTGTGACAAGTGGTATTAGAGTAGACTCGATCCGTCTTTCGATGTCTCATCAAATGCCCACGCAGGGGCGTACACGTGTGATTGTGGGTCCACCGACAGTGAGGTGGATGGGTAGGTAGAGAGCCCCACATGTGACGAGGGCATCACAGGATTGGGTGGGGGAGAATGTAACGAATCTCATATTAGAAGCGTATTGGGGAGGTCTTTGACTTATAAATAAGAGGAGTCCCTCTACTTAATAGGTTAACTTTTTGGGTGTGAAACTCCCAACCCGTGACAATAGGCATCCTTTAAGAGATTAAATTACTAATTAAATACCTTTGCATGTTATGAATTCGACAATAATCAATAACTGATGTGATCGATGTAGCTTTTTTAATTATTACTATGTATAATATTCTTCGGGCATATACTAAAAAAAAAAAACAACATTTTCACCACAAAAGCAAAAAGCTGAGCAATAAACAGAAAAATTATTTCTTTATTCGATATATAAATCTTAGTTTCATTAATTATTCAAACAATCAAGGTCCTAATATCTTCAACAAATGGCACTCTTGGTACTCCAAATCATGAGAGTGGACAGGGTACATTAAACTTAATTGCTTATTCTGGGTCGTGGATCTGTGAAATATCCTTAAGAAAAGCATCAATGTTACTTATAGATGATCCACCTTCAGCAGCTGCTCCTGGACAAATTTCTTTAAGTTCTCTAGCCCTTTTACTCATGTCTTTCCTCTCAATACTATTCATAT
This sequence comes from Pistacia vera, assembly GCF_008641045.1. Taxonomy (NCBI): domain Eukaryota; kingdom Viridiplantae; phylum Streptophyta; class Magnoliopsida; order Sapindales; family Anacardiaceae; genus Pistacia; species Pistacia vera. Next base: position 461,737 of record NW_022196022.1, on the reverse strand, counting down.
CCATAAACATTTTCACTAGCTCTGAAATCTCTTCTCTTGTCACCAAGCTTTCACTCCTAACCTCTCTCCTCACTCTCCATCCAATCTTCCAATCCTCCACAATTCGCTTACTATTTGGAACTTGATCCATAAAGATTGGAAATGTAAGCATTGGAACACCAGCGTAAACAGCTTCAAGAATAGAATTCCAGCCACAATGTGTCCAAAATCCCCCGATGGAAGGATGACATAAAACCCTCAATTGGTCACACCAATGCACTACAATCCCCAATGTTGGATCCAGGAATTTCACTCGATGGGGGCAAAAAATAAACAAAAAAAATTTAAACCAATCATAACTATACTTTTTTTTTTTTTTTTCATTAGGATGAACTTCAACAAAAAGTTACAAAATACAAATACGTATATTCAAAAAACACAATTTTTTTACAATTGTCCTCGACGAGTTTTCATATTCTGAAAACGTTGGATAATTATCTCATCGTCAATTGTATCAAATACATCTTTCTCAATATAGGTGACCAAACAATCATTCATCCATTGATCTCCCATTCAATTGCGTAACCGACTTTTCACAATATTTATTGCAAAAAAAGCCCTTTCAACGGTCGCAGTCGCAACTGGTAAAACCAATGCAAGTTTCACAAGCTTATACACCAATGGATACAAAATGTCTTTTTTAAACCAAACTAAATTCTTAGCCAAATCACCAATTCCTTGTAACTTAGCAAATTCCTCACAAGAATGCATGTCAATAACATAAGTCTCAGCCTGGTTTCTCAAGTATCATCAACTCAAATGCAGAAAAATTAGATGGATAAAACTAGGCAAAACGAATCAACTTATGTTTGTCAAAAGCAGAGAATGAATTACTTGGATCCAAACATGCCATACAAAGAAGCAGCTCAGTACTAACCTCAACGAAACGAGTGTTAAGTTCTTGAAGTTGCATATCTATCACAGTATAAAACAATTCAACTCGATAGTGATGCAAATTTGTCATGTGCTCAACTCTCCGTTGTGGCCGCCCTCGAATTGCAAACATATCATCCATATTCAAAATGGCAATATCATGCTTTTGGCAAAATAAAGAAACTTCACTCAACAAAGATTCTCATCCTTCATCTCTCAACAATTGTAACCGTTGTTTGGAAACTTTGACTAGAGCCATAACATTTACAATGTCTTGATCTTTTCTCTACAATGCTTGTGACAACTCATTAGTAATTGCCAATATACTTTTCATCATATGTAAGTTAAATGCAAAATCAAAGGAATAGATTAAATCTAATAGATTACATGCTTCACCTCTTTGTTCAGGATTTAAACCATCTTCTTCAATAACCTCAAGCACATTTCCCACAGAGGATAACAAAAGGATTAAGTTGATCAATGTATAATAATACGAGCCCCAACGTGTATCACCAGCTTGTTTTAGACTTGTCTCTTGATTCAAATCTCGTCCCTTGCTAACTTCACCAATTTCTAGTGCTTGAAAAAGTTTATTAATTTGGCTCTCCCGAAGCATGTCTCAATGCTTGCATGAACCTCCAACGACATTTATCAGATTAGTAACCAAGCTAAAAAATGAAGCAATAGAAATGTGATTTTTTGCAACAGCTACAAGTGTCAACTGAAGTTGGTGAGCAAAACAATGAACATAATAAGCATATTCATTCTCCCTCAAAATCAAACTTTTCAGACCATTAAATTCTCCTTGCATATTACTTGCCCCATCATAAACTTGTCTACGTAATCTTGACAAAATCAATCCATGTTGACAGAATAATGACTCAAGAGCCATCTTAAGTGATACTGCAGTTGTGTCACTAACATGTACAATGCCAAGAAATCGCTCAAGTACATGACCCTTTTTATCTATATAACGTATGGCAATAGCCATTTGTTCTTTAATTGACACATCATGAGACTCATCAATCAAAACTGAAAATATGTCATCTCCAAGATCACTAATGATGGCTTTTGTGGTTTCATTTGCTGCAGCATTCACAATATCTTTCTGAATCACTGGTGCTATCAATTTAAGATTCCTAGGTGCATTCTTCAAAACAACACTCTTAAAATGTTCATTATGCTGAGCTAGAAAATGAAGAAGTCCGAGAAAGTTACCTTGGTTCTTTGAGTCTTCAGTTTCATCATGACTACGAAATGCGAACCCTTGATGAAAAAGAAATCTAATGCAAACAATGGATGCAATCAAGTGAGTTCGATATTCAGTCCTAACTTGATCTGATTGCTTAGATAGAGCCACTTCGATATGTTGCTTTTGATTCATTAAATTCACACAACTCTGTCGTGCTTGGTTATGAGCACTATTTGGCTGGCCAACATGAATTTGAAAGCGTTCTGGTTTCTTCCAATTACAAAATCCCTCACTAACGAAAGCGTCACTACCAGCTTGGCTTATAATGGAAGGTCTAAAAAGATAACAATACAAACAGAATGTAGTATCTTTGGTCACATTATACTCAAGCCAATTGCCATACACATCAAACCAAGCAGGATTAAATCGCTAATATCCTTTTCCAAATTTTGTCAGTGAAAATGCATGATTTCGAGGCTGGCAACAACTCTTTTGCAAGTAAAATTAGGATGATAATGATCGATTTTAGGTCGTAGAGCTGGATCAGATGGAAGATCTTTCAAGATGGCTTCAAGTTCTACATGACTTTCTTTTAATGGATCATTTTCTGTATCATTGCTTTACTTTCTTGGACTGATGAGGATGATTGGTCTATTGCTGATTTTTTTTTTTTTTGAGAAATTTATCCATATTGCATACCTAATAAGAAATTTTAAACAAATAAAACAATAAGGAATTGTACAAGATTAATAACTTATAGTGATTTACATATATAGTAATGAAAAGACAATAAGACATACATAGTAACCCATAGTGATTTACATACATAGTAATGGAAAGACAATAAGAATGTGATATTTTGTGGGTTTGAATTCCTTTTAGACTCATTTAACATGAATCATGCATATTTATAGAAAAAAGAAGTCAACTCCTTTTATAAAATTTGACTTAGTCAAGTAATTTAATGAGGATGAAAGAAAAAATACATAAACAATGATTTCTCAATCTAATCTTTACAAACAATAAATAATTCGTTGTTTATGTTTAGAAAGTTTAAAAAGTTTTTGATATTGTCAACAAAGAACTGTTATATAGTGTAACTTTGACCTTTATTGAAGAGAAGACTCCTCTTGAATCATCCCTACTGGGACATGTAAATGTGGCCATGGACCACCCCTCTCCCTTTTTTAAAGAAACTTTTAAGCCCCTCAAAATTCTAACCCCACTTTATTTTTTCATTATCTTTTCTCATTTTTCTAATACATAATAGTATTGCTTTATTTTAAATAAAATAAAAACTAAACTTTTCGTATGGAAATCTAAAAATTAACCAAGTCTCCTGTTCTTAAAAAGCAACATTGAAATAAATACAGAAAAATTGAACCATACTGAGAACTAAATGAAGAAGAAGGGATGAATGGGTTCTGTGCTGAAACTGAAAATTCTGGAGGGTCCAGCTAAGCAATGAGATAGAGCTATATATTGGTTACAATAATCTAATCTTCATTTCGTTTATACTTTGAATCAATAAATAAATAAGTGGGGCCATGGGGGTCATGAGTAGTTTCCAGTTGAAATTTATAACTTGTACTGATATCTCTGGAGAACAAAGTTACACTTTTCATAAACATGGCGAAAAGGAGATTCACAAATTCAAGTGGGGACCATGGGGTTGATTCAATAAAGGCCATGCAGAGAGTTTTGGGAACTCTTTCATTTTTATTTTTTTGCCTTTCCCAATTGAGAGGATTAAAATTAAAATACACCTACCAAAGTAACCAAACCAAACTTATTTCTCAACAATAATTAAATTAAAGAAACAAACTGGAATGATACATATAACATGATGCAAGTTCCAAATCCAACCATCAGCAGTAAATGAGGCCTAATTCTTGATGAATGAATAATTTATTTTTTTGTCCTGTTTTTCATTGTGCGTGGGGACGTCTGGGCATTGCTGCATTGGCTAAATGGTAAGGGCCCCTTCAATTTCAAAGACTCTGGTTGGCCATCAGGAGCAAGATTCAAGTTTAGTAAATCACAAATTCTAAATATATAATACTCAATTTTATTGGAAACTATAATAATAAAATTTCTATAACTGTAAAACATTGAATGAATAGAGAAAATTAGGGATTTAGCCTTTAGGATTAGGGACATTACCTTTTGATAAATTGATGAAAAGTACTGTTGGAGTGTTGGTTCAGCCATTCAGACCTGAAAGGAGAGTTTGGTGAGAGTCAGAGTCTGAGAGAGACTTGAGAGTTAGAGCACCTGCACCATGAGAGAAAAAGGGCAGAGAGAAAGAGGAAATAGAGGTTTTAGGGTGTGTTTTGTTCTGGTACTGCAAGAGTTCAAAAACCAAAAAAGCTTTTCTTTTCCCAAAATGTCAAAGTTATATTAATATAGTTATGGTTGGTTTAAATTTTTTTTGTTTATTTTTTACCCCGTTGAGTGAAATTCCTGGATCTGCCACTGTCCAGGGATGCAGTCAACATGCTCCTCTCCACGTTCTATATATATATATGCAAACAGAGGAATGTAATTATTTACATGTGTATCAGTATTTTAATTTCTACTGTATTCTTGAAAATAACTTTATCTTACTGATAATTAATTTGTTTAGCTTTAGGCTATGTATAATTTGTCTGTGTTTTTCATGCACCAATATTGGCTGGTATATAATATATTACTGGTATAAACTATTCAATATCCATATCCTGTGAAATTTATGATATGCATATTAAATGTCAGGTTGGACAGTATCCCAAGAGCAAATGGGGCTTGATTAATGTAACACCATTATCGACTTCAAGAAATTATTTCCATCTTAATTACTGCAATTTTTATTAATTATTTTTCTTTAAAATTTTAAAACGCAAGGTATTAGACTATTAGGCAAAGTGATTAATTATGGACCTATTTAATTAGAGTAAACGACTTTTTCCCACCCAAGGTTTACCTTAACGACTCTTTCCCACCCAAAAAATTTTGAGATGCCACTTTCCTACCAAAAGTTAATATTCCGTTACTACCTAAAGCCGATTCTAACGACGTAAATTCTCTCTGTCATCACTATTTGAACCTCCGGTCTCCTCTCTACAAAACTTGTTTCAGTCCGACGCCTGATTTCTCGTCTATTGCCGACACCTGATTTCTCGTCTATTGTCGACTACTACAAAACTAGAATTTCTTGTTCTTAGCTAATTTTTGGCTAATTTTGATAACGAATATTCAATCGGTCACCATTATTAGATCCATTAACCTCTATTATACAAAACCCCTCTTACTTTGTCTCCTAATAACTCGTCGAACGCCAGCTGAGAGAGTGGAGTATATTTTGGGTATTAGCTTAATATAAAATTTGGGTGAAAAAATAGTATTTTAAAACTTTTTGGGTGGGAAAAAATAGAGTAATGCTACATTTACACCACTCTTTTATACCATATTCATTACATCATGATGCGGCATATGTCATAACCACATAAATTTTTAATTATTTAAAATTTTTAATATTATAATAGAATTTTTATGATTATGATATATGTCACATCATGATATAATAAAAATGATGAAAAAGAATGTAGCATTACTCGAATAAATATTTAGTCTTAATTATCCTAAGTGGAGTCTGAGGCACAACAGGTCGTCCTCTGATACGAGTTTAGGGTTTAGAGTTTAATATTATAATAAAATTTTTATGATTATGATATATAATAAAAATGGTGAAAAAGAACGTAGTATTACTCGAATAAATATTTAGTCTTAATTATCCTAAGTGGAGTCTGAGTCTGAGACACTACACGTTATCCTCTGGTACTATAACCACAAGTGCATTAATGATTAAACCCCAAGTGGATCTAAATGAACGTCACTCTCAATCAAATGCTTAATAATCTATTCCACCAATCCAACCGTCCAGGACAAAATTTAGAGAAAGAGAGTTAGGCTTTTGCTATTGTCATTCAAACTCGAATCATATCAATCAATCAATCTTGTACTGGGAAATTAAACGCACCTGAAAGTTCAACGGGGAAATGCCCATTTTTCACCAAGAGCTCATGATGATGGAAAACTGTAAATACAGATGCAGACATTGGAAAAACAGTAGCAACCGGAATGTTCCTGCGGTTGCCGACGTCAACAGCACAACGCATGTAAGTATCAGATATAATAGCACTCACTGGGGTCTCAACCTCAATCTCATCCATCAGCTTCTCAAAAGGAGCTTCCATCTTTGTGAAAACGGCTTCCAAAAAGCCAGGAAAGTCCTTGGCACGATCTAGCTCAGAGGGTATTACGTTGGGCACCGTAGCAAACCGGACGTTATCCGGCTTGGTTTCGGTAGCGATGAAGCCAAGCCACTCTTCAGTGACAACAAAGGTGATGAGAATACGAGATTGTCTTGAAAGAACCAGCTTGCAGAGATTCATCATGGGATTGATGTGGCCTCTGCCAGGATAAGGCAGGGCAACTACGTGGCAGATCCTCATGCTTGACGTTTTGGTTATGTATTGATGATCCATATCCAATAATGGACCTAGAGTATTACAGCAACTGTGTGGAAACTGGAGAATTAGAGGAGAGCCAACCTTATACATGACAAAACCAAAGGAGGGAGAAGTTTAATGATGTAAATATACCCCAAGTATTGCGGTGTTATTCTAAAGAAGATTAAGGCTATAAAAAAATTGTTGGCGGCATAGACTTTTTGGTGGGCTTAAGGGAAGGGACACATGTCAAGTTGCAGCTGATACACTGCTCTTGAATTGATTAATGATAAAGTTATTTAAAAGCTTGTAAGTTGTAACACCTTTCTTCTTTGTAGATTTATTATATTAATTGATTTTTGTTCTAATCGGCTCATATGAAAAGGAAGAAACTCTTTAATGGGATAATTACATTTAATGTCTAATCATTTGATACATGCAAATCAAACGTGCTAATTGAATTGACTAACTATATTTGAATATCATTAGACATATATAGGCTCACATTTTTATTTTTTTTAATTAGCAGGGTGTCTAACCAATTTACACACATTTTAACTAATTCTTCGAGATCCTGAAATTATCGGTCAGATAAGAACTCCAATAGCTATCCCTATTAGCAACCTAGGAGAGACTCGATTAGGACTTCCTAAGTAATATATTCAAAAGTTTCTATCAAACCATTCCACCACTTAGAAATAATTTATATATAGGCCAGATTGCCACGAAAGGAGAATGCTACTAATGCAATTAATGAAAAAAATAATTATTATTTATCCATTTTGTGAGACAAGTATATAAATTAATTATTCAAAAAAGGTCTCAAACAATGTTCTAATCCACTTCAAGAGAAGAATGTTGCCTGACTACCAATCTTCATAGGGGTACATTAACTTAATTGCTTCATTTGGAGAGGTTTTGTGAAATATCCTCAAGGAAAGCGTCAATATTTGTTATAGATGATCCACCCTCTGCAACTGCTACTTCACAAATTTCTTGAAGTTTTCTAGCCCTTTTGTTCATCTCCTTCTTCTCACCACTGTTTCTATCCATAAACCTTTGTACTAGCTCTGAAATTTCTTCTCTTGTCACCAGACTTTCACTTGCAACCTCTTTCTTTACTCTCCATCCAATCTTCCAATCCTCTACAATTTGCTTACTATTTAGAACTTGATCCGCAATTATTGGAAAAGTAAGCATTGGAACTCCAGCATAAACCCCTTCAAGAGTGGAACTCCAACCACAATGTGTCCAAAATCCACCGATGGAAGAATGGCACAACACCCTCAGTTGGTCACACCAAGGCACTGCAATCCCCTTATCATCCCCCCCATCTTTAAACCTAGAAGTGTCACCACGAGTTACCCACAAATACCTAACACCACTATTGCGAACCCCAGCCACAATTTCATCCATCTGGGCACTGGAAACTGATAGAAAACTTCCCAATGAGAAGTACAAGACTGAGCCACTAGGCTGAGAATCCAGCCACTTGAGGTAGTTAAGACCATTGAGACTTGTAGTTAGTGAAGAGTTGTCGTCTGTGAGTTGAAAGTAGGGTATGGTAGGTCCAACCGGGTAAACGGGGAAAGGGAATTCCGCTCTTAATTTGTCAATCACTTGAGCTTCAAGCTTGTAGACTGAAGTGAAGAAAAGATACTGTGCTTTTGACACCCCTGAAACACTCTCCAGGACCCGATGTAAAACTTGTCTTTCACCTCCATACAAAGCAGATGGAAGATCAGCTACCCTTGTTGAAGGAAGTCCGGGGACGTAGTCCATCACCTCTTCTCCACGCTCTTCAGAACCCAAGATTATCAGATGCAAACAAAGAAATTTTTAATTACATGCATATGTATTTAGTACGGGGGGACGACCTCTCTTTATATTGAAATTAACTCCATCATCATACTGAATACTAATACACACATGATGTGCAGATTAATTTGCTAATAGGCAATTAATAATATTTTTGTCTATGTTCGTGCACAAGTACTTGTTGGAATTGGAGTGTGATAATATATAGTAAATTAAATCGCTATAGCCAATGAAATTAATTTATTAAATGCCTGTTGAAGATTAACATCATTGATTTTATCTACCTTTGTTTGTACAGTATCCCTAGAGAAAAGGAATCATGATCTTGACTGCATATCCTGTTCGAAGTTATTTTATCCTTTCAATTGTCACAAGAAGCATTTTATATCCTTTAGGTTAATATTAAGAAAATACTATCTGCTCTAGAAAGTATATATACATATATATGTTTATTATTATTATTTGTAAACTGTTTTTCCTTCTGCAATACGGACGTAGCCCAGTTGTAAAAGATGACAGCAAGTGCACATAAATCCATGCTATGATCCTGATTGCACTGATTTTTTCCCAGGATCATTCCAGCTATGTATGATTTTTAGTTTAAGAGAAGAAAATGTTACGTTCTTGCTCTCATCTTTTCTAATCTGTAAACTCAAACTGAAGTGAAAAACGCATAAAAAATATATAGTTTATACGCACCTGAAAGTTCAACTGGGAAATGCCCATTTTTAAGAAGGAGCTCATGATGATGAAAAACTGAAAATACAGATGCAGACATTGGCCAAAGCGAAGCCACCGGAATGTTCCTCCGGTTACCAACATCAACAGCCCAACGCATGTAAGAATCAGCTACGATAGCAAACACTGGGAACTCTAGCTCATCCAGTAGCTTCTCAAAAAGAGCTTCCATCTTTGTGAAAACAGCTTCCAAGAAGCCAGGAAAGTCCTTGGCGCGATCAAGCTCAGACGGTATAACATTGGGAACAGTAGCGAACCGGACGTTCTCCGGCTTGGTTTCGGAACCAATGAAGCCAAGCCACTCTTCAGTGACGACAAAAGTGATGAGAATATGAGGTTGCCTTGAAACGAGTAGCTTGCAGAGATTCATCATGGGATTGATATGGCCTCTACCAGGATAAGGCAGGGCCAGTACCTGGCAGATCTTCATGCTTGATGTTTTGGTTTGGGATTGAACCATATGCGATCAGTGGATTCTGAGAATTTCAATACTGCAAACGAGTAGCTAGAAGAGACCTTTCTAAGGAGTAGGTCAAAGAGACTGCCTTACAGTTACCAAAAAGAAAAAGACTTCCTTACAGAAGATTAATTGGCGTAAATACCCTCAATATTCAGTGGGTGGCCCCAAGCCAACGTAAACTTGTCGTATACGGCATTCTGATTTTGAAGCAAGAAGTTGGACCAAAAGTTAAATTCTGTATACAAAACTTTCGCTTCCAACTTCTCTTTTTACTCTCCATCCAATCTTCCAATCCTCCTAAATTTGCTTACTGTTTGGAATTTGATCCGCAAAAAGTGGAAATGTAAGCATTGAAATTATAATATAAACATCTTTAAGAGATCCTAAATTTCAATCTTTACAACTATGACTATTAATAAGAGATAGTCATTAAAAACTTACTTAACTATTAATTTCAAGATTTTGAAAAACTAATCGAGGTGTACAAGCTATCTAGACAACCCCAAATGCCACAAAAAAAAAAAAAACCACCCTTAAAGGGTGGAACTCCAACCACAATGTGTCCAAAATACACTGATGGAAGAATGGCACAACACCCTCAATTGGTCACACCAAGGTACTAAAATCCCCATATCAGCCCTCCCATCTGGAAACCTAGAAGTGTCCCCACGAGCCACCCAGAAATACCTGACCCCACTATTGAGCACTCCCGCGACAATCTCGTCCATTTGGGCATTTGAAACTGATAGAAAACTTTCCAATGAGATGAACAAGACACAGCCACTGGGCTGAGAATCCAACCACTGGAGTTAGTTGAGATCATTGAGACTAGTAGTTATTGAAGAATTGTGGTCTTTGAGTTGAAAGTTGGTTATGGTAGGTCCAACTGGGTAGATGGGGAAAGGGAATCGTGCTTTTAATTTGTCTATCATGACTTGAGCTTCGAGGTTGTAGACGGAAGTGAAGAAGAGATGCAAAACTTCTTTCAGATCAGCTACCCTTGTTGAAGGAAGTCCGGGGATGTAGTCCACTTTCTCGTCTCCAGGCTCTTAAAAAACCAAGCTTATGTGATACAATCAAAGAAATTTGTAATTATATGCATCTGTATTTTGTATATCCCATGGGAGTGAAGCCTTGTAAAAAAAAAAAAAAAAAAAAAAAATCAAGGGCGTTGAACCTAAAAATTTACATATTTATATAATAAATTTATTGTATACTTGGAAAAACTTTATATTACTATAACCCATGCTAATCGAATATTTCTCACACACACATATATATATCCAAGAGAAAATAAATATTGAGTAGAACTATCTCTAGGTGGTTAGTGGTTCGATAGACGGCTCTTAGTGCATTATTTAAATGTCTTAATTTTGATATTTTCTCAGTTACTAATAAGAATTATCACCAAAGTTCTTATTCGACTTATAATTTTAAGATCTTAGGAGATTAGATAAAATGCACATAAGTTGGTTCGAACACTCTCAATCATTAAAAAAAAAAAATCTTGTTTGAGTTTGAACCTCTCATCGATTGCTAATAGAAATAACCATTAAAACCCCTACTTAGCCAATAATTCTAACTTCTTGAAAAATTAAATGAAATGTATATAAATGGCTCAAACACCCGAAAAAATTAAAAAAAAAAAAGATCTTGATTCTTGAGTCTTGACTAAGCATTCCGTTGTATTTTAGAATTGATAGATTCGATGCTTTAATGTCTCATGATGACAGCATGTGCACAAAATCCCATGTTATGATCATCAATGCACATGATTTTATAGACCAGACAGAAGCCAGGAAGCCAGCTTTGAATAAGTATGACAAAACTTTTAAGAGAAAAAATGTACGTTAGGTTTCTTGCTCATCTACCCATGGTTATGATTCTAACTGAAATGAAAAACGCTTGTGTTAAACAAAAACGCACCTGGAGGCTGGAAGTTCAACTGGGAAATGCCCATTTTTAACGAGGAGGTCAATATGATGGTAAACTGACAATTCAGATGCAGACATTGGCCAAAGCGAAGCTACAGGAATGTTCCTGCGGTTTCCAACGTCAACAGCCCAAGGCATGTAAGAATCAGCTATAATAGCAGTCCCCGGGGTCTCAAACTCAACCTCATCCAATAGCTTCTCAAAAGGAGCTTCCATTTTTGTGAAAACAGATTCGAAGAAGCCAGGAAAATTCTTGCCACGTACAAGCTCAGAGGGTATTACATTGGGCACTGTAACGAACCGGATGCTGTCGGGCTTGGTTTCGGAATCGATGAAGCAAAACCACTCTTCAGTGACAACAAAAGTAATGAGAAAATGAGATCATCTTGAAACGAGTAGCTTGCAGAGGTCCATCATGGGATCGATATGGCCTCTACCAGGAAAAGGTAGGGATACTAAATGGAAGATTTTCATGTTTGGCGTTTTTGTTTGGGATGGATCCTCAGAATATTATTACAGCACTCCGTAGAAACGACCTCCAAGGAGTAGCTTACAGAGGTGGGAATTTGGCCCGCGCAGGACAGGTCCTTACCAGGCCCAAGGGAGGAGGGACCGGCCTGGGGTCCGGGCCTGGGACCGATACCAGGCTTGGGCCTGTTTATTTTTAAAAACCCTTAAAATTACATAAACTTCATGAAAATTATCAAAAACTTTCTATAATATACAATATACATAATAAATTCAAGAGTTACAATATAATTTTACAAAAAAAATTTCTAGCCCATAGGACGGTCCTATGAAAACTCATGGGCCTGGACCAGTCCTTCAAGATTTGGGTCTGGTCCCTTAAGGACCAGTCTTTCATGATTTGGGCTCAGTCCCAAAAGGACCGATCCCAAATTGGGCCCAATCCTTAAGGGCTCAGGCTCGGGACCAATTGAGTTCGGGTCTTGCCCACCTCTAGTAGCTTCATATTAGGTGAGTAATTCAAGTTAGTGACCCCAAAAGTGGAGGCCACACCATGGGTAGCCTAGCCGTGAGGCAAACAAAGGGGATTACAAATGATATAACTTACAATTTCTGGTTCGATTCTTTCGTTGGGCACAAAAATGACCCCTTTGTCCATTATTTACTTGGGGGCCATGGCGGCGCAAGCTGGCTCGGACAGTGGAGGCCACATGAATTTTGCTTTTCAGGATGTAAACAAAGTAGGACCAAAAAATTTAACAAATTTATGTTTACACGTGATTTGCTTCTCCACTACACTCGTTCATATTGTTGTACCAAACATTAATATTATGAAAATATAGAGTATATCATGCATTCCATTCTTTGTTTTGAGGCACCATTAGATGACCCATACAAACTTATGTTACGACACATTTTCGTAATCACCCTTCTTATATTTTCAAAGTATTCATGCCTAATTTTGAGTGCCTTTTTCATCTTCATATAATTTCAAATAATCCATTAGTCGTCCCAAATTATAAAAGAAAATACCGGTCACAAGGGGGGAGGTTAGGGTTAGGGTTCTCAATTTTCAAAGTGGGATGTTAAAGTTAATGAGAGAAGAAAGGGGTATAACCACTTGATTTGTGGTCGAATGACAAGATTGTGGGCTACGTATAAATCTTGTATTCGAGTCTCACAAAATAGCTACCTATTATATTTGTGACTTACTTGGCTCATTGGGCTTGTAGAATGTTCAATAGATACCATGGATTAGTTAAGATAACGCGACTTGTTAGTTACAAAAAAAAGAAAGAAAAAAGGGGTATGTGATGAATTAGTTTCTAAAATTAGGGGTGAACATGAATTTTTCCCACATAATCTAATCTCGAGTGGACCGATAAGAAGGCAAAAAGGCCCATGACCCAAATGTATCATTTCATAGGACGGTGCTACATAATTTCTTATTACAAATTAACCCTACAAACAAGTTTATGCGAAATGGTTTAATTAATTTCATAGAAATCTAATGGATTATTTTAAATAAATGTCATATCAATACTGTTTTCCATTCATTTGGGTACCCATTTCGAAAATAATTCCAAAAATTACTTTTATGTCTATATATGAAAACAATAAAATAACATTATGTGTGCTGGAATATTCAGTGGGTGGCCCCAAGCCAACGTAAATTGTCGTATACGGCATTCTGTTTTGAAGCAAGAAGTTGGACCAAAAGTTAAATTCTGTATACAAAACTTTCGCTTCCAACTTCTCTTTTTACTCTCCATCCAATCTTCCAATCCTCCTAAATTTGCTTACTGTTTGGAATTTGATCCGCAAAAAGTGGAAATGTAAGCATTGAAATTATAATATAAACATCTTTAAGATCCTAAATTTCAATCTTTACACTATGACTATTATAAGAGATAGCATTAAAAACTTACTTAACTATTAATTTCAAGATTTGAAAAACATCGAGGTGTACAGCTATCTAGACAACACAAATGCCACAAAAAAAAAAAAACCACCCTTAAAGGGTGGAACTCAACCACAATGTGTCAAAATACACTGATGGAAGAATGGACAACACCCTCAATTGGTCACACCAAGGTACTAAAATCCCCATATCACCCTCCCATCTGGAAACCTAGAAGTGTCCCCAGAGCCACCCAAAACTGACCCACTATTGAGCACTCCCGCGACAATCTCGTCCATTTGGGCATTTGAAACTGATAGAAAACTTTCCAATGAGATGAACAAGACACAGCCACTGGGCTGAGAATCAACCACTGGAGTTAGTTGAGATCATTGAGACTAGTAGTTATTGAAGAATTGTGGTCTTTGAGTTGAAAGTTGGTTATGGTAGGTCCAACTGGTAGATGGGGAAAGGGAATGTGCTTTAATTTGTCTATAGACTTGAGCAGGTTGTAGACGGAAGTGAAGAAGAGATGCAAAACTTCTTTCAGATCAGCTACCCTTGTTGAAGGAAGTCCGGGGATGTAGTCCACTTTCTCGTCTCCAGGTCTTAAAAACCAAGCTTATGTGATACAATCAAAGAAATTTGTAATTAATGCATCTGTATTTTGTATATCCCATGGGAGTGAAGCCTTGTAAAAAAAAAAAAAAAAAAATCAAGGGCGTTGAACCTAAAAATTTACATATTTTATAAAAATTTATGTATACTTGGAAAAACTTTATATTTACTATAACCCATGCTAATCGAATATTTCTCACACACATATATATATCCAAAGAGAAATAAATATTGAGTAGAACTATCTCTAGGTGGTTAGTGGTTCGATAGACGGCTCTTAGTGCATTATTTAAATGTCTTAATTTTGTATTTTCTCAGTTCTAATAAGATTATCACCAAAGTTCTTATTCGACTTATAATTTAAGATCTTAGGAGATTAGATAAATGCACATAAGTTGGTTCGAACACTCTCAATCATTAAAAAAAAAAAATCTTGTTTGAGTTTGAACTCTCATCGATGCTAACATAGATGAGTTGAAAGTAGGGTATCGTAGGTCCAACTGGGTAAACGGGGAAAGGGAATTCCGCTCTTAATTTGTCAATCACTTGAGCTTCAAGCTTGTAGACTGAAGTGAAGAAAAGATACTGTGCTTTTGACACCCCTGAAACACTTTCCAGGACCCGATGTAAAACTTGTCTTTCACCTCCATACAAAACAGTTGGAAGATCAGCTACCCTTGTTGAAGGAAGTCCGGGGATGTAGTCCACCACCTCTTCTCCACGCTCTTCAGAACCCAAGATTATCAGATGCAAACAAAGAAATTTTTAATTACATGCATATGTATTTAGTACGGGGGGACGACCTCTCTTTATATTGAAATTAACTCCATCATCATACTGAATACTAATACACACATGATGTGCAGATTAATTTGCTAATAGGCAATTAATAATATTTTTGTCTATGTTCGTGCACAAGTACTTGTTGGAATTGGAGTGTGATAATATATAGTAAATTAAATCGCTATAGCCAATGAAATTAATTTATTAAATGCCTGTTGAAGATTAACATCATTGATTTTATCTACCTTTGTTTGTACAGTATCCCTAGAGAAAAGGAATCATGATCTTGACTGCATATCCTGTTCGAAGTTATTTTATCCTTTCAATTGTCACAAGAAGCATTTTATATCCTTTAGGTTAATATTAAGAAAATACTATCTGCTCTAGAAAGTATATATACATATATATGTTTATTATTATTATTTGTAAACTGTTTTTCCTTCTGCAATACGGACGTAGCCCAGTTGTAAAAGATGACAGCAAGTGCACATAAATCCATGCTATGATCCTGATTGCACTGATTTTTTCCCAGGATCATTCCAGCTATGTATGATTTTTAGTTTAAGAGAAGAAAATGTTACGTTCTTGCTCTCATCTTTTCTAATCTGTAAACTCAAACTGAAGTGAAAAACGCATAAAAAATATATAGTTTATACGCACCTGAAAGTTCAACCGGGAAATGCCCATTTTTAAGAAGGAGCTCATGATGATGAAAAACTGAAAATACAGATGCAGACATTGGCCAAAGCGAAGCCACCGGAATGTTCCTCCGGTTACCAACATCAACAGCCCAACGCATGTAAGAATCAGCTACGATAGCAAACACTGGGAACTCTAGCTCATCCAGTAGCTCCTCAAAAGGAGCTTCCATCTTTGTGAAAACAGCTTCCACGAAGCCAGGAAAGTCCTTGGCGCGATCAAGCTCAGACGGTATAACATTGGGAACAGTAGCGAACCGGACGTTCTCCGGCTTGGTTTCGGAACCAATGAAGCCAAGCCACTCTTCAGTGACGACAAAAGTGATGAGAATATGAGGTTGTCTTGAAACGAGTAGCTTGCAGAGATTCATCATGGGATTGATATGGCCTCTACCAGGATAAGGCAGGGCCAGTACGTGGCAGATCTTCATGCTTGATGTTTTGGTTTGGGATTGAGCCATATGCAATCAATGAATTCTGAGAATTTTATTACTGCAAACTGTGTGGAAGTTTGATAGTCTAGCTAGAAGAGACCCTTATAAGGAGTAAATCAAAGAGACTGACTTACAGTTACCAAAAAGAAAAAGACTTCCTTACAGAAGATTAATTGGCGTAAATACCCTCAAGAGCAATAATACAGTTACCGAGAAATGTATACCGAATTCAAGGACTGGATGACGTCACATTATCATATTTTCTTAAAAAAAAGAATTATGATTAATCGACGGTCAAGATGATACCACATCATTCAATGTATGAATTCGATACATATTCTTCGATCACTGTATTATTTTTCATACCCTCAATATTAAGTGGGTGGCCCCAAAAGTTGAGCCAACGTAAAGTTGTCATATATGGCATTCTGATTTTGAAGCAAGAAGTTGGACCAAAAGTATAACAATAATACTATACTTACAAAGATTTCCATACAAAGTGAGATGGCAAAAAATGAATGGAAGAGTCAAACAAAAAGTCAAACACATTAAATTTACTATTCCATTCATTTTTTGTCACATCACTTTGTATGGAGATCTTTATAAAATATCTTTATAAGTGTAGTATTACTCAAAGTATAAATTATGTATACAAAACTTTCGCTTCCAACTTCTCTTTTTACTCTCCATCCAATCTTCCAATCCTCCAAAATTTGATTACTGTTTGGAATTCGATCCGCAAAAAATGAAAAATGTAAGCATTGGAACTATGATATAAACCTCTTTAAAATATCCTAAGTTCTAATCTCCACGAGTACTTATAAATAATAGTTATTAAAAACTTACCTGACCATTAATTTCAAGACCCTGAAAAACTAGTTGAGGTGCGCAAACTAGCCTAAACAACCAAAAAAAAAAAAACCCACCCTTCAAGAGTGGAACTCCACCACAGTGTGTCAAAAATACACTGATGGAAGAATTGTACAACACGCTTAATTGGTCACACCAAGGCACTAAAATCCTCATATCATCCCTCCCATCTGGAAACCTAGAAGTGTCACCACGAGCCATCCACAAATAGCTGACCCCACTATTGAGCACTCCCGCGACAATCTCGTCCATTTGAGCATTTGAAACTGATAGAAAACTTTCCAATGAGATGAACAAGACAGAGCCACTGGGCTGAGAATCCAACCACTGGAGTTAGTTGAGATCATTGAGACTAGTAGTTATTGAAGAATTGTGGTCTTTGAGTTGAAAGTTGGGTATGGTAGGTCAAACTGGATAGACGGCGAAAGGGAATTGTGCTTCTAATTTGTCTATGACTTGAGCAGGTTGTAGACGGAAGTGAAGAAGAGATGCAAAACTTCTTTCAGATCAGCTACCCTTGTTGAAGGAAGTCCGGGGATGTAGTCCACTTTCTCGTCTCCAGGTTCTTGAAAAACCAAGATTATGTGATACAATCAAAGAAATTTGTAATTATATGCATCTGTATTTTGTATGTCCTATGGGAATGAGGCCTTGCTTAAAATAAAAAAAATAAAAAATCAAGGGCGTTGAACCTAAAAATTTACATATTTATAAAATATATTTATTGTATACTTGGGAAAACTTTATCCTATGATTTTCTTGTTGATTAGATGAATTACTAGAACCCATGCCAATAGAATATTTCACACACACACGTGTGTGTATATATATATATATATCCGAGAGAAAATGGATCTTGAGTAAAACTATCTCTAGGTTGTTAGTGGTTCGATAAAGGGTTCTTAGTGTATTGCTCAAAATGTCTTAATTCGAGTCTTTTCCCGATTATTAATAGGAGTAGTCATTAGAGATCTTATCCAACTGATAGTTCTAAGGTCTTAAGAGATTAGTTGAAATACGTATAAATTGGTTAGGACACCCTCAATCATTAAAAAAAAAAATCTTGTTTGAGTTCGAATCTCTCATCGATTGCTAATAGGAGTAACTATTAGAATTTTCATTTTATTAGAATTTTTATTTAATTAATAGTTTTAAGGTCTCGAAAAATTAATTAAAATATATTAAAAGGGCTAAAATACCTCGAAAAAATAAAAAAATGGATCTTGATTCTTGATTCTAGACTACGCATTTTGTTGTATTTTAGAATTGATAGATTCGATGCTTTAATGTCATAATTGATAGATTCGATTCTTTAAATGTCATAATAAATCAATACTGTTACGTTAGGTTAAAATTAAGAGAATACGACACATTGTTTTGTTACTGTTCTCTACTAAGTCTCAAGATGACAGCATGTGCACAAAATCTCATGTTATAATCATCAATGCACATGATTTTATAGACCAGACAGGAGCCAGTTTTAATTGAATGAGTATGACACAACTTTTAAGGGAAAAAATGTACGCTAGGTTTCTTGCTCATCTACCCATGGTTATGATTCAAACTGAAATGAGAAACGCTTGTGTTAAACAAAAACGCACCTGGAGGCTGGAAGTTCAACCGGGAAATGCCCATTTTTAACGAGGAGGTCAATATGATGGTAAACTGACAATTCAGATGCAGACATTGGCCAAAGCGAAGCTACAGGAATGTTCCTACGGTTTCCAACGTCAACAGCCCAGGTCATGTAAGAATCAGCTATAATAGCAGTCCCCGGGGTCTCAAACTCAACCTCATCCAATAGCTTCTCAAAAGGAGCTTCCATTTTTGTGAAAACAGATTCGAAGAAGCCAGGAAAATTCTTGCCACGGACAAGCTCAGAGGGTATTACATTGGGCACTGTAGCGAACAGGATGCTGTCGGGCTGGGTTTCGGAATCGATGAAGCAAAGCTACTCTTCAGTGACAACAAAAGTAATGAGAAAATGAGATCGTCTTGAAACGAGTAGCTTGCAGAGGTTCATCATGGGATCGATATGGCCTCTGCCAGGAAAAGGCAGGGCTACTAAATGGAAGATTTTCATGTTTGATGTTTGTGTTTGAGATGGATCCTCATAATATTATTACAGCACTCCGTAGAAACGACCTCAAAGGAGTAGCTTGTCAGAGGTGGGAATTTGGCCCGGGCAGAACCGGTCCTTACCAGGCCCAGGGGACTAGAGACCAGTACCAGGCCCAGGCCTGTTTATTTTTAAAAACCCTTAAAATTACATAAACTCCCTGAAAATTATCAAAAACCTTCTAAATATATCCAAATACATAATTTTACAAAAAAAAAAATTCTAGCCTATAGGACTGATCTTGGGACCAGGCCCTATGAAAACTCATGGGCCTGGACCAGTCCTTCAAGATTTGGGTTCGGTCCCTTAAAAACCAGTCTTTCATGATTTGGGCCCAGTCCCAAAAGGACCGATCTCAAATTGGGTCCAATCCTTGAGGGCTCAGGCCCGGGACCAACTAAGCTCGGCCCTTGCCCACCTCTAGTAGCTTCATATTAGGGTGAGTAATTTAAGAAAGTGGCCCCAAAAGTGGAAGCCACACCCACCCATGGGTAGCCTTGCCGTGAGGCAAACAAAGGGGATTACAAATAATATAACTTACAATTTCTAGTTCGATTCTTTCGTTGGGCACAAAGATAACCCCTTTGTCCATTATTTACTTGGGGGCCATGGTGGCGCAAGCTGGCCTAGACAGTGGAGACCACATGAATTTTGCTTTTCAAGATGTAAACAAAGTAGGACCAAAAAATTTAATAAATTTATGTTTACACGTGATTTGCTTCTCCACTACACTCGTTCATATTGTTGTACCAAACATTAATATTATGAAATTATAAAGTATATCATGCTTTCCATTCTTTGTTTTGAGGCACCATTAGATGACACATAAAAACTTATGTTACGACACATTTTGGTAATCACCCTTCTTATATTTTCAAAGTACTCATGCCTAATTTTGAGTGCCTTTTTCATCTTCATATAATTTCAAATAAATCCATTAGTCATCCCACATTATAAAAGAAAATACCAATTGGTCAAAATAATTTAGAATAAAATTTAACTATTGTTAGGGTTAGGTATTTTTTTTTTTTTTTGGGGGGGGGGGGGGGGGAACCCGATAATTGTCTCTCTTGCAACTTGAACACAAAACCTGTAGGTATAACTAACCCTAATAGCTAAAAGGTTTATCATGAGGTCACAAGGGGGGACGTTAGGGTTAGGGTTCTCAATTTTCAAAGTGGGATGTTAAAGTTAATGAGAGAAGAAAGGGGTGTAACCACTTGATTTGTGATCGAATGATAAGATTGTGGATTACGCATAGGTCTTGTGTTCGAGTCACACAAAATGGCAACCTATAATATTTGTGACTTACTTAGCTCATTAGGCTTGTAGAATGTTCAATGGATACTGTGGATTAGTTAAAGTGACGCCACTTGTCAATTACAAAAAAAAAAAAAGGGGGGGCGGGGGGGGCGGGGGGGGCCGGGGCCTGAGGGGCGCGTATACGAAATTAGTTTCTAAAATTAGGTGTGAACATGAGTTTTTCCCACATAATCTAATCTCGAGTGGACCGATAAGAAAGCAAAAAGGCCCATGACCCAAATGTATCATCTCCTAGGACGGGGCTACATATTTTCTTATTACAAATTAACCCTACAAACAAGTTTATGCGAAATGGTTTAATTAATTTCATAGAAATCTAATGGATTATTTTAAATAAATGTCATATCAATACTGTTTTCCATTCATTTGGGTACCCATTTCGAAAATAATTCCAAAAATTACTTTTATGTCTATATATGAAAACAATAAAATAACATTATGTGTGCTGGAAATGTGTTTTTTTTTTTTTTTTTGATGCTCAATTGTCCAAGTCAATTTGTGCGTATCTCAACTAATCTTCGAAATTCATCGAACACCCTATAAACTTAATAGACTAGATAAGTCACAAATGTAATAGAATCTATCAATAACTTAAAGTTTTGCCATCAGACCACAAGCCAAATGCTTAGAAATTATGTATTTTTCTTGGAATAAAGTCCCCCGCTGAGTCATCCATAAGATAGAGTGACATATCTTGCCCACAATAATTTCTCAGTGCAGCTGAATTGTCTACATAGAAAATGCCACTAGACATAAAGAGATAAAAACACAAAGCTGAAGCAACCCCACAACCAAATTTCAAATAAATGGACCACTTTTTGTGAAAACTTATTCGAATCCCACCTTTAATCAAGCATACCCAGATGCTAAATTCTCTGAATTTGACTCTTTTCACCAGAAAAATGGCAAAACTAGACCTTGCTGAGATATATATATACATATCACAGTTGGGTCAATTTCAATTAGGAGTAATTCATAACACATCACATAATGGAATTGGTCAGTGGGTCCATCACAAAAAGTTGCACAAGAAGTTCCCAGAAAGTCTGTATCGATGAATAGATAAAGATATTTTTTCCTTACTTTAAAAAAAGCACATACAAAGTGAGATATTTTTCAGATATTTCTAAGCTCATAATTTTGACTATCTTCTCATGAAACTCTCTTAACAAATCGACCCTGCAGCAACCGATTGATTAACATCCAAATTAATCTTGATTAGTATTATATGGAGAAGACATAATTAGTTCAGAAATTAATTAAGAGAAGAATAAAGATTAATTAACCTTAAGTCTTGGTCTTTTATCTGCATTGAGTTTGCGAACTTGGTACCTTATCTTCTTGGAGAACAGTCTTGTTTGACGTTTCTCTTTGTACCTTAAAACACTTGCTTCTCTTCTTGCTTTTTCTTCTTCCATCACTGGAACCTCTCCCATCTATGGACAATTCAGTACAAATTTTCACTTATATTTACTAGATAATTAATTGAAAATCATAAAACTTGTGAAATGAATGAAAGATAAGTAATTAGTTGAGTATACTAACGTAGTAGCCATTGTTTGCCATTGAAAGAGAATACTCATCAGCCCAGAGAGGTCCACGATCAGACCATGCATCTAACACTTCTTGATAGTTCAAATTCAAGTTCAAAGATGCCACTTTGTTGTTGTTCTCATCTTCATCCCGAAACCCGAGATTTTCTTT
This sequence comes from Pistacia vera, assembly GCF_008641045.1. Taxonomy (NCBI): domain Eukaryota; kingdom Viridiplantae; phylum Streptophyta; class Magnoliopsida; order Sapindales; family Anacardiaceae; genus Pistacia; species Pistacia vera. Next base: position 439,276 of record NW_022196022.1, on the reverse strand, counting down.
TTTTATAACCTCTTCGGGAAAGAACTTTCTTTTGAATTCATCAATCTGTTCTTCTGATCTTTCTTCTTCTTCTTCTTCTTCGTCCTCTTCTTCTTGTTGTTGTTGTTGAGCATTGGGATGAATAAATCCTTGGCCCCAGTCCATGAAATTCCAACTAAGTTGAGTCAGCTGCTGCTGTGTGTTATCTTTCGCTAACTTCTCTTCATTTTCATTAAGCCCCCAAATGCCCTCCAATTCATCCATGATATTCATGTCATCTTCGCCATAAAACTCAGCTTTCATGTCGACAAATTCAGTTTCAATGGTCACAGGAACTTGTTGTTCTTCCTTCTTCGGGCTTCTTAACAACGAATAGTACCCCATTTCACCTCTCTCCTTCTCTCACTCTCTTTCACTTCCTCTTACTCTTTACATCCATGTATGCATGGCGCAATTCAAAAGAAACCTGAACCTGTATGTCTAAAACAGATTATGGATATTTTTCTCTCTTCCAATTAAAAAAGAAGAAAAAGAGCATCTACGTGGCACCTTATCTTCAATCTATTGGTTGGTCTGTGCACAAATTTTCGGCGATTGGGTAATAGAGTCCAGCAAGGAAGGAGGAAATGAGGCCAAATAACGAGACCTTTCATGAGTGTGTCGTATATATCAAGAAGCACGTGATTGGAAGAAGAAGGTGTTAATTGATTGAGCAATTAAAGGTGACATTGATTTACCAGTCCAGTACACTATTGTGTAGGTGGGTTTCCTAGTTTGGTTGAATGCCGATGATATTTTTGTGAGTATAGAGAATGGTCTTTTTTAACTATGTGATTTTGCCGTACCCATTTGGTTTCTTTTGTAGCTATCACAGCTTGGGAATTGTATCAAATTGTTAATATTTTTTTTTTTTTTAACAAGGTGTCCCAATCAAATTACGCATAATTTGACTAATTCTCAAGAATAACTAGTGTAACAATCCACCGTCATAGTCTCCCACTTAAATCACACATGTTTCAGATTGAGAATCGACCTGGAATCTCCAAACTAACTCCAATTCGTCCTAACCATTTCGACTATCCACGAATAGGTTATCAAATTGTTAATGTTAAAGCCAGGAAATCTTTATAGAACAACAATGTATCATAGTAGTTATATGTGTTTGTTTGAAATCAATCATATTATAATGGGATAGGTAAAAAAAGATAAAATAAATACGTAATTGTTATAATATTTAGATTTAGTGCATAAATGACTTGTGATAAACATGTTTTATTTAAGATGTTTTCATGTTAAAGTAGTGAATCGAACTTAATTTAATTATATGATAAATACATACAAATATAAGAATTTTTAATTAATTATGAGAAAAAAAATTTCTTAATCATTGTATGTAAAATAAACCATCAATGCATGAGACATTGACAAAACGTCTCATAGTCCGTTGATTGTATGTATAACCATTTCTAGTGGTAAATAAGCAATTTCCATTTGAGGGTCAAAGTGTAATGTTCAACGAACGAGAAAGACCAAAGTAAAATTTGTCAAGGAAATTGCGATTAAGTTTAGGGGTCGACAAAAAAAATTCAGGGCAAGATGAAATTTGACACCCTTCTATAAAACCCCCCTCTAGTTAGGTATCCTATGAGAATCCCGAGGATACATGTCTGGAGAACGAGTTGTATTTAGAAAAAAACATGTGTAAGGATAATAATAATAATATCCAAAACATGCATATAAGATGTCACACATGATCCACACTTATAATTTCAAAAACTTTAAGAATTTATCTAGAAATTACATAATCAAAACATATTTATAGGGTGGAATCTTCCAAATGTGTTTCACAAACATTTATCATTTACATTATTTACATCAAGATGACAATAAATCATCTCCCTTCATGTGTAGCCTCGCTCTCTCTAACATCATTCGCTTTTAGTCTATTTGCAAAGCAATCAACAATGAAAGGGTGAGCACTAATCGCTCAGTAAGGAATGATCTATTTCATTCTAAATGTACTATTTGACTTTCATTTAAACATATTCATTAACACATCACTTATCTTTTACATCTAGGTATACTTCCTTTTTTTTTTCTAATTCATATGTTTTTCATCATTTTATCTCATGGTTATATAAACATCAATGTATACACATACAAATAAGTATGTAAACATAGTACACACATATTACATGTCATGATATAATATCTAAATATCATCTAACATGAGTATAAATCATCTCATGATGTAAATAACATCATAACTCATGTAATGCAACTAAATGCATATGAAGCATTTAACGTCTAGCCGATCAGACTTTTCTTAGCATCTTAAGTACTTCATATCATCTAAACTCAAATTCATCTAGAGCTCATATCATCGGAGGCGTGCTTACGCCTTATTTAGCATCTAAAGCATATATTCATATTTCCTCAACTGGTATATGAGGATATGCTTACGCGTTTTCCATCATGTCTAAATACAGCTTTAACATCTTATGGCATGTAAATACATATTTTAGTGAGCTTAATACTTTTAATTCATCTATGAATTATCAATCCATTTACATTACCTCTTGCTCACATTCATCATCTTAAAACATGTATTACATTGCATCTTCATGTCATTTCATAATATTAATCATGCATTGACATCATGACCATGTATATCTTTCAAAGATCATTTAACTAATGGATAAACATTAGTACATGGCGTAATCATGTCAATATATAATCAATTCATAATTATAAGAATTAATTATATTAAATCTTAAACTTTAATAACCAAAAGCTTATACTTCAGGCCATTTTCCATCTATTTGATAATCGAATTGGCTTTTGGCATAAACGTAAAAGTTGTAGGGTATGTCTTAAATTTCTAAGCTTCAAGAATTATCTCATTTCGATTTATAACTCAGTTATGGTCGAAACTAAAACATGTTTAACATAAACCCCTAAGTTACCAAATCCGAATTTCATATTAAACTAGCCACATAAATTCTATTGACAATTAACCAATAGGTCAACTTAGGATCAAAAAACCTCCCCTTAATAGTCTGTAACATCTTAAAGAATGTAAAATCACTTCCCATAATCATCAACTATTGTTATAACATGTAAGCTAATGCAAACAACACATCAACATTCTAATAGCAACCATTAATACCATGTGGCTTTAATACTACAAGTTTTTGCCACAATCAACATCCACACTTCATTTTCTTCAACAAACATAACAACTCATAAAAATAAATAACAAAACTTCATGTATAATGAATTCAAGGCAATAAATAGAAATAATAAGTTCAACTACACTTGCCATCAACTAATGCTAGCCTTAAAGCCTTAATTTAAGGTTTTATTAAATCTACAAACCCTAGCATAATCCCTAAAGTCATGAGAGGTTCTCCTTACCTTTTTAAACAATTCCTTCAACAAATCCTTTACCTTTGTCTTCTTTTACACCTAATCCTACATATATAACATTATACCTCAACATCTACTTCAAATCTTTAAATCACATCAAAACTAAGGTTTTTAATCCTGACCTTAACCCTTCAATTTGAAGATCCAAGGCTCTTATCTTGTTCTCCTTGAAAAATTATGCAAAACTCTTTAAAACTTAGAGAAGAAAGCTTGTTTTATGGAATTGAGAGAAAATGGAAGAAATGCCTCTCCCTTGGCTTGAACGAATTTCATCTCATTTATAGGAAAATATTCATTAATTTTTTAAAATTATGCTATTGACCCAATTATTTTAATTGTATAACTCATAAGTCTTAATTTTCATATAAGGGCATTTTGATCATTTTGCACTAACATAATTATTACTTAATTAATTTCATTAAATGCAATTAAGTCTACCCATCCTTGACTTTTTCAATTTTACCCATAGGCAAAACGACTATTTTACCCTTAATACCTTTCTATGGATAATTGATTCATACCGTTTCAAATGAATTGACTATTTTGCCCTTAGTAGATTTTATGCTTTTTAACATAAAATTAACATTTAAAGGACTATTTTGAGTTAAGAACATACATTTGACATCTTGGGTATTACACCTTCCAAACAAGTAGACTCACATGCACATATGGATGAAAAAGTAAAAAATAGAAGGGTTTCAATCCTATCATGATTTTGTTGGTGTGGTATATTTTGTAACACTGATGCATTAAGGGGTCTAATTTGTAATTGAGTTTGGAATTGTTTATAATATTTGGGTCTGGAAGTGTCTAGCCAAATGTGATTATGTTTGCTGTTATATGTGTATATAATAGTGAAAAAACCTAATGTCAGAAACTACTTGAGAGGAGAAGAGGAAAAGTGAATTGCGGTCATTATATTATATATTTCCTACAGCTTTTTGAAACTCAATAAAAACTTATCTATCTTAAATGCTAGATGCAGTTGTATTGAGAATGAACAGGAAAATCGATTGTTTTTTTTTTACTTTTTACATCATTTTGTGTGTTACGTCGAATATTTTCAAAATTTATGTGGAAAGGAAAATATGATACTGAAATTTTCTTTGCCTATATATCACACAATGTAACATTTATCAACGTAATACAAGGATTAAATAGTTAATTAATAGTCTAAAACCATATCTTAAAAGTCAACCATATAAATAATAAACAGAAAAGAGGTAAAAGCTACAAAAAGTCACAAGTTAAGTTAGAAATTATTGATAATTAGCTGTAATGAAGTGAGGGTGTGTAACCATCGAATTTCATTAGAAATTTGAAGGCGTGGTGGTGGTTGTGTTATTTAATTAAATAAATTAAGATTCTTTAATTTCATGAGCAGCACTTGTTAATTTATTGTAACCCCTCACGTGAACATGGCAACACAACACGCTATTATTCTCAAGGGAAGGCTGTATTCAATTGGAACACAGAATTAAAGGACTGTATCTGAATATTCCAATTATGCCATAGATACCCCAAATATGATCCAGAAATTTTGAAGGTTAAAGGTAAGAGGATGGAGAAGCAGCAAAAGCGGAGTTGTATGAAACCATCCACAGGAGAGAAATTAACTAATTGAAAAGGGCTTATTATTTTAAGCTATGAGTCATAAAACCTTACGTGTTGATAAGAAGAGAGGGCTTTGGTTAACCCTACTTTACTCCATGTTCACATGCAGGATTGATACTTGAACTAAAGCCCCTATTTTAAATTCCATGTTCAAACTGTAAACTTCTCAACGAAACCATACATAAACAATAACAGAAGAAGAGAAGTAATTGAACAGTGAAATTAAAAGAAACCAAACTAATTAAGTCCAAAGAGACTCTCTCTTAAGAGGATCTTGGATTGCATTGCTAGATGAAGCAAAGCCAAGGTACTGAGGAATGTGATTGAAGTTGTACATGATAGAAGAAGTGATTTGTCATCTTGGACGTCGTCTATTTGGGATTGAGACGACGTCGTTTGTAAGGTATTATTTGGCTCTTGCTGCATCTGAATGCAAAGTATTTCTGTTTGAGCCACCGCCAGCTGCATTTGAACGTGATACTTGGCTTTGTAGATAAGATATTGCACCAACACATCCATAAACTGGGTCTCTTACTCTTGCATTTGCTTCATAAACCAAACTGCTCACAGCATCCGCTTTGGTGAACTGGAAGCTCCTGCACGCCAGATTAATAATACAAAACCTCCCCATCATTATTTAGCTGCCTAAAATGACAGATTGACTATTAATATTAAACACGTACTGCAACATTTTGCTGACGTTGCTAGCACCGAAGACCTTGTGAACCATAGAAACTTTTGAGGGTATCAGAAGGAAAGTAAGGGGCAAAGATGCAGTCCTTGGCGCAGCGGCGCCTTAATAATTTGCGGACGGCATGGTGAAGAACCTCCCATCTGGCTGAAACGAAAGATGAAAGATTGTCTCTAGCTATTAGCTCTTTGTCGGATTATGTAAAACGTAAGAGTCCTAGTCTTATATGTAAAAACAAGAAGCTTATAGTTGAAGAGAAATGAGCTTGAATTGCGTATTTATAATGGTTGAGGAGGTTTGCCATTACTACATATTCTATTTCGTAGTGTAGAATGGATCCACATGCATGTTTAATTAAATAATAATTAAAGTTATGATCATATTAAACAAGGGAATTAAATACTGCTGAATGCGGAAAGAAACAGTATGTACATGTAGTTCTGGTACCCTTTTGACAATTCTAACCATGTTGAGAACCGATCTTCATAATACGATCAAGGGCAAGAAAGTAACTTTTCTTATTAATAGATTAATAGATCTTAGAAAGAGGTGATGGAGGAGTTGACCACCGCTAGGCGCGTGATAGTGTCATCCATACAACTTTTTGTAATTTCCACTAGTTTGACTATTAATAAACGAGAAAAGTCTTAAAAACCCAAATCAAACTACAATTAATATGAAATGGTGTGTAATTAAGACTATGGTTTTCACAATTACAACTAGAGATGTGAAAATTTAAGCCTAGATTAGGCTGAAACAGGACCGAGACTCCATGAGAAATGGGCTCAACCAACGTGAATGTTTGTGGTGAACATTCACATGGAAACAACATACATAACTCTTTTTCTCTCTTAATTTGATGAACTCAAAATTAAATGCAATAACACATTAATTAATGTATCGTTAATCAATGCTCAATTAATGATCCTCAGTACTTTCAAATGGCAATAAAATATAATAATTCATGCGCAAAAGGATCTAAATACCAACTTCGATGCTTCATGCACGCTACCATATGTGATCAACTTCAACTATACACAAATATGAGAGATAATGAGTTCCATAATCAATTAAATGCAAGCAGCCAAAAAAAAATTATCGGAGATCAACTTCAACTACAAAGAAGAGATAGAGTTTCCATTCAATGATGATGATGATCAATATATAAGATTGATATAAAAGAATTGTAAATTTGTAAAGAAGCAAGCTAGTTATAAAGATATATATAGAATAATGAATAATGAATGTGAACAACCAGTTAACGAGATCCGACATGGGCTAAGGATTAACATATAAAAGGAAATCAACCCATTTCGAGAGAGATTGAAAATGTAAAAATAGAAGAGTTTTTAGAACCCGAAGACCCATTCTCACTCTAGAATTAAATGCACTCCACATGATCCAAGCTTTAATCTTCTATTCCGAGGAAAACAGCTCTGTTTTCCTAGTTGTCATACCATATGTATTCTATTTATCGTTTAATTTATATATTCTCTTTGTCTTATACACAAAGTTTATGTTTTCTCTGGTAGCTACCTAGATTCTTATCTCATTTCTCCACTAATTAATTACTAATAATTTTATAAAACCATGACACCTATTGAATTTGTTATTATTACCATTATCTCAGAAACCGCGTATTTTACATTTTAACTTCCAAGCTTGAATTCAAACCCCTAACCTTGCAACTATGGAAACTAAGCTGATTTTTTTAAGCGAATGAATAAAGTACAGAAAAAACAGACATCTTTCACATGTTAGAGGAAAAATAAGACATGCGAGGTTCGATGCCAACATTAAATGAGCTTTGGTGAAATGGAAGATTCGATTATTGAAATCTGCAGGCATGGTTTTCAAATCTAAAGAGCGGTGGAGTTTACAAAATTAGAAGGCAATGTTTGACAATACAAACCTAACACGTGGGGGGCTCAAGTGCCCTACTGACCTCAATTTCAATTGCTTCAACTGACCAGTGTTGGATTTCCAACGCCAACTTTTTATACATTATATTTCTATTTATTCAAAATGCGAATCTCCACTATCAACTCCATCTAAGAAATATGTAAACCAAATGATCAAATCAAATGGATTATAAAATAATCATAGTCCAATATAAGAAATATATATAGAGAAAGCAACCTTGACCACTAGAGTCTATGTGTGACCATCTATCACTAATATGGAAATTATCTAATTTTTGTATTAGCTAACTTAAAAGATACCAACAAAATGTTGTCTACATAGCCTGAATCCCTGAACCCTTTGTTTCTTTTCCTTCATTTCTGCCTAAATTTATCTTAATGATGCAGTAAAAGAAAAAGCCTATATAACTGAAACTTTAACCTGATAGGATGTTTATGGATATAGTTGATGTTGTTTTGATCAGATTGATGCAGCTATTACTTATTCGGCAGCTTAAGTTATCCTTCCATAATCTCAGTCAAGCATCCAAAAAAATGGGATAACGAAGCTAGCATGAGTTATTGTTCTTCGGCATGTTAAGATATAAGCATGATAAATATAAATGTGTCTAAGAAGTCAAGTCAAGATATATGCCAATGATCATCTTTAAACCCATCCAATAGGGTGTAACTGCCTAACAAATACTAAACTCTTACGATTTCAAAGTTAGACCGCCTCAAAGCATGAAACTTGCATCAAAGGTTAACATGCAACGCTTATCCAGTCATAAGGTTTTTCTTTTTGGATAAATCCAGTCACATGATCTAGCTATGAAATAAACTTCAATGCACATAAGAAACTTGGCAATGACCTCAAAGTTGAATGGAGTCTGAGCCACCTGTAATCTGCTGCAAGCCTTGAAATTCAAGCAACTTTTTCACATTTTGCCTTTTAATTCCGTTTCTGAACAGAGTGCTTGGCAGGCTTGGTTCCTTTACAATTGAAGAATGCTTTGTGCGGTTCCCAATGTTTTCTTTTTCAAGTACTCTGTTGCCCGTGCCTGAACTGATATGATCGAACAGAATTTCAATGTCAAATCACAGCATCACATCTCAAATAAAGTCACAAGAGTTCAATAAAAATCTTGATCACAAAAGATTAGTCACCAAGAAAAAAGATACTGATAAGCAAACTGTTACAGCCGATAAAAGTACATAAAGGTTTAATTATATATAGACTTTTCACTGCAAGTTCTCCTTCAGTTGTTAAATATCGGCCTAGGTTATCTGATTAGACATCACAACCTTCTACAGAATACTAGTACCTTTACTTGAGTTCTTCATTGATTATATTTATGAGATGAAGAATAATAACCAATTTAAAAAAAAGTAGGCTAGACACTGGAACAACTTGCATAATAAATTAAAATGTTGTTCTGAAAAAAAAAAAAATTAGGACCTCTAGACAGAAAAGGTCCATTAATCATCAGTTCAAATCCATCCAGTGGCACACAAACAGTTACATCTGTTTAATATGCAGAATACATGACTAAAATTGAAGAATTCACTGTTGTTCAATTTGTAATCAACTGATAACTTTTTAACTAAAATATAAAGTTGACCAACATATTGTCCTTTTTTACGTTCCAGCATAACAGATAGCAGGGCGAAACTGTCGATGAATCGTGCCATGAATCTAGAAATGGCACAACATATAGGCATACCAGAAAGTGAAGCTACCGATGTCACGGCACAATCTTTGAGTCTCTTCGTTTTTTCAGTAGCTTGCACATACTCAAACATTTCATCTGTGTTTAGATCCACAAATCATTCTCTGGAGACATGATTGTGCATTTTCACACGCTACACAAGCAAAAGTAAAAAATAAAGGCTAGGGTTGAAAGAGGAGTACAATGCAAGTCCTTGAAAAGTCAAATACAAGATTTACAACCAAATGAAATTTTCTATAACTAACTCAACAAGACTGGATAACATTGAAATTGATTAGGAAGAATATAGTTCTTTATCATTATAATTTATTCAAGAACCTTGCACTGGACTAGAGCTTCAAGCACGGTAGGAGATGAGTTCAACTTGGAACATATAAACAACCGAAAAAAAAAAGAAAAAAAAATCAATGGCCATATAAAGTTAACACCTGAAAATATTTCACTCAGTAAATTCAATTAGCCATACAAAAAATAGAATGGCAGCCTAATTTAAAAAAAAAAAAAAAAGAAAAAAAATATTATCACAAGTGCTAAGAGATATTCATATTTAAATATGCTGTCTTCATGTGTTATGTAATCCGCAATTGAACAACTAAAAGAGTCCGTTATCTGTATCATCATCATGAATGAAACTTAAAAGCAATAGCATATATGAAAAGGATTCTACCTTTATAGCAATAGCATGAAAGCCATTCTCTAGTGAATGCTCAGCTAAGTTCAGCCATTCCGTATATGAAACTTGAAGCCAACTGCAACTTGTACACTTGAGATCACGCATAAGCAAGGCCTCATATCTTAGAGCCAAACAACTCTGTGAACCATAATTAAGCGTACAACATTTGATTAAAATTGATCCAAAGTTGAAATAATAAAAATAAAGTTGCTAACAAAAAATTTGCACTATACCTCGATATCGCCTATAACAGCAAAAGCACGAACGAAGAACTCGAGAATCAAAAGCTTCTGCTCAAGAGTTTTCTCCGCAATTTCGCGAATAATAGAGATCGACTCAGATCTTAGAAACTCTCTCAAACACGATCGCACTTCAATTAACGATTTCACGTCCTTACAGACGAGCAACGATTGGAGAATTTGAATGGTTCCGTCATCAAATCTGCCAAAAATAAATCAAGAAAGAATTTTGAGAGATTTGGTGAAAACGAGACGATTAATTGAGGAAGTAATACAGATAAGTGAACCTTCTGTTATTAATTTGAGAGCGAAAAAAGGAGATTTGATGAACGAACTCTGCGGTAGACATTTTTATGAAGAAATTGGCGGGTAGACTCCTGATTTGATATTTATATATACATAATTACATATATATGATAAGATTTTGTACGGTTTGTCGTTATAACGTTAGGATCTGTTATATGAAGAGATGGAAGAAAGGAGCGAAATGTCGTATTAAAAAACTATAAAAGATAAACTTAGAAATTGGAAACAATATGTCATATTATTTTATATCATGATATTTTATGTAATCCCAGTTTTGTATATTTAAAAGGTTTTCTTTTGGTTTTGGGTAGCTTTCATATCTTCTATGGGTCCAAAGTTCAATCCCTAATCCCTATATACAATAGAAGTGTATTACTATACTTACAACTTAATACCACAAATTTTTTCTCACAATCTCAACAAGACAACTCGCAATTGATCAATTCACAAATAAACCATATCTGTTCGTTATGAATATTACTTTTCCATTTACGAGTTGATCAATTATAAATTATCATGTCAAAATTGTAAAAGAAAATTTATAATAATGATGTTGCACAACACATGTTTCCCAAATTTCTTACAGATTAATCTCGCAAAATAATAATATTTAAGATGGACAACATTACTCTTTGAACACTCTAGCCAAATTTCAATATTGGATTTTATTTTAAGTGCTCCAGTCCAGCCAGCGTTGGCATATTAAAAACAATACTACCTCACGAGTTCCAAAAGAACACAAATGGTCTATCGTTTAATTTGCTCCATATTCATACGCTCTGTATTCATAATTAAGGTTTTATTAGACAAAAAAGTTTATGTTTCTCTGGTAGCTACCTAGATTTTATCTCATTTCTCACTAATAATTACTAATAATTTTATAAAACCATGACACCTATTGAATTTGTTATTATTACCATTATCTCAGAAACCGCGTATTTTACATTTTAACTTCCAAGCTTGAATTCAAACCCCTACCTTGCAACTATGGAAACTAAGCTGATTTTTTTAAGCGAATGAATAAAGTACAGAAAAAAACGACATCTTTCACCATGTTAGAGGAAAATAAGACATGCGAGGTCGATGCCAACATTAAATGAGCTTTGGTGAAATGGAAGATTCGATTATTGAAATCTGCAGGCATGGTTTTCAAATCTAAAGAGCGGTGGGTTTACAAAATTAGAAGGCAATGTTTGACAATACAAACCTACCCAAGTGGGGGGCTCAAGTGCCCTAGACCTCAATTCAATTGCTTCAACTGACCAGTGTTGGATTTCCAACGCCAACTTTTTATACATTATATTTCTATTATTCAAAATGCGAATCTCCACTATCAACTCCATCTAAGAAATATTGTAAACCACATGATCAAATCATATGGATTATAAAATATCATAGTCCCAAATCAGAAATATATATATTGAGAAAGCAACCTTGACCACTATGTCTAGTGTGACCATCTATCACTTTAATATGGAATATCTAATTTTTATTAGCTAACTTAAAAGATACCAACAAAATGTTGTCTACATAGCCTGAATCCCTGAACCCTTTGTTTTTCTTTTCCTTCATTCTGCCTAAATTTATCCTTATGATGCTAGTCCTAAAAGAAAAAGCCTATACATAACTGAAACTTTAACCTGATAGGATGTTTATGGATATAGTTTGATTTGTTTTGATCAGATTGATGCAGCTATTACTTATTCGGCAGCTTAAAGTTATCCTTCAAATCTCAGTCAAGCATCCAAAAAATTTGGGATAACGAAGCTAGCATGAGTTATTGTTCTTCGGCATGTTAAGATATAAGCATGATAAAATATAAATAGTGTCTAAGAAGTCAAGTCAGATATATGCCATGATCATCTTTATAACCATCCCATGGGTGTAACATGCCTAACAAAATACTAAACTCTTACGATTTCAAAGTTAGACCGCCTACAAAGCATGAAACTTGCACAAAGGTTAACATGCAACGCTTATCAGTCATAAGGTTTTCTTTTTTGGAAATCAGTCACATGATCTAGCTTATGAAAAAAACTTCAATGACATAAGGAAACTTGGCAATGACCTCAAAGTTGAATGGAGTTGAGCCACCTGTAATCTGCTGCAAGCCTTGAAATTAAGCAAATTTTTCACATTTTGCCTTTAATTCCGTTTCTGAACAGGTGCTTGCGCAGGCTTGGTCCTTTACAATATGAAGAAGCTTGTGCGGTTCCCAATGTTTTCTTTTCAAGTACTCTGTGCCCGTGCCTGAACTGATATGATCGAACAGAATTTTCAATGTCAAATCACAGCATCACATCTCAAATACAAGTCACAAGAGTTCAATAAAAATCTTGATCACAAAAGATTAGTCACCAAGAAAAAAGATACTGATAAGCAAACTGTTACAGCCGATAAAAGTACATAAAGGTTTAATTATATATAGACTTTTCACTGCAAGTTTTCTCTTTCAGTTGTTAAATATCGGCCATAGGTTATCTGATTAGACATCACAACCTTCTACAGAATACTAGTACTTTACTGAGTCTATGTGATTATTATTTATGAGATGAAGAATAATAACCATATTTAAAAAAGTAGGCTAGACACTGGACAACTTGCATAATAAATTAATAATGTTGTTCTGAAAAAAAAAAAATTAGGACCTCTTGACAGAAAAGGTCCATTCAACATCAGGTTCCAAATCCATCCAGTTGGCCACAAAACAACATCTGTTTAATATGCAGAACATGAATTAAAATTGAAGAAATTCACTGGTGTCAATTTGTAATCAACTGATACTTTTTAACTAAAATATAAAGTTGACCAACATAATATGTCCTTTTACGTTCCAGCATAACAGTAGCAGGGCGAAACTGTCGATGAATCGTGCCATGAATCTTAAGAAATTGGCACAACATATAAGGCATACCAGAAAGTGAAGCTACCGATGTCACCGGCACAATCTTTGGTCTCTTCGTTTTTCAGTAGCTTGCACATACTCAAACATTCATCTGTGTTTAGATCCACAATATCATTCCTCTGGAGACATGATTGTGCATTTTCACACGCCTACACAAGCAAAAAAAAAATAAAGGCTAGGGTTGAAAGAGGAGTACAATAGCAAGTCCTTGAAAAGTCAAATACAAGATTTACAACCAACATGAAATTTTCTATAACTAAATCAAACAGACGGATAACATTGAAATGATTAGGAAGAATAGTGTTCTTATCATTATAATTTATTCAAGAGACTTGCACTGGACTAGAGCTTCAAGCACGGTTCAGGAGATGAGTTCAATTGGAACAATAAACAACCGAAAAAAAAAGAAAAAAAATCAATGGCCATATAAGTTAACACCTGAAAATATTTCACTCAGTAAATTCAATTAGCCATAAAAAAATAGAATGCATCCTAATTTAAAAAAAAAAAAAACACAGCACTTGTTAATTTATTGTAACCCCTCACGTGAACATGGCAACACAACACGCTATTATTCTCAAGGTGAAGGCTGTATCGAATTGGAACACAGAATTAATGGACTTTATCTGTAATATTCCAATATTATGCCATTAAGATACCCCAAATATGATCCAGCAAATTTTGAAGGTTAAAGGTTAAGAGGATGGAGAAGCAGCAGAAGCTGGAGTTGTATATGAATCCATCCACAGGAGAGAAATTAACTAATTGACAAGGGCTTATTATTTTAAGCTATGAGTCATAAAACCTTACGTCTTGATAAGAAAAGAGAGGGCTTTGGTTAACCCTACTTTACTCCATGTCTCACATGCAGGAGTTGACTACTTGAACCTAAAGCCACCATATTTTAAATTCCATGTTCAAACTGTAAACTTCTCAACGAAACCATACATTAAACAATAACAGAAGAAGAGAAGTAATTGAACAGTGAAATTAAAAGAAACCAAACTTAATTAAGTCCAAAGAGACTCTCTCTTAAGAGGATCTTGGATTGCATTGCTAGATGAAGCAAAGCCAAGGTACTGAGGAATGGTATTGAAGTTATTACATGATAGAAGAAGTGATTTGTCATCTTGGACGTCGTCTATTTGGGATTGAGACGACGTCGTTTGTAAGGTATTATTTGGCTCTTGGTGCATCTGAATGCAAAGTATTTCTGTTTGAGCCACCGCCAGCTGCATTTGCAACTGTGATACTTGGCTTTGTAGATAAGATATTGCACCAACACATCCATAAACTGGGTCTCTTACTCTTGCATTTGCTTCATAAACCAAACTGCTCACAGCATCCGCTCTCTGGTGAACTGGAAGCTCCTGCACGCCAGATTAACAACAAAACCATCCCCATCATTATTTAGCTGCCTAAATATGACAGATTGACTATATATATATAAACACGTACCTGCAACATTTTGCTGACGTTGCTAGCACCGAAGACCTTGTGAACCATAGCAAACTTTTGAGGGTCATCAGAAGGAAAGTAAGGGGCAAAGATGCAGTCCTTGGCGCAGCGGCGCCTTAATAATTTGCAGGACGCGCATGGTGAAGAACCTCCCATCTGGCTGAAACGAAAGATGAAAGATTGTCTCTAGCTATTAGCTCTTTGATCGGATTATGTAAAACGTAAGAGTCCTAGTCTTATATGTAAAAACAAGAAGCTTATAGTTGAAGAGAAATGAGCTTGAATTGCGTATTTATAATGGTTGAGGAGGTTTGCCATTACTACATATTCTATTTCGTAGTGTAGAATGGATCCACATGCATGTTTAATTAAATAATAATTAAAGATTATGATCATAATTAAACAATGGGAATTAAATACTGCTGAATGCGGAAAGAAACAGTCATGTACATGTAGTTCTGGTACCCTTTTGACAATTCTAACCATGTTGAGAACCGATCTTCCATAATACGATCAAGGGCAAGAAAGTAACTTTTCTTATTAGTAATAGATTAATAGATCTTATGAAAGAGGTGATGGAGGAGTTGACCACCGCCTAGGCGCGTGATAGTTGTCATCCATACAACTTTTTGTAATTTCCACTGGTTTGACTATTAATAAACAAGAAAAGTCTTAAAAACCCAAATCAAACTACAATTAATATGAAAATGGTGTGTAATTAAGACTATGGTTTTCACTAATTACAACTAGAGATGTGAAAATTTAAGCCTAGATTAGGCAGAAACAGGACCGAGACTCCATGAGAAATGGGCTCAACCAACGTGAATGTTTGTTGGTGAACATTCACATGGAAACAACATACATAACTCTTTTTCTCTCTTAATTTGATGAACTTAAAAATTAAATGCAATAACACATTAATTAATGTATCGTTAATCAATGCTCAATTAATGATCCTCAGTACTTTCAAATGGCAATCAAATTATTAATAATTCATGCTGCAAAAGGCATCTAAATTACCAACTTCGATGCTTCATGCACGCTACCATATGTGATCAACTTCAACTATACACAAATATGAGAGATAATGAGTTCCATAATCAATTAAATGCAATGCAGCCAAAAAAAATTATCGGAGATCAACTTCAACTACAAAGAAGAGATGAGTTAATGATGATGATGATCAATGTATAAGATTGATATATAAAGAATTGTAAATTTGTAAAGAAGCAAGCTAGTTATAAAGATATATATATGAATAATGAATAATGAATGTGAACAACCAGTTAACGAGATCCGACATGGGGCTAAGGATTAACAAATATTAAAAGGAAATCAACCCATTTCGAGAGAGATTGAAAATGTAAAAAAATAGAAGAGTTTTTAGAACCCGAAGACCCATTCTCACTCTAGAATTAAATGCACTCCACATGATTCCAAGCTTCTAATCTTCTATTCCGAGGAAAACAGCTCTGTTTTCCTAGTTGTCATACCATATGTATTCTATTTATCTTTTAATTTATATATTCTCTTTGTCTTATACACAAAGTTTATGTTTTCTCTGGTAGCTACCTAGATTCTTATCTCATTTCTCCACTAATTAATTACTAATAATTTTATAAAACCATGACACCTATTGAATTTGTTATTATTACCATTATCTCAGAAACCGCGTATTTTACATTTTAACTTCCAAGCTTGAATTCAAACCCCTAACCTTGCAACTATGGAAACTAAGCTGATTTTTTTAAGCAAATGAATAAAGTACAGAAAAAACAGACATCTTTCACCATGTTAGAGGAAAATAAGACATGCGAGGTTCGATGCCAACATTAAATGAGCTTTGGTGAAATGGAAGATTCGGTTATTGAAATCTGCAGGCATGGTTTTCAAATCTAAAGAGCGGTGGAGTTTACAAAATTAGAAGGCAATGTTTGACAATACAAACCTACCCAAGTGGGGGGCTCAAGTGCCCTACTGACCTCAATTTCAATTGCTTCAACTGACCAGTGTTGGATTTCCAACGCCAACTTTTTATACATTTATATTTCTATTTATTCAAAATGCGAATCTCCACTATCAACTCCATCTAAGAAATATTGTAAACCAAATGATCAAATCAATATGGATTATAAAATAATCATAGTCCCAAAATCAGAAATATATATATAGAGAAAGCAAACTTGACCACTATGAGTCCATGTGTGACCATCTATCACTTTAATATGGAAATTATCTAATTTTTCTATTAGCTAACTTAAAAGAGTACCAACAAAATGTTGTCTACATAGCCTGAATCCCTGAACCCTTTGTTTTTCTTTTCCTTCATTTCTGCCTAAATTTATCCTTAATGATGCTAGTCCTAAAAGAAAAAGCCTATACATAACTGAAACTTTAACCTGATAGGATGTTTATGGATATAGTTTGATGCTGTTTTGAACAGACTGATGAAGCTATTACTTACTCGGCAGCTTAAAGTTATCCTTCCATAATCTCAGCCAAGCATCCAAAAAAATTTGGGATAAAGAAGCTAGCATGAGTTATTGTTCTTTGGCATGTTAAGATATAAGCATGATAAAATATAAATAGTGTCTAAGAAGTCAAGTCAAGATATATGCCAATGATCATCTTTATAACCCATCCAATAGGGTGTAACATGCCTAACAAAATACTAAACTCTTACGATTTCAAAGTTAGACCGCCTACAAAGCATGAAACTTGCATCAAAGGTTAACATGCAATGCTTATCCAGTCATAAGGTTTTTCTTTTTTGGATAAATCCAGTCACATGATCTAGCTTATGAAATAAACTTCAATGCACATAAGGAAACTTGGCAATGACCTCAAAGTTGAATGGAGTCTGAGCCACCTGTAATCTGCTGCAAGCCTTGAAATTCAAGCAACTTTTTCACATTTTGCCTTTTAATTCCGTTTCTAAACAGAGTGCTTGCCGCAGGCTTGGTTCCTTTACAATATGAAGAATGCTTTGTGCGGTTCCCAATTGTTTTCTTTTTCAAGTACTCTGTTGCCCGTGCCTGAACTGATATGATCGAACAGAATTTTCAATGTCAAATCACAGCATCACATCTCAAATACAAGTCACAAGAGTTCAATAAAAATCTTGATCACAAAAGATTAGTCACCAAGAAAAAAAGATACTGATAAGCAAACTTGTTACAGCCGATAAAAGTACATAAAGGTTTAATTATATATAGACTTTTCACTGCAAGTTCTCCTTCAGTTGTTAAATATCGGCCCTAGGTTATCTGAATAGACATCACAACCTTCTACAGAATACTAGTACTTTACTTGAGTTCTTCATTGATTATATTTATGAGATGAAGAATATAACCAATTTAAAAAAAAGTAGGCTAGACACTGGAACAACTTGCATAATAAATTAAAATGTTGTTCTGAAAAAAAAAAAAATTAGGACCTCTAGACAGAAAAGGTCCATTAATCATCAGGTTTCAAATCCATCCATGGCACACAAACAGTTACATCTGTTTAATATGCAGAATACATGACTAAAATTGAAGAATTCACTGTTGTTCAATTTGTAATCAACTGATACTTTTTAACTAAAATATAAAGTTGACCAACATATTGTCCTTTTTTACGTCCAGCATAACAGATAGCAGGGCGAAAACTGTCGATGAATCGTGCCATGAATCTAGAAATTGGCACAACATATAGGCATACCAGAAAGTGAAGCTACCGATGTCACGGCACAATCTTTGAGTCTCTTCGTTTTTTCAGTAGCTTGCACATACCAAACATTTATCTGTGTTTAGATCCACAAATCATTCTCTGGAGACATGATTGTGCATTTTCACACGCTACACAAGCAAAAGTAAAAAATAAAGGCTAGGGTTGAAAGAGGAGTACAATGCAAGTCCTTGAAAAGTCAAATACAAGATTTACAACCAAAATGAAATTTTCTATAACTAACTCAACAAGACTGGATAACATTGAAATTGATTAGGAAGAATATATGTTCTTTATCATTATAATTTATTCAAAGACACTTGCAAGGACTAGAGCTTCAAGCACGGTCAGGAGATGAGTTCAACTGGAACATATAAACAACCGAAAAAAAAAAGAAAAAAAAATCAATGGCCATATAAAGTAACACCTGAAAATATTTCACTCAGTAAATTCAATTAGCCATACAAAAAATAGAATGCACCTAATTTAAAAAAAAAAAAAAAAAAAAAAAAAAAAAAAAAAAAAAAAAAAAAAATTTATCACAAGTGCTAAGAGATATTCATATTTAAATATGCTGTCTTCATGTGTTATGTAATCCGCAATTGAACAACTAAAAGAGTCCGTTATCTGTATCATCATCATGAATGAAACTTAAAAGCAATAGCATATATGAAAGGATTCTACCTTTATAGCAATAGCATGAAAGCCATTCTCTAGGGAGTGCTCAGCTAAGTTCAGCCATTCGTATATGAAACTTGAAGCCAATTGCAACTTGTACACTTGAGATCACGCATAACAAGGCCTCATATCTTAGAGCCAAACAACTCTGTGAACCATAATTAAGCGTACAAAAATGTGATTCAAAGTGATTAATAAAAATAAAAGTTGCTAACAAAAATTGTACTATACCTCGTTATCGCCTGTAACAGCGAAAGCACGAACGAAGAACTCGAGAATCAAAAGCTTCTGCTCAAGAGTTTTCTCCGCAATTTCGCGAATAATGAGATCGACTCGGATTTAGAAACTCTCTCAAACTCGATCGCACTTCAATTAACGATTTCACGTCTACAGAGCAACGATTGGAGAATTTGAATGGTTCCGCATCCAAATCTGCCAAAATAAAGAAGAAAGAATTTGAGAGATTGGTGAAAACGAGACGATTAATTGAGGAAGTAATACAGATAGTGAACCTTCTGTTATTAATTTGAGAGCGAAAAAAGGAGATTGATGAACGAACTCGCGGTAGCATTTTATGAAGAAATTGGCGGGTAGACTCCTGATTTGAATTTATATATACATAATTACATATATATGATAGATTTTTGTACGTTTTAGTTATAACGTTAGGATCTGTTATATGAAGAGATGGAAGAAAGGAGCGAAATGTCGTATTAAAAAACTATAAAAGATAAACTTAGAAATTGGAAACAATATGTCATATTATTTTATATCATGATATTTTATGTAATCCCAGTTTTGTATATTTAAAAGGTTTTCTTTTGGTTTTGGGTAGCTTTCATATCTTCTATGGGTCCAAAGTTCAATCCCTAATCCCTATATACAATAGAAGTGTATTACTATACTTACAACTTAATACCACAAATTTTTTCTCACAATCTCAACAAGACAACTCGCAATTGATCAATTCACAAATAAACCATATCTGTTCGTTATGAATATTACTTTTCCATTTACGAGTTGATCAATTATAAATTATCATGTCAAAATTGTAAAAGAAAATTTATAATAATGATGTTGCACAACACATGTTTCCCAAATTTCTTACAGATTAATCTCGCAAAATAATAATATTTAAGATGGACAACATTACTCTTTGAACACTCTAGCCAAATTTCAATATTGGATTTTATTTTAAGTGCTCCAGTCCAGCCAGCGTTGGCATATTAAAAACAATACTACCTCACGAGTTCCAAAAGAACACAAATGGTCTATCGTTTAATTTGCTCCATATTCATACGCTCTGTATTCATAATTAAGGTTTTAGGATGAAGCTCACGTAGGTCGTGACGTAACAAAACTTAAGGACTTGCAAAGTTGCAATAATTGTTAATATTTTCTTTTAGGTATGCTTTGATATGAAGCCGCTTACCGTCAATTTTTGATGATAAAGTGAAATATAGCCCATGTTTATCCAATCTTTTTCCTCTCTCCTTTCTTTCCCTATTGGCCTATTCTATCTATAATTTAAAATCTAAAATAAAAAATAAACCCCGAAAGAATTGGATGGAATCCCAAAGAGTTGTACTACAACACCCATGAGAGAAAACAAATTACATTTAGGTATCAGACATGAATGCCACAACTGACAAATTTGGAATACTACCCTGCAACTGTGGAGCACAAGCCCATGGAAGCTTCACCATGTACTGCGACATCTGGACACAACGGCCATTCCATTTGCCTCCAGGTCACTACATCCTTAACCATACGACTGAAAATGCCCCCATTACCACAAAAGTGAAGCAGCTCTACGCAGCTATGCTAAATCTTTCCTTATGCAAACTCACTCCCCGTACAGCAATGGAGCAGCAACCATAATATCCGTTTTTCTTAACCAGCCATATTTGCCACAGTTTTTTTATCATACATTTGATGAAACCCAGTCACTGACATTACAACCCCATTTGCAATATTTTCAAATCTTAAAAGAGTCTAGACCTATCATCAAACTCTCTGGAAATTGCCACTCCACAAGACTGAGGACCATGATAAATAGCATCAAAAATTCTATATAACTTTAAAAATATGTGGATTTCATAGTACAATTTAAAATTATCTGATGACAACTGTTTCTCACGAACAGCATATTACTTTGTTCAACCAGACCCTGGACTGAGGGGGTGGGAAGAATATATTTTTGCATATATAATAAATGTGAGCTGCTATTGCCAGAACTAAGTGGGGATGGCCTCGCCTCAAAATAATCTCCCAATTCAGAATTTGTAAAACCGATTAAACCAGAACATGCATGTTTATACTGAGCATTTACACCACTTGTATCAATGCCACATGATCTGGCTGACAAGCGAGCAAAATCTACAAAATGCACTACAGTGCAGAGTTAATTTGCAAACAAGTGATTTGAAAGAGTAGCACTCACCTGAAAATATCAACCTACCTTAGCAGCAAGCAATTTGATTATCCATTTGCCTCTATAAAAACATTCACACAGTTAAAACAATCCCAAGCCTAGAATATAAACCCCTCCAAGTAGTAGCAGATAAATGATAAAAGGAGAAAAAGGGGCAGTGTCCAGGGCAAGTGAACAACCTACCTCTTAGTCTCCAGTTAAAGAACAACCTCGTGAATGGAACATTATTAAAATCCCTCAGACCACTATTTTTAGTACATAAAATGCTCAGAGCTGAAATTCTCTCAGTACGGACGAGAACGGTTTCCCCCATGGTAATGTCTATCTGGCCCTGAACCTCCACCATCTCTGTAGTTGTTGCGCCTGTCTCCACCATTGCCATAGCCACCTCTACCACCACCACCACTGCTGCAAGAGCACTAAGTAAGTTGCATCACTCCCAAGAATGGACAAAAAGTAAAACAAAGCAATAAAGTCCAAAGAGTCTCAATCCTTTATATTTATTAATTCCAACACAAGCATAATAATTCAAAAGATGCCAAAAGCAGATACAGAAAACAAGGGAGTCAAAAATCTTGATCACATCTATGCTGAAATTAAGTCCAAGAAAAAGAATTAGGATAAAAAAAAATTATTTTGACTAATTGAAAGTTCCTCCACTCTATGAACTAGAAAGCTCCAGCTCAGTCAAAATTATTTAAGAAAGTGTTATGTTGGCTAAAAGTATTACAGAATACAAAATTATGTGTCTTCTGGGAACCCACATAACTACAAAATGTTAATATAACTTAGCTTTGATAGAGAGATCAAATGATTTACATATCACAAAGAAGAACAAAGGATGAGACAAAGTTATGTCATATAAAGACCAGAGAGTATACAAGTCTACAACAGCTACAAGGTCAATCAACATGAGATAAAGATAAGATATAGCAATATCTATGAAAATGGAAAAAGCAAAACGAGAATGACATGTCAATGGAGCATTGCACTATCAATGGCTAACGATAAATACTGCAAACATAAATTTAGTTAAAAGACAACATTGACAATCTAAAATTTAAAGTACAAAGGAAATGTTTGCAGAGATACCCATGGTCATGTCTTAGAGCAGTCTTCTCTGCCATCACGACACTAATTTTATGACCTCTCAGTTCATGATCTGAAAAAAAAAATAAAAAAATCAGATGTACTGAGTAGAAGTTTTTTGATATCATACCAAAAAATCAAAAAACAATCTTTAAATACCTTGAAAAAATCCACCTGCAGCATGTGCAGCAGCTGGATCTTCATAGGACAAAACTGCATCACCTTTGTTGTTTCCTTTCTCATCCGTGTATATCTTTATATTCCATGGCCATTGATCTTNAGGGATACCCATGGTCATGTCTTAGAGCAGTCTTCTCTGCCATCACGACACTAATTTTATGACCTCTCAGTTCATGATCTGAAAAAAAAAATAAAAAAATCATATGTACTGAGTATAAGTTTTTTGATATCATACCAAAAAATCAAAAAACAATCTTTAAATACCTTGAAAAAATCCACCTGCAGCATGTGCAGCAGCTGGATCTTCATAGGACAAAACTGCATCACCTTTGTTGTTTCCTTTCTCATCCGTGTATATCTTTATATTCCATGGCCATTGATCTTTGTAGCCTCGCTTCTGCTTGATTCTTCCAACCTAATTCACAATAAAAAAAGGCAATGTTACATCCCATTCTATCACCACATATGACATAACATCACACACATCATTCTAAAGAGAACAGAAAATGAACATCTCACCCAGAAAACAGCTATCATATACTCAATAATACAGTAAAAAACTCAACCAAAAGAATTAACTTCCATCATCCTTAACAATCGGGAGAAATAGGTACACTAGCTGTTAATCAGCAGAGGTAAAGTAGGTACACTAGCAGTCAAACAGCAGACCAACACAATGGACTACATGATCTAAATGGACATTCTAGCAAACAATTAACACATCACAGTCAACTAAACCACCTTGCTTCTTAAATTACAATGAATGGATTTTTTAGTTAAAAAAAAAAAAAGTCAACTAATTTCCACCTCATTAAAATTACACAAAATGAACTAAACAACACCATAAGAAACAATTATAATAAAGAAATAGAAAAACTCTACCTGCAAAAGAACCAATTAGAAAAATAATTGCAATAAATTGGAACATTCATCTAAAACAACACCTAATTATGAAATCAAATAAATATAATTTTACAAGCACTTTGAACATCAAAAGAAAAGATTTAGGTATTACTGTTCCAATGCCTCCAAAAAGTTCTCTCAATTCTTCAACAGTCACATCTGGCGGCAGATTTGATATGTATATCCTTGAGTTGTCACAATAACTATCACAGTCGCCATCACACTGCTTGACCTTAGCTGTGGTATCAGCAGGACCACTACCACTACCACCATAACCACCTCCACCTCCCTGATGTCGAGGACCACCAGCAGCATACCCACCATCATATCCACCAGGTGGGCCACCCCGTCCACCACCCCTTGCATCACTGAAACCATCACCACCATAACCACCTGCAGGGCCACCATAGGATGGGGGATATGAGGCAGGTCCACCAGTGTAGCTAGTCGGTGGAGGAACTGCCTCCATCCCATAATTTGCATTCCCACCATAAGAATTAGGTGCAGGATAATTTCCAGCAGCACCACCATAAGATGCGGGAGCAGGTGCAGGGACCTGACCATAACCGCTATCTTCTCTTCCCGGATTAGCACCATATGAACCACCTCTATTGGCCCCATTTCTACCTTCATAATTACCGCCTCTACCTTCATAATTGCCACTTCGACCACCATCACCTCTACCACCTCGATTACCACCATATCCACCACTGTTTCCTCCTCTGTTATAACCACCACCACCACCACTGCCATTGCCACTGCGATCACCTGTACCCGCAGGTGAGGGTGCACCACATTTGTTACACTCAACCCTTCTGGCAAAGTTCAAATTCCCACAGCTACATAGAAATATGCCAGTTTCAATCACATATTTCACCCGTGTATGTAACAATTAAGAAATCAGAAAAAGATACCCCAATAAACTGAAAGTTAAACATCTAACAGAGATAAAAGCTTCACCGAACATTCCAGCCACAAAGTCAAACCGTACAATGTGTTTAAAAACCTTAAAATGAAGAATAAATCAAGTGTATTATTTTACTAAGAGCATGATACACTTCTCTGAGGTCAGACTTTGGATTGAAGCAGTTAAGTTACCTTCTGAGCATTAAGACTCTCTTACAACCTGATCTTCGTTTTTTTTTTTTTTTTTTTTTTAAACATTATCATTCTTGCACATTATTTTAACCAACTAAAATTATCATCCCAAACAACAGAATTTGGCTGAACTAAATTGTTTTACTTTTATCACAAATAAGTTAATTGAATTATGAACCGTTCGAATCAACATATAATCAACCCTAATATAACAAAGAAGATCATATCAAATACAACAGACAGAAAATAATCACCTAGGATTAGGGCACTTCCAGTCCCCGTCTCTGCCGCCTCCACCACGGCCTCCGCCTCCTCTGCCACCTCCTCCTCTTCCACTACGATCCCCTCCTTTAAACAAAGATCAAAAGAACACCAGTAAATAAACAAAATATTCTTTTTAAAGCAAATAAATCCACTAAACACCATAAAAGAAGCACAAAAAAGCCAGGCACCTCGATTTTGCGAAGGACCACCGTATCCTCCTCCTCCACCACCTCCTCCTCGTCCGCCGCCTCGTCCACCACCATATCCCCCACCACCACGAGCGCCACCGTATCCTCCACCACTATCGCCTCCATAACCTCCGTAACCACCAGCTCCGCCTCCGCCGCCTCCATAACCCCCGCCGTAGGCAGGATCCCCGCCGTCTTGATTGTACATGCCAGACATGACGATCTAGGGTTTCACTTTAGACTTAGCTTATTCAAAATACAAGAGAGAGAGAGAAAAAAAGATTAGGTTTTTGGGTAATCGAGTAATGGCTAATCACTTATATATCGGCCGAGTCGACAAAAGATCTTTCTACGAGCCTCGACCAAAAAATTAAAAACTGTCACATGTGTCTGTAGTGACGTGTATAATTTGTACGCGTGTGGTCTAGGTTAACCGTTGGATCTTCTACTTGGAATTGTAGTTGATTCACACTGTCCGATTGACTCTAGGTTGTGACCTGTTTGTTACGGAGAGGGCAGCGCAAAAAAAGGATGTTTTTTTTTGGTAAAGAGACCGTTTCATTTTTTACAAACTTTCTTGAAGTTTATAATTGTTCAGTTAATTAGTAAAGTTCATACAGGAATCACGTGAGCTAATCAATTATGAACTATCATATTAGGATTATGAGAAAGGATTATTGGTATAATATTATTCTTTTTCTAATAATCAACTTACTCAACTTAAAGATGTGTTTTTTAGTGTTATTTTGGGATTCAATATCACCAATTGATTAAAACCTTTAATAAATGCTAACTAGTGAAGTGGGTAATTTTGTTTAATCGGAAATATCAATTGATTTAAACCACTCTTGGATGATCAGGTGGGACAATAGAGACTCTTAAGTGTATTATTCAAGAGATCTTAAATTTGATTCCCCTCGATTGTTAATAGGGTGACCATTGAAGGATTTACTTAATCATTAACTTTAGGACTTCAGGAATTAGTTAAGTTACGCATAAATTGGTCCAAACACCCCGAGTAAAAAAAAAAAAAAAAATCAACTGATTTATAAGCTTTGCATCAAACTTGGCTTCCTTAAAACTATCTTAAATCCAACCAACTTTCAATTTATACTATTTCTAACTACCATGTCATAACTGACTGTCAAAACATTCATTTTCAATTTAACATATGCCCATGAGAGGTGACCAAATACTAACATAAAGAAAACAGCTGCTGTGTTATGAACTCTAACATACACATCTCCAATTTTAACATCACAACACCAAATGAAGATGGTAGTGTAATGGTACTGGGAAAAAACTTTCAATCAAGTACTCTTTCATTTCTGAATAGAAATAATGACAATGGGCAAAGATCCTAACCTCCAAATTACAAAAATGGGACCTCTTAGTAATTACCTCCCTCTTTTCCAACTTTAAATCCACAATGAAGGTTTTAATCAAGTTGAAACCTTGTACAACAACAAATATCCATAACCACAGAACTGGGGCTGATTAAGAGCTGCAAAAATGGCTGCAGATGTTTTTCTAACCGGCAAAACTGAATAAAATGGCAAAAGTATTGAGTGTTAGCAGTATCATGCACAGGCAAAAATGGGGTCCGAGAAGAGAAGAAGAATGAGAAGTGCGAAGTTCAATAGGAAATCTGCAATTATCCACTGATGGATCGACAGTGGTGATCAAACCTAACCCACCAAAATCACAGCTATTAGGCGTTTGATCATGCTGCTGATAGTAGCTATTAAATGCATATGATATGTTCTGGGGCCAGCTGATATTGTAGCAAGATCCACCAAGAGATAGTGCAGAGCAATCAGCAGCAGAACATGCCTCCAAAGCCCTTGCTGTTGCATTAGACAAGTCTTTATTATTGTTTGCAACACACCACCTCGTAGGAAGGTACTCAACATTTTGTGCATTCACAAGCTTTTTTGCATTCTGGCCAAAATTAAAATGGTATTTGGCTTGGCCATCAAAAGTGAACACACCCCAATGCCTCTCAAAATTTCCAGTGGCTATGCTTCTTTGATCCTCATCTAAAAGACTAAAAATGTATACTTCTATAGGTGGATTCCGAGGTCTAAGTGGAGTCCCCACTCTGCTGTGAAGGTGATCCAGCAAGCCTTTCATGAAGGTCTCTGCGGTAGATGCAGTTGCATTTGCTGTTCCATCTGTCGGCCAACCAATCTGCACTACAACAATATCCATTTCTGGAAAACCAACTGTTGATAATGCAGTAACTAGGGTGTCATAGCTTAAGTCAAAACTGTTTTTGTATGTTTTGTGACTATCATTACGAGGGTGTGCAGTTCCTTTGAAGAGAGCAAAGTCAAGAGAAATATTCTTGTTTTGGTGGAAACTTAAAAATGGTGAGATGGTCACAAAGAAAGGAGAGTGACGCTTGCTAAGAAATGTAAGGAGTTCGACCATGGTTTTGTTTAGTTCAGGTCTGAAGTGTCCTTTTGATGGCAGGCCAGATTCTGACTGGAAGGAATCAAAACTGCATGGAACCACCACTTTCACATCACTAGCCAAGCCTGCTCTGCTTAAGGCTGCTTGAATGTTAATTGCTGCTCCAATAACAAATGGATGGTACTGCTCACCATAGCTTAGGAGAAATGGATCATCTCCGACAGCAACATACCTGTAAAGAGTCAGTAATATGTAAAAAGTGAAGCAATACTCTGATGCAAAATCAGAATTTTCCTCTGACAATATCACATTAAGAAAATAATTATTTTTAGTTACTGTAGTGTTAAATGAAGTCTCCTAAAAATCTCATTTCTATGTTTTATCTCTTTATTTGTATTGCAAACTAAACCAGATCATAAGGGAGGCTCTTTCCACCCCTTCTCAACTGTCCTCTGTCATAAAGTTGTTTGCTAGAAACCCATTTTTCCCTTTAAGTCTAAAAATAGAAATATATTTCAATAATCCACTGAGATGAATACAAGTAATGAAGCACAAATGCAATCTCTTTCATGGGATTTTTACTCTCAAAGTGGAGCACAACTAAGTTGAACCAAAACCTATATATAACAATAGTAACAAGGGCTAAGGTAATTTCGGGGACCCTCTTGTAGTCATCTGAATGCAGTTAACACAAAGTTCGTCCTACAAAGGTAAGCTTATGTATGAGGAAATGGCTCAAGTAGATCAACCTAACCTCACAAAGGGACACCATACCAAGATCTATAAAAGCAGGTTTATATGCTACAGCATGATGAACCAATTTGTGGCATGTATAACCAAAGGGTTGCAGCTCCTGAAGTTCCTAATATTGAACACTTTAGGCAGCTCCTGACATTCCTAAGCCCCTTCAATCAAACCCATTAATACTGTCTTTATGATATGATATCAACTCATGTGGCTGATTCTTAAACAGAACCATAACTCTATCTTTTCTTTATTCAGGAAATTTGATTACAGCAGGGGCAGTAATACCAGATGCCAGGCGAATATTCATTAACTAATTTAATTTCCTCAGTCCAACTCTTAACACATTTAAGCTACAAGAAAGTGCATATGGTCTTCGGGCACTGCAGGATAATGATCCAGAAGAACATAGGGGTGAACCAATAAGATATTTGATAGAATACTTTGGATCTTCAATGGTGTATAAAATCTATTATTTTATGCTTTGAATATATCCAAAAAGAAAAGAGAGAGAGAGAGAGAGAAGGAAAGTTCCAAATTGAGAACATTAGATTTCTCTGTAGTCCTCTTTCTTGGTTAGCTGATTAATGCATTTCAGTAAGGAAATAGTTAAGACAGTGGTTCAGTAAGGTGCCCAAATTAAACCTGAAGCCAACAACACAAACAGACACATTGCATATAGTAAAGACCAAACTTTTATCACACCATTTAATTAGCAGCCACCAAAGTTTTCCTCCAAAACCCTAACATTAAAAAAAATAAAAAAATAAAAATTGTCTAACAGCACTTGCAGAATGACGAGAACAGCTTCCACAAATAGAAACATAGAAATTGAAACAAAACAAAAAATTTAAAAAGAATCCAGAAACATGTTAACAATATTAAAAAACCATAAAAGCAACAAAAGCATATTAACATACTCAATTTTCACTCTAGAGCCACCACCAGAAGAAATGTATCTGGTGACATTATCATGGACCCAACTTTCGGCAGCTTTCTTGGAAGAATTCAAGCTTTTCAGCATAGAATTGGAGATGGCTACAGTGACAGCAATGTTGGAGCCGGAGAGTGCTTGAAGAACAAGTGGGTCAGCATCAAAGAGCTTAACTTTAGTGATGTTATTAGACTTCAAGAGCTCCACCACCTTGGGAGGTGGGACTGGGTGAGAGGCTGTGGTGCCCCAGTTCACACCAATGGCCAGACCCGGTGAGCCCATTGAAGTGAAGGTTAAGAAGAGAAAAAAGATGAATAGACTCAGATTTGGAGGCATTTTAGAGAGTAGAGACTCTGGTTGTTTGTTCTGGGAAAAGGGAGGGCTTCTGGGAGCTGGTGGCAACCATAAAATACGGTTCACTCAGTTTGTTGGGCTTTTGGTAATTTTGTTGTTCAGCAGCAGACAGAAATACTGTTTACTCTTACATTATTAAACCATTATTAATATAGTATTATTTCATTTATATTTACATGACATTTGAAGCCCATCCTATTAATTTGTAAAAAGATTTAAATAATAAAAAAAAAAAAAAAAAAAATTCAACAGTTCTTTATTTAAAAAAAAAAAAAAGGTTGGCCATTTTTTTTGTTATATTGAATGAATGGACTTCATATCTCAATCATCAATCACTTGTGAAGATAACCACTACTGGATGATCTAACGGTCAACTAGACTTTTGAGTGTATTACTTAAGAGTTGTCTTGAGTTCAGTCCACCTAGGTTGGTAATAGAGGTGAAGATTTATTGAGATACGTGTAAACTGACCCGGATACCTCGTCACCAAAAGAAAAAAAAAAAAAAAAAGACTTGTGAAGATGATGAGTTTGGTGATTATATCACTGTGTTTCCATAATTTGTTCTTTCACTTCTGTAGATGCATTAGGCATCAACATAATTCATCATTCCCATATTTGAACTGGATAAGATAATAAGAAATATGTAACCATTCATGATATGAGAATTCGTCAAACTTGTCTGAGCCTGAAAATGAAAATGCATCAATGTGTATGCAAAAGATTGGACCTTTTCTTTGTGTTCGAACCGAAACTTGCAGATAGCTAATGACAATAGCAGCGATGCTACAGACACCAGAAATGGGTATCGAAAAATTGCACCGAAATACATGGCCTCTGACTCGGACATCACCACGTAAGACACGATAAAATAATATAATTCTACTGAGATTTAGAAGCACAAAACTGCTTTTATTGAACTTGTGTCGAACCAACAGCAACTTGAAGTGGAACCGGGCCGAGCACTTAGGCAAGTTGAAGCTGCGAAACAAGAGCTTAGTTCAGTCTTGGTGTAGAAGGACGAGTCAGTCTTGTTGTAGAAGGAGGTTAAATTATCAAAAACGAAGAAGAAGCAAGCTGAACTGGAAACAAAAGCACTGAGTATGTGCTTTTTGGACAATCGTCCATATAATTTGGACGGCCATCCATATTAACTAGACGTCAGTCCATAGAATTTGGACAAGCGTCCATTGTTGTTGTTGTTGTTTTTTTTTTTTAAATACTTTTTATGGACCCTCGTCCATTCCATTATGAACGGCCGTCCAGGAAGTATGGACGGCCGTTCGAAACCGTTGGATGGCCATCCATTTACGTCAGTGTTCTATGGTCCAACATGGCGACGTCCATGTACTTTGGTGCAATTGTTCGATACCAAACTTTCGGTGGATATCGCATTTTTTATGACAAAAATGAGGTGCACTTGGCTGATTTTCTGGAGAGTCTTTTTTTTAATTGTTATTTAGCTTCACATTTGAAGAATTCTAGGTGCAGCATATGATTCAGTCATTTGTTTTCACTACATTTAGGTGGAAGCCAATCCATCAAGAAACTTTTGGAATATGTAGGATTTTAGTTAAAGAAGAGTGGGCAAAGGAAATGGTAGTTCTTGATGTTCATACATCCATTCAAAACTTCTTAATTCTGTCTACACAATGTACAATTTTGATTCTCAGCTATTGAACCTTTATTTTTATTTATGTTAGTGGGAAATGTCAATAATTTGCAATCACAAAGACAATCGATTGAGACCTTTTGATGTTGGAGGAAGTTAATACTTGATTATCTATTCCATTATCAGCAAGTTAGAAACAAGAAGATCTTAGATGATTGTCAGCAGCTGGTGTAATAGATTTTGAGCTAGTTTCTGGGATAGAAGGGCCATTCATTAAGAGTCAATTAGCTTAAACGACTGGAAAGGAAACAGAACGATGTTGGAACTTGGAAATGAACCAAAATTTCATTGCTACTATTGTCAAAAAAATGTCTATAAATGTTATTTCTTCATTCCCTCCCAAACTAGAACTAAAACAGGTGTTGCAACTCATAAACTTGACCTAGCTACTATGGTCCAAAAAAAGAAAGAACACTGAATGAAACTCAAAGAAAGTATCAAATTGCAGAACTCGAACTAACTTTTCCATCTAGTAAACATTCTAAAGACATGGCATGAGGTGGTTCAAGTTATCATCTTTATGCAGAAGTTGCTTGGGCTTGTCTCTTTCTTGCCTCCTCGATGATAGACAATTTGATACCCTTGCCCTTGGGGAGAGACACCCATGGCTTAGTACCCTTGCCAATGGTGAAAACATTACCTAGACGGGTTGCAAACTCATGACCTAGAGCATCTTGGATGTGGATGGTCTCAAAGCTCCCTTTATGTTTCTCTCTGTTCTTAATGACTCCAACACGTCCTCTATTCCTGCCTCCAGTTACCATCACAACATTTCCAACATCAAACTTGATGAATTCAGTGATCTTGTTGGTCTCTAAGTCTAGCTTGATGGTGTCATTGGCCCTGATAAGTGGGTCTGGATAGCGAATAGTTCTTCCATCATAAGTGTTGAGGTAAGGGATTCCTTTCTGTCCAAATTGCACTGATCGGACCTTGCAGAGCTTGAACTGTAAGACACATTTTAGAGCCCAAGTCAGGTAATAATTAAATACGCATAACAGAAGTGCAACAATTTACAGGCATCAGTACACCAGAAATCAGTATGATGAGATAGAAATAGAATCATGATAGGATTCGTGGATTCTAAGAATTCTTTGGTAACAATTCTACAAAAACACTCCCAAAATAGGTAAATAAAGACAGCAATCATGTGGCTGGCACATTCTATTTCATGGATTCTCAAATACATTGGGTCACGGATTTTACTCAAACATGTGCTGGGCCAATGGGCAAATCACTTTTCTAGCCTGTAGGGATTATTGTCTTCCTTTACATATGATTCAACTTTGAAAAATCTCATCACATTGATTTAATTATGCAATATGTTAAAACAACAGAAAACTAATAATTGATTCATGTTGAGTATCCTTTCTGTTATAACGTATCAAATAATACAATATATTCTCCAAATAACAAAGTCCAACATAAAAACAAATTGACTTTCAGGACTAACCTTTGCCTCATCATCCCTGACTGAATGAAGGCGAAAGCGGCCCTTAGTGTCATAAAGCAGACGAAAGTTCTCATTTGTCTTTGGAATTGATACAACATCTGCCAATAGATACGACATGTACAAAACTAAAACTATGGAAATCAGGTCTAAATGATGGATCTATCTCGAACTTAAATTGGATTTTACGCTGCCTGCAATGAAGAAGCTATATTCCCAGTATAATGCTTCAACTCATCTCACAATATTAATACTACATAATAATTGACAAAAAGGAAACAATAGCAAATAGGTTGAGGCATGCATACCCATGAAGCCTGCAGGGTAAGTCTTATCAGTGCGAACCTTCGCATCAACCAAAACATGTCGCTGCATCAAAATTGCAATGACTTCACGGTATGTAAGGGCATACTTCAACCTGTTTCGCAAGATCAGGATTAGTGGCAAGCATTCCCTGGACTTGTGGGGCCCAGACGAAGGCTTGGGAGCCTACATGAAGAAATAGAAAATGTCACAACCAAAAGCATTAGTGAACCAAATAACCAACAATCATCTCAAAATCCTCACTTACAAATGCACCCCCAAGTTTATCAAGCATCCAGTGCTTTGGGGCATTAAGCCTCTTCAGATGTTTCTTCAAACCTCTAGCCTGTAGCACACCATAAAAACCAAATCTCAGCAACCACAATAACAATAAATTGTTCAACACATTACCATATTACACTCGCAAAACTTTGAAAGTAAGTAAACACATTACAGGCCGGAAAAAAAAAAACTCATTCAAAAATAATGGAACAACGAAACCATCTTCTTTCTACCAATTACAACACATTGCCTCCTCCCATAACAAAAATTATAGTAACACAATATATGTGTTACTATACTTCAATTACTTACATAAACCGAGGAAAAAAAAATCAAAATCCAATATTAGCAACTTTCCTTCACTTAAAATCATGAATTAGTAACAATAGACACCTATCCATGCCTTTTGACTCGTTTTAATTAACACTGCATATATAAAATACTCCATCTCACACTTTTTTGCATCCCCCCGGATTTGAATAAACTAAAGACACAATATTTACTACACAAAAAATCAAAAAAACAAAAAAAACACAGGAAAGGCCGCTACTTTAATAACAATACCTAGCAGAAGAACCCAAAAAGATGAATACAGAAACAGAACTATCATCAAATAAATGAAACACAAGAAAGTTCAAATCACATTCACACATTGATAAAAGAATGAAAAATAACTAAAAATATTATCAAAAAAAAAAAAAAAAACATAAAATGAAACACAATCTAACCATGTTGCTGCTCTGGACTTTGATTAGCGCACGGCGTGGATATTTCACCTGCAAAACAGAGAAAATAAAAACAAAGTGAAATGTGAAAATGTTGGTGCCACTCTCTCAAAGCAAGTAAGCTTCAGCTGCTCACACTTTATACAACGGCTCAGAGGCTTGATGCCCTATTTGCTTAACTACGAATGTGACGTCTTTTTTTACGCGTTGGACGGCGTTCAAAACATTAACCCATCTAATTACGATTCTGCCATCTCCGGAATTTTAGGTGGGACCGGGTCCAGTTAAAAATTAGAATAGGTGTTAAAGTACACCGGCTGTGACTCACCCTCTTAACACGCTAAAACAAAAGTCTCTTTTATTGGAGTGTTCAATGGGCGGCTAAACCTCAAAACCCCCAAAACCCTCTTGCTTGATATCCAAGTATAATATTGGGATTTATATGGCCGTTCTGATTGTTTGAAATCACACATCTTTCATAAATTTTAGTTTTTTTTTCTTCTTCCTCCAATCAAAAGATGGCTTCTTCACATCCTGATGCTGAATCTGACAACGGTTCTTCGGTTTCAAAAGAGCCAGATAAGCCTCAATATGAGGCATTTAGAATGCCCACAACGGAGGAGATTCGCGCGCAAGAAGTTTGGAATAACTGTGCTGTTCGTAGTGTTGTCAGTGGAGTCATGGGTGAGAAGCCCTTATTTATTTATTTATTTGTAATTTATATTCTTTATTTATCACCATTTATTTCGTGGTCTGAAGGAGCACTATTGATTTGAATTTGAAGGAAAAAACTTGAATTTTAATCAGCTAAGTTGAGCAATTATTCTGAGCATTTAAGTTTTGAAGGTTAGTGTGCACGGTTTTGGGGATTTGGAGGATAATTATTTGATGGGTTTGTTTGTTTTTGCGTTTTGGATTATTGTAGGGGGTGGTCTGGGGTTTGCCATGGGTATCTTTTTAGGTGCACTAGATAATCCAATAATGCAAGAAGAAATGACTGGTAGGCAGCAATTTATGTACACTATGAGGCAAATGGGGCAAAGAAGCTGGAGTTCAGCCAAAACATTTGCAGTCATGGGCTTGGTTTTCTCTGCTGCTGAGTGTGTTATTGAGAAGGTAATGTGCATTTTGATATATGCTTCATGAGTTAATATTTTTGCTTTAGGGACTAATTTTGTACTATTCCTTTTAAAGGCACGGGCAAAACACGACACCACCAATACGGTTGTTGCGGGGTGTGTGACTGGAGGTACAATGTCGGCAAAAGGTAATCTTTTCATTGTTGTCATTTGATATCCTATACATAATACATGGAATGTGTATGAGCTTCAGAAAGCAGTCAGTTATGGACTTCACTCTCTGGAGAAGACACATAAAATGTTCCCGACTGACAATTTGAATCTAGTTAATCAGACTGTCTTTTTTCTTTTGCAATCGAATTCAGTGTGCAGGAATGCCATCATATTTCCATGCAAATCATCTGCATGGTTGAACTTTAGAATGATATTTTTCTCTTGTAATTTTCTTTAGAAAAATTGAAACAACAAAACATGATAGTCAAGTCCATTATAGTATTCATGTAGAGATCAATAAGTTTGGAAGTTGGACATTATCGTTACTTTCTTCAGTATCATCCTTTAAAGTGATCTCGTGCAATTTTCTGAATACCTGAGCTACAAAGTTGTGATATTCTTTTGCGGACTTGTAATTTATGATAGGCATAAAATTAGGCATTATTAATTCAAATGGAGACGGCAAACTTTAAAGTGATATAGCCAGTATCTCATTGTGGCTTTGTCATGTTCTGCAATGAATGCCAATAGAACTGCTAAAATATTGTCTGATCTTTTCCTTGCTTTTGGCAAGCTGTTATTCCTTTTCCTCCTTTTTGTCCAATGTACTGAAGTACTTGGCAAGATAAATTTGATGGTGCCCCCTTTAATGGTTTTACATGCCTATATCATCTCATTAGTCAACCCAGATGCTGTATCATTTGTTGATAGAAAATGGACAGCTAGGGTTTGAGAAGGGTTTGTAAGGAGTTCTTATTTTAGGTCTGAAACTTGGTGGTTGTATACTAATGGTTATTGGCACCATTTCTCGGTTTGACTTATTTGCAAAACCTGATCACTTACCTGGAAATAGTGGCTGGTGTTAATGATGTTTGGCATAGTTGATCTCGTGCATGGGGAGAGTCAAAGCATTTGATAGTGAGCTTAAGTCTTTTATATGGTTGTCAATTACATAGAAAAAAGGGAATGCTCTTTTTCTGTAGTTTCAAGTTCTTTTTACTTTGCTTAAGACATTTTTGCCATTCTGTTTGATATCCTGGGGAATATGCTGGTCTGAAATGGTGCTCTTATACAAGAGTGAGAATGTAGTAAGTTTAGGTTTCTTTGCGCTTAAAGGTTATCCTTTTTATGTTCAGGGAAATACTTCTCTAGCATGGTTTTCATTGTTTTGGTGTATTTGGACTCCTGTCAAGATATTTTAATTCGTTAAATTAAAAAAAATAATGGTGGATATATTCTCTTGAACATCCAACTAGATAACAAGCAGCTTTTTGTTGTATGCCTCACTCAAAATATTAGATTTGGTCCTCACCCTTGTTATTTGATTTAAGATTTCTTGCTTTACTCGGTAAGCAGCCTTATTTATCTTATTGTTTGTCTCATCTAGGTGGGCCAAAAGCTGCATGTGTCGGTTGTGCTGGTTTCGCCGCATTTTCGGTTGTGATAGAGAAGTTTTTAGATAGACATACTTGAGTGGATGATGTACTATGTACCATTTTTGCAAAGCATCCATTTATCCAGGCTTTGGAGATTATTAGCGATTGCTAGCATGCGAGATTTACAGTTTCCCTTTTGTTATCTACAAACCTCATTTTAATACCATCCCTCGTAATAATGAAGGGATGTATCATTGAAACCATAGTTTATTATTGCTCTTGTACCATTACCATTCTTTATCCATTACAGTTTCAGTAGTCAATATATTCTTCACATTCAGGATAGACCCTATATATATGACTTGTACAATCTCCAACAAATTGATTTGGAGTTTTTTTAGTTGTTACTTTACATACTGCATCTACTGAAAGATTGTAGTATCATTCATGATGAAGTCATTACAAACAAAAGGCCAGTGCAGGCAATAAATATGGATCCTGGCAACAGGAATTGTTAGTGTGAAATTAATTATTGTGTTCAGTAATGCAAAGCTCTGTTTTGAAAACCGGACTAGACCAGCCGTCCGATCGGGACCCGGCAGCTTCTTCGGTCCGGTTCAGGTCTTAGGGGGGTTTTTAATATGTCAAAATTATAAGGGTTAATTTGTAATTTTATAGGGGTGTTTTGGAAGATATGTCAAAAGTTTAGGGATTAATTGAATTTTTTGGGGCCTTTTTGAAATAAATAAAAATTTTAGTGACTAATTTAAACTTTTTAGGGGAATTTTTAATATATTAAAATTTAAAGGATTAATATGTAATTTTTTAAAAATAAAATTGTCGTTGACCTCATCTATCCAACCGGTTGATCCAACCGGTTGACCTGTTATTCGGGCAGCAAGGACAGCAAAACAGGTTGTCCTTTGATCTAGGTTTTAAAACAATGATGCAACGAAATAGTTTGATAATATTAATATTAATGAAGATAAATCAAAATGATTCTCATAATTTCAGAGAGGTTTGATTTAAGCCTTTCCTTCAACTTTGCCAAACCATTTTTACCTTGTTTGGGCCATCTCAAATGGGATCCTAAATTAGTGTAAAACACCAAAACGGTGTTCAAATGTTATTCCAACCCAATTCTAAATCACACCAAATTTGTTCATTCACACCAAAACACCAAATAATTTTTGCATTTTTCAATATAGTCATTTTTCTTTTCTCTTTCAAAATAAATCTTACATTTTATCTCTTAAATTATATTTTATTACATTTATATCCTTATTTTTGTTATTTATTCTTTTTAATTTGTATTTATGTTAATTTGATTATTATTTATATTAATATTTATAATAATGAATTTGTAATAATTATAATTCAAAAAATGATGAAAAATTAAAGACAAAACTTCATTACAATGCAAATATTAAACTTCAATAACTCAAAATAAATTAACACTAATTTAAAAACACTAAAATTAAAAGAAAATATAACATAAACTAGGATAATAATTTAGTATTCCGACAATTAATTCCAATTCCTCTAAGATTATCAAAACATTAGCTTAAAGAACTAGAGGTATTTTGAGATCATTGACCTTGTTATTGAGCTCTTTTTTGCATAATTCTTAATTGCTTATTTTGAAAAAACTCACGCAAGCTCGAATCGGTTATGGAATTCAAATCTTTAAATAAAATTTTATTATCTTCCCGATATTCTGCCAAAGTCAATTTTTTCATTTGGATTTCGTAATTTTCTGCCCTATCTGAGCTGTCCCGATTGAAAGTTTCAGCGAGCTGTCAATTTTCTTCTTTAATAGTTTCAATAATTGTTGAAACTTCTTCATCATTTTTCCTTTTTAATTTTGCTTTCTTACCCATTGGGTTGTTGAGCTGAAATACCGCCAAGATTCATCATTTATGTTTAGAGAAAATGACGATAGCCGAGGAGACACCGATTGGGGAGACTCTGAAGTGAGAGTCTCTGATTCTGATGATACAAACTACCAGTTTGCCGTTGAAATACTTTTGCAGCGTTAACGACTTAACATTATCGGTAAATTTTTCAATATACTTAAGTATAGGCCACACATGATCAAATCTAAAACCTTTCTTGTAACTTTTATCTTGTGCCAGTAACATTTTGGCTCGAAACAACTACAAAACGATATACATGTAACTTTAAAGTCAATTAGGTAAAAAATATTAATAAATGTAATGCAATAGATACTCGCAATATCTTGCTCAAAAGCACCACTTGGATTCATATTTTTAATTTGACGTACGCATCCCCTCAATTTGTCAATAGCTTTAAAGATCAATTGCATTTGACTCTACAAAAATCTTTTGTTTCGAATCTGAGTAAGAAACACAGGTTTGGAACTACTGTAGTCAAGCTCAACTCGAGACCATAATTGATTATTGGATTGGTTTATACCTGAAATCGGGTTTTGAGAAACATCAAGATAAATATATCATAGATGCATGTCTTCTTCATTTGTGTACGAGGAACTTTGTTGTGTAGCCATTTTTTAACACAAATGTAGAAGATCAAACCGGTAACAAAACTTTTAAAATTCAGCAAATATACCCCTAAAAAATTGTTAAGTCCTTATACAATTGAAATTTAGCAAACACAGCCCATATACAAATTGGCACAATTAGTTGGCAGCGACAACACCCCAAACGCAATCTCAATCATCCCTTGAGCTCATTCACCAGAAAATCTACCCAAGATTTGGTCGACATTCTAACCCAGATATCATCGACACCAGCGTCAACAACCCTCTCCATCACTCCGAAAATACTCTCTTCTTCCTCTTGATGAAAACCTACCTCACTTCACCCCCACCCGATTAGCCTTGCCAATCACCGGCTATTGCCGTCGCCAGTTTTTTTTTCGATTTCCTTTCGATTCACTCACTGTAAATCAACTCTGTCGACATCATTGCACTCACCGACACTTTCTCTTCAAAAGTCCCAACACCCTGGCCTTCAATAGTTTGTCGATCATCATCCCAAATTCTAGGGTTTTGGGTGAATAAGAAAAATGTTAACCCGTTCCGAAAAAGCTCTCGGTTCCCAGTTAAACCAATTAAACCATCAGGCCTGGCCAGATTTTACAATAGTGGATAATACATCTTTTTGAATAAAACACAAATCTCAAAAGCTTGAATGGACAATACATCTTTTTGAATAAAACACAAATTTCAAAAGCTTGAATAGACAATACATCTTTTCTCAAAAACTTGAATGGACAATACATCTTTTGAAATAAGACACAAATTTCAAAAGTTTGAATGGACAATACATCTTTTTGAAATAAGCCACAAATCTCAAAATCTTAAATGGACAATATATCTTTTTAAATGAGACACAAATCTCAAAAGTTTGAATAGACAATACATCTTTTGAAATAAGATAAACCATTTTTTAATCATATAAAATAATATTTTTTTTGTCCAAAATAATACCTTCTTTGATTATAAAAGCTCACACCAAATCAACTTCCAAATCATTCAACTTATTGATCTACAAAGATGAATATCAATATTGGAAGTCCGTCTCATTTATCATCTTCTAATTCATCTTCATTTTCCGATAATGAATATGATGATGTGCAATTGATGAATGATCTTGAAGCGATTGATGCAGAACAAGAAGCAATCCTTCGCATGAGAGCTAACAACAACCTCCTCCTTATTCACTATCTCAATCAACAAAACAACCAGGTAACCTTTTTTAGGTGAACCTACCAAAATCAAATCTCCTTTTTTTTAAATTTGGTACGTAAATCTTACTGTTGATGATATTTTTCTATGTGTGGGGCCCTTTTTGAAATGTTTAAAAAATTATGTCCTTCTTTTATATCTTAAAAAAGAATTGTACCTAACTACAATATAACTCCGAAGACAAACAGCCGAGTAGCACGTAAGTTATCTTTCTTCAGCACTCAAGACCGCAGAACCGATGCTTCTGAAGCTGAAACAGAAGTGAACTCTACAGCTCATTCGAAAATGTCCAACAAGGAAGGTGAAGTAGTTTGTGTCACCGGAGGCAGCGGCTGCATCGGCTCCTGGCTTGTCCGCCTCCTTCTTGACCGCCGTTACACCGTCCACGCCACTGTCAGAAATCTCAGTTACTCTCCCTCTATCTTTTCACTTTTATATATCCATTTTTCCGAAACCTGACCATTAATTATCTCTAATTTCTTCCTTTTCTTTTTCTGTTAACTGTTGTTACAGACGATGAAAAAGAAACTGAGCATCTAAAAGCCTTAGAAGGAGCTGACACGCGGCTTCGTCTCTTCCAGATCAATCTTCTTGACTATGACTCATCTTCGACGCAATTACGGCTGTGCTGGTGTCTTCCACCTCGCCTCTCCCTGCATCGTTGATCAAGTCCTAGATCCTGAGGTCCTTACAGCACGGCTTTATTTTATCACATTATATTTTTCTACTCTTCAGCTGATTTTTTTTTTTCTTCTAATTTGATCAAAAGACTTTTGGATCCTGCTATTAAAGGAACAGTGAATGTACTCTGGCAGCTAAGGCGGTGGGAGTCAAGCGCGTGGGGGTCACTTCATCCATTTCGGCTATCACGCCAAGTCCTAAATGGCCAGCTGATAAAGTCAAGGCAAGGATTGCTGGACCGATGTTGATTACTGTCAGCTCAAAGAAGTAAGTAGTAGTTGTTGTAGTTGCTGTTTTGTATACCATGGGTAATACTGCAATTTTACAAACATTTTATCCTAACAGACAGAATATTGAAGTTAAAAAAAAAAAAAAAACTCAACTCATTTCCTGAGATGAATGATATGGTGATAAAAGAAAAATAGTTTGTTCATCCATAACTTGCTATGTGATCTTTAAGTTCTGAAAATGCAAATTTTGTTGTTGTGTGTGATAGTTGTGGTATCCGCTTTCAAAACATTAGCTGAGAAAGCTGCCTGGGAATTTGCCAAGGAGAATGGTTTAAATGTTGTGGTGGTGAATCCTGGAACTGTGATGGGCCCTGTTATTCCGCCTACACTCAATGCTAGTATGCACATGCTTGTACACTTCTCCAGGGTAATGCTCTTTACCAACTTCTAACTTGTAGGATGCATCTGACTGAGTGTAAATTGTCCAATTAGTTGAAATACTGAGTAAATTATTCGAAGCAAAATGAAAAATTTGACTACTACTTAAGGATTTTGCATGCTATGTCTAGCTAAAGAAAAGTTTGTTTCTTTTTATCTGACATTTGACTCTCATTTTATAGTTGTGGCTCAA
This sequence comes from Pistacia vera, assembly GCF_008641045.1. Lineage (NCBI taxonomy): Eukaryota > Viridiplantae > Streptophyta > Magnoliopsida > Sapindales > Anacardiaceae > Pistacia > Pistacia vera. The sequence continues at coordinate 396,991 of NW_022196022.1, read as the reverse complement.
TGAAACAGTTAAGGCACACTAGCATTTGTATCTGTGGCTATGGGTAGTTATAGTGATCAAATTATAAAAAATGATTCTTCATTCATGTGTTTTTTAATAAGGAAAGGGTGCACTTGAGCACTAATTTATGTTCTTGAGTATTTATGTTCTAAGGTCTTATTTCAGTGGATAGAGAGGTATCTCAGACTTAGTGATTTCAGTTAATCTGACTCAAGTTAATTGATTCAGTCTCCTCTATTGTTAAAAAGATTTTTCATATCTGTGTAAGTTAAACATTCTTAGTTTTCTTTTTTGGAGTTAAGAAAAAACTGGTTTGTCCATCTTTAGTTGCACTGAGACATATGAGAACTTTTTTATGGGATCGGTTCACTTTAAAGATGTCGCCTTGGCACATATCTTGGTTTATGAGAACCCATCAGCATCTGGAAGGCACTTGTGTGTTGAAGCTATATCTCATTATGGAACTTTGTGGCCAGGTTGCAGACTTTATCCTGAATATAATGTGCCCAGGTAACAAGTCTTACTTCCTACACCGCATGCTAGATTTGGAACAAGATAATCCTCATCTGTTTCTAGAACTTTGATGTTTATGCCATTAAAAGGGCCAAACTTTTGAGACTGCCCATATTTGCATGCGTATGCCAAAACATTCATGATTCTCACATTATGAGTTTGAATCAGAGATATAAAACATTTTTTTCTTCCCATCATATCATCTTATGAAATACCTTGACTGATTGTGAGCATTTTAGTTCATTATGTGCTTATCAGCATATAATGTCCTTCTTCGGTATAAATACAAGTGATTTGACACCATGAGCTCCGAAAATTTATTTGCCTGCATTTTCTTGTAGTTTGCCGAAGGATACCCAACCTGGCTTGTTGAGAACCAGGGATGGATCAAAAAAGCTGATGGACTTGGGTATGCAATTCATTCCCATGGAGCAAATTTCAGGGATGCTGTTGAGAGTTTAAAGAGCAAGGGATTTATATCTTAAATGAAGTTACACGTAGCATCGCTTAATAATATATCTCTGTCGTAGAAGTGATGAGTTGTGACGGCATGTATGAATAATTTTAGTCACTGGGATGTGGCTCTGTAACTATTACCTTCTTGTTCTGTAATATAACCATCATTCGATGAACATATTTTACTAATTACCAATTTTGTGTTGGAGAATTTGTCCTGTTAATTTTTAATATTTCTTCAGGGGCAGAATGGTATCCTGACAATTATCTATTCATGCTAAGACAATCTCCCCAGGGGCCCAAGAAAAAGCTTGAAACGCATACTAAGGCTACTATAATAGCATATTTTTATCAATTTGGATGCCATTTGCACATTTTACATTCAAATTAAACTCTCAGAATCTAATAAATTCCCTCTCCTTCCCTAACCTGTTCTTGATCATCAGTTCTCTATCACCAGCTAATTCCAGAGTAGTTCTATCCAATGCCCAGAATGGAAAATTGTCTCTGGAACTATATATGAAACCCTTTGTCCTTATGTCAATGCTCAAATTTCATTGTCAACTATCTGAATAAGCTCTTCCAGAATGGACCCATCTCTGTAATTGATCTCAAGCTCACCCGTATTGGTAACGCCAAATCGGACCCAACAACACCATCTCTTGCCAGGTTTTTTTTTTTTTTTTTTTTTTTTTTTAATTTTAATTATCTGATAAGCTCTAATTTAACACAAACTTATACTCTGAGTTACACAATCTAACTTAGATTTACACAAAATCGAACAAATATTGAATTTATTCTTTTGCTACATCAATCATTTTTGCACAACATAAATTTTGGTAATAAAAAACTAAACCAAATAAAAAATAAATAGGGTGGCCACATATTGGACTGGTAGTTTCAGGTCCCACTTTCAAGAAATTAGTTTAAGTATACGCAAGTTGATCCAAACATTTCTCTTTGGTTTGATAATTGGCACCCGAAGGACCCCCTTTTGCACCAATGGGGATAGGATTATTTATGATACAAGGTTTGCTAAGATGCTAAGGTGAGTGTTGTGATTGATGGTGTAATTGGAGTGGCCACTTAGAAGAAGAAAGCAAACTCTTCGCTTATTGACATGAGAAACTCGTGAATTTCACACCTTCTAGTGTTGAGGACAAGCTTTGTTAGCAACCTTCACGTTCGAGGGATTTCTCTAAAAAATCGGCTTGAGAGAATTAGAGGAAGAAAAGCAAAAGTTGATTGGTTGACTTGTGGGTTTTCAAAGGCTATTCCAAGGTACTCTATGATCTGTGGATGGCATTAAAGGAGAGATTGCCTACAAAGATAAGTTGATGAGGTATGGTGTTACAACCACTAATGCTTATTGTTGTTTTCGTAACTCAGGTATGGAATCTCTTGACCACCTTTTTTTGCATGCCCTTTTTCTAAATCTATTTGGAGTAAATACTTATGCCTTTGGCATGATACATCCCCCATTTGGCTAGGAAATGGAAAGGTAAGAGTCTAAAAGTCCCCTTGGTGGCTTTGTCTAAGGGCGGTGTATGGTTTGGAGGGAGTGAAATTATAGAATCTTTGGGGGAGAGTGCAAGGATTCTCGCACTATTATCAATACTATCAAAAGTTGGTGAGAGATAAAGCCATGGAACTTAGCAATTAAATCTTCCTATAAAAATAGGAAGTGGCTGATCCATGGGGATTTTAAAACCATCTTCAAAAACACCTTTTCCACTCCCAATGTTATTGAGACCATGTGATCGGGTGAATATGTTGTTATTTCGATTGAGACTTATTGAGTACTCGTTGTTTTGTGAAGTTTTTGCGTGATGCATCCTACTCTCTTTGTTTCTCTCTTGTGAGTCTTCTTTGTTCTCATTGTATGTGTTTTGAAACCAAACCCAGGAGATTATCCTGAGGATGGTTCTTCTTGTTGATTTCTTAGTTAGATTATTCTCTTGGGTCTTATCTCCCACATTGGTTTATATAGTCTCCCATATCCCAAAAAAATTGTGTTGTATCAAGCTTAGACGTTATTTTTACACCTTATGCGGGACGTCCCACTGCAGGTTTACCGCCTTTTTGTAGCCTTTGTAAATCCTTCTCTTTTAATATATATTACAATTTACTTAGAAAAAAAAAAAGTTGATCCCGATCATCAACAAAAAAAGTAAATAAATACCCTTTGATTAAATGTTTATATATAAACCAAAAATAAGTTTTTGCTTATTTATTGAAGAAAACAAAGAGATAAGCAAATTCCGTGGAATTATCGTAGGAATCTACACTACTGACAACTGAATTTCTCTATGTCAACTTCACGTGCAAGGTTTGTCGTAACAAACCCATCTCATCTTTTTAACTAAAAACGAGAAAAGAGAATCAAAATCAAGCTTTCAGGTCTTAAATTGTATCTACCATGCATGCTTCTCCTCCGAGAAAACCCTATCTCTTGGCTTTTGCATGGTCTCGTTGAGCTTCCTCTTTCTCTCCTGTTCTGTCTTAGCTTCTAGAACTTCCCTTCAGATACCGACAAAGTCGAATTGGGTCTCTACTACGAGTCATTGTGTCCGTACAGTGCCAATTTTATTATAAATTATTTAGTTAAGGTCTTTGAAGATGATGACCTCCTCTGGTCGTTGATCTTCATCTTTACCCTTGGGGTAATGCCAAAACAGAAACGGCACCAACACCACCTTCGATTGTCAGTCCCACTTTTTTATTATCATTCTCAATTGGGTTTTCTTTTCTTTCGAAGAATATGAAATAAGAAGAAGGTCCTTATATTGAGTTAAAGTTCTCATTTTATTGGCATTGAATTTGCTGAATAATCTGTTTTGATGTTATTGCAGCATGGTCCACTGAATGCTTGTTGAACACTGTGAAGCTTGTGCTATTGCTATCTGGCCTGACGTGGTAAGCCTTGGTTTCAATGTAGTATGAGCTTATACATTTCATGTATATTGTGGGTAATACGTGGAAAATTTCCCAATTCAATTGTAATTTTAAGACATAAAACTTTAATGTGTAGCAGTCTTGCCTCGGTTAGAATGATGAAAGTGCATTATTGCTGACCTTGCCTTGACATGTCAATTTTTGTTAATGACATAGTTTTGTGATGCAGAACGAGCATTTTCATTTATCTATTGCGTTGGACTTTGGTGATGACACAAGTACCCAATGGGAAACAGGCTTTGAGAAATTGGGATTGGATCCAAAAGCCATCTCTGATTGCTATACCAGTGGAATGGGACAGAGGTTATGTTCTGTGCTTTTTCAATGTTTATTCAAGTTGTGAGTGAGTTGTATTTGTTAGTTTGGTCTAGTCCTCAAACATTGGTATCCTATCAGAATTGGCATGTATATTGTATTAAGCTGCAGTATTCTAGTATATATACACGTTTGAAGGATATGAATATTGTATCATCTCTACACTTTTGATTTAAACTTGGAGCTATTTTCTGCACTTATCTATTACCAGAATGCTGGGGGATTTCCAGTTGTTTCGGTGATTAATATTAGTTTTTGTGTCTCTAACTTTCTTTAAAAGTAAAAACAAGAATGTGGCCTGATAGTGGATTCCACACTGAGGGACGTGGATTTAATTAAAGTATAGAAAAAATAGTTCCTGGCTGCCTGAAACTGGTAAAAAACTGATTGTTATATTGTCTTCTACGAGGAAATGCCTTTAATTGCCTACCGACGACCTTTTCAGCCTAATATTATTTCTTGACCTTCCATCATTTGGTTGGTTTTTTATGGTTTTGTTGCCTTCATTATAAATCATCTGTTTTCTTTTGACCAATATCATACCGGATAACTGTTTGTTTATTTTTTCTTTCATTTTTCTTCTCTGCTGATATTTAGTTCTCAAGCCCAACTTTCTCCTCAATTTTGATGCAGCTTGAGTTAAATTGCAGCTGAAACCAATTCCCTTGAGCCTCCTCATCAGTATGTGCCCTGGGTGTTGTGGATGGACAGCCACTTTATGAGGTTTGCTTCTTTCACTTTGTCATGATTCTAATGTTATCCATTTCTAAATTTACTATTTTTCCTCATGAATTATTCTCTTGACATCATAAATTTTTATTGTTGTTTGTAAATGTTGAAAATTACCTTACACTCTTGGTTATCTTGCCATTAGAAAGATTGAATGATTGTGGGTAGAATCCAGGGATTGCAAAACTCTTCTAGAAATGACATATTCTCTTGCTGCAGGACTATGAAAACTTTATAAGCTACATCTGCAAGGCTATAATGGCACTGCTCTACCGAGCTTGCAGCAATATACCCTTAATGCAGTCTACAAGGAGAAGGCAGAGCCTACAGGTCCAGGTTGTAATAGGAGAACAACAACATGGTCTACACGAATCAGATCAGTGATAATATCATGGATGCGTAAGATGAACATGGCAGTTTCAATGTAGATGCCTCTGAGATTTATACACTTATCACTTTGTCATGGCTGATGTTGTGTACTTATGAGTTCCTTGTCAGTTTTTTGAATGATACAAACAACCGTGACCTATTTTAGGTGAACCTACCAAATCAAATTTCCTTTCTTAAATTTGGTACTTAAATCTTACTGTTGATGATATTTTCTACTTTCATATAAATAAAGTTGTTGAATATTTAATCTAATCTACAGTCTGAAAATTTTATTACTACGGTGAGTGTGTGGGGTTCTTTTTGAAATATTAAAAAGTTTTGTCCTTTTTGGATTTGTTAAAAAACAATTGTCCCTACAAATAATTCCAAAACAAACGCCGAGTACGACGTAAGTCATCTTTCTTCCGCACTCGAGCACAGAACCGTGCTTCTGAAGCTGAAACAGAAGTGAACTCTACAGCTCATTCGAAAATGTCCAACAAGAAGGTGAAGTAGTTTGTGTCACCGGAGGCAGCGGCTGCATCGGCTCCTGGCTTGTCCGCCTCCTTCTTGACCGCCGTTACACCGTCCACGCCACTGTCAGAAATCTCAGTTACTCTCCCCTATCTTTCACTTTATATATCCATTTTTCCGAAACCTGACCATTAATTATCTCTAATTTCTTTCCTTTTCTTTTCTGTTACGGTTGTTACAGACATGAAAAAAGAACTGAGCATCTAGCCTTAGAAGGAGCTGACACCGGGCTTCTCTCTCTTCAGATCGATCTTCTTGACTATGACTCAATCTTCGACGCAATTAACGGCTGTGCTGGTGTCTTCCACCTCGCCTCTCCCTGCATCGTTGTCAAGTCTAGACCTGAGGTCCTTACACCACGCTTTAATTTTTCACATTATATTTTTTCTACTCTTCAGCTGATTTTTTTTATTTTTTTTTCTAATTTGATCAGAAAGAACTTTTGGATCCTGCTATTAAAGGAACAGTGAATGTACTCTCGCAGGTAACGGTGGGAGTCAAGCGCGTGTGGTCACTTCATCCGTTTCGGCTATCACGCCAAGTCCTAAATGGCCAGCTGATAAAGTCAAGGCGAGGATTGCTGGACCGATTTGGTACTGTAAGCTCAGAAGTAGTAGTAGTGTTGTAGTTGTGTTTTGTATACCATGGGTAATACTGCATTTTTCAAACATTTTATACTACACACAGATATTTGAAAAATAAAAAACAAAAAAACTCAACTCATTTCCGATGATTGATATATGGGATAAAAAAAAAAGAAAAAAAAAAAAAATAGTTGTTCATCCCATTACTTGCTATGTGATCCTTAAGTTCTGAAAATGCAAATTTTGTTGTTGTTGTGTGATAGTTCTGGTATCCGCTTTCAAAAACATTAGCTGAGAAAGCTGCCTGGGAATTTGCAAAGGAGAATGGTTTAGATGTTGTGGTGGTGAATCCTGGAACTGTGATGGGCCCTGTTATTCCCCCTACACTTAATCCTAGTATGGTCATGCTTGTACGCCTTCTGCAGGGTAATGCTCTTTACCAACTTGTAGGATCCATTTGGATATATTTGACTGAGTGTATAATTGGTCCGATTAGTTGAAATTTTTGTCCGTGTTTTTTGTGGGTTAACTGGAGTATTATTTGAAGCAAAATGAAAATTTTGACTACTATTTAAGGATTTTGCATTCTATGACTAGTTCTGATAAATTGAAAAAGTTTGTTTATTTTTATCTGACATTTGACGCTTACTTTATGATTTTGGCTCAATGAAACTGTTAAGTAGCACTAGCAGTTGTATCTGTGGCTATGGGTAGTTATAAAAGATCAAATTATTAAAAATGATTCTTCATTCAGTATGTTTCTAATAAAGGTTTATACACTCATATCTGTTCTTGAATCTTGAGTATTTATGTTCGTAAAGTCTTAATTTCGGTAGGTAGAGAGGTATCTCAGACTTAGCGATTTACAGTTAATCTGACTCAAGTTAATTGATTCAGTCTTCTCTATTGTTAAAAAATGATTTGTCATATCTGTGTAAGTTAAACATTCTTAAGTTCTCTTTTTGGAGTTAAGAAAAAACTGGTTTGTCCATCTTTAGGTTGCACTGAGACATATGAGGACCATTTTATGGGATTGGTTCACTTTAAAGATGTCGCCTTGTCACATATCTTGGTTTATGAGAACCCATCAGCATCTGGAAGGCACTTGTGTGTTGAAGCTATATCTCATTATGGAGACTTTGTTGCCAAAGTTGCAGAACTTTATCCTGAATATAATGTGCCCTGGTAACAAGTCTTACTTCCTACACAGCATGATTGATTTGGAACAAGATAATCCTCATCTATTTCTAGAACTTTGATGTTATATGCCATTAAAAAGGGCCAGACTTTTGAGACTGCCCATCATATTGCATGCGTATGCCAAAGACATTCATGATTCTCACATTATGATGTTGAATCAGAAAATATAGAACATTTTTTCTTCCCATCATATAATCTTATGAAATACCTTAACTTCTATAATAAAAAAATTAAATACCTTGACTGATGGTGAACATTTTTAGTTCTTTAGTCTGCTGATTGTCATATGAATTTTAGTGCTCTTGCAAATTTCACCATTTCAATCCTCTTACTTATCAGCATATAATGTCATGCTTCTGGTATGATACAAGTGATTTGACACCATGAGCTGCGAAAGTTTATTTGCCTGCATTTTCTTTTAGTTTGCCGAAGGATACCCAACCTGGCTTGTTGAGAACCAGGGATGGATCAAAAAAGCTGATGGACTTGGGTATGCAATTCATTCCCATGGAGCAAATTATCAGGGATGCTGTTGAGAGTTTAAAGAGCAAGGGATTTATATCTTAAATGAAGTTACACGTAGCAGCGCTTAATAATTTATCTCTGTCGTAGAAGTGATGAGTTGNATACAAGTGATTTGACACCATGAGCTGCGAAAGTTTATTTGCCTGCATTTTCTTTTAGTTTGCCGAAGGATACCCAACCTGGCTTGTTGAGAACCAAGGATGGATCAAAAAAGCTGATGGACTTGGGTATGCAATTCATTCCCATGGAGCAAATTATCAAGGATGCTGTTGAGAGTTTAAAGAGCAAGGGATTTATATCTTAAATGAAGTTACACATAGCAGCGCTTAATAATTTATCTCTGTCGTAGAAGTGATGAGTTGTGAAGGCATGTATGAGTATGAATAATTTTAGTCACTGGTATGTGGCTCTGTAACTATAACCTTCTTGTTCTGTAATATAAACTATCGTAGTTACCAATTTTGTGTTCAAGAATTTGTCTTGTTAATTTTTAATATCTTCAGGGGCAAATATTATTAGTATCCTGACAAATTATCTATTCATGTTAGGACAATCTCCCCGGGGCCCAAGACAAAAGCTTGAAAGGCATGTATAAGGCTACTATAATAGCATATTTTATATACAATTTGGATGACCATTTGCACATTTTACATTCAAATCAAACTCTCATGAATTCTAATAAATTCCTCTCCCTTCTCCTGCACCTGTTCTTGATCATCAGTTCTCTATCACCAGCTAATTCCAGAGTAGTTCTATCCAATCCCCAGAATGGAAAAGTGTCTCTGGAACTATATTATGAAACCCTTTGTCCTTATTGCTCAAATTTCATAGTCAACTATCTGAATAAGCTCTTCCAGAGTGGACTCATCTCCGTAATTGATCTCAAGCTCGTCCCGTATGGTAACGCCAAGATCGGACCCAACAACACCATCTCTTGCCAGGTTTTTTTTATTATCTGATAAGCTCTAATTTAACGCAAACTTATCCTGAGTTACACAAATTCTAGCTTAGATAATACATTTACATAAAATGGAACAAATATTGAAATTTATTCTTTTGCTACATCAATTATTTTTGCACAACATAAAATTTGGTGAGAATAAAACTAAACCAAATAAAATAAATAAATAGGGTGGTCATTATAAGTTTTATCATCAATCCTAAAAAACTAATTGAATTACGCATAAATTGATTTAAACACTGATCATCAAAAACAAGAAAAAATAAAAAATAAATAAAACCCTTTTGATTATATATATATATAACCAAAAATACGTTTTTACTTATTTATTGAAGAAAACAAAAGAGATAAGGCAAATTCCGTAGAATTATCTTAGGAATCTACTACTCTGACAACTGAATTTCTCTGTGTCAACTTCACGTGCAAGGTTGTCGTAAGAAACCCATCTCTCATTTTAGCTTTCAGGTTTTAAATTGTATCTATCCATGGCTTCTCCTCCGAGAAAACCCCTATCTCTTGTCTTTTGCATGGTCTTGTTGAGCTTCTTCTTCTTCTCCTGTTCTGTCTTAGCTTCTAGAACTTTCCCTTCAGATACCGACAAAGTCGAATTGGGTCTCTACTACGAGTCATTGTGTCCGTACAGTGCCAATTTTATTATAAATTATTTAGTTAAGGTCTTTGAAGATGATGACCTCCTCTCGGTCGTTGATCTTCATCTTTACCCTTGGGGTAATGCCAAAATCAGAAACGGCACCAAGACCACCTTCGATTGTCAGGTTCCACTGTTTTATTATCATTCTCAATTGGGTTTTCTTTTCTTTCCGAGAATATGAAATAAGAAGAAAGTCCTTAAAGCTTAAATTGAGTTAAAGTTTTCAATTTTATTTATTGCAGCATGGTCCATCTGAATGCTTGTTGAACACTGTGGAAGCTTGTGCTATTGCTATCTGGCCTGACGTGGTAAGCCTTGGTTTCAATGTAGTATGAGCTTATAACATTTCATGATAATTTGTGGGTAATACAGTGGAAAATTTCCCAATTCAATTGTAATTTTTAAGACATAAAACTTTAACGTGTAGCAGTCTTGCCTAGGAATTAGAATGATGAAAGTGCATTTGCTTGCCTGACCCTGCCTTGACATGTCAAGTTTTTGTTAATGACATAGTTTTGTGATGCAGAACGAGCATTTTCAATTTATCTATTGCGTTGAGACTTTGGTGTATGAGCACAAGTACCCCGAATGGGAAACATGCTTTGAGAAATTGGGATTGGATCCAAAAGCCATCTCTGATTGCTATACCAGTGGAAATGGGACAGAGGTTAGTTCTGTGCTTTTTCAATGTTTATTCAAGTTGTGAGTGAGTTGTATTTGTTAGTTTGGTCTAGTCCTCAAACATTGTTATCCTATCAAGAATTGGCATGTATATTGTATTAAGCTGCAGTAGCTTGTAGTATATATACACTGTTTGAAGGATATGAATATTGTATCATCTCTACACTTTTGATTTAAACTTGGAGCTATTTTCTGCACTTATCTATTACCAGAATGCTGGGGGAGTTTCCAGTTGTTTCGGTGATTAAATATTAGTTTCTGTGTCTCTAACTTTCCTTTGAAGTAAAAAAACAAGAAATTGTGGCCTGATAGTGGATTCCACAGTGAGGGACTGTGGAGTTAATGATCTAGTAGTAGGAGAAATAGTTCCTGGGTGCCTGTGAAACTGGTATAAACAGTGATTGTTATATTGTCTTCTACGAGGAAATGCCTTTAATTGCCTAACTGACCTTTTCAGGCCCAATATTATTTCTTGACCTTCTATCATTTGGTTGGTTTTTTATGGTTTTGTTGCCTTCATTATAAATTATCTGTTTTTCTATTGATCCAGTATCATACCGGATAACTTCTTTTGTTTATTTTTTCTTTCATTTTTCTCTCCTGCTGATATTTAGTTTGTCTAAGCCCAACTTTCTTCTCAATGTATGATGCAGCTTGAGTTACATTATGCAGCTGAAACCAATTCCCTTGAGCCTCCTCATCAGTATGTGCCCTGGGTAGTTGTGGATGGACAGCCACTTTATGAGGTTTGCTTCTTTCACTTTGTCATGATTCTAATGTTATCCATTTCTAAATTTACTATTTTTCTCATGAATTCTCTTGAACATCATAAAAATTTTATTGCTGTTTGTAATTGTCGAAAGTTACCTTAAAATCTTTGATATCTTAGCATTAGAAAGATCGAATGATTGATGGGTAGAATCCAGGGAGTACAGGAGTCTTCTAGAAATGACATTATTTCTCTTGCTGCAGGACTACGAAAACTTTATAAGCTACATCTGCAAGGCTTATAATGGCACTGCTCTACCGAAGGCTTGCAGCAATATAACCCTTAATACAGTCTACAAGGAGAAGGCAGAGCCTACAGGTCCAGTTTGTAATAAGGAGACAACAACATGCTCTACACAAATCAGATCAGCGATAACATCATGGATGCGTAAGATGAACATGGCAGTTTCAATGTAGATGTCTCTGTAGATTTATACTCTTATCACTTTGTTCATGACTGGTGTTGTGTAATTATGAGTTCCTTGTTTTTTGATGATGGCAGTCCCCAAAAAGATGTCCTCAGTTATAAGTTGTTACTTGAACAAAGTTTGAATCATTACTGAAGTTTCACTTCTTAGTTAATGTATACATGTCTTGGATATATATCTTGAATGATTCAAAGGGTGGCAGAAGTTTCCCCTTTATAGTATCGAAGCCGGCTGCCTGCCTGAAGCCTGGTTCTGAAGTAATACCGGTGACGAGCATCTTTGAACTACTCATAATTGTAAAGCTGAGGCAGTGTCATGAATTTTTTACCTTGGAGTCCTACCTGATACACTACCTCTCATCTCTGGTATAGGGTTGTCATTCATTCCTTGCAACCTTTAGAATTTGAGATCACTTTACAGGTTGGGCTTTGAACTCTGGTCTAATATAAAAAATTATACATGGGCTGGATCAAAAGCTTGGGGTCCATTTGATTTTGTCACCCATGCCTATTCTGAGAGTGACAACATTTAAAATTTAAGCTCACTAATTATATAATTTATATGATATGATGTTACACAAAGATAAGATATGAAACAGAAAATTCAATCAGTTTTGTTTTACATATCTTTTAACTCTATATGAGGAAGGATTCAATACGGTACCCAGTTTGGTTGGGATTAAAATACAGGCTTGGGGGTGGCTGCTAAAATTGCTTTCTTCCATGTAAAAATGAAAGAATTGAATGCCGTTTGAAAGTAATGAAGTTTGAAAGAGAGAGCATGGGTAAGCCCTCGCCACCTCGCACTGTTCTGTCAGAAAATCTGGGCTTCAAAAATCCTGTCGGCGACCAAAACTACAGTTTGTCAAACCACGTTTCTATCCCATTTTTCCTCCCCCACCTTTGGCCTTTACCGCTTTATTCACCCTTCTCTTTTATTTTTTCACGTATACGGATGTTCTAATTTCAACAGTGTTTTAGCAACCGTCTTCTTCTTTCAACTTTGTCATATATATATATATATATATATATATATATATTTTTTGAAAGGATGGCCGTTTGCATGGTGTTTTCATCTATATTTCACAGGACAGGACTTTTGTATTATACGAAAAATCCAGTGGAATATACACCAAATTTCTTTTGATTGAAATCATTTCATATTTTCAATTTCTGTCGCCTTCATTAGCTTATCGTCTTATGAAAAAATGCAGTCTCATTCCCACAAGAGGTATTCAAAAGCGGTTAACCTGTTAGGTTTTCTGGTTTAAAAAATTTTTCGAACCAAAACCTAACAAGTTAACTGTTTTTTAACCCTTTTTTTTTTATAAAACTTATTTTTTTATTTTTTCTAAATTAAATTATAAATATAAATAATATATATCCAAATAAAAATTAAACATTCATACATATCCATTTACAACTATTAACAATACATTAAAAATATTATTATTTATTTAATATATTATTATTTATATTATATATATATAATTGGTTCAAAAAATAGGTTCGGGTTAACCAATTTTTATTTTTTTCCAAACTGATAACCGAATTGAATTTTTTGAAACATAACCGAATTGTTTTTTCAATTAATTGGTTTTTCGGTTCAATTCAGTTTTTGTATTTTTTGAAACTCCCTTAATTCCCACAGCCACAGTGAGAATGTAACTTCCTTTAAACGTAACTTCTTAAATTCATTCTCTGTATGTTGATCCCTCATTTTTTGAATCTTAAACTTTTACCCCCAAAGTCATAAATTAATTACGACATGGTATAGCAGCCGTCAGACCCTTTATAAAGAAGGTCTTATTTTTTTTTTTTTTTTTTTTTAAGTGTGCAGAAAGAGGGTAAACTGAACGACATTAGTTTGTTTGGTTGCAGAGAAAAACGACGCTGACTTGAGGTGATTAGCACTGTGCATAATTAAAACGAGCTTTGAAATATAAATAGAATTAGTATGTACATACGTAGTGTAATTTATTCTTCTTCTAGAATACAATAATACGTCGTCAACAGCTAATCAATTTATTTAATTAATTAATTAATTACTATCATTGTCAAGGCTATGATTAGCTGCCCTCCACTACTTTCATCATCCTCTACAACTTCCAATAATTCTCTCTTCCTTATTTAATCAAGATTTATAAACTCAACCCAATTCTCTGAATTATACATTGGAAATGGCCGGCAGTGTAATCCACATGTATATGATTTTTGTTTTAAAGTTTATGAATCATGAACCTAACATTAACATGTGAAATGTTTCACGTAAATATTAAATTCATTCATCCTTTTGAGTTTTGATTCCAAAAACAAAGACTTTTCAAAAGTATTACCCACTTTTTGATGGCAGCTAGTAATTAATTTTCTCCATTAATTCTGTATTAATTATTCAAGTATATTTTCCAAACTAAACACCAGATGTCGATCAGGACCCCCCCTGTAATTTAAATACATAGTTTTGAATTTGAGCGCTCTGAATTGATAAAGATGGAAAGGAAAACGATAGAATTCAATGGAGAGTCTTTTCCTAGGCCTAAATTTGATAATGAAAGGAGGATTATAAATAATCTGCATATGGACCATATGGTGGGGTTGCCAAAACTTTTGATTTAGGAAATGGGAACAGTTGATGTGCTACTGGTATCAAATTCTACTGTTTAGTTCAACTTAAAGCTTCGTTTGTCCCCCTGTGGCTGTGACTGACTCTGAGCATATGCCGTCCTTGACAAGCAAATTATTGGTTTTTTTGCCGACGAAAATGCAATCAAATTTACCCTTTCTCTTCAGTCAAGTTTGAATCATGCTGGTATTCTAGAATGCATGTGTAAAACTTGTTTAACAGCTTAATTGTATTGTTAAATCTTTACTTTATAACTTAAATTTTCAAAGACTAGTTCAACACAGATAATGTGTAATAAACGTGGAAATGCATCACACCCAAAGCTGTTTTTTTTTTTTTTTTTTTTGGGGTATCCAAAAATATCCCGACCAGTTTACACGTATCTTAACTAATCTCTCAAAGTCATGAAGTTAATAGTCAGATAAGCTTCTAATCGTAAGGATTCAAACTTATGACCTCTTAAGTAATATATCCAAAGTATCAAACAAACAGTCAAGCTATCTAAAAGTAGTTCAGCACTTCAGCACACTTGTTATGCCTAAAAAGTCACGCTTATGTCAACTCATTTAATGTATTCTTGTACCAGCTGCCAAGCCCATATCTCCAAAGATATTCTCACCAACTTTATCTCCTTTCAAGAGATGAATGGACGAGAGCCTTCCATGTGTCAAGGCAACTTGCAAAACACTCATTACATTGAGTGTTTGGGTGAATAAATGGGCATTTTCTCTTCACGAAGAAGGGAGGCGGGAGGCTAGGCTGAGATTTGAGCTTCATTTTCATTCTCTCTCTATAAACACTGTATTTCTTCATCTTTGTATGCCTTACGGGCAAAATCATAGAAATAGTCAGAGATCAATAAAATAACAGTGGATGTAGGAGTTGCTTGTTGCATCCGAACCACTATAAAAACCCATCTTCCCAATCTCTTATTTATTTTTCTGCAACATATATAATCTCAGCTCCATATTCAAATCTCATGGATCCATCACGTGTGTCTCCTGAGTCAGCTCAGCGTTTCCCACGTGCGAGTCGTTGGCGTCCAAAATCAAGCGTCAACAGTTTGGTGGCCCATACAGGTCCGATTCTCAAGCATGCATCCAAGTTCCCTAATGGTGTGCTCAGATCTCAAACTTGGTACAAAATTCTCCAATCGTGTGGCCAGATCGCAGATCGCACATGTTAGAATTCTCCAATCGTATGGCCAGATCGCACGCGTCAAAGTTCTCTGATCGCATGGCCAGATCGTAGATCGCACGCATTAGAATTCTTCGATTGCGTATCAGAATTCTCTAATTGCATGGCCAGATCACAGATCGCACACATCAGAGTTCTCCGATCGCGTGGTCAGATCACAGATCGCACGCCCATGTCGCCCTGATCCTCAGCTTCAGATTACAGATCTTTAGCTTCAAATCGCGTGTTCAGACCTCTGATCACACGCTGAGATCGCTGATCTCTTGTCCTTTTAGGTAGAGCTCGTTATGATCTCTCAGGTTGAGCTCGTTTTGACATTTTCAGGTCGAGCTCGTTTTGACCTCTAAGATTGAGGTCATTTTTATCATCGAGTTCGTTTTGACCTCTCAGGTTGAGGTCGTTTTGACCTCTTAGATTGAGGTCGTTTTGCTCATTGAGCTCGTTTTGACCTCTCAGGTCGAGGTCGTTTTGATCTCTCAGGTCGAGGTCGTTTTGACCTCTTAGATTGAGGCAGTTTTGCTCATTGAGCTCGTTTTGACCTCTCAGGTAGAGGTCGTTTTGATCTCTCAGGTCGAGATCGTTTTGCTCATTAAGCTCGTCTTGACCTCTTAGATTGAGGTCGTTTTGACCTTTCCAAGTCGAGCTCGTTATGACCTTTCAGGTCGAGGTCGTTTTAACCTCTCAAGTTGAGGTCGTTTTGCTGATTGAGCTTGTTTTGACCTCTTAGATTGAGGTCGTTTTTCTCATTGAGCTCATTTTGACCTCTCAGGTCGAGGTCATTTTGCTCCCAAGTTGAGCTCGTTATGACCTTTCGAGTCGTGTTCCTACCAGATTTTTGGTCGTTTTCCTAACAGATTTCTGGTCATTTTCCTAACAGATTTCAGGACGAGCTCCTAACAGATTTCTGGTCGTTTTCCTAACAGATTTCAGGCAAGCTCCTACCAGATTTCTGGTCGTTTTCTTAACAGATTTCAGGATGAGCTCCTAACAGATTTCTGGTCGTTTTCCTAACAGATTTCAGGACGAGCTCCTAACAGATTTCTGGTTGTTTTCTTAACAGATTTCAGATCGTTTTCCTAATAGATTTCAGTTCGAGCTCTTCAGTTCGAGACTGCAGCAATTCAGATCAAAGACTTAGTTTTTGAAGCGCGATTACGCAATTCAAAAACTGAGGGGCTTCTGTTATGCCTATGTCAGCTCATTTATTGTCTTCTTATACAAGCTGCCAAGCCCATATCTCCAAAGATATTCTCACCAACTTTATCTCCTTTCAAGAGATGAATGGACGAGAGCCTTCCATGTGTCAAGGCAACTTGCAAAACACTCATTACATNATTGGTTTTTTTGCCGACGAAAATGCAATCAAATTTACCCTTTCTCTTCAGTCAAGTTTGAATCATGCTGGTATTCTAGAATGCATGTGTAAAACTTGTTTAACAGCTTAATTGTATTGTTAAATCTTTACTTTATAACTTAAATTTTCAAAGACTAGTTCAACACAGATAATGTGTAATAAACGTGGAAATGCATCACACCCAAAGCTTTTTATTTTTTTTTTGTTTATCCGAAGATATCCTGACCAGTTTACGCATACTTCAATTAATCTTTCGAGATCCTGAAATTAACAATCAGATAAGTTTCTAATGACTATCCTTTATTAGTATTCGTAAAGAAACTTATAACCTCTTAAATAATATATCTAAGAGTGTTAAACAAACCGTCAAATTACCTAAAAGTATGTCATCACACCCAAAGTTAGAAACGGGTTCATACCAATTTCCGATTTGGTCAGTCATGGTCCAGACCCATAAGTTACGAAGAACTTATTGTACCTGAGCTTTTACTCGGAATGCAATTGCATTGACTCTTACAAGTTACAATACAATATCCCAGGACTATAAGCAACCCCTTTTTTGCACCATTTTCTGAATTGTAATCGGACAAGCTTTTAACTGCTGGAAGACACACAGAGATTATAAATACTGTTGTCTAAACATGGAGATACAATCCTGTGACTGCTGCAGAGAAGAGATCGATATTATTGCAAAAAGAGGCGACACTTCATAATAGAGGTCTTGATTTGATTTGACTGACCAAAAACCAAACAAAACATGACCATCCATTGAAAAAAGGCTGAGTAGCTAGGGCCCTTCTTGACATTTGGTCTTCGTAATCCTTTCATAATGTACTAAAATTTATCAAGAACTCCACTACATGAACCAAGTACTAGATGTTATAATGTAAATGGGGGGTAAAAACGTTGTTGAAGATGAGATCATGGTAGCTGCAATACAATGACATTGCCCCACGTGTTAGTGTATTGTCCATTTGTTTTTGTGCCTACAAACACGGGCATGTGGGTGCATTTTTTTTTGGATGCAAACTGAGAGGAAACTAATTAAACAAAAGTAAATATTCCTTTCAAACGTAACCATTCGTCAATAATAGAGTAAACGACATGTTCCTACCCAAGGTTTTGCGAAATTTAAGAGTGGTACCCTTGGTTTCATAATATCTAGATTTCCACCCTTAAATGGATGACGTTTCATTTCTTTTATCCATTGAAGGTTAAAATTGTCATTTAACTGTTTCATTTCTAAAAAAATTCTCTCACCCAGTTGGCGTCGCCGCTGCTGATCTTGACGCCATCTCCGGCATCAAACACTTCCACATCAATCAGAATCAACTTCCAAGCAACCTTTAATCTAAATTTCCTTTCAAAAATCTCTGAAACAAACACCAATCAAATCCAAAAATCGTGAAAACCTAAGGAAAGAGGCGGCTGACAAATGGTGGTTGATTGGGACTTGGGATGTTGGGGGTTTTAGAGAGGGAACGTCAGTGGTCCAAAAGGTGGTGGTGGGGGGAATTTTCGATGAAGGGAGGAACCATAATTTTGTTGGGGAAGCGCGATAATTGTGCAAAACCCTAAGGGGTTGGCGGCGCCGGTTGGCGTGCAATTGTGGTGGAGGAGTTTGGGGGTTTTCGATGGGGGACTCCAATGAGGCTAATGGTGGAATCGGGGGGCAATTGTCGACGATGGATTTGACCAGAAAAGCTTGAAACTCGTGGGCAAGAGGGAGTGGCAGCTAAAAGCTAGGGAGGAATGGATATGCCGGGGTAAGGCTGCAGCCAACTGGAAGTTCGCCCAATGGGGACAGGCGTTGGGCGCTGGACAAGCGCGCACGCAAATGGCAAGGTAGTTTTCTTGGGAAATTTGTTAAACGGGTGGTGTGCCTGTGCCAGCAGCTAAAAAAAATCAATCTTCCCAATTCGTCCAAAACCCATAAAATCGACAAACATCACTCCAAAAAACACTCAATCAACCTCGAAACATAACCCCAACACTCAAATCTCCAGTCAAGAAACAGACAACCACCAAAATTACACAAAAGGCCAACGACAGTGAAGAAGAGGGTCCAAGGGCAGTTTGGTAAAAACATATGTTGTTATTCTGTCTAAACTCATCCATCACTAACAGCGTCCATTTACGGGTGGGAATATGAAATTTATGAAACCAAGGGTACAAAGTTGGATTTCACTGAACCTTGCGTGGGAACATGTCGTTTACTCTCAATAATAATATAGCTATGGGAAGGTGTTAGATTAGACAAGACTACTCGATGCAGGTGCCCTTTAGAAAGCCTCCACGCCAAGAGCACCCACCCACTCTCTCTCTCTCTCTTAAATGATGTACTCCATTGGCTATATAATGAATATTGGCTTCATATCGCGACAAAAGAAACAGGTAATTGAGGTGCAGCTAGCTATTAAAATGAGGGTTTTCTCTTTCTTAGAATGTTGTCTTTTGACATTGCTTCTTCTGCACTTAATTCCGTCAGAATTTTGCAGCCCCAACGTACTGTATAACATGTTCGATACAAAAGAACATCAAACAGAAGAGATTAATAGATCTCTTTTTGTTCCTGTTCTGCTATTTTAATACTCTTTTCTCTTTGCATATCGCTTGGTTTACATATATGATCCCTCGTAGCATTAAAAGATTTGAGTATAAGGGTTTTTCTGGTGTCTACCCTACGAAGAACATAGAGGAACCTTTTGAATTAAGAAAAATGAAAAGATATACTCTCTTTTCTTTCGACTTTTGAAGAATAGATATGGTTAAAATATTAAAATACAAAGGTGTAAAATAAAGTAATCTAAATGAAATTGATGTGATTCTACAAAAAGCTAGAACAAAAAGAAGAAATCCCTGTGTGCAAAAGGCACAATATCATGTAATAAAAAAAAAAATGAAAGAAAAGAAAGGGAAGAAGGGAAGAACCAAACAAAGAAGAAACAATACAAAATACAATTAAAGATGACTATTGAATAGAGCAATAAATGTTATATGATTTTATTGGACATGGGGTGTACAGTGGAATTGGAGTTGAGTAATGGGTTTTTGTTGGGGAGTGACCGGTGTGGGTCTATGTTATTATAACAAAAATATTATATACGAAAACTATATTATAAAATAAGAAAGGGAAGCAAGGTTTGGCTACAGGTCCTTGTCATATTGAGGTAGTGATTACACAAATACAATAAGAGAAGCAATCACAAAAGGATTACTTTTTTCAAAATAATTGATGTTTACAGCCCCTATATTTTTTTCTAGTTGTTATTATCAGAGAGAAATGTTGTTTTATGAAGCATGAGAGAGAGAGAGAGAGAGAAATGGGTAAGAATAAGATACCCCAATCCAGATTCCAAATAACCAAAGCCCCAGAAATCTTAAAATCTGAAAACAAAATCTTAGATCGATCAAGTTATAAAGGAGGGGGGGATAGCACCTGAAACAAGAAGAGTAAAAATCAGAGGTGCACGTGTGCATAACTACAGAACTAACTCTATATATTGGACTTGGGGGGGAGCCCAGGCCAGGCGAAATGAAAGAAGCCGGGACCAGATGCACAGTTACACTGACTAAGAAGATGATACAGTATAAAAAAGGATTTTGATTTAGTTGAGTTTCATTCAGTACTAGTTATTGATTGACTCACTTGACCTTGAGTGTGTTGCTGTGTTGGGGTGTTGTTGCCCTTCTTGCAAACACAAAAGGCCTGCTGCGGTCTCCTAGCTCACTGTTAGAGCTACAAACAAATCTTACGCAACAGTTGCCACAAAGAAACCAAGAAAAAGGCAAAAAGAATGGCGACTATATCAACTATATGATTTTCAACCACACTATTTTATATTAAAAGGTCAATTTGATCTTTGTTTGCACTGTGTTAATACTAATCTCTAGACTCTAAATATTGGGCAAGAACACCAAATCCATACTTTTTCTTGGATCGAGTTTACCAAGTTAAAATAATAAACAAATGAAATCTATACAGTAATTAATAATGACACCTAGTTTTGTTTTCCTAAATAACAGTATGATGATCTATGGAACTGAAGGAGAGGAAGAAGAAGGGTTTCGAACCATGCATGTATGTATATATATATATATATATGCACACACACTGAATTACTAATTATGAAATGAAGTAAAGAAGAAGAAGAAGAAGAACAAAAATAGTAACCTTGTTCCTCTTTTATAATTAATTCATCATAAAATGAGTAGAGAAGAGAAGAGTGATGACGGCAAATAAGTATGAGAAAGAGAGATTTCTTACTGGAATTCCTATCTATTTTGTGTTCTCGATCCAATTATAAGAGAATCGATCGCCAGAAATATATTGCTCATATCGATCGTCCCAATAGCAACAGATAATCATAAGAAAATAAGAAAAATAAAATAAAATAAGTGAAACTATACTGTTGTAGTCGGAGCAGCAGCATTCCGAGCAACCTCACCTCCACCTCCACCTCCTTCACCAACACCACCACCAGCAGTAGCAGTAGCAGTAGCAGCAGCACCCGCAGCCACCGACACAGCAGCAGCCGTAACTGCAGGAGCTGGCCTCTTTCGCTTCTTCTTCTCATAAGGTATTCCTCTAGCTTTTGCCTGTCCTTCCCTAACCTCCCTCAAGTAAATCCTCACGGCCCTAGCCCCAAAAGGGTTCGACTCCGGCCGTCCACCGTTCTCTTCATAAGCTGCTCTCAGCCGTCCGATCAACGCATCAAGACTCCCCCACGCTTGCTTTAACGGGCAAGCGCATGGAGCCGGAGGATTTGGGTGCCCAAAATAAGGACACCCCGACATATGAACCTTTGTCTTCCCAAATTGGTCTAGGTATTTCAAGAACTCTATAACGTGTGCGCCACTGCAGCGAGCAAGCGTTAATGGTGGCTTGTGGTTTTTAAGATACTGCAAGAACGTGTTCCAGTCTCTCCGTTTTTGAGATTCATACCGACTTGGTGGAGCTGGAGAGGAGGATTCCGGCGGTTGTTGTTGCGATGGAGCTGAACCTGAACCTGAAGCTGAACCAGAACCAGAAACAGGAGGAGGAGCTGATGATGAACCTGCACCAGTATTTGACTCAGGTGCACCGCCTCCTGAAGCAGAATCCATGAGAAAGCAGTGCTATATAGACCTATTTTCAACTTTCTTCTCGAATAAATTGCTCTAGTATGCAATCTCTTCTCTCTCCGTATGTTTGATCAAGGGAGTCAAGTCTCAGATGGAATTCGATCCGGCGCTGTGTTAAGCAAAATTTGAATGTTAAAATGATCGATCTTTTCACGGGAAAGAGTAGTTTGTGTTTTCTTTATTCGTGAGGAGTGGAGGGGTTTTGGGGGAAGAAAATTTAAGAGAAAGAAAGAGAAAAGAAAAAAAATGAAAGAGAGAGAGAGAAAGAGAGATTGGTCTTTCAGTTGATGGGACGTAAAAAAGAAATGTTAAGATGAATGAATGAAAGACTGAGACTGTCTCTCTCTCTCTCTCCTTACACATTGATAAAACAAAACTCCTCTTCACGCTCTCAACTCTATATACGTACTTCAACTTCACTTGATCTTTGAAATTTCACCAGAATAGTTTTTTTTTTTTTATTCGGTATTTTTACAATTCAAAATAATCACAAGGTGGCCCCCAAAGGACGTGATATGTTTCTAATTCACCCTCGGCGGCCCCCTCCACTCTCCCCTTTCTTTCTAATTTATATTTGTCATACTCATACATGAGTCTCTTAGTTTACTCTCACCTCTCTTTTGAGGAGCGTGTCGCTTACATTCCATCGGTGAGTCCACCCGGGGAGGACTACTCACTCACTACTACATCAATGCGTCATTACCACGTGCATCGGATGCTGCATGGATTCTGGGATCTGATGTTAAATTAATAGCGCCTGAAATTTCCATCACCACCGTCGCCGGTTAAGGTTAAACCGCTGTGTAAAAATTTCAGATTAACCACGCTTGATAATACCAATTTCTCTTGAGGCCATTTTGATTATTATATGGCAATTTATTTGAGATTAGGGTTTAGCTTAATTAATTTGATGAATATCAAGTGAGGTTTTACTTATAGCTTAGAGCTCAATTAATTAATCAGATTCTCTATAGGGATCTTTTTTATTTTATTTTTATTTATCACTAAGGGTGTTTGGACCAGTTTGCACACATCTCAAATAATCTTTCAGGGCCTAGGACTGTCGGTCGGATAAGAGCTCCAGTGGTCACCCCTATTAGTGTTTGGAAAGACACAAATCTCAACTAATCCTTTAAGGTCCTAGAACTATCAATCAGGTAAGAGCTTCAGTGGTCACCCATATTAGTGTTTAAAGGGACGCACATTTCAACTAATCTTTCAGGGTCCTAAAACTACTGACCGAGTAAGAACTCTAGTGGTTACCCCTATTAGTGTCTGAAGGGACTCAAACTCAAAAGTTTATAGAACCTATTTTTCTCTATGGGGATCTTGTTCTTACTAACTTAATTCTTGATGACTAATGTTACAAAAGCATTTACTGTATAATTAATCAAATGAATTAATACCTGTTGATGCTTGATTTTGACACCAACTACTCGCACATGAGAAATGTTAAGCGGGTTTAGAAGTCACACGTGATTATGAAAATATTTAATTTGGTAAAAGGTGCAGAACAATGTTTAAAGTGGTTCGGATGCTTAAAAACCAATCTTACGTCTACTGATATTGTATTAATGAGAGTAGGGTCAGGTCGCGTTCAGCGAGCTGAATTACAGCTTTGAGAATACAAGAGAGAGAGAGAGAGTATGCTATTCTATAGTGAAATTAGTCAATCCCACAAATGAGAGAGAAGTCATCTATTTATAGTGGGATGAATCAAGGCAATGATTACTAAATCTACGAGCGGGGTGAATGCCGTGCAAATCCTTCTCTGCGTCCCATTGCTTACCTGCTCGAGTAATTTCCTCGACTTGTGCAGGGATTGGACACGTGGACCATTTCCAACCATTCGCCAACCTGACATTCACCCACTACACTGGCAGGAGCATACCAATTACGTCATCATGCAATGTGACCACATCTAACGGTCATGAAACCTTCTTAAGTTCTGATCACCCCATGCTGACAAGACTCTACGTTAGCTCTACTTTTTCAAGCATAACAATACCATTTTCTCTTATACCAAGTGGATAATGATGCATACTCATCTATTAATTGGATATATACACTGAGTGAGACAGAGAGAGGGAGAGAATTGGCTTAAGAGTTAATTACACGCAATTAACATTACCCTTTTTTAATGTGTTAGTGTGTGTGTTTAATATATGAGTCCCCCTCCATTGAATCTTCAAGTGGGAGTTTACTTGTGGAAATGAGTTTATCAATTTAATTGGGTTTTCTTTTTTAACCAAATAGTGTTCAATTTTTCATCAGTACAATAAAGTCAGGAAAGCATCAAGTAAACAGCTGCTAGTTAATCANTTAATCAGGGACGCCCGTCCAAAATAAAGGGACGACCGTCCATAACGGATGAACGGCCGTCCCTAATGTTTATAAATTTTTTTTTATTGTATTTTAATTAGGGACGGACGTCCTTTAAATGGGGACGCCCATCCCTTGTATATGGACGGGCGTTTATGGAGTGAACGACCGTTCACTAGAAAAAAATTGTAAAAAAATTCAGAGGCGCGTTACACGTAGGCCGGTACAGAATTTCGGTGCAACTTTTTCGGTGTCTGTAGCTTTGTTGTAACGAAAATGCTACATTTCTAACTATAGTCTATTGGACTCTGTGCTTTTAAAAATTAACTATTACCTTATGAATTGTGCATTCAACAATTAGAAATATGGTAGACAATCATTTGAAAGGTTGTAATGTGTGTATAGTTGTGTCAATATACATAGTCTTCTTCAAAACATACTCGTCAGTTCAATTGTGTTACTCTAATTTGACCTTTATCAAAGGTAGCATAGTTTTTGACAAATTTAGGATTGATCCTGTGGAGTAAAATGTTCTTATGCTTCTGTATATATTAGTGTTAACTGCAGGGTGTATAGGCTTTAGGTGATGTGCGATTTTGTAGGACATTCATGTTGGCAAGCTATAAGGTAAAGACAATAGCCTTTGCATACACAATATTCAAGATTTTGTAGGACATCTCAAGGTCTTAAACATACACAATATGATGATGACCATGGTGATGAATTTTAATGCTAGTGTGTGAAGCTCAATCAATATGGAGATGGATCAAAGAAAAAACATTTGCATCAAATGTTTTGTTATTAATTATTATGTATTTTGTTTTGTCATTTAATATGTAAATATAATATCATATTTGGATTTAGACTTTGAATTGTTGTTAAATACTTAAATTATGTTAGAATTGTTATTGAATTTGAACTTTGAATCATGTTGGATAATAATTAAGTTGTTATTGTATTATTAAAAAATAAAAATCTAAAAAAAAAAAATTTTTTTAAAAATATGTTGATATTATTATGATGAATGATGATATCATCGATCTAATCGGTTACACTAGTGAAATCGTGACTCGACCATCAAAACCCGTTGTCATAATCTTATGTACGGGTGGTCCATTCTTCCTTGTCATAATCTTATGTACGGGTTTCGTGGATATTTTACGGACATCAGGATGCAGCTGTTGGCATTAAATATATTTGCTNTATTTAATTAATTAATTAATTACTATCATTGTCAAGGCTATGATTAGCTGCCCTCCACTACTTTCATCATCCTCTACAACTTCCAATAATTCTCTCTTCCTTATTTAATCAAGATTTATAAACTCAACCCAATTCTCTGAATTATACATTGGAAATGGCCGGCAGTGTAATCCACATGTATATGATTTTTGTTTTAAAGTTTATGAATCATGAACCTAACATTAACATGTGAAATGTTTCACGTAAATATTAAATTCATTCATCCTTTTGAGTTTTGATTCCAAAAACAAAGACTTTTCAAAAGTATTACCCACTTTTTTATGGCAGCTAGGGAATTAATTTTCTCCATTAATTCTGTATTACTTATTCAAGTATATTTTCCAAATTAAACACCAGATGTCGATCAGGACCCCCCCTGTAATTTAAATACATAGTTTTGAATTTGAGCACTCTGAATTGATAAAGATGGAAAGGAAAACGATAGAATTCAATGGAGAGTCTTTTCCTAGGCCTAAATTTGATAATGAAAGGAGGATTATAAATAATCTGCATATGGACCATATGGTGGGGTTGCTAAAACTTTTGATTTAGGAAATGGGAACAGTTGATGTGCTACTGGTATCAAATTCTACTGTTTAGTTCAACTTAAAGCTTCGTTTGTCCCCCTGTGGCTGTGACTGACTCTGAGCATATGCCGTCCTTGACAAGCAAATTATTGGTTTTTTTGCCGACGAAAATGCAATCAAATTTACCCTTTCTCTTCAGTCAAGTTTGAATCATGCTGGTATTCTAGAATGCATGTGTAAAACTTGTTTAACAGCTTAATTGTATTGTTAAATCTTTACTTTATAACTTAAATTTTCAAAGACTAGTTCAACACAGATAATGTGTAATAAACGTGGAAATGCATCACACCCAAAGCTTTTTATTTTTTTTTTGTTTATCCGAAGATATCCTGACCAGTTTACGCATACTTCAATTAATCTTTCGAGATCCTGAAATTAACAATCAGATAAGTTTCTAATGACTATCCTTTATTAGTATTCGTAAAGAAACTTATAACCTCTTAAATAATATATCTAAGAGTGTTAAACAAACCGTCAAATTACCTAAAAGTATGTCATCACACCCAAAGTTAGAAACGGGTTCATACCAATTTCCGATTTGGTCAGTCATGGTCCAGATCCATAAGTTACGAAGAACTTATTGTACCTGAGCTTTTACTCGGAATGCAATTGCATTGACTCTTACAAGTTACAATACAATATCCCAGGACTATAAGCAACCCCTTTTTTGCACCATTTTCTGAATTGTAATCGGACAAGCTTTTAACTGCTGGAAGACACACAGAGATTATAAATACTGTTGTCTAAACATAGAGATACAATCCTGTGACTGCTGCAGAGAAGAGATCGATATTATTGCAAAAAGAGGCGACACTTCATAATAGAGGTCTTGATTTGATTTGACTGACCAAAAACCAAACAAAACATGACCATCCATTGAAAAAAGGCTGAGTAGCTAGGGCCCTTCTTGAAATTTGGTCTTCGTAATCCATTCATAATGTACTAAAATTTATCAAGAACTCCACTACATGAACCAAGTACTAGATGTTATAATGTAAATGGGGGCAAAACTAGTTTAGATGTATAAGTAACTATGGGGTAAAAATGTTGTTGAAGATGAGATCAGGGTAGCTGCAATACAATGACATGACATTGCCCCACCTGTTAGTGTATTGTCCATTTGTTTTTGTGCCTACAAACACGGGCATGTGGGTGCATTTTTTTGGATGCAAACTGATAGGAAACTAATTAAACAAAAGTATATATTCCTTTCAAACGTAACCATTCGTCAATAATAGAGTAAACGGGATGTTCCTACCCAAGGTTTTGCGAAATTCAAGAGTGGTACCCCTGGTTTCATAATATCCAGATTCCCACCCTTAAATGGATGGCGTTTCATTTCTTTTAACGTTGAAGGTTAAAATTGTCATTTAACATTTTCATTTCTAAAAAAATTCTCTCACCCAGTCGGCGTCGCTGCCGCTGATCTTGCCGCCATCTCTAGCATCAAACACTTCCAAATCAACCAGAATCAACTTCCAAGCAACCTTTAATCTAAATTTCCTTTCAAAAATCTCTGAAACAAACACCAATCAAATCCAAAAATCGTAAAAACCTAAGGGAAGAGGCGACTGACAAATGGTGGTTGATTGGGACTTGGGATGTTGGGGGTTTTAGAGAGGGAACGTCAGTGGTGCAAAAGGTGGTGGTGGGGGGAATTTCTGATGAAGGGAGGAACCATAATTTTGTTGGGGAAGGGTGATAATTGCGCAAAACCCTAAGGGGTTGGCAGCGCCAGTTAGTGTGCAATTGTGGTGGAAGAGTTTGGGGGTTTTCGATGGGGGACTCCGGTGAGGCTAATGGTGGAATCGGGGGCGATTGTCGACGATGGATTTGATCGAAAAAGCTTGAAATTCGTGGGCAAGAGGGAGTGGCAGCTAAAAGCTAGGGAGGAATGGATATGCCGGGGTAGGGTTGCAGCCGACTACAAGTTTACCCAATGGGGACAAGCGTTGGTCGCTGGACAAGCGCGCATGCAAATGGCAAGGTAGTTTTCTTGGGAAATTTGTCAAACGGGTGGTGTGCCTGTGCTAGCAGCTAAAAAAAATCAATCTTCCCAATTCGTTTAAAACCCATAAAATCGACAAACAGCACTCCAAAAAACACTCAATCAACCTCCAAACATAACCCCAACACTTGATCTCTAATCAAGAAACAGACACAAAAGGCCAATGACAGTGAAGAAGAGGAGGGGAGATGAAGAAGAAGTGGGTCCAAGGGCAATTTGGTAAAAACATATGTTGCTATTCTGTCTAAACTCATCCATCACTAACGACGTCCATTTACGGGTGGGAATCTGAAATTTATGAAACCCAAGGGTATCAAGCTTCATTTCACTAAACCTTGGGTGGGAACATGTCATTTACTCTCAATAATAATATAGCTAGGGGAAGGTGTTAGATTAGACAAGACTACTCGATGCAGGTGCCCTTTAGAAAGCCTCCACGCCAAGGCCACCCACTCTCTCTCTCTCTCTCTCTCTCTCTCTCTCTTTCTCTTAAATGATGTACTCCATTGGCTATATAATGAATATTGGCTTCATATCGCGACAAAAGAAACAGGTAATTGAGGTGCAGCTTGCTAATAAAATGAGAGTTTTCTCTTTCTTAGAATGTTATCTTTTGACATTGCTCCTTCTGCACTTAATTCCGTCACAATTTTGCTGCCCCAACGTACTGTATAACATGTTCGATACAAAAGAACATCAAACAGAAGAGATTAATAGATCTCTTTTTGTTCCTGTTCTGCTATTTTAATACTCTTTTCTCTTTGCATATCGCTTGGTTTACATATATGATCCCTCGTAGCATTAAAAGATTTGAGTATAAGGGTTTTTCTGGTGTCTACCCTACGAAGAACATAGAGGAACCTTTTGAATTAAGAAAAATGAAAAGATATACTCTCTTTTCTTTCGACTTTTGAAGAATAGATATGGTTAAAATATTAAAATACAAAGGTGTAAAATAAAGTAATCTAAATGAAATTGATGTGATTCTACAAAAAGCTAGAACAAAAAGAAGAAATCCCTGTGTGCAAAAGGCACAATATCATGTAATAAAAAAAAAAATGAAAGAAAAGAAAGGGAAGAAGGGAAGAACCAAACAAAGAAGAAACAATACAAAATACAATTAAAGATGACTATTGAATAGAGCAATAAATGTTATATGATTTTATTGGACATGGGGTGTACAGTGGAATTGGAGTTGAGTAATGGGTTTTTGTTGGGGAGTGACCGGTGTGGGTCTATGTTATTATAACAAAAATATTATATACGAAAACTATATTATAAAATAAGAAAGGGAAGCAAGGTTTGGCTACAGGTCCTTGTCATATTGAGGTAGTGATTACACAAATACAATAAGAGAAGCAATCACAAAAGGATTACTTTTTTCAAAATAATTGATGTTTACAGCCCCTATATTTTTTTCTAGTTGTTATTATCAGAGAGAAATGTTGTTTTATGAAGCATGAGAGAGAGAGAGAGAGAGAAATGGGTAAGAATAAGATACCCCAATCCAGATTCCAAATAACCAAAGCCCCAGAAATCTTAAAATCTGAAAACAAAATCTTAGATCGATCAAGTTATAAAGGAGGGGGGGATAGCACCTGAAACAAGAAGAGTAAAAATCAGAGGTGCACGTGTGCATAACTACAGAACTAACTCTATATATTGGACTTGGGGGGGAGCCCAGGCCAGGAGAAATGAAAGAAGCCGGGACCAGATGCACAGTTGCACTGACTAAGAAGATAATACAGTATAAAAAAGGATTTTGATTTAGTTGAGTTTCATTCAGTACTACTTATTGATTGACTCCACTTGACCTTGAGTGTGTTGTTGTGTTGGGGTATTGTTGCCCTTCTTGCAAACACAAAAGGCCTGCTGCGGTCTTCTCGCTCACTGTTAGAGCTACAAACAAATCTTACGCAACAGTTGCCACAAAGAAACCAAGAAAAAGGCAAAAAGAATGGCGACTATATCAACTATATGATTTTCAACCACACTATTTTATATTAAAGGGTCAATCTGATCTTCTGTGTTAATACTAATCTCTAGACTCTAAATATTGGGCAAGAAAACCAAATCCATTGGTACTGGTAGAGTTTTCTTGTACACAGGTACAGATATATACTTTTTATTGGATCGAGTTTACCAAGTCAAAATAATAAACAAATGAAATCTATACAGTAATTAATAATGACACCTAGTTTTGTTTTCCTAAATAACAGTATGATGGTCTATGGAACTGACGGAGAGGAAGAAGAAGAGTTTCGAACCATGCATGTACATATATATATATATATTTACACACACACACACTGAATTACTAATTATGAAATGAAGTAAAGGAGAAGAAGAAGAACAACAAAAATAGTAACCTTGTTCCTCTTTTATAATTAATTCATCATAAAATGAGTAGAGAAGAGAAGAGTGATGACGGCAAATAAGTATGAGAAAGAGAGAGATTTCTTACTGGAATTCCTATCTATTTTGTGTTCTCGATCCAATTATAAGAGAATCGATCGCCAGAAATATATTGCTCATATCGATCGTCCCAATAGCAACAGATAATCATAAGAAAATAAGAAAAATAAAATAAAAAAGTGAAACTATACTGTTGTAGTCGGAGCAGCAGCATTCCGAGCAACCTCACCTCCACCTCCACCTCCTTCACCAACACCACCACCAGCAGTAGCAGTAGCAGTAGCAGCAGCACTCGCAGCCACCGACACAGCAGCAGCCGTAACTGCAGGAGCTGGCCTCTTTCGCTTCTTCTTCTCATAAGGTATTCCTCTAGCTTTTGCCTGTCCTTCCCTAACCTCCCTCAAGTAAATCCTCACGGCCCTAGCCCCAAAAGGGTTCGACTCCGGCCGTCCACCGTTCTCTTCATAAGCTGCTCTCAGCCGTCCGATCAACGCATCAAGACTCCCCCACGCTTGCTTTAACGGGCAAGCGCATGGAGCCGGAGGATTTGGGTGCCCAAAATAAGGACACCCCGACATATGAACCTTTGTCTTCCCAAATTGGTCTAGGTATTTCAAGAACTCTATAACGTGTGCGCCACTGCAGCGAGCAAGCGTTAATGGTGGCTTGTGGTTTTTAAGATACTGCAAGAACGTGTTCCAGTCTCTCCGTTTTTGAGATTCATACCGACTTGGTGGAGCTGGAGAGGAGGATTCCGGCGGTTGTTGTTGCGATGGAGCTGAACCTGAACCTGAAGCTGAACCAGAACCAGAAACAGGAGGAGGAGCTGATGATGAACCTGCACCAGTATTTGACTCAGGTGCACCGCCTCCTGAAGCAGAATCCATGAGAAAGCAGTGCTATATAGACCTATTTTCAACTTTCTTCTCGAATAAATTGCTCTAGTATGCAATCTCTTCTCTCTCCGTATGTTTGATCAAGGGAGTCAAGTCTCAGATGGAATTCGATCCGGCGCTGTGTTAAGCAAAATTTGAATGTTAAAATGATCGATCTTTTCACGGGAAAGAGTAGTTTGTGTTTTCTTTATTCGTGAGGAGTGGAGGGGTTTTGGGGGAAGAAAATTTAAGAGAAAGAAAGAGAAAAGAAAAAAAATGAAAGAGAGAGAGAGAAAGAGAGATTGGTCTTTCAGTTGATGGGACGTAAAAAAGAAATGTTAAGATGAATGAATGAAAGACTGAGACTGTCTCTCTCTCTCTCTCCTTACACATTGATAAAACAAAACTCCTCTTCACGCTCTCAACTCTATATACGTACTTCAACTTCACTTGATCTTTGAAATTTCACCAGAATAGTTTTTTTTTTTTTATTCGGTATTTTTACAATTCAAAATAATCACAAGGTGGCCCCCAAAGGACGTGATATGTTTCTAATTCACCCTCGGCGGCCCCCTCCACTCTCCCCTTTCTTTCTAATTTATATTTGTCATACTCATACATGAGTCTCTTAGTTTACTCTCACCTCTCTTTTGAGGAGCGTGTCGCTTACATTCCATCGGTGAGTCCACCCGGGGAGGACTACTCTCTCACTACTACATCAATGCGTCATTACCACGTGCATCGGATGCTGCATGGATTCTGGGATCTGATGTTAATTAATAGCGCCTGAAATTTCCATCACCACCGTCGCCGGTTAAGGTTAAACTGCTGTGTAAAAATTTCAGATTAACCACGCTTGATAATACCAATTTATCTTGAGGCCATTTTGATTGTTATATGGCAATTTATTTGAGATTAGGGTTTAGCTTAATTAATTTGATGAATATCAAGTGAGGTTTTACTTATAGCTTAGAGCTCAATTAATTAATCAAATTCTCTATAGGGATCTTTTTTCTTTTTCTTTTTTTTTTTATCACTAGGGGTGTTTAGGCCAGTTTGCATACATCTCAAATAATCTTTCAGGGCCTAGAACTGTCGATCGAGTAAGAGCTTCAGTGGTCACCCCTATTAGTGTTTGGAAAGACGCACATCTCAACTAATCCTTCGAGGTCCTAGAACTATCAATCAGGTAAGAGTTTCAGTGGTCACCCCTATTAGTGTTTAGAGGGACGCACATTTCAACTAATCTTTCGGGGTCCTAAAACTACCGGCCGAGTAAGAACTCTAGTGGTTACCCCTATTAGTGTCTGAAGGGATTCAAACTCAAAAGTTTATAGAACCTATTTTTCTCTATGGGGATCTTGTTCTTACTAACTTAATTCTTGATGACTAATGTTACAAAAGCATTTACTGTATAATTAATCAAATGAATTAGTACCTGTTGATGCTTGATTTTAACACTAACTACTCGTACATGAGAAATGTTAAGCGGGTTTAGAAGTCGCACGTGATTATGAAAATATTTAATTTGGTAAAGGGTGTAGAACAATGTTTAAAGTGGTTTGGATGCTCAAAAACGAATCCTACGTCCACTGATATTGTATTAATGAGAGTAGGGTCAGGTCGCGTTCAGCGAGCTGAGTTACAGCTTAGAGAATACAAGAGAGAGAGAGAGAGAGAGAGAGAGTATGCAATTCCATAGTGAAATTAGCCAATCCCACAAATGAGAGAGAAGTCCTCTGTTTATAGTGGGATGAATCAAGGCAATAATTACTAAATCTACGAGTGGGATGAAAGCTGTGCAAATCCTTCTCCGCGTCCCATTGCTCACCTGCCCGAGTGATTTCCTCGACTTGTGTAGGGATTGGACACGTGGATCATTTCCAACCATTCGCCAACCTGGCGTTCACCCACTACATTGACAGGAGTATACCACTTATGTCATCACGCGACATGGCCGCATCTAGCAGTCATAGAACCTTCTTAAGTTCTGATCATCCCATGCTGACAAGACTCTGCATCAGCCCTACTTTTTCAGGCATAACAATACCATTTTGTCTTATACCAAGTGGATAATGATGCATACTCATCTATTAATTGGATATATACACTGAGTGAGAGAGAGAGAGAGAGGGAGAGAATTGGCTTAAGAGTTAATTACACGCAATTAACATTACCCTTTTTTAATGTGTTAGTGTGTGTGTTTAATATATGAGTCCCCCTCCATTGACTCTTCAAGTGGGAGTTTACTTGTGGAAATGAGTTTATCAATTTAATTGGGTTTTCTTTTTTAACCAAATAGTGTTCAATTTTTCATCAGTACAATGAAGTCAGGAAAGCATCAAGTAAACAGCTGCTAGTTAATCACAATAATAAATAAAGCCAACCATATCATTAAATATTAATCAAAAACATGTTAGTTAATGGGTTGTAGTAACATTCTTATAATAAAGTTTTCAAATTATGACGCTACTTTAAACTATAGCTTATACGTTGTTTTCAACATTCAATTACCTATTAATTGGTTTAATGGCCCCAATAATTAAGTTATTTATTACTCTATTACTTTATTGAATCAAATTAAAGTATTTTATATGTTTAGAAAAAAGTTTACTTCCTCCGTTAATTTCTTAAATTTAAACTACATATCTTAAGATTATCTACTATATTTGTGGTTTATAAGATTTATTGGATTTATAAAAAGTTCAATGAACTTCAAAAATTAATTGAGATACATGTAAAAAAAAAAAATAAAAAATAAAAAATAAACAACGACATCTCCTAATCCACTAATATAAAAGCTTGTAAAAATTTGATGTCTTTAAATGGACGTTAAAAACTTAAAACCATTAAAATGTAATGTTTGGATGATGAGAAAGACAAGTCTGCTGCAGGCTGAGGTAGAAAATAATTACTTTTACAATTACCGAAAGAGATTTAAAAGGTGGAGATGATTTGACAGACAAGACATTTGGATATTGAAATGATAGAGTTGATAATGGTGATGAGATTGAGGTGATATCATTAAAACGGTAATCCCTAATCACTTATGAATGTATTCTACTCTTGTGTTATTCAAATATGGAAATTTCACAGACCTTCCTTTTTCTGATAAGAGAGATCCATCTTTATTCTCGTTTCATTTCGTGGACGTCTCCCTCTTTCTTCTTCTTTTCATGGAAACGACTTGCACCTACCTAAGGTTTGAAGAAACAACATATTGATATTCAAAAGGTTTTAAAAAAATAAACAGGTACATTTCATTAGGGAAAAGACTAGAATGTCATTTGAGAAATATTAGTCTATTTTTTTAATTATTTTTAGACCCCTTAAGTTTATTAATTCCATCAAATACCTCAAAAAAAAATTTAAAAATTAACAAAAACACCCCCACTCACTCATACTTGTCAGATTCCGACGGCCACCACCGGAAATGGTCGATAGTTCATCGATTTGGCCTTTTTCGGCCAGATCTGATTTGAGAAGGTCGGAAAGTAACGGCCAAAGATGTGGCCGTCGTTGACTGTCAACGATGGCCACATCTTTGGCCGTCACTTTCCGGCCAGATCTGGCCTTCTCACGTCAGATCTGACCTTTTCCGGCCAGATCCGTGGTGGATCTAGCCAAAAAAGGCCAGATCGATGAACTACCGGCCATTTCCGATGGTGGCGTAGACCGTTGTGATAGATTCCGGCTACCACCGATGGTGACCGTCGGAATCTGGCAAGTATGGGTGGGTGGGGGTGTTTTTGTTAATTTTTAAACCTTTTTCTGGGGGTATTTGAGGAATTAATAAACTTAAGAGGTCTAAAAGTAATTAAAAAATAGACTAATATTTCTCAAAGGGTGTTCTAGTCTTTTTCCTAACAAAAGGTACTTGTTTATCTTTTTAAAACTTTTGGGTACCAATCTATCGTTTCTCAAAATCTTGGGTAGGTGTAAGTCGTTCTGCCTCTTTTCATCATCTTCTTCTGCATGGCACTGGCATTTGGCCCCTCCTCCTGTTCTGCCCTCTTCTTCTTCACTCTTATACGCCAACTACTGTTTCTATTTTTCTTTTCATTTTATTACAATTTACAATTTCAGTAAACCTTATAATTAATTTACATTAACCAAATAACATTACCCTCCTCCATATGAATACAAATAGGTTTAAATTCTTACTTATAGTGAGTTAATTTTTAGGAGTGATTATACTGAATTGGGTTGTATCAAAATTATATATAAAACCTCTACAAGGAAAAGTCGTTGTTAGGATTGTACATAAATAGCCTTGATAGGATAAAAGTGGTTACTAAAACTCTTAACCTCTCGGGTCATTTTAGAGTCTTGAAAGATTAATTGAGATGCGTACAAGTTAGTTCGAATACCCCCGATTATTTAAAAAAAAAAAAAAATCTTAACTGAGTGATTAAAGTCAATGATTTAGAAGTTAATTTTATCGAAAAGAGAAAAGAATTCGAGACTTTAATGGTGGTTTTCTCACTTCTCATTTGTCTACACAAAATCATTAAAGAGATGGACACCATTTTTATATTGTTTTTTTTACATATACAATTTAATCAAAAGCATACGCAATTGAGATTTATTTTCTTATTTCTATTTATTTTATCAACCACTAATTATATAATTGAATATTAGATTAAGATAATTTTCTAAACTCTATCATTTTTTTTTAAATATAAATTTTTTATTAGTGATTTATTTAATTCAGGGGAAAGTAGTGAATATACCAACCATTGTACCAAGTTTTTATTTATTTATTTATTATTATTATATAATAAAGTTATAATTTATTTCTTATTCTCTTAATGTTTTTAGATGATGTATTAATCTTCATATTATGTTGTAACTTTAATTAATTTATAATTTTAAATAATCTTGTTATAATTTATATAATTTTAATTGAGCATTTGGTTGTCTGTGTCAGCCACCAACCAAGCTTCTTAATTAATTGTTTTTTATTGATTTAGTAAGATATATGTATATAATGTTTCATGTCATTATAACAAAGATTACTTCCTTGATTCAGAAGGAATAAAAATCCCATATTAATTATCTCCTTCCTATGAACAAAAATTAATTAAATCCATCTCAAAGTAACATTCTTCTACATGTGATTTGGCTTATCAAATTTAATTAATTAATTATTAAATAAATAATCCCAAACCCTAATGTAAACTGAGATGATGATGATGATTAAGGAGGATTCACATGTCATCTTAATTTCCAAACAGTCTTGACTTACATTACACAACCTCAGGATTCTCAAATTTGTTCACAGGTTTAGTTTATAAACAATATTATATTCATACGGCTGAGTTCAGGTTCAGCTGTCAATGAATAATCAAATTAAATTAAATTTGTTTTGGTTATAAAGTCATTAGTTCCCGTGATACATTGGTCATGAATCAAGTTTTTGTTCTTTTTCTGATTACCTTATTCTATTATTAATTAAGTTGCATGACTTTGAACTAATCAAAATTCCTGTATGATTCGATCCTAAAAGTAAACAGCCTCGTATTAAAATGTTTTCTCATTACCATATTCTATTATTTTACACATCAACTGGGAGACGAGGTCAAGAGGCTGTGTTTGTGCAAAAGTTCTACATCGGTTAGCAGACGAGAGTCTTAGTCGCTTATATAGTAAAATGACACATTCACCACCTAGAGACGTTTTTTCAGGACAAAACTATGCAGATCCCAGAGCCCAAAGCGGATGATATATCTGGGAACTCATCTACTATGTGTCTGGATCTAATAGACATCAACACACTTCTAATATGTTTCTGGATCCGACAAACATCAACCCACTTCTAATATGTTTTCGGATCCGGCATATATCAACACATTTCTAACATTGAATGTGAGAATTCATAACACAATGATGGTAAATTTATAACATTAAACATAAAAATGATAAAATAAAATATAAAAATTAGGGTTTATTTAATAAGTCCCATGAGATATCGTTTATACATTTTGATAATTTTAAGCACGTTTTTAATATTAATAGATCTTTCCAAGTATATAAAATAAACCCATAAAACTTATAATATTTATGAATGTCAAATTCAATATGGGATTTTAAGAAATGAATCTTGTAATTAATTTGCCGAAGAAAATAGAAAAAGAAAAGGGAAATTAAGAAAGCAAAAGTTTTTCCAAATCTAAAGTTCGTCACTGTGTGAAAGAGTTTGGGTTTGGGTTGGGAGAAAGGGGCATCAGTTTGACCGTAAAATGTGTGAAGACTGATGGAAACTTGAGTCTACCATTACTGACCAGTATTTATATTTATGAATGTGGGGGCAGTGACTGAGTATTATTGGGTGCATGTCAGTCAGTAGTGGGATTCCAAATGTCAGAAGAAAATAAAATTAAAAGCAGGGGAAGCAAGAGAAGGAAGAGAGCAATGGCGATGAGAGATTACGTGTGAATTTGATTAAAGTTTTTTTTCTCTTCAATTCTTGGAAGAGTTGACAAAACGAAACTACCAAGAGAATACCCAGGACATTCACTATTTATATATATATATATATCCCCACGAACTTTTACACTCTTTTGACTATTGCTATCCGTTTGATTCATGATTATCAAAATGGTTTCTTTCTGCCATGGAGCTAAAGCCATTGAATAACAAACAGTTAGGTTTTTTGTGATTTAATGTTTTTCAGTCTTTCTTGTTATTTCCATATTTCTACGCAATGTATCTACAAAAACCTAACTGTTTGAACTTATGAGAAATCACTTTCAGAATTTGTCTTGTAACTGGGATTACTGATTAGCAAAGGTTTCCTAGGGAAGATTAATTTTATGATGATAAAAAGCTGCTGATTAAGCCAAATATTAAAGGTACTGATGATGATGATGATGATGATGATCTTGAAAGAAAGAAAGAAGGTAGGGAAGCTAGGAGGTTGGAGGTAGGAGGTGGAGGGTATCAGATAATGGGGACACAAATCAAAAGGGGTTTCTTTAATTATGTATCATCAAATATATATGTATATATTATAGATTGAATGAATGAGAAGATAATAATAAAAATGAAAGCAAGCAAAGAATGAATAAATTAAAGAGTGGCGTAAGAGAAGATAGTGGTTATATCGTACGGTGTTATGCAACCAAAAAAAAAAAATCCATTCATTCATTTTATTAAATTAAAAGTAAAGAAAAATAAAAAGCATCCAATGCTTAGAACATTTCATTCAGTCATTCATTCATTCATTCATAGACCCTAAATTCAAGACAAAATAAAGATGTCAACTTCGCAGCCCCACCCCACAAAATTTTTTCTTCTTTTTACGGTGAATTTATATACGTATCATGTATTCATAGGTTTGCCTTGACCCACCACCAACGATTCCTTCTTGTAATCATTCATTCATCCATCCATCTGTCTAACTTAATTAATTCATTCTTAATTAATCCATTTGCTAATGGGGTTTTCTTCTTTGTGATAGACGAATATATCAGGTGTACTTTTGCAGCTTGTAAATCTCCAGAAAAAAGATTTTTTATCAGCAGCAGTAAGTAAGTACGATACTACTGATCTTCAGCAGAAACCAACCGCTACAAGTCTTTTGATTTCTTTTCTTGAAAGATTAATGGTTTGTCACCTTGTAAGATCTTGCATATCTTTCACTAGATTTTTCCAAATTTTTTTTACAGTTAATAGAGACATGAATGACTCGTTGAAAAAACAAAGCTCTTGGTAATTTTTGTTTACCCTCCAGATAATTTTAAGTAACGAACAAGATTAAGACCTGTCAAGTTTGGATTCAAATCTTGAGAGGATTCAGATTCAGAATACAGATAGCCGTGTTAGTGTAAAAATATATCTGTCATGTTATGTGTTAATTAAATGATGTAAGATGAAATTGTACAAAATATTGCAGAGAATTAGAAAGAAGAGTTAGGTTGAGGTACAAATGAAGTCATTACAAATTCATCTAAAATCTATTTCTTGGTGCCCACCCACCCACCATATACCAGTCAATAAGGCCCTTATATGAAGAAAGAAAGAAGACAGATTTAAGTGGAGCATTTGGTGAGTGATGCTGCATGGATGTGTTTAAGAGTAGTGAGTGTATTATTTCTACTTCTGTAATATAATTTCTTTTGTGGTTGTTTTTATTTATTACCTCCCAACCCACCATTCATTGTCTGATGTAGGGTCAATTTCTTTCTGATGCTGACCCTCAACTCATGAAAGCTTAGTATGACTAATTGGATGAACCCCACAAATATTTTTAACAAAAATTTAAAGAAAAGAGAAGGAAAACTACATGCATATAATATATTTTTATTTAAAACTAAAACTGGGTTGCTTCCAAGTTTCAATTTTTGTTTTTATTTTCTGATTTATTATTGGCTTTAAAAATGGACTTGGGACGAAGAGGAATCAAAGACTTAACACAAAAGTAGGGAATAATATTTTCATAAATGCGTAGGCCTCTGCTTTTGCTTTGTCTCCATGTTTTGATTGAGTGAGTGAAAGCACTATTTTCTGATAATGGATACTGTCCCCACCCTACCAAAATATGTAACCTTTAAAGACTCTTTCAGTTTTTTTTTAATTTTAAATTTTAATTTCGGGTGTATAACATTTAATATAGCCCTTAAAATGTAGGGTAATCTAATTAGGTAGTGTTGTCATGTCATGTTGTTTTTATGTTTTTGGAATAATATTTTCAAATGTCATGTAAAGATTAAAGATCCAAAATCAAGATAAAATAAATTGAAAAGCATTCTTCGGGGTCCTCTGGACTAGTACGGTGTTCAATGAATCTCACCGAACACTCCAGTTATTAAAAAAAAAAAAAAAAATTAAAAAGCGTTGCCATCAATAGTTCGTTAATGAAGGGCAGGGCAGCTATCAAATTCAAGAATTGCAACCCTTAATGTCAAAAGCAATCAGATAAACCCCACAAAAAATACAAGCCCCATAAATAACAAACCCAATTCATTTCAAAAGCAGTGAAGAATGAAAAATAAGGAACCCTAAAGCAATGAGAATGATTGGGTTGGGTCATCCCATGATACGAATGGCTGAAATCAAATCAAAATCTATACAGGCAATAATTAAATGAATAATGTACATGATTTGGAAGAGATTCAATCAATCACATGAGGTAACAGAAAGAGCAACACGAAGATCATTTGAGGTTCCACATGTATACATTCGATATGTTTCTATTTCTTGTTGATAAACCCCTGGAGTGTTAGCCGCATAATGACTGTTGTTCGCGTGATTGTTCATGGAAAATATAATTTCCCTGAGGACCGGTTCATGGCCGTTCAGAAGATTACCCATGCTCAAAACTTTTCTCCATGATTGATTAGCAGTGGGCGGTGTGAACATATTCGATATAACCTCTCTCTCGTGGTTCCTCACTGGCAGCTTCATTTCAAAATCCTGACCAAAAATGACAAGAGCATAGCACCATTAAAGTCAAAAACATAATAAGGATGTTTCTGCAAAAGCAATGGATTAAAGGTTGATATTGTAGATTACATAGTTATAAAAGTCAAACATCATCAAAAACAATTAATTTGATGCAATCTCCTATAATGGTAATTTCGATTTTCAACCACCAGTCAAAATTAAGTTCCCAGGAAGATTCAGAATTTCAAATAGACCAATTAAAATGGTGCTTCACTGGAGCCTAGGAGAAATCTGCTAGACTATTAACAATGATAAGTTGTCATAGATATCTTACCGTTTGAACATCAACTTCCTTTGAGCTCATTCCCATTTTTGGAAGGTAAAAGTTGTAGTAGTCATTAAAAATTGCTTCAGTGAGGCGCGGTGCATGCAAGAACTTACGATGAAGAGAAGCTGCAAGAATTAACAGCTTCTCAATGTGCTCAAAGACAACACAAAGCCTTCTTAGGTCTTCTACAGTCTCGCTGTCGCCAGATAAATTATTCACTGCAACCAAGACAATTCAAACTTCAAAACACTAGGCAGGATACTTGCAAACAAGATGAACAAGATATTGAAGAAAAAAAAAAACACCAACCTATACCTTGCAAAGGCTTCAGTACAGATGCCATAGTAACGTAGAGTTGCTCTATTTTCATTGTCATCTGCTTCAAAGCTCCAAAATGAGTCTGATCTAGTGCGTCAGCTGATGCTCTGAAGGCAGTACAAACCATTTGTTCAAGCAGCTGATGGGGTTGCAACGTTTCAAGGTAATGAAGGATCTGTGCAATTCAAGGTGCTGTAGTGAGTGAAGATTAAAGCTAAAGGAGTTATTGGGAAAACTATGAAGCCAGTCATTCATTCATTCATTCATAGACCCTAAATTCAAGACAAAATAAAGATGTCAACTTCGCAGCCCCACCCCACAAAATTTTTTCTTCTTTTTACGGTGAATTTATATACGTATCATGTATTCATAGGTTTGCCTTGACCCACCACCAACGATTCCTTCTTGTAATCATTCATTCATCCATCTATCTGTCTAACTTAATTAATCCATTTGCTAATGGGGTTTTCTTCTTTGTGATAGACGAATATATCATGTGTACTTTTGCAGCTTGTAAATCTCCAGAAAAAAGATTTTTTATCAGCAGCAGTAAGTAAGTACTACACTACTGATCTTGAGCAGAAACCAACCGCTACAAGTTTTTTGATTTCTTTTCTTGAAAGATTAATCGTTTGTCACCTTGTAAGATCTTGCATATCTTTCACTAGATTTTCCCAAATTTTTTTACAGTTAATAGAGACATGAATGACTCGTTGAAAAAACAAAGCTCTTGATAATTTTTGTTTACCCTCCAGATAATTTTAAGTAACGAACAAGATTAAGACCTGTGAAGTTTGGATTCAAATCTTGAGAGGATTCAGATTCAGAATACAGATAGCCGTGTTAGTGTAAAAATATATCTGTCATGTTATGTGTTAATTAAATGATGTAAGGTGAAATTGTACAAAATATTGCAGAGAATTAGAAAGAAGAGTTAGGTTGAGGTACAAATGAAGTCATTACAAATCCATCTAAAATCTATTTCTTGGTGTCCACCCCACCCACCATATACCAATCAATAAGACCCTTATATGAAGAAAGAAAGAAAGAAGACCAATTTAAGTAGAGCATTTAGTGAGTGATGCTGCATGGATGTGTTTAAGAGTAGTGAGTGTATTATTTCTACTTCTGTAATATAATTTCTTTTGTGGTTGTTTTTATTTATTACCTCCCACCCACCATTCATGTCTGGTGTTTGCCATTCTGATGTAGGGTCAATTTCTTTCTGATGCTGACCCTCAACTCATGAAAGCTTAGTATGACTAATTGGATAAACCCCACAAATATTTTTAACAAAAATTTAAAGAAAAGAGAAGGAAAACTACATGCATATAATATATTTTATTTAAAACTAAAACTGGGTTGCTTCCAAGTTTCAATTTTTGTTTTTATTTTCTGATTTATTATTGGCTTTAAAAATGGACTTGGGACGAAGAGGAATCAAAGACTTAACACAAAAGTAGGGAATAATATTTTCATAATTGCGTAGGCCTCTGCTTTTGCTTTGTCTCCATGTTTTGATTGAGTGAGTGAAAGCACTATTTTCTGATAATGGATACTGTCCCCACCCTACCAAAATATGTAACCTTTAAAGACTCTTTCAGTTTTTTTTTAATTTTAAATTTTAATTTCGGGTGTATAACATTTAATATAGCCCTTAAAATGTAGGGTAATCTAATTAGGTAGTGTTGTCATGTCATGTTGTTTTTATGTTTTTGGAATAATATTTTCAAATGTCATGTAAAGATTAAAGATCCAAAATCAAGATAAAATAAATTGAAAAGCATTCTTCCGGGTCCTCTGGACTAGTACGGTGTTCAATGAATCTCACGGAACACTCGTGGTTATTAAAAAAAATAAAAAATAAAAAAATAAATTGAAAAGCATTGCCATCAATAGTGC
Organism: Pistacia vera; assembly: GCF_008641045.1. Lineage (NCBI taxonomy): Eukaryota > Viridiplantae > Streptophyta > Magnoliopsida > Sapindales > Anacardiaceae > Pistacia > Pistacia vera. The sequence goes on along the minus strand of NW_022196022.1, from coordinate 353,640 downwards.
GTTAATGAAGGGCAGGGCAGCTATCAAATTCAAGAATTGCAACCCTTAATGTCAAAAGCAATCATATAAACCCCACATAAAATACAAGTCCCATTCATAACAAACCCAATTCATTTCAAAAGCAGTGAAGAATGAAAAATATGGAACCCTAAAGCAATGAGAATGATTGGGTTGGGTCATCCTATGATACGAATGGCTGAAATCAAATCAAAATCTAAACAGGCAATAATTAAATGAATAATGTACATGATTTGGAAGAGATTCAATCAATCACATGAGGTAACAGAAAGAGCAACACGAAGATCATTTGAGGTTCCACATGTATACATTCGATATGTTTCTATTTCTTGTTGATAAACCCCTGGAGTGTTGGCCGCATAATGACTGTTGTTCGCGTGATCGTTCATGGAAAATATAATTTCCCTGAGGACCGGTTCATGCCCGTTCAGAAGATTACCCATGCTCAAAACTTTTCTCCATGATTGATTAGCAGTGGGCGGTGTGAACATATTCGATATAACCTCTCTCTCGTGGTTCCTCACTGGCAGCTTCATTTCAAAATCCTGACCAAAAATGACAAGAGCATAGCACCATTAAAGTCAAAAACATAATAAGGATGTTTCTGCAAAAGCAATGGATTAAAGGTTGATATTGTAGATTACATAGTTATAAAAGTCAAACATTATCAAAAACAACTAATTTGATGTAATCTCCTATAATGGTAATTTCGATTTTCAACCACCAGTCAAAATTAAGTTCCCAGGAAGATTCAGAATTTCAAATAGACCAATCAGAATGGTGCTTCACTGGAGCCTAGGAGAAATCTGCTAGACTATTAACAATGATAAGTTGTCATAGATATCTTACCGTTTGAACATCGACTTCCTTTGAGCTCATTCCCATTTTTGGAAGGTAAAAGTTGTAGTAGTCATTAAAAATTGCTTCAGTGAGGCGCGGTGCATGCAAGAACTTACGATGAAGAGAAGCTGCAAGAATTAACAGCTTCTCAATGTGCTCAAAGAAAACACAAAGCCGTCTTAGGTCTTCTATAGTCTCGCTGTCACCAGATAAATTATTCACTGCAACCAAGACAATTCAAACTTCAAAACACTAGGCCGAATACTTGCAAACAAGATGAACAAGATATTGAAGAAAAAAAAAAACACCAACCTATACCTTGCAAAGGCTTCAGTGCAGATGCCATAGTAACATAGAGTTGCTCTATTTTCATTGTCATCTGCTTCAAAGCTCCAAAATGAGTCTGATTTAGTGCGTCAGCTGATGCTCTGAAGGCAGTGCAAACCATTTGTTCAAGCAGCTGATGGGGTTGCAACGTTTCAAGGTAATGAAGGATCTGTGCAATTCAAGGTGCTGTAGTGAGTGAAGATTAAAGCTAAAGGAGTTATTGGGAAAACTATGAACACAAGTTCCCATGCTCAAGAGTGCTTTTTTTTTTTCTTTTTTCAAACTGACCTTTTCTCCTTCCCGATTTGGATCCAAGAGTGGCTTCTGCTCAGAAGCAGGCAAAGTGGGGGCATCATTCCAAATTTTTCGCCACAAGTTCCCATGCTCAGACATTCGCTGTGAAAGTAGTCCTCGAGGAGGCCAATTATCCTGTGAACCCTCTGTTGTAAGAACTCCGGATGCGCCATTTCCTTCACTTTCATCGTTGACCCAATCTCCAGGGGAATGCCACCTGATAAAATCTTCAAAAACAGCATCTGGGTTTGCTGCTTTAAATGCTGACATATCTACACCCAATTTTAAACAAATACTAGTGAAAAAGAATAGATAAAAGAAAAGTATTGGTAAAGTTACACAATCCAAATGCTTTCGATTGAATTTGATTTCCCTTTCTCATATATTTAACTCTATTTATTTTAATCAATTGCCTTATACCAAGGGTTATTTGCCTTATACCAAGGGTTATCTTGAGAGAAAAACATATATCTCAAGATAAAAATGATGGCCAGCAAATGAAGCATTAAACTACACAAAAATATCAGACTGATGAAAAATAGCTGTTGAAATTATTAATTACCTGATGATAAAATATCTCTCTCCAACTGAGCAGAAAAGTCCTGAAATAAAGTTGTAGACAATGCTTTCTTAGCTGATAATGATGAAGTTCCTCAACGTGACCTTGAGAAAGCATCTAGCATCTCATTCATATTACAGAAAAAGCATGACATGGATAAATTTCTGAAGCTTAATGTGCCACAAACAATGACCAACAAATCATAATCAGATTTAAATCTGTCAATAAAAATATTAATTGAGCATACCCGAACATAAACTGAAATATTTGAATCAAAGACTTATATACAAGGTATAGCATGCACTTTAACCAGTGAGGCGTAACAAGAATCACAATATTAACCAGAAAGGCATAACACAAATCACAATATCAACCAGTGATGCACGAATTCCCATATCCACCTGTCTCCAATTATTTTATATTAGTGTTTTTGATATCTCTTGTCAAATAACGCATACTTATGTCAAAGACATCATTGTAGATTGTTTCCTCCTTTTCCAATTGTTAAGACAGTTCATCTTTCAATGGGCAGACAAACTTATGCTAGTTTTGACAGAGCAACAAAACATAAACTGCCTGAACACCAAACAAATTGTAAGACTTCCCACTTACATACTATTGAGAACTCCTTAGAAAAGATCACTCACAACTCAATAGGCCCTAATAAAATTCATGTGGAAATATTATTTTGATTGGAGCTTCCAGAATGATAATAAATCAAATGTCACTAAAACAAAGAAATTCATAAGGATTGAAGCTTACAAATGAATCACCTAAGGCTTCAACAGCACGCAGACGTTCTTCATGCATGTCTTCCGTCATAAGTGGTGCATCCTATGATGAATCAGAGAGAAGGAAGATAACTTTTATAAACACCACACTTAATGGGAGATTTGAAAAGTTATCAGAATGTGAAACGGTACAAAGAGCATGGAGCAACCTGTGTGAAAGGGGCATGCATGTTTCGGTATGACTTCAGAAGCATCATAGACCCCACAACACCAGCTGAGCCCCTCCTAATACTATCTGAAGGCTTTTTTTCAGTAGACATCACATCTTCAGGCTTCTTTTCAGTAGATATCACATCTTCAAGCTTTTTTTCAGTAGACATCACATCTTCAGGCTTCTTTTCAGTAGACATCACATCTTCAGGCTTCTTTTCAGTAGATATCACATCTTCAGGCTTTTTTTCAGTAGACATCACATCTTCAGGCTTTTTTTCAGTAGACATCACATCTTCAGCCTTTGTATTAGACCTTGGTGTAGTTGTACCAGATCCATGCAAACCCTCTTCTGTCGACTGACTGCATCATGAGCAACAATATTAAGCACCATAATTACACAAATAAGATAAATATATCATTTCCCAGAGAAAAAGGAAACAAGTTGTATCTTGTAAATGGTTTTCACATATTCTTGAGCAACATAAACGATTTATCAGCGACATCGGCTGATATTTATACCAACTACTCCTAACTCCATCTATTTGAATACCATACTTAGAAGTTCTAGGCATTCATCAAGTTGTTTACCACCAAAAAAATCGGCTATTCAAATGTCCTACACCTATGTCACATAACAAGCTAACAACTAGATAGATTTATAACCTAAAACAGAATGATAAAGAGCCTCATTAAAGGAAAAATTCATGGCAGAACACAAATAACCAAAGACCAGATAGCAGATACTAACATTCAAATTTACTTCCATTTTATCTGACATTAACGAATCGATATATCCATCAATAAGATTGCAAGAGTTTTTCCTACATGCAAAACCCATAGGAACATGATGATAAATTGTCAAAGGCAATTTACAATCCAAGTTTACATTTATCTTATCTGCAATCAACTAATCATTACATTCATTAAAGGATTGCCCGAGCCACCTATCTCCTACATCAAGTATCTATCTCCTACATCAAGTATTGGTGTAGACACGTAAGTAACAAATGGCCAAAAAAAGAAAGAAAAAAGAAACACTACTTTCCATAGTCCACTCATCCGCTAATGTATGTGCTTATTTTTGGAGTTATAACCCACATCATGATAGTAACTCTCAAAGACAGTGAACTAAACCACTTCTCAATGCCACTTCTATAAATAACATGAGAATATCAAACCATATGAAATTAAACACCGAACAGTAACAATTTTTTTTTTTCCGAAAGTGATGAAGAGGAAAGAAATAAGAAGCTCAAAAGAATTAATTGCCCCAATTAAGATCAACTTAATGAAGACAACCAAAGAGCTCTCACTTGCTTCGTTCACCTGTCACGTTTCTGGTCTAAGTTTTCATTGGCTTGTTGCAAATTGGTTGAACCCTCCACAACTTGACCATCTTCCTGCATATTCATTTTTGAAAGACAAAGAGAAATAAATAATATTGATGACTGATTCTCACTATGGAACAGTTACAAGCACTAAAAGAAGATGGTAAGACTGAAAGACCATTCTTACCTCAATATCACCAACAGATTGCTCTTCGCTTCCAAAACAATCTTGAAAGTCTTCATTCAGTTCACGCTTCTTGTCAATGCAAATGGCAAGCTGAATATAGCAGCGAAATGACATAAATTTGTGTTGCCATAGAAATGCTATAGAAAGAAATAACAAGGCAATTCAAAGGTCCTAAGATCTGCAAACCAATTCTAATGTAATATTCGTACCAAAAAAAGAATCTGCAAAATAACTAGGGGACCAGCTTCCAGGAGGAAACTTAACCTACTGAATCCAATGCAAAACAAATTTGTACATATAAAAATAAACATTCATGAATCTGACACATGAAGGAAAGCACTTGGATCAATCTTTAAATATGTAAAACATTTGAAACCAAAAAAAAATTAACATGTTTCATAGCTTTATGCAACATCAACATTCTGAAGACTCAGTTTATTATTCACACTTTTAAGAAATTGTTTTTATTTCAAATTATTCTATGAAAAAGCATGCACTGTTGCAAACTAATGTTGGCTCATAAAATAAAAATGGCCCTCCTCGTCCAAAAGTCATCAATTTTTTTAAAGAAAACTTCATTTTGTTGTCAATCATCTGGATATGGAAAAAGAAAATTGCCCTTTGAAGATCTGTGAAGTCAATTACCATTTGTAGTTTCTGGTTAATCAAACAAGTTGATAAGTCAATTGAACCATTGGCTGGCATTTTGGGCAATGGTTGTGACTCTTCCCAACACCAACGAATTTCTCGAACAAATTCTATCCAGAGCATGGCAATAGCTAAACACAAATGAATGATACAGTAGTGTGGTCAGAAAGACTAAACAACAGAATGCTTATGGGTAAATCTCCCACAAACAAATGCATAATATGTGACAGTTAAACAGCTTTTTCATGAAAATAAGTCATAGCCACTTTCATACATACCTCGTATGTTGCAGTTGCCAAACCACAAGGAGTGTAAACAAAACTGTGCAAAAAGAGATTCAAAGGGCGCGCCTTTAATAAATCGAGAACTCTTATGCTTCCCTTTAGCATAATCTGGTAGTTTTGATCCTACACGTAACATGAGGAAATTTAATAATGCGATCCATACTTGTTTAAAATAAATAAATTAAATGTTCAATTCACAAGCAAATCCAGTACGTTTCTAAATGTTCGTAGCCAAATAATCTGTTAGAATACAAGGTGGATGCCTTTCTCAAAATATTGGAAATCATTTTATATGGACTGTATATGTAGTAAGAAACAAGAGATTTCTAGAAAAATCAGAAATTGCTGTGAAGTATTATTTATTTCACAGTAATAATAATTGTATGGACAAGTTTTCTTGTTCCTAGAAGATTATAAATCATAAGAATCAATAAATAATAAAACAACTAGACAAAGCAGACAGTAACTTAAGCCCCAATACCAAACATCAGAACTTGAATGTGCTTTCTGTTTTCAATGTCAATGCAAAGTTCGTTTTCATATCCAACAAAAATGGAGAAAGAAAGTACCCTCATGAAAGAGTTCTTTAAGCACACGATCAACAACTGTTGGTGAGGGTATAACCATTGAGGACTTCAAATTATCAGAACCAGGATTTTCAGCTGCTACAAACCAAAAAGAGGAACAAATAGGTAAAAACTTTAAGTTACAAAAACTAGAATCTCCAATTATTTCTATTACACTATGCGGCAAGTTGATAGAGTTGAATACATAAATTAAACAGGAGAAGATAAGTCATATTAGTAGCTCAAACCTGAGACAAAATCCTCCATAAATTGAGCCTCAAAAGACATATTCAATGCATCAATCAAAAGGCCCAATTGTGAAGCGAAACCAATGCTATTTCCTTTTGAACTTTCGTATCTGAATAAAAATAATGTTTTGAAATGTATTACATTACCAGAAAGTTAACGGAAGAGGAAGGTACTACAAGAAAAACAATAAAAATAATAAGAAAATAATCGTTAGACTGTTAAAAAAATCCAGAACCATCATATCCTACAAAATGTAACAAAATCTTTTTGCTTTTTTACAACGAAAACCAAAGCTGTCTAACAATATATAAGAACGTATATTCACAAACAAACGTTAATTTGGTCATAACATCAGAATGTCTTTGTCTGTGTCTCCATATACCATCTACTGAAAGACAGTTCTTACATAGTTGGGAATAAAATCCACTTCTCAGCCTCATGAGGTGAAGCATTTTCCAATTCAGCCATTTCCAGTGAGCTTTCAACCATCTTCTCTGACCATAAGGCAATCAAACCAAATCCTGTGTGCACAAAATGCACCAAGTATAAGAACGAACTCAATCTCTGTAGCAAAGGCTTAAAGCAAGAAAAACTCTTTCCAAGCTTGAGAAACCAACATTATTCTGATCTAGGCAAAGTACACACAACCTTAACAACTCCATCTACCTCCCCTCCTTCCAGGAAAAATAAAAAAAAAAAGATCTAGAAAACAAAATCTCTAAGCTTGATATTTTAATGTCAAATTAATTTAGGGTGGGAGAGTAAGTCCTCCAACTTGGTATGCATGTACTCTCGCAGAACAAATCTTTCATTCTCAAAACAACCAAACTCAAAATTTACTATCCTTGTCTCAGTTTGGAAACAGAAGAATATGAATATCCTGGACATAAGTTTACCTTTTATCGGGTCTTCCGCAGAATACCATTCACTCCAAGGACAATCATCATCCCACTGTTTTCGGTTGCTGATCTCACCAGGATAATCATCAGATTCTGCATTTTCAGCATCAGCTCCTCTTATATCATCATCATCATAGGGAAGTGTTTGGTAAGTTAGCTTCATTGTAAACCGAACTTTGAAAAGATGCATTGAGAAGTCCAATGTGGCGTAGGCCTTCAACATTAGATGAAATTAAGTAATGCTTTTCCAAGCATAAGAATTCAAAAGTCTACAGGAATGTAAAGCATAAATCTGACGTAAGTGTTTTTATACAAATTGGGCATGAAAACTGATTCAAACAACTTACAAGGGATAAAAATGTATCTATCGTGAGGGCACTGGCAATAAGTCCAACATTATCTTAAAGGTAACATTAATCAATAATTCGATTGATACCCATTAATTTGTTCTGATTACTCGATTAAAATGATTAAAAAACATAGTAGTCCTATGAAGGACACATAAAGAACAAATGACATAACAGAAAGGGTGCATCAATAATAGGCCATTTCATAAGGAGATAAATAGCTTCATTACAATCGAGGTAGAACTATAAAGTACAAAGGATGTTAGGAACTTACAAACTTGGAAACAAACAACTCGTACAAGCCTTCCAAATGCATGAGTCTCACTGGAACCTGGCTATATATACGATCTGCCTCAAACCTCCTAGTAAAAACTGTTCCCATATTTTGGATTCCAATATATGCATTTCGAGAAGGATCATGCACTGGAACAAACACTGGCCACAAACTGAATAACCAAATGTACAAATGAAAATTTTGATTTAGGCAGTCAAATGCGATTAAAAAAAAGACCACTGATACAAAAATAAAGTAGAAGACATGAACAAATTTTAGCCTAAACAACCATTCAATAACTATAGTTTAGGGCAAACAATAGAAGTTAAAATGTTACAAGTTGAGACAAATAAAATGATTCCAAACCAAACATCAAAGCTGCTGTAGTGTATTTAGCATATATATCATGGAAAGCACATTTATCAATATGCTTTGAATAAAGATTATCTGGTAATAATTTCAACTCAAAGCCCTACCTGGAACAATTTGACAAAGCTATTGCAATTGCACTTAAAAGCTTGCTAGCCTCTGGTGCATCAAGCACCACACCACTGGCACTTTGAGGAGCAATCACCTGGTGAACCACACACATTAAGTGCAAAGCAACGAAGTATTCAATGCCATGTGGAGTACAAGATGCAAATAGAAGCATACCAAAAATTCCTTTACTCCAAAACACAACTGCAAATCATGCAAAGTCGAATCCCAATTTGGGACTTTGCCTGCACCAACCAGAACTCAAGTCAAGGAAAACAAAAATGAAATAGTCTCCAAAACTTAGTAAAAAATTTAGGAAAAAAACAATTTGAGTACCATTATTGTTAATCTCGAAATAGTACTCCATGCAGTAGTTTTTCATAAAGTACTTCAAGTCAGATTTAATCTTATATATGCTCTTTGAAGAAGCCAACGGAACTGCTCCCTTTTCCTACAACCAAATAATATAGAAAATGTAAAAAGTGGAGTTAAATGAACAACAAGATGACAGGGATACGACTTGCATGCACCCGCTTTAACCATATATTTAAAAGCTAAAAACAATATGAACAACAAGAGTACACTCCAAAATATTTACAATAACAAAAAGGATATTGAACAATATTTAATACCATTAACTCGTCTAAGTAATTTATAAAACAAAAATTGCAAAACAAAGAAAGCATACCAGTAAATTCTTTGGTCCATCAGCCAACCACTGCCGACAAATTGCTTCTATTTCAGATATGAACCTTAAACCAACCATAAATTTAACTTTTATCAGCTTCATAAAACATCGAGCAGTAACATAAATAATCATTAATAACATAAATTAGATATACCTCTCCCATGAGGAAGCAAGTGTGAAATCATCAAACCGTTCCAACTGCAGCAATACAAAATAATAACAATAATAATTTCATATGCAATTTAAATGTGTTGCATAACAAATTAATTTGAAGGGATCGATAGTAATTCACCTCCTCCTCTTCAACTTCATCGTCTTCTTTAGAATTAACCTTGCTCGTGGATGCCATGAAAATGATGAACAGCTAAATTTAAAAACTAAAAACTAGAATTCAAAAGTGGAAGTTAGATTAATGCATTTGAAAAATTACTATCCCGCGCCAAGAAATGGTGCGAGTCTGACCTTGTTGATGAAGTTTCAGAGATCAGAGACTGATATGAAGATCTGTTTTTTGCAGTGGACGGAAAGGAGAAGACGAAGCTTTGTGAAAACTTTGAATAAATTGCAATCACATCCCGATTAAATTTTATAATTACTGAATCTCCCCATATAATTCTACATTTGCTAGAAGCGTCTCTAGTTTTGTGTAATATCCTCCACTTCCCCAATTCCATTACTATTAAAATAAATGAAATTCTACAGAAATCCTATCCATACAGGCAAGAATTAATGTACATAATTTGGAAGAGACTAATCGGATGAGGTGACGGAAAGTGCAACACGAAGATCATCTGAGGTTCCGCATGTATACATTCGACATTTTTCTATTTCTTGTTGATGAATCCCTTCGTGTTGGCCGTCTAATGACTGCTGTTTGCGTGATCATTCTTGGAAAATACAATTTCCCTGAGGACTGGCTCATGGCCATTCAAAAGATTACCCACGCTCGAAACTTTTCACCGTGGCTGATTAGCAGTGGGTGGTATGAACACATTCGATAAAACCTCTCTCTCGTCATCCCTCACTGGCAGCTTCATTTCAAAATCCTAACAGAAATGACAGAGGCATAGCACCGTTGAAGTTTGCGTTTTAAGGCATTTCGAGATATTACAAAATTTGATGCAATCCTCTAACTGGTGAGAATTTGAAAATATATTTGTTTATGGTAGTTTTGATTTTCAACCTCCTGTCAAAATTTCAAAAAATAGAACAATCAGAGCGGTGCTTCACGTCCTCAACCTTTTTTTTTTTTTTTTTTTTTTTTTTCAAATATCTCAATTAAACTAACATATCTTTTGTCAACTTTTTAATCACTCAAGATCTCAAAAATTTCAACAATATCACCTCTAGAAAATCGAAAATGTAGGGGGGGTTTGGTTTAATATTCCTATCCATATCCCAATCCATTCCAAAATATTTGTTTGGTAATTATTTAGGAAATATAATATCTTTTTAATTACTTTTAGACCCCTTAGTTTATTAATTTCATTAAATACCCCATAAAAAAGTTTAAAATTAACAAAAATACCCTCACTTGCCCATCGTTGCTAGATTCTGGCAACCACCATCGGTGGTAGCCGGAATCTATCATAACGGCCTACAAACGACCAAAACTGACTGGTAATTCACCGATCTGGCTGTCAACGACAGCCGTATCTTTGGTCGTCACTGATGGCCAGATCTGGACTTTTGTGGCCGTCGACGGCTAGATCCGTAGTGGATCTGGTTGAAAAATGCCATATCAAAGCCCTACTCGCCAGATCCAACCGGTCTGCGTTGTAACGCCATTTTTCGGTCAGATTACGGCGATGGTGGCCAGAATCTGGCATTGTGGGTGGATGGGGGTATTTTTATCATTTTACAAATTTTTTATATATTGGGGTATTTAGTTGAATTAGCAAACCTAGGGGTTTTTGTGTTAATTTTTAAATTTTACCTCGTAATACTCACCATATTCAACTACCTAATATTATTCCCAAAATCCTATTTAAAATAACAAAACAAACGGACCGTAGTTATTTGGTAGAAATTATAGTTATGGAGAATATGTTAGAGGAGTTTTACACTTTGAGAAGCAATCACCTTGTGGTAAGCTTACCCCTGGTAGGGTAGTACAAAGATTTAGGGTTAGGTTTGGGATTAAGCTTGAGCAGTTAAGGCTGTGTTTGTTTCCCTATGTCTATTCTATTCAAAATACATGTTTATTTCACTATTCTCAAAATTCAATCATATTCTATTCAACTCAAAATATTTAGATTTTTTTAACCCCATAGGTTTGTTAATTTAACTAAACACCCCTAACTAATCGGTCGTACGCCATTCCGGTGACTTCCGACCACCCTCCAACGGTGGTGGCCGACTGTCAACATTTAATGGGTGGGTGGGAGTGCTTTTGTTAATTTTAAAACTTTTATTGTAGGAGGTGTTTAACTAAATTAACAAATATAGGGGATTAAAAAATAATCATACCAAACACATTTTCAAATTCAAATCTTATCCTTGTAATAATAACCAGGGGCGGATCCAGCCATTTTTTGGCCCACCCTCAAATTTTTTTTTTTAAATGTTAATATATATAATTTATATATTTTGACCCACCCAAACAAAAATGTTAATGGACAAAAGTATTAATGTATAATTAATTTTTATTTTGGCCCACCTTAGCAGAAATTTCTGGATCTGCCATTGATAATAACCCAACTCAACTTTTTCAAAAATATTATTCAATATAACAAAACAAACACACCCTGGTTTGTTCCACCACATCCATGGAAGTAAAACTGGGTTTGTTCCTACATAAAATCTGGTGTTGTTTATATGCTTGCCTTTATTGTGTGATATTTTTCTTTATTTTCGGATGTCATGCACCGTGGTTTTCTCTAACAATCAAAGAGAGGTTTATTGAGAACTATGCCTACCGAAAAAAGGAAAAGCATAACTTAATGCTTTACTTGAAGGTTATTTTGATTCAAACAAAGCATCAAGTTTAGTTTTCAAAAGTTGAAGGCCTTGGTGGAGAAGAAGACGAATTTGAAACTGAAATGTCTAAAGAGTGTTGATAATGATAGGAAGTATGTCTCGTAGCGAGTTAGCGTAATAAAACAAGACTAATACTCGACTACACCGTTAGAACTGATAACAAGTCTCAATTACAGAAACTTAATCTTAAAATCTGAAATAAATTTGAATAATTCATTGAGTCTTCTATCTCCTCAAAAGAAATTAATAATAAATTTATATAGGGCGGTTACAACCAACCCTAACAAGACTCTAATTAAATAAGAAAATAAAATCTTACTTAAACACAAAAACTAATTAAAACAAGAAATCTCAACTGTTGACTAATTATGAAATAAGAAAGTAAAATTTAACTAAATTAAAACTTTCTAAATCAACTAAACCCCTAATAAAAATTAAAAAAGACTAACTAAATTCCTAATATGAAACCATAAATAAATAAAGAAAATCAAATAAAGAAAATATATTGTTGACTATCGACGGTTGTTACTCTACCTTGACTATAATGAACATTCATATAGAGTAGCTTTAAGATTCTTTTGAATGTAAATATACGAGATCAAATTGATTTACGACCTGACCATACATTGCTTGATGTTCTTTAATTAACCTTTGACATAGAATCACAATTAAGAATTAAAAAAAAAAAAAAAAAAAGAGTTATTCGTCAAAGAATACATGTCTCACCAATTATGGAAGAAGACGAGAAACATAAAGCACTTCCTAAAGAAATTCTTAAAGCCAACAAAGATCATGAGATGTTACAAATCGAGGATCACACATCAGAGGAGATTGAGCATGAAGTAGACGTTGAAGCTGAACGAGTTCTCCAAGAAGAGAAGATTGAACAAGAGCAAAAGTAAACTATCCTAAAGGAGAAGCTTGAGCAAAAGCAAGTTGTCCAACAAAATTAAATTCTAATTAAATCCTAATTTAATACTATTTTCTCTACATCATACTCTCCCTCTTAAAAATAAGCTCGGCCTCGAGTTTCAATCTGGTGGATTGATACTTGAAGTAGAGTAATAAGTCATCCTTTGGAGCAAATAAATATCCATTGTCATTGATCTTCTTAGGAGAGTTGTCACACACTATAGTCTTCCAGTCGAAATCAAAAGTCGTCGATGTTTCATCCTTTTGATCCTTAACTTGAATGTGTTCTTATTGCTCAATCTTCTCCTTTAAAAAGGAAACTAAATTAAATCCTAATTTAACACTATTTTCCCTATATCAGTATGAGAAGAATCATGAGTTCCAAGAGTTTTTTGTTGTTAATGGAGTCCGGATTGAAAAGACACACGGACAATTCCTTTACTCCAAAAATATTTACAATAACACGAAAATTCCAATCCCAATCCCAATATGGAACTTTGCCTGCAGAATGGCAAGTGCTTTTCGTAAGGTATATGCTCTTTGAAGAAGCCAGCTGAACTGCCCCGTAGTGTATATATATAGAAAATGTAAACATAGAAGTTTAAAATGAGCGAAAAGATGACAGAGATACGACTTGTTTAAAAAGATAACTAAAAGCACGAAAATACCAGTAAATTCTTAGGTCCGTCACCCAACCACTGCCGACAAATTGCTTTTATTTCATATATGAACCTTAAACCAATGCTTTCCCATGAAGAAGGAAGAGTGAAATCATCAAACCTTTCAAGCTGCAGCATTACAAAATTAATAATAATTTTCACGTACAATTTGCAAACGTGTTGCATGAAAACTGAAGTTAAGGATTTAATAACAATTCACCTCCTCTTCTTCAGCTTCGTCGTCTTCTTCTTCAGCATTAACCTTAGCTCGTGGATGCCATGAAAATGATGAACAGCTCAAAATCTAAAAACTAGAAAATAAAGTTGGAAAAAAAGTGAAAGTTAGATTAATACGTATGGATATATCTATATATTCATGACCCGCACTGAGAGATGGTGCGAGTCTGACCTTGTTGACGAAGTTACAGGGATGATAGACTGATATAAAGATCTTTCCTGCAGTGGATGAAATTAAAGGAGCAGACGAAGCTTTGTGAAGCACTCAGTATCCCATGCCTCTACTTCCCAGTTCCAATACTAATATCTTAATTAAACAAGGAAATTAGTACAAAAGATAACAATAAAAACGTGTTCAGCATAATTGTTTGAAAAGAAAAAAAATACAGAAAAATAAAAACATTGAAAGAGAAATGATAATTTCTTCAATTCCTTGACTTTCAAATATATTTTTTTGTTAGTTAGTCAACGATATTCCAAATTTCCAATACTAATTACAATTATTGTATGCATTTTCTTCCTTCAATCACGCAATTAATTTCACTTCTTTCGTTCTGCTTTTTTCTTTTCTTTCTTCTCTTTAATGTTTTTAGTGTTATATATATATATATAAATTAAAAAATCATGTGACAAATATGTATTAATTAATTATACTAATGATGTGATACCCTTTATTCATGGATGTAGACAGATACTCAATTGAGGGGTCAAGACGTTAATTAAACTTAACAATACAATTATAAATAAACTTATAATAAATAATATATTTGATATAAGTTATACAAAAATGTGAGTATTTATTTATAATGCTCTTTATAATTAATATTTATGATTGTGTTTGATGATATGAGATAAATTTATGATACTTTAACGAGTGTAAAACAAAACCAAGAAAATTTATTAAATGAACAAGTTATTAAGTTAACACAAATAACAACATTTCCAAATTAAACTATAATAAATTTCTATAAATAAAATATTCAAATATTTATCTAGTTTTTATAGTAAAATATTATAATTTTTGTTGTAATTTCACTTTTATGTTTCGACCCCTTCAAATAATTCATCAAAATACAATTTTTTTATATCTATCTTTTTTTTCTTCCTAACTTCAATATTTTGATATAACCCATTTACGGGTGGTCTAAATTGTTAGAATGAATTGGGGACAGTGTGGATAGATACACGGTCTCATGTTCAATTTTTCATCTGAACATCCTCGATTTAAGTGAAGGATTGTGAGTTAACCCTTATATATATATATGATTTTTGTTTTTTGTAAGTAAGAAGTATTGAAACACAAAACAATTGACAATAGTTTAATTTGACAAACAAATTTTACAAATGATATTTATTTTATAAAATATATAAAAAGATATACAAATTTTTTTCATTTTGTTCTTTGTACAATTAAATAATAGATATAAAATTCATTATATAATTTATTAAATATATCAAATTAAATTCTTAAACGATAAATAATTTAAAAGTTAATTTCATATATATATATATTTGATCATTTTTCAAAGTCAAAGGTCAACTTGATCAAATCATTCATCGTCGTCTTGATAATGGATTTTGTTTGAGTGGAGTGTCCATTAATGGAGTTTGTGTGTAAAATGTATGTCCATAGCTTAGAGTTGGACACTTGAATCAGAAGAACTAATTTTTAGAAAAATGGCAAAAACTCGAGATGTTCAAGTCTAGTTACTCGAGTGAGGTATAATAATATTAATCTCGCTTGAGTGAGTGTTTTTTTGACAAACTTCACGAGAATAATGTTATACATATGAAGTTGGGATTCTAACCATATATATATATATAACAATTAAGTTGACAAATTAATTCACTATTCACTAATCTCATCATTCTATAATTAAGGAGATATTGTCAAACAAATTAGAATACAAATGTTGTCATCTTGACAGTGGATTTTGTTTGAATAGAGTGTCCATTAATGGAGTTCGTGTGTAAAATGTATGTCCATGGCTTAGAGCTAGACAAAATGCATACATTGCTAGGAACTTCATCATTTATCTTCAATCTTCATCAATGAAAGTGGACCATCATGTCTCCTCAACAAGCGTTTTATGATGTTTTGATGATGAATGTCATGGAAGCTTTTATCATGGCTGTGTTTGTTTCATTATTTTGAGTAATATTTTTGAAAAAATTGAGTTGGGTTGTGATTACGAGATAGAATTTAAAAATTAACAAAAACACTCACTAGGTTTGTTAATTTAGCTAAACACCCCACCTATTCACATTTGCCAGATTCTGGCCACCACTGCTGGAAGGTGGCCAGAATCTGCCGTAATGGTGCATGACCGATTGGATTTGACCAGTCGTATGCCGATATGACCTTTTCCGACCAGATTTATAGTGGATATAATCGAAAAAGGCCAAATCTACAACCAGATCTGGTCGTCAATGACGGTCATATCTTGGCCATCATTGACGACCAGATATAGCCAAAAATTTGGCCATCAACGACCAGATCCACGTTGGATTTGGTCAAAAAAGGCTAGATCGGCGCACTATCGACCAAATCCAACCAGTAGTGCGCCATTACGGTAGATTCTGGCAAATGTTGGTGGGTGGAGGTGTTTTTATCAATTTATAAACTTTTTTTGTTAGGGATGTTTAATTAAATTAATAAAGCTAAGTGGTTTAAATAGTTTAATAAAATAAGATTGAATTTTGAGAATAAGAAAACAAATATGTATTTTTAGTACGATCGGAATAGGATAAGGTAAAAAAAATAAAACAAATGATATTATTATTTTCTTTTTTCTAACGGAACATATTTACGTACAACTTAAGTAATCTTTCTGGACCTTGACATTAACGATTACATATACCTCGCAAAAATGCAATATTACGACTCCTGTTGTACACAGCAGCTCACACCTGCGGCGAACGGTGGCAAGTGGGCTTAATTTAAGCCAAGAAGATGTTGTCCAGAAGGACCGGCCGGGCCCAGGTCACAGTTGCTAATCCGTTGATCCAAACATTCCGTACAAAACTTCATTTGCTAAAAAGAATCAAAGTGGTAGTGTACACAAGATTTACAATCAATCAAAACGTGATTTAGATAAGTTGGTCCCACTTAACAGAAAGTAGCCTCCAACCGCATATGAATCCCCACAAAATTTTCCCCAAATCAACGGCCTAGATTTCACCTTTTTTCTCATGATTTTCCAAACTGTTGTCTCTGGGCCGTCACATGGCAGACCAATCTCCAACACTTGATCCCGCCCTCCATCCCCACTGGTCCTACCTTTTCACATACACCAACACCATATTAACACCGCGGATTTGAATGTTTATAAACCCACTTTATTCCATTTATTTACTGTAAAAAATAATTAATATTAATTTTACTTAGATTAAATTTTATTTAATGCTGTGCGTAATAAGAAAATTAAAGAAATGGACATTATACATTAAGAACTCAGTGACAATATAAATTGGTTGAACTACCTTAAATACTCAAATGGATCCTTTATTTTTTTTTTATCAGAGCAATTTGTCCACTTCTTGACAAATTTTACGGGACCTTGAAATTAACGATCGGATAAACTTTTTAATGATTATCCTTTCAGTGACTATCCTTATTAACAATCGTGAGAAATTGAACTCAAAATCTTTTAAATAATACACTCAAGAGACTCTATCGTCTCACCCGATTATCAAAGAGTGGTTTATAACGGATCATTTTAATGACCCATTTTGTTATGCTTTGACATAACACATCATTAATACTTGATAAATATGATCATTTCAGGGTGTAATTGTAACCCACACTAATAATAATATTACTATATTGCCCAATCATTTTCTTAGCGCACCTAATAACTAGGGTCACTTTACATTGTTACAACAACAATACACCATTTTAATACTCTCCTTAATTAAATCATTAATAATTTGTGTAATAATAAAGTGAAAAACATTATCATAAAGATTTAAAAAAAAAATATATATATTTGTTTAACATACAAAATGAATAGTAAAATCAGCGATTCAGCGTCACTGAAGTAAAGCATCACCATCCATCATTCATCATGGCTTGTCATCACCATTCTCGATCAANAAAAATGCAATATTACGACTCCTGTTGTACACAGCAGCTCACACCTGCGGCGAACGGTGGCAAGTGGGCTTAATTTAAGCCAAGAAGATGTTGTCCAGAAGGACCGGCCGGGCCCAGGTCACAGTTGCTAATCCGTTGATCCAAACATTCCGTACAAAACTTCATTTGCTAAAAAGAATCAAAATGGTAGTGGACACAAGATTTACAATCAATCAAAACGTGATTTAGATAAGTTGGTCCCACTTAACAGAAAGTAGCCTCCAACCGCATATGAATCCCCACAAAATTTTCCCCAAATCAACGGCCTAGATTTCACCTTTTTTCTCATGATTTTCCAAACTGTTGTCTCTGGGCCGTCACATGGCAGACCAATCTCCAACACCTGATCCCGCCCTCCATCCCCACTGGTCCTACCTTTTCACATACACCAACACCATATTAACACCGCGGATTTGAATGTTTATAAACCCACTTTATTCCATTTATTTACTGTAAAAAATAATTAATATTAATTTTACTTAGATTAAATTTTATTTAATGCTGTGCGTAATAAGAAAATTAAAGAAATGGACATTATACATTAAGAACTCAGTGACAATATAAATTGGTTGAACTACCTTAAATACTCAAATGGATCCTTTATTTTTTTTTTATCAGAGCAATTTGTCCACTTCTTGACAAATTTTACGGGACCTTGAAATTAACGATCGGATAAACTTTTTAATGATTATCCTTTCAGTGACTATCCTTATTAACAATCGTGAGAAATTGAACTCA
The DNA here is from genome assembly GCF_008641045.1 of Pistacia vera. Lineage (NCBI taxonomy): Eukaryota > Viridiplantae > Streptophyta > Magnoliopsida > Sapindales > Anacardiaceae > Pistacia > Pistacia vera. The sequence continues at coordinate 335,051 of NW_022196022.1, read as the reverse complement.
AAATCTTTTAAATAATACACTCAAGAGACTCTATCGTCTCACCCGATTATCAAAGAGTGGTTTATAACGGATCATTTTAATGACCCATTTTGTTATGCTTTGACATAACACATCATTAATACTTGATAAATATGATCATTTCAGGGTGTAATTGTAACCCACACTAATAATAATATTACTATATTGCCCAATCATTTTCTTAGCGCACCTAATAACTAGGGTCACTTTACATTGTTACAACAACAATACACCATTTTAATACTCTCCTTAATTAAATCATTAATAATTTGTGTAATAATAAAGTGAAAAACATTATCATAAAGATTTAAAAAAAAAATATATATATTTGTTTAACATACAAAATGAATAGTAAAATCAGCGATTCAGCGTCACTGAAGTAAAGCATCACCATCCATCATTCATCATGGCTTGTCATCACCATTCTCGATCAATCAGACTCACACCCCCATCGTTTATTTATTACTCTCCACCCGCTCTCTGTCAGAAACCAAACCAGAAGAACATGACCGACGTCACCCTAAAATCTACTGCTACTAATACTTAACACGACGCTTGAGTTCAACATTTCGGAGTAACTCAACCCAATGGCTGCAGCTCTCGAATGCTGGTCGAGCCGGACCAGCACGGACGAGGACATGGTGGAGCAAGTCTTGATGCGGACCAACGACAGGTCCGAGGGAGCGCCGGAGACCTCGGCGGCGGTGGCGGCGGCGAATATCGGACCGACCAAGGAATACTCTTCCGTTATGCAGAAACGGTTTCAGCGGTTGAGTCGGAACGTGTCCGAGGCGATTGCGTCGCTTAAGAATACGTTGAATCTGGACTCTGCGACAGCCGCAGGTGCTGCCGGAGGAGCACGTGACAACCAAACGGCAACGTCTAAGATCGAGAGTTGTCGGAAGGTTGTTTGGGGGAGTGTTGTACGGAACTTGACGCAGTTGTATCCTGGAAGTCAGTTACCGGAGAAGCTCGTCTCTAATATTAGAAAGCATTATGATTCGTTGCCGCTCAGGTATCGTTACTGTTGGTACTGAGAAAGATAAATGTATTTTTTACAAATTTTGTTTTATATTTTGACATTCTAATTATTGTGAATATATAAACAGTTATGCGCAAGCGGGATTTGATATGAAAGAAGTGTTTTTACATATAAAATTGATAGAGCAAGCGTCAGGGGATGAGCGTCCCGCTATAATGATTCAAGAAGTGTCCGATGATGAAGTACAGGGTTCTGTATTTAAGCTTACATTTGCATGTAACTCATCAATTTCATGGCCAACGATGTCTGGTGCATTAGATAACGCTTCTATTTGTTGCAAGAAGATACAGATCTTTGAAAAGAAAGGCTTTACTCTTGGGGTTGTTCTTCTGTTAGTTCAAGCTGGGCACGAGAAGTCGTTTAAATCAAGGATTGAAAATGCAATTAAATCGGCTATTAAGAAGCCTAAACAAACATCAGTGAAGCTCCCGTTTGGGCTCTGTGGGTGCCAAGAGGAGAATGCGAAGGGGAGAGATTTTGGAGAGATTGAGGAGGAATCTGGTGAGGAGAACTTTAGAAGTGGGGTTGAGAATTTGAATATGAAAATTCAGCTTCAGATGCCGTTACCTACTTCTTCGTTTGTTGTATCGGTTGATGAATGGCAGACGATGCAATCCGGTGGGGAAGAGATTGGGAAGTGGCTGTTGAACTCAGATAATCTTGAGTTTATTGACCAGATTGGACCCAATTCTTTTAAAGGAGTTTACAAGGGGAAAAAAGTGGGAATTGAGAAGCTCAAAGGGTGTGACAAGGGGAATTCGTATGAGTTTGAGCTGAGAAAAGATCTGTTGGAGTTGATGACTTGTGGGCACAAGAATATTTTGCAGTTTTATGGTGTTTGTGTAGATGAAAGTCATGGGCTGTGTGTAGTGACGAAGTTGATGGAGGGCGGTTCAGTTCATGACTTAATGATGAAAAACAAGAAGCTTCAGACTAAGGAGATAATTAGGATTGCTGCTGATGTAGCTGAAGGGATCAAGTTCATGAATGACCATGGTGTTGCATACAGAGACTTGAACACACAAAGGATTCTATTGGATAGACATGGTAATGCTTGCTTGGGGGACATGGGTATTGTCACTGCTTGCAAGAGTGTTGGTGAGGCAATGGAGTATGAAACCGATGGTTACAGGTGGCTTGCTCCTGAGGTTTGTATTCTGTTATTTCCTTGTCTCATTTTACCACAACAAGTTACGATTGATCTTAATCATCCAGTTCATAAAAAATCGCTTCATCTCAGTAATAATCTAACTTCTAGAGCCTATATGCATGGCCATAGTGATGATACCATTTACATACCTCCACTATTAAAAAAAAAAAAAAAAAAATTGTTAATGTAGCTTTCATGCCAAATGGATACCCCAAAGCGCAAATGTAGGCTAAACTGGTTCATCTTTTTTCCATGATTCCAGGGTTTTGCCGATGTGGTCCAATGTGTATATAACACCGGGCTGTGTTAGGAGACTAGGATCCTTCGTCTTCAGTGGATGTTTAGTAAATTGCAAGATATCTTGCTGATATACCCTACATCTTTAATAATGTAACTGGGGATTTGAACTTGATTATATTGGGGTAGTATGTGTTTAGACTAAGGCTATGGTTTAACCTTAAATCCTTCAAAGTAAAGCAATTGTGTTCTGCTAAATTAAGATACAGCAGTTTCACCTGAATAAGCCTTTCTAGTGTTCAATAGAAGGGCTCATTTTTCATGGAACATTATGTTGTTTTCTTATGTTTTAGGATGCTATTTAGATTCATTGTACCTAGGTACAATTCTCAGGTTTAGTAAACTCTTATAAAGAGACTTTATATCAATTACCCCAAAATCATTGTTTGAGCATGCGTAACATGTCATCATAATTATTATTGCTTTTATAATTTAATGTGTTGTTTACCTTTATTTAAGCACTCATATATTCTCCATTAAACTAATCAGCTTGGCCACAACATTGTAGCAGTTCCACTTTTAGCAAATTGGTTAATTAGTGGAGCCCGCATAATGGAGCTTTAAGTTATTTAGCATAATTAATAGTCCCTTTCCAGACCTAACTTGGAACTGTGTGGATGAAAGCTTTCTGCCGAATTTCTTTACCTACTTGGAAGCATTAGGACGTGTAAAATGAATGTGCCTAGTTTGAAGTAGATTATGATAATGGAGTTATAAAATACTTTTAACTATAGAAGTTTTCCTTTGCAATAAGTTTTAACTCATTTTGTTATGATTGTAGATGTGCAAAGTTTATGACTATTTCTTTAACATATTCCAATTCTGTCAAATTAGTGATGCAGATTCGAATTGGTGTCTTACTCTAATCTCTTTTTGGTGAGTACAGATTATTGCTGGTGACCCGGAGAGTGTTTCTGAGACATGGATGAGTAATGTATATAGTTTTGGAATGGTGATTTGGGAGATGGTGACTGGTGAGGCAGCCTATGCGTCATTTTCACCTGTGCAAGCAGCAGTTGGAATAGCTGCTTGTGGTCTAAGGCCCGAGATCCCCAAGGACTGCCCACAAATGCTGAAATCTCTCATGACTAAGTGCTGGAACAATCTCCCATCAAAGCGCCCTCAGTTCTCTGAGATTATACAAGTATTACTGCGGCCCAACAACAGTAATAGGTAGAAATCTTTAAATTCCACAAAACATAATCTACTCTCCAGATGTTTGTGTAAAATAGGTCCCTTATCAATTTGATTTTTTTTTTTTTTTTTTATGCATAAATGTTGACTTGGGAATTCATATAGCAGAAATGAAGATATAATTTCGTCATTTTAATTCAATGTTATATCTTATCTCTCTTACTCTTCCAAATAAATTTGTTTATCATACCTGTCCAAACATAAAAAAGAAGAACGCATGCGCCTTTATGGTTTTCGCAGAATGTGTTTAGCTTCATATGCATAACGTAATACATTAGGATGGTTATGAAAGTGATATAAACACTAAAAAAATGCTGTCCTCGTGTGTGTCATAATGGATGACTACTAGGCATTCGGTGTTGGTCTCAAAGGGATAGGATTATTAGCTTAGGAAAAGGGAAAAAGCAACGAGGAGTCGTGATTTGTGTGAGATCTTATGGCCTACAAGACTTGAGTGATACAAATTGCATTATAACTTCTCTTTATGTTTATATAGTGGCCATCTGAGGGCCCCAAACGATGCCCCCCTTGTTTTTGTGTTCCATGAGAGTTTCCTTCTTCCATTATTTCCATTGGAAGTTAATTGTTTGGAGCTTCACAATGTCCAAGGGATTTGGGTTTTGGTATAGTTACTTAAATCCCATTTCTAAAGCCCAGATTGGATCACATGATCATCATCAGTCAAGAAAGTATGAAAGATGCACATGCTAGGCATGTGCTTGTGACCATTAAGGTCAAAACTTCTGGCTCCATAGTTTCAACTTTCAACATCTGACAAAGTAGCAACTGTAAGATTGGCAATATAATATTAAAATTAAGATGAAAGTCGGTGTGAACTCTAATTTTGACTCTTATCTTGATTATCTTATTATGCAGATTCTTTGTGTATGAACTAGTCATCTGTGTGTCTACTTTTGCGTGTGCGCATGTGTAGACTGTCTTTAAGTCCCCAAATAATTTCTGTTTGTTTTTTCTGCCATTTCTGGTGCTTGCATTTAAGTCCTCATTACTTACCCGTGACAGGGAGACACTGAGTAGATATGGTTATTAATAACAAAAGTTATCCATCTTGTGAGTCTTGACCCGTGTGGGATAGGTTGAATGGCTAGGATTTTACCTAAATATGTGTAGCAAAATGATATTATTTTTATTTACATTGTACAAAGTTGCAAAACTTTTAAGAAATTACAGTTAAACCCCTAAAAGATTACATATTGCTCCCCGTTCTACCAAGCAAAACTCTAGAAGCCCTCCGGTTGCTCACATAAAATAAAATTTCAAAAAGATCTGTTATCATATAAACCAAACTTGGGCTTGAAGCCTCGGTAGGCCAGGGTCGGGTATTAAAAACCCAAGCTTTTTCCTAGACACGGGTTGCAGTTTCTTATGTACACGGGTCTAACCCGTGAAAGTTCGGCCCAGGCTTGGGTATATACATCCCTAAAAAAAGTGGATATGTTTGGGTGCGTTTGGCACATTATTTCTACCTATATTTCCAATCCTATTCCCAAAATACTGTTTGGCACATTATTTAAGAAATATTAGTATATTTTTTAATTACTTTTAGACCCCTTAAGTTTATTAATTTCATTAAATACCTAAAAAAAAAGTTTAAAAATTAACAAAAACACCCCCACCCACCCATACTTGTTAGATTCCGGCAACCACCATCGGTGGTAGTCGGAATCTGTCACAACGGCCTACACCACGAGCGGAACTGGCCAGTAATTCATCGATCTGGCCGGATAAGGCCAGATTTGGCCTTCGTTGACGGTCAACGACGGTCATATCTTTGACCGTTGCTGACGGCCATATCTTTGGCCGTTTGCGGCCGTCGACGGCCAGATCTGGCCTTTTCCAGCCAGATCCTCCAAATTGGCAAACCGGTACAACAAATACCGATTTGCCAAGGCATCTGCAGAATGAGTTGGTTGATCTCATAAACGGCCTACACCACAAGTTTGACAGTTTCAGCACCACCGTTTGTGAGAAGGTTGATAAAATGGAAGAGGAGAAACTTGATAGGGTTTGGGAAATGGTTGAAGTGCAACCTAAGAAAAGAGAGAGCCAAAAGGGCAAGCATGTGAAATCTCCATTCATGGAAATAAGGTATGATAAGAAGAGGAGAACTAAGAAAGATAAATAAGAAGTTGGTAGAAGTGGAGAAGCGAAAAAGGATGATAAGGAGGAAGTCGGGAAGTTAAATTGAAGGATTTAAAGGTTGATTTGTTTAGGCTAATAGATGAGGAATAGAAAAAATTATTTTATGCCTATTACAATGATGAAGGAAGTGACGTTTGTGTCAATTGCAAACGTCACTTCCAAGACCGAGGATTATTCCCGGAAGTGGTTTGATCAAATGTTGAGAATATGTTGTTGGCTTGATAACTCAATGAGTTATTTTTCCCTATTTTTGCTTATGTTTCCCATAAGGTATTTTGTGATCGCTTAGGCAATCTATTTTTTTCTAAACAAATTGCTTGTGTTTGCCAAGACACTTATCATCTTGTTTTGATTTGATGCAGCACATTGACGAGGTATTGACACTGATGAGGATGCGATAGAGTACTAATTGTGATATTTTTTATCAGCAATGTGCCATCACCGATGTGTCCTTTGGCTAGAGCCTAGTAAGTATATATGAGACGTTAATGAAAAAAGCCAATGATAGAGTAGCAACAAGGGGAGACAAGCAGAAAAGAATGGTCGCAGAGGAGTTTAACAGTGTCCTTGCATATTATCGGTTTGACAAGAGGATGATCCAGTATGTAAGGGGGCAAAGGCCCAAATATGGCAACAGTTGGGCGAAGGTGAAAAGAGTATACTGCATCGTGAATATCAAGCAAATGCATTGGATAACCATCATTTGGCTACTCGAGGAGGGCTTGGTGCAGATCCTTGATTGCAACTGGAGTATTTGTCGAGAGAGAGCGTTGAACATAGTGATGCAGTCACTGTGTAAGTTGTCCCATAGCTTTTACGAGACAGCGGGATATTTGAGTACTTGGGTGATAAACTACTGACGGGAAAGTGGTCACACAAGCACGTGTTCCGACTAATGAGGCGAGTTAAATTGTGTATAAAACTTACTTATTGCAATTAAGTAATTTTATAAAATTATAATTAATTAAGTAATCATTGAACCATAATGTAATGTTATAATTGATTAAGTATGATATTTAACTAGTAATTAAATTTACTAATGTTTATCAATTTATCATATATAATTAATTAATTGCTAATATACTTAGAACTTGATAATTAAAGTAAATAATTAAATATATTATTATTCAATCAAATATACTATTTTATTCAAAAATAATTCTTTTAATAACATTAAAACACTTTTAATTGGATTATAATTCCAGTTATTCCCTTAATTAATCAAAATTTTAATATTACTATATTAAAGTTTTTAATATAGTGTAGTTTATATGTAATAAGTATAATTGTATATTTATTTAATTAGGTTATTCTAAAAATTTAACTTCTTCTATTTTAAATTTTTTTTATATGTAAAATAATAAAAACCTCTCATTATTCACATTTCACAAATATTTTATTGTAGTCCAAGTTCTAAAATAGGTTCCAAACAGGTTCGAAACCAGGTACCCGCTATAGGTTCCAAGCAGGTTCCATTTTTAGATTCTTTTTCTAGGTTCTAGTTTTGGTTTGTTTTCGGTTCCTCCACACATAAGAACTGGAACCGAAACCGAAATCGCACAATGTCGGTTCCAATAAAATGAAACTGGAACCTACCTGCACAGTGCTGGTTTCAGTTTCGATTCTACCCGCATATTCCGGTTCTATCAGTTACCCGTGCTCACCCCTAGAGTAAACGATGTGTTCCCACCCAAGGTTTAGCGAAAAAGTAAGTTTCCACCCCTGGTTTCACAAATCTAAGATTCTCACCCTTAAAGTAACACTGTTAGTGACAGTTAAATTCTGACACAAGTACAAGCGATGCTATTACCAAACTGCCCTCCATATATCCCCTTCTCTGCTATTACCAAACTGCCTTACCGTATTCTTCTTCTTCTTCTTCTTCTTCATCCCCTCCTCCCATCTTCATCTTCTTCTATTCCCCTTGGCATAAAGATCATTTTACTTGTTTTCTCAATAAACTTCAGGAAAAAAAAAATATATATATATACAAAAACAGACCCTTAATAACCGAGGTAAAAGAAAAGAGAAATATGTAAAATTATATTCTTTAGCCTGCGATCGATCAACGATCTACCAAATCACTTTCGCTCTTCATTTTTTTGATCTATCCCTTTCATTTCAGCTTCATCAAACGCAATAACTCCCCAGTCCTCACCCATCAACAAAATTAAACAAATCTATTTACAACTTCATCAACTCCACGTTAAACCAACTTCATCAACTGCGGATTAATCAACAAAATAAATAAACTTAGATCTTCATCAACAAATTCAATACAAACATGACCAAGAATTTTTTTTACCAGAATATAAAAACAACAAAAAAATTACACAGAGAGGGTGGGTGTTGCTTGATTGAGACAACCAATTGCTTGATTTGAGAAGAATTTGGATGAGTTTTGGGATGGTGGATGCGGCAGCAATGGTGGCCATGGCTTTTGTGAGGTTTGGGGTTGATTATATCATTAAAAATTTCGATCCAATATATTATTAACATTTATTTTGAGTTTTATTAATTTGGATTGATTTGAGTTTTGTGTTGTTTGGATTCTGATTTGTTTGAAGTTTTTGGATCTTGGATTCTTGGGTGTTTTACAATATAGTTATCAATAAGTGCATGGATGGTAAAGAATAACATCAATAAAATTATTTCTTAAACAAAGTACTGAACCATCTGAATTTCTTTCTCTTTGAAACCACATTTCTCGTAGAATGATTTATTGTCAACACTGAAATCAAGAATTACCTTGTAACACCCCATATAATGAGCATGGTTTGTAAGGAATTTGATTATCTTCTTTCCTAATTGCATTCCTCGTGCACCAGCATCAGCCACAACATCTTCAATATGCCCAACTTTTCCACAATTTCTCAGAAACTTTTTTTCAATGAACATACTCCCAGTTGCAATAATTTTCCCAGAATGATCATCCTCAATCACACAAACAATATGGTCATCACCATAGGAACTCAGGCTGCGTTTGTTTCAGTTTTGGGAATACTACTTTTAGTATTCCCAAAAAAGTTAAACAGTAAAATACCCAAAAACTCAGATTTTTGGGAATACTACTCCCAATATTATTCAACTTTTTTTAAACCCCTTAAATTTGATAATTTAATTAAATACCCCTAAATATTTTTTTAAATTACAAAAACACCCCAATAATCCACATTTACCAGATTCCGGCCACCACCACCGGATAATGGCCGGAATCTGGTAGGATGGCGCACTACCGACTGAATCTGGCCGGTAGTGCGCCGATCTAGCCTTTTCCGGCCAGATCTTTGGTCGTAACACTCGGTCATGACGGCCAACAAACGGTCGTCGTTGACCATCAACGACGACCGTTTGTTGGCCGTCGTTGAGAGCAAATACGGCCAGATATGGCCTTTTCCGGCCAGATCCACCGTGGATCTGGCTGGAAAAGGCCATAGCGACGCATGATCGGCAAGATCCAACCGGTCATGCTCCCATACGGTGACTCCGGCCACCTCCGGTGGTGGTCGCCGGCTGGGGGTGTTTGAGGGTAGGTTAGGGATATTTTTGTTAACTTTTAATGTTTTATTATAGGGGGTATTTTGTAAAAAACAAACATAAAGTGTATTTTATTAATTTATAAATTCTACATCGTAATACCCACCCAATTCAACTTTTTTTTAACTTTTTTCAAAAAACTTTTCCCAAAACCCCAAATTTTGGACCAAAGGGAGCTCAGTTCTTGAAATCGCTCTTCAAATTGCTTGTCAACACGGAATCACAAACACTTAGTTGTTGCAACAACTCTATGAAACCCTTGCTTTTGTCTGTGATCTCCAATTTCCGGACTTGAAATTTGTTTCCCTCATTGGGTAAGTCAGTGTTCTGCATCCTGGTCAGACCTTAGTTCTCTGCCAAGTAACTAGTAACTGCGATTTGCCAATCTACAAACAAATAGATAGCATTAGATCCGTTAAAAAATTAATTCTTATAAATGATCAAATAATCTATAATACTTAACAAAATCCCAACAAGCAAGCATTTAGTGTACAGGTGAAGCAGCCTTGAAAGTGACTCTACATATCATATATGTATTTCAACAAATTTCTTAGGGTGTGTTTTATTATTTTGGGTATGATTTTTTAAAAAGTTGAGTTGGGTGGTTATTACGAGGTAGGATTTAAAAATTAACAAAAACACTACCCTAGATTTGTTAATTTAACTAAACACCCCAACAATAAAACATTGAAAATTAATAAAAACACCCCCACCCACCCATTAAATGCCGGCAGCTGGCCACTACCGCTGGAGGGTGGTCGACAGTCGTTGTAATAGCGCACGACCGGCAAGATCTGGTTAGTCGTGCATCGATCTGGCTGGAAAAGGTTAGATCTAGCCACATTTGGTCGTCAATGAAGACCATATCTTGGCCGTCGTTGACGACCAGCTATGGCCAAAGATCTAGCCATCAACGGCCAAATCTTTAGCTACGGATCTGATATTTTCCGAACAGATCCATGGTGGATTTGACCGAAAAATACTAGATCGGCGCACTACCAGCCAGATCCAGCCGGTAGTGTGCCATTACGCCAAATTCCGACCACCTTCTGACAATGGTGGTCAGAATTTGGCAAATAGGGAGGATGGGGGTGTTTTTGTTAATTTCTAAACTTTTTTTGTTTTTTTTGGTATTTAGTTAAATTAACAGATCTAGGGGGTTTAAAAATAGTTGAATAAAATAGAATAAGGAAACAAATATGTATTTTAGATAGGATAGGGAAACAAACACAGCCATACATATTTATGAGATTGACATAAACATAAGTATAAACCACTGGTTTCAAAATCTTTCATAAACCTTCTCCGAAATTCTAGAAGTCATTAGAAACCTCCCATAAAGTTGGTTTGAAACCTGCCTTGAAATTTTATAAAATTACTCAGCATAAAATAAAAATTTTCTAAGTGGAAACGAACATTCAAAGATAATTTCATCACTAAAAAGGAGTAAAAAAAGTAACGAATTGTAAACCTAAGAATACATAATTATATATGAAAACAAAAACTTTTATTTTTCAAAATAAATAACATGATTAAAACTAATTTCTGCCGCAGCAATTGAAAATAAAAATAGAAAAATCATAGGAAAAACCTCAACATGTTATGGATCTGAATCTTCATCAAAAACCTTTTAACAAAGGATTGCTGCTGCACCTAGCTAACTTCCTCAAACAATCAAAATAAACTTATATAAAAACTATAACTCAATACGTAAAATAAAAGTCAACTTGAAAAATATATGAATATGCATCTGCAGCCATGGGAGTGAAGGCTTTTCTTATGAAACGATACTCTAATTACAAGGTTCAGATGATGTAAATGCAACATTTAATTAATGAATGAATTCTGATTGAATTTCCACATAATAGATTTATTTTCTAAAAAATAAAAGTCTTGAGCGCAAACTGAAATCTTTGGTCTCTCCCAGCTCATAAATATACATTATACCAAATAGATAAATCTGAAAGGTATGTTATTACATAATAAATTTTGGGGGTGAGCGGTGGTTCCAGGTACCCTGCATTTTTCGGAGGAATCGGAACCAGATTTGCACAGTGCAGGTTTCCGAAAAAAGGAACTGAAACCGGAACTGCACAGTGCAAGTTCTTAAATTCAAGGAACCGAAACCTAAAATGCAGGTTCTGGTTCCTTTCCCGCGTATCCTGTAAAAAATCAATTGCCCCCCTATTAGTTTGAAAAATGAAAAAAATATCTTCAAAGTTTATAAATACACCCCTAACAAATTTTGATTACTCATTTATTTGTGTCCAATGTAACTCATAACCTGTAATCTCTAGGCAACACTTGAATTCAATCAATTCATCACAATTCACATAAAATTTGACAATCAAAACCAAAACACAAACAATTATTCATCACAATTCACATCAAATAACTTCACCAAAATCATTCAAACAAACAACAATATAGAAAGTTAAAAACTGTCACCAACTTCTTTGATTCTCTTACTAATTTCAATCACTACAATTATAAAACTACAAAACAACCCAAAAAGCATAACATGACTCATGTCTAATGCTCCAAATTAGGCGTGGATGTTCCTTCGTCAAGATATTGATCATGTCTAATGCTCCAAAAAAAAAAAAAAAATGACAGCTACAGAAAGCATATAGTGCAGTAAGCTACCAAACACGACACAAAACCCCATAAAAATTACAATCAATGCAACAAACCAAAAGCTCATGCATCTAGTGGCGGATCTAGGAATTTCCTTCGATGGAGGTAAAATATAAATAAAAAAAATAAAATTAAAACCAATCATAACTACACTTTTTTTTTTTTTCATTACAATGAGCTCCAATAAAAAGTTATAAAATACAAATAAATATCTTTAAAAAACACAATTTTTGTAAAAGTAGAACAATTTTTCTACAATTGTCCTTGACTAGTTTTCCTATTCTGAAAACGTTGGATAATCATTTCATTGTCAATTGTATCAAATACATTTTTCTTAATATAGATGACCAAGTAATCATTCATCCATTGATCTCTCATTCGATTGCATAACCGATTTTTCACAAGATTCATTGTAGAAAAAACCCTTTCAACAGTCGCAGTCGCAACTAATAAAATCAATGCAACTTTCACAAGCTTATACACCAACGTATGCAAAATTTCTTTTTTAAATCGAACTAAATTCTTAACCAAATCACCAATTCCTTGTAACTCAGCAAATTTATCACAAGAACGTATGTCAATAACATAAATCTCAATCTGGTTCTCAAGTACTATCAACTCAAGTGCAGAAAAATCAAATAGATAAAACTGACCAAACCCATTTCCTTTTCCTTTGCTTCTTCTTTTTTTCTTCTTTATGTGTTTTTCTCTCTTTTTCTTCTTTTTTGACAAACAACCCAATTTATATATAAAACAACTTATTTGAATTATGAAACTGTCCCAAGATTCTCTTATTCTCACCATGACCTCACCACATTAGCTTTCTAATGTAAAAATGCCTAGATTTCTCCCCTCAATTAAATGCAAACCCAACAGTTCTTATTTCTTTCATTTTCACTCCTAATAAAACTTTTAAAAACTAACAGATCCTCTTGCATAAAAATAAAAATCACAAAAAATATGAAATATATATATTCGGATTAAAAATAGGGTTTTACAAAAATAAAATCTAAACTAATCGAGAGTTAGTAGAAAAGAGTTACGAGAAAGAGAGTATAATAGAGAGAGTAAATGAGATTTGTAAGGAAAGAATTAGAGAGAGTTACAAGGATAAATGAGTAGAGGTTTTACTTACTGAGCATTGTTTTGTGCTCACCCCGTTGTTCCCTATGTTTTGCAGGATCTAGGTGAGGGCATAGTCGGATGAACGTCATTAAGCGAAGAGAACTGGCTACACTGTCCACCATGTTTTTGACGTTTTGTACATGATACTACTTTTTGTATAAAGAGTGTATATGTTTAATAAAAAGAAAAAATTTGGGCCCAACTTTTATGCTTTCTTACATGTATTTTTACTATGCATATTCTAAAGGAATATGAGTAGAATTGAGACGTTACAAGCACCACAAAAAAAAAAATCAAGATATTGTAAATGCTATAAATACGGTTGAAGCATGTAAGCAAGCTTTACAATTGATGAAATATAGTAGATGGGAGAATTTACCCAACAAAGTTTATCTTGCAATAAGAAGGATAGAGTGTTTCCATTAGTTTATCTGTTGATAAAATTAACATTGATTTTAGCGGTTGCCACTAGGCCCACTACTAATATAGAGAGAGTATTTTCAACAATGAATGTTGTGAAAAATCGTTTGCAAAATAGAACGAGTGATTAAATATTATATAAAGAATGATGTATTTAATAATATTAATAATGAAATCATTATACAATATTTTTAAAAGATGAAATCTTATTGAAAATAATTACAAGTGTGTTAATTAATGAGAATTTAATTAATATAAATATTTGTGTTTATTTTTATTTTATTTTATATTAATTGTTATTTTAACCTTTGTCCTCTTAAGCTTCATTCTTGGCTCCGCCCTGGAGATAGCCAAGACTAAAAGTCACACGATGGAATCGATGTGGGATTAGTTGTGTCTAAAAGTTTAATATATGGTCAATATTATTGTATCGATCTGGGATTAGTTCATCATTTTCAAAACTTACTTCATCACAGCTCCAACTTATCCCAATCAAACGTAAATTTATTCGTACACCTAGAAAGGAATGGTAGGGGTGCGGACTGAATGTCTACCATAACATAATATGTGTCACCCTCACCTCTTCAACATTCACTCATAAATACATAATTATTTATATAAATACCTTCCACTAATATACTTTATTTGTCACTTTGTATTTATTCTTTTGATTTAGACCCATTAATCACTAAGGTTGGTTAATTAATTTTTTTTTTTTTGATAATCAAGGTATTCGAATTAGTTTATGTACACTTTGATTAATCATCGGAAGAGAGTTCATAACCTTTTACTTAAATCGCGAATATTCAAAATAAAAATCGAATCTACACCGTGCGCGTCCTAATTCACCCTAACTGTTTAGGTTACCCTAATAGTAATCTAGCCGAAAGTTTAATTTTACTCAAATCTTGAGAAAAGGAAAAGGAATTTGGCTTTGCCTTTGGAAGGAATATATTCGTTCTTTAATGTAAAGTTTCTGTCTGTTGAAACCAATTTGCTGCAACTGTTGAAAGGCTTACTGGAAGGATCCATGGGAGGTGTTGTAGTGAAAGCTTCTAGGAAGCTTCTGCCCCATTTGTATCAGCTTTCTAAAGACAGACCAGACGTGGGCTCCACATAAATTGGTATGGCCAGGCCTACTCAGAAAGTCAGACCTACTTAATTTACTACTCTTGGGCCTAGCCTTCCATCCTAGTTTTAAAAGGGGAAGGTTTTTTTATCCTCATATAATTTTTTTCATCCCTAATATTATATTTATTTTTTGTTTTGGCAAATTTAATCTTATTTTAAATTACTAGAAATACCATTATAATTTTTAAATACATTCATACTATTTTTTTTAACATTTAATCTTATATAAACCTTAACCTTAATTGTTTTTATTATTGAGGATTTTTAACATTCAATGTTATATAAACCCTAACCCTAATATATATATATATATATATATATATATATATATATATATATATATTAGGGTTAGGGTTTATATAACATTGAATGTTAAAAATCCTCAATAATAAAAACAATTAAGGTTAAGGTTTATATAAGATTAAATGTTAAAAAAAAGAGTATGAATGTATATATATATATATTATTTTTAATATTAAAAAAATCTCGCCGTATTATTTGGGGCTACGGTAAGACACAGATAATACGGTAAGGCTATCATAGTGTTGAACGACATTGTAAAAAGGCAGTGACTGATCTCACTTGTTAAGGTTGTTTGATGACAACCTTATATAACGCATGGATGCTTGCTATAGGCAAGTTCACTAGACTGACCCACCAGAGGATTCCATATGGATGGTAACCCCAATGTCTATGGAATAAATCATCTAACGAATGATAGTACATGTGATCCTTAAACTTGAGATCACCGGAGTGCCTTGTACACCGATTGGTGCAGTTTAACACTAGCCCAACACAGTTCTATTCAGAGCTATCAAAAAGTTAGTGATTGACTGTATCAAGGAGTGTATCAAGACTATTGTGGATCGACAGAGGATTCATCACTCTTGGGTACGAGGATAAGTTATCTCATGGCGCAATTTAGTAAATGGCAATGACTCTAAAACTGTGGCCACAGTGGCATTGAGTTGTTACTTTATTCAGTTTATAATACTGGTCATTGGTCCAGTAACTGAATACATACATATTAAGAGTAACTAAGGTTGACACTATTTCTATGCCTCGGTCTCGTTGAGATAACGAATGATGAAAGGGTTGGACCCATATTGACGCCCTACCCGCTAGATCCGACCAGTTTGTGTCATAACGCAATTTTTCAACCAGATTCCGACGATGGTGGCCGAAATCTGGCACTGCAGGTGGTGGGGGTGTATAACTATATGGACATAGCAGTGTATTGTATTTGGATTGGAGCCACTTTGTGACTTGTTTACTGTCTTTATTCTATACCTTACCATTTATCACAGACAAAAACTTTACATTAAAGAAAGAATATATTCCTTCAAAAGCCAAAGCCAAATTCCTTTTCCTTTTCTCAAAATTTGAGTAAAATTAAACTTTCGGCTATATTATTATTTGGGTAACCTAGACAGTTAAGGGTGAATTAGGACGTATAGTTTATATTCGATTCTCTTTTTGGGCATTTGCGATTTAAGTGAAGGATTATGAAGTCTCTTTCGACGATTAGTTAATATGTGCGTAAGTTGATTCAGATACCTTAGTTTTAAGAAAAAATAAAATAAAAATTAATTAACCAATCTTAGTGATTAATGGGTCTAAATCAAAAGAATAAATGCAAAGTGACATATAAAGCATATTAGTGGAAGGTATTTATATAAATAATTATGTGTTTATGAGTGAATGTTGAAGAGGTGGGGGTGACACATGTTATGTTATGGTAGACACTAATGCCCCACCCCTACCATTCCTTTCTAGGTGTACGAATAAATTTATGTTTGATTGGGAAGAGCTGGAGCTGTGAATCTGTGATGAAGTAAGTTTTGAAAATGATGAACTAATCCCACATCGATACAATAATATTGACCATAAATTAAACTTCTAGACACAACTAATCCCACATCGATTCCATCGTGTGGCTTTTAGTCTTGGCTATCTCCAATGGAGGAAGAAACTGAAAGCCTATTCCCAAACGTAAACGTCTTCTAGAACTTTCAAGTATTTTGTAATACCAAAACTTGGACCGCCTGCCTGCCTGACACGAATGTCTCACTTGGGGGCAGCGCCCCGCCCACTGCTCCTCCTCCTTAGTCCTTGCCGTGTTTGTTTGCGCTTTGCCTTTGGCTTTTCCGACCGCCGCACCATTCCGATTCCCATTCATTTTATTTTTTAATTATAAATTAGTATACGACAAATCAAAATTTGACAAATTTTCTATTCAAAACGTCGACGTTTTTTTGTTTTACCAAATGACCCACCATTGTCAATTCTGATCTTGACTTTTATTTATCTATCTCCTCTCTCCTTCCTCCACACCAAATTCCTGCTTTCTAACAAGATGATTCTCAGTACAAAATTTTCCAAACAGCACCTGTCCAACTCAAAACCCTAGACACATAGCTCCACCACAAAACAATGCAAACCCACAATTACCCCTCCTTCTCCATCTCCATATATCATCATCACACAACCCACGCATAAGTAAGACTAAAATTACTCTCCAAGTAATCCATCTCCTCTCCATTTCAATTTAACAACTAAAAATCAATTCCTTAAAATCTACTTCTTCTCCCCCACAGATTCTATTCTTCTCTTAATCACAGTCCTAATCGGTACGTTTCTTTTCCCCTTTTTTTAACCTTTACTATTATTATTATTATTTTTAATAANCCTAGACACATAACTCCACTACAAAACAATGCAAATCCACAAATACCCCTCCGTCTCCATCTCCATATATCATCATCACACAACCCACGCATAAGTAAGACTAAAATTACTCTCCAAGTAATCCATCTCCTCTCCATTTCAATTTAACAACTAAAAATCAATTTCTTAAATTCTACTTCTTCTCCCCCACAGATTCTATTCTTCTCTTAATCACAGTCCTAATCGGTACGTTTCTTTCTCCCTTTCTTTCACCTTTACTATTATTATTATTATTATTTTTAATAATAACATTTCTATACTCTAAAGATTCCTTGTTCCAAATGAAGTTTAACAAGTGGGCGTTAGGGTTTACAGTCTTATTTCCGATTATTCTCGGATATCTGTACGGAAACTCTGATGTTGTTGTTCTTGTTGTTGATTATGGTAATCGATGCATGAGTTTTTGGTTTGTGGCATTGATTGTAATTTTTATGGGGTTTTGTGCCGTGTTTGGTAGCTTACTGCACTATATGCTTCCTAGAAAGAGAGCCAGTGAAGGAGTGGTTGTTGTCAACGAAACCGAAGAAGAACAAACTCTAAACATTTCTAGCGATAACGATAACGCCTCGTCTGTTATTAAGAAGCATCGGATCTCTGAATCAACCCCCGCTGAGACTAACAACGCCGTTATTTTGGACGACAGTAGCAACCACAGTACCAGTACCACCCTAGCTGAAATCCCGATCATGGCCCTTGGCGATTCCAATCAGACTGACATCGATGAAGATCTGCACAGCCGTCAGCTGGCCGTGTACGGTCGCGAGACGATGAGACGACTTTTCGCTTCCAATATCCTCGTCTCCGGGATACAGGGCCTTGGTGCCGAGATCGGTATGATTATTTAATTACTATTTTGTTTGGTAGATCGTGGTTTGATGGTTGTAAATTTACATTTTGTTATTCTTTATGTTGGTTTTGTAAATTTTAGTTTTGGGGTTTGTGATTTTGTATTTAATTTTGTGATTGATCTTTGGGATGCCGTAGTTTTGATATCCTGGATTATTTTTGTTGTTAAATTTTGTGTTTAATTGTTGTCTGCTTGATGGGAAAACAAGGAAATGCAATCGGTTTGTTCACCTTCTTTTTGGTAGTTTGTAATACGTATAATAGAGGCTATGTTGAAGACATGCGATCTATTCTATATATTATCTGTTATGAAGGCATTGCATTGGCCTTTACGTGCTAGGTTTAGAATGCATTTTTTCCTGGATTTTAGCTGGTTAAGGGAATATTCTATAGTTTGTTGTACATATATTAGAAGCTATGTTGAAGAAATGAGATCTATTTTGTATGTCATCTGTTAAGAAGTCATTGACCTTTACATGCTAGGTTTAGAATGCATTTTCGCTGGGATTTAGCTGGTTAAGGGAATATTCTATGGTTTGTTGTACATATGTGAGAAGCTATGTTGAAGAAATAAGTTCTATTCTAGATGTCATCTATTTTGAAGTCATTGGCCTTTACTTGCTAGGTTTAGAATGCATTTTTGCTGGGATTTAGCTGGTTAAGGGAATATTCTATGGTTTGTTGTACATATGTGAGAAGCTATGTTGAAGAAATAAGTTCTATTCTAGATGTCATCTATTATGAAGTCATTGGCCTTTACTTGCTAGGTTTAGAATGCATTTTTGCTGGGATTTAGCTGGTTAAGGGAATATTCTATAGTTTGTTGACAGATATTATAACCTATGTTGAATGAATGAGTTTTACTCTATATGTTATCTGTTATGAAGTTATTGGCCTTTACATTGTTAGGTTTAGAATGCATTTTCACCGGGATTTTAGCTGGTTAAGGGAATATCTGGCTAGTTTAATTTGACATGGACTTCTTTTGAGCTGCTGTGAGGTCCATGATTTGTAGTCTTACTTCATGTTATTTTTGTTACTTGCAGCAAAGAATCTTATTCTTGCTGGTGTCAAGTCTGTGACCTTGCATGATGAAGGGACAGTGGAGCTGTGGGATTTGTCCAGTAATTTCATATTTTCAGAGAATGATGTTGGTAAGAACAGGGCTCTTGCCTCTGTTCAGAAGTTGCAGGAGCTCAATAATGCGGTTATTATTTCTACCTTAACAACAAAGTTGACCAAAGAACGACTTTCTGATTTCCAGGTATTTCTCCCACTTTGTTTTTGCTTGATTAAACCTATGAATTGCTTAGTAACTTTTTTTATTTACGAAGACAAGTGTTACGGCATATTTGAAGTTGTTCCGACTTGTTCTATTTGATTTATATTTTGAACAAATTCATCATATAATACTGATTCTGTTCATTAACAGATAAGACGCTGAACATATTTCACCAGTTCATTAATCTTTCTTGTTGACTAAAACAAGATTTAAGAGGAACTTCTGACAATGTAGCAGTTCATAACAAAGATAAAGACAAGACTGAAATTAGAATAATGAAAGATCAATATCTGGAATTCGAGAGTTGTTGGAAATTCTCAGATTTGAAATTTGCTATGTGATGATGAGAGAAACTACTCTAATCAATAAATAATAATAATGATAAGTTGAAAAACTGCTTATATTATTTGAAGAGGCTAATTATAACAACCTTAGAAACACCTAAATCTGTCGAGCATAAAATATACAGCAAAAAACATTTCTTTCTTTGTTTGTCTGCAATATGCTGTTGTGTAATCCTGTTCTGCTTCTGCAAGAAACTGGATATATTAGATTTTAATGTCTTCTGTCCATTAAGGACTTACTTAAGTTGACTGATCTTCAAACTCCTGTCACTGGAGTGTGTTAACGTAGATTAATAACCTCAACTTTTTGACAGTATGTTTGTTTGTCTAAGAAGCGTCATTGTTATTGGATCCTGATTTAAGGAAATGACTTTCTGTTTCAAAAATTGAAGGTTGGGCTGGTTTTTTAGGGCCTTTTGTAGCTAATTTAGATGTTTTAATCTAGTTGAAAAGATCTTGCGCTTTTACTAGAAATGAATTGCACAACATATTAGGGCTATTATTTTTCAATTTTTTTCCTGTGATAGGGAATGAAGAACGTATTAGGTCTTTAAGTTTATTATATTTCTGATATCTGATCCATGTCTTATGCTGTTATTTCTATTGGCATTTTTGTGTGTTTACTTATTTCATTGTCCATGCTGTTTACTTTTTGGTGGTGCAGGCTGTTGTATTCACTGATATCAGTCTTGATAAAGCCATTGAGTTCAATGACTACTGTCATAATCATCAGCCACCCATCTCTTTCATCAAAGCAGAAGTTAGAGGCCTTTTTGGCTCCGTGTTTTGTGACTTTGGTCCTGAGTTTACAGTTTTTGATGTTGATGGAGAGGAACCACGCACAGGCATTATTGCATCCATTAGCAATGACAACCCAGCCCTAGTTTCTTGTGTTGATGACGAAAGGCTCGAGTTTCAGGATGGGGATCTTGTTGTGTTCTCTGAAGTTCATGGAATGACACAGCTTAATGATGGGAAACCAAGGAAGATAAAAAATGCAAGGCCATATTCGTTCACTCTTGAGGAAGACACCACAAATTATGGTACCTATGTTAAAGGTGGTATTGTCACGCAGGTGAAGCAGCCCAAGTTGTTGAACTTTAAGCCACTAAGAGAAGCTATCAAAGACCCTGGTGATTTTCTTCTGAGTGATTTCTCCAAATTTGATCGCCCGCCTCTTTTGCACTTAGCATTTCAAGCACTAGATAAGTTTGTCTCTGAGTTGGGTCGCTTCCCTGTTGCTGGTTCAGAAGAGGACGCTCAGAAGCTTATCTCTGTTGCCACTAGTATTAATGATAGCTTCGGAGATGGGAAAGTGGAAGATATTAACCCAAAACTTCTGCGGCACTTTGCCTTTGGTGCTAGGGCAGTGTTGAATCCCATGGCTGCCATGTTTGGTGGTATTGTTGGACAAGAGGTTGTAAAAGCGTGCTCTGGCAAGTTTCATCCTCTTTTTCAGGTTGGTTGTTGGTTTTGTTTCACGAGAGTTGTTTTTAGAGTCAGGACATTTCAATGTGCTTGTTATTCTGCATAATCAAGCCTGCTTTTATTGCATCAATAGACCTTATTGTGGGCATTCTATCTGTGCCAATTCTCAGAGATTTATCTCTCTGTTTCTCACACACAAAAGACATGCATGCATACATAAGAGTAGGCTCATGCTTACATGCACAGATACTGTGATTTAGAGTGTGTTGTAATTAGTCACAGGAACTGCTGACCGCGCTAGACACATGGTTGTGAAGCCTTTTAATATGTCCTGTTATGTTGATCTTGTTAACTTGCTTAATTTTAGTTGCATGAGAAACTTATGACCATTTTTCAGAGCTTTGTCTGAGGACTTGTACTCTTTTGATGTGTTGTTCTGTTTAACTAACCTTATTTCACTTGTTTTCACAGTTCTTCTATTTTGACTCAGTGGAGTCACTTCCTACAGAGCCTCTGGACTCCAGTGAGTTTAAACCTATAAATAGCCGTTATGATGCACAAATTTCTGTGTTTGGGGCCAAGCTCCAGAAGAAACTGGAGGATACTAAACTGTTTATCGTAGGATCTGGTGCTCTAGGATGTGAATTCTTAAAGAATGTAGCGCTGATGGGAGTTTCATGTGGTGATCAAGGAAAACTAACAATCACTGATGACGATGTAATTGAGAAGAGTAATCTTAGTAGGCAGTTTCTCTTCCGTGATTGGAATATTGGCCAGGCCAAGTCCACAGTTGCTGCTTCTGCTGCCTCATCAATAAATCCTTGTTTAAACATTGAAGCCTTGCAAAACCGTGTGGGTCCGGAAACGGAGAATGTGTTTGATGACAACTTCTGGGAGAATTTAAGTGTCGTTATTAATGCTTTAGACAATGTCAATGCTAGGCTGTATGTTGATCAAAGGTGCTTATATTTCCAGAAACCACTTCTTGAGTCAGGGACTCTAGGTGCCAAATGCAATACTCAAATGGTCATCCCTCACTTAACAGAAAACTATGGTGCTTCAAGGGACCCACCTGAGAAACAAGCACCCATGTGCACCGTGCACTCATTCCCTCACAATATTGACCACTGCTTGACATGGGCTCGATCTGAGTTTGAGGGATTGCTTGAGAAAACTCCTGCTGAAGTGAATGCTTATCTATCCAACCCGGCTGAATACACTACTGCAATGACCAATGCTGGTGATGCTCAAGCTAGGGATAACTTGGAACGTGTTCTTGAGTGCCTTGACAGGGAAAAATGTGAGACGTTTCAGGACTGCATTACCTGGGCTCGTCTAAAGTAATTTCCTTTATGATTGAAATTATCTTTGTGACTACAAATTAGTGTTTTGTTTTATAATTTCTTACATTTCATCATGATTCTTATGTAATCAGGTTTGAAGATTATTTTTCCAACCGTGTCAAGCAGTTGATTTACACATTTCCTGAAGATGCTGCTACCAGTACTGGGGCCCCGTTCTGGTCAGCCCCAAAGCGATTCCCTCACCCACTGCAGTTCTCAGCTGCTGATCCTAGTCATCTCCATTTTGTTATGGCCGCATCAATGCTACGAGCTGAGACATTCGGCATTCCGGTTCCTGGTTGGGCCAAGAATCCTAAGCTGTTGGCTGAGGCTGTTGACAAAGTAATTGTCCCAGAATTTCAGCCAAAGAATGATGCAAGAATAGTTACCGATGAGAAAGCTACTACTCTCTCCACTGCTTCTGTGGATGATGCAGCAGTTATCAATGATTTAATCATGAAGTTAGAGCAGTGCAGGAAGAACCTACCACCGGAGTTCAGGATGAAACCAATTCAGTTTGAAAAGGTTAATATCTTTTCATCCCTTGTTCCAGTATATATTTACCACTACCATGCGTATTCCTTTTGGGAATCAAAGTGGGTCTCAACTCCTTAATAATTTAAATTTGCTCATCTAAACTCAACATTTTTGTGAATGTGCAGGATGATGACACGAATTATCACATGGATATGATAGCTGGGCTTGCCAACATGAGAGCAAGAAACTATAGCATTCCTGAGGTTGACAAGCTAAAAGCCAAGTTTATTGCTGGAAGGATTATTCCTGCTATTGCAACTTCCACTGCAATGGCGACAGGTCTTGTGTGCCTGGAGCTATACAAGGTTCTGGATGGAGGGCACAAATTAGAAGACTACCGCAACACATTTGCTAACCTTGCATTGCCTCTATTTTCCATGGCTGAGCCTGTCCCGCCCAAGGTCATGAAACACCGTGATATGAGCTGGACTGTTTGGGATAGATGGATCCTGAAAGGCAATCCCACCCTCAGGGATCTTATTGAATGGCTCAAGCAGAAAGGGCTGAATGCTTATAGCATCTCATGTGGAAGTTGCTTACTCTTTAATAGTATGTTCCCCAGGCACAGAGAACGGATGGACAAGAAAGTGGTTGATCTGGCAAGAGAAGTGGCGAAAGTAGAATTGCCTCCATACCGTCGTCACTTAGATGTTGTTGTGGCATGTGAGGATGATGAGGATAATGATATCGATATTCCTCTGGTATCGATTTACTTCCGTTAAAATGTTGTTTTCCCGATCCACCAAACCAGTCAAACTGTGATTTAAGAATGAGAACCCTATTATTCGAAGTAGTATCTTTGGTTCTGTTTTATATTGAAGAGGTACAAAATCAAAATTTTACATCAGTTTCACTTGTCATATAGAAACCGAAAGCAACTCTGATTGTTGTTATATATTTCTATATTTGCTTTTATCTGCTGCTTGTGTTGTTGCTTTGTGCGTAATCTTCTTTGCTGTGTGAGTGAGTGGTCACTGATTGCAACTACAGTTTTAACACTAGATTTATGGGTTACTTTCTTTAGGTTTCTTTGTTTCTTTCCTTACATTATGCGATGTAGATTATCAAAAGGAGAGTGCCCTGGTAGTAATTCAACAGGTTTCATTACTTCCCAAAGAATTTTCAAGGGAGAAAATCCTGTACAAAGCTGAAATCAGCTATCCTGTTATAACTATTCATGTACCATTAAGGCTGAATCAAATGTTATGTTTTACTATTCTAAATGTAAAAGCCAGATTTTTCATCAGTAACTTGTACAACTGCCATCTCTAACCGAAAACAGATCACTTAATTTTTATCAGCATCTTCATCAGATTCAGCAGAATTAATAACTCCGAAATCATTTCGCTTCCGACGCTTTGCACGACGGCGCTCCTCAAAATCTTCCCATCCGTCACTCTGTTGTAGAAGAATACTTTAGTATCTGTTGCAGTAAATGGGGAGCAAATTGGGCCACTTGATAGTTCTAATAAATAATATACAAAACCTGCCAGAGGGTGTCCATAGTGATTTCTGTATGATGATGATCCAAAATTGAGAGCTGGGTGCACATCATGAAAAACGAATTTGGGAGGCTTTTCATAGCATTGTTACTGATATACAAAGCCTGTATCCAAGATAAAAAATTAGCCACAGTTCTAGATGGCAAATCTCATGCCCCCTCAAGAATATACAGCTAGTGCACAAGAATTGGTGAACCTCTTGATGCAAGAATTTGACTGTCCTCCAATAATAATGTCTTAAGTTCTATTTTAATTTAGTGAAAAAATTTGACCAAGATGAGGCGGGAATTCATTTACAAACTACCTAAAACCCTGATATAGCAATCATATGAAAGAGAGTAGAAAGAAAGAAACGTGTAACTAAGAAGAAAGTAGGGACCTTCAAGTTATGCAAACTGCAAAATTCATCTGGCAACTCAGACAGATGATTTGATGAAAGATCTACCTGCATCACGTGAAGATCGGGTCAAATGAAATATCAAATTCATGTTATATGGATGGAAATTTTCCTTGTAGTTTGCAGCCAACAACCAAGTAATTTACGTCGCATTATACAAATTTTCATCCAATTAAAAAGAAAAAAGGACGAACACAAAGAATTGTACCTCGACAAGAGAAGTACAATTGCCTATACTTGAAGGAATGGAACTAATCCTGAGGAAGATAAACAAGCCAATCAAGAATCACAAAATTATGTGTACAGCATAGACAGAAAGAAGCATGCATAGGGCAGTCTTATTCTTTTTGCGCTCCAATGCCAACAAAAGATTTCCTACAAAAAAATTGCATCAATTTATGTATATATTACCTATTATTGTTGACTTTCAAAATTTCAAGCTCAGTCAGATTTCCTATTTCAATTGGGAGGGCAGTTAAGAGGTTGTTTGCAACATTTAGCTGCTGCAGAGAAGTCAAAAGACCCAGTGTGGAAGGCAGAGTGTTCAAACTGCAGAAAAGATGTCATTCATCATATTATGCATACATACACAGTGAAGCTACGGTTCCAGGCGTATAACACCTTAGGGATAAAGAAAGTATCCCACATTTCACACCTCAGGTGACTTTCAAGAACAATGATTAAAGAAACTTATGAATTAGTATGCACTTATACGAAATTTAACAAAAAAAAGAGAGAATCATGATTTAGTAAAACAAGCAGTAACACTGGGGAATACATAAACAACTAACCAGTTTCGGCTTAAAAATAGAACTTGTAGAAGCTTCAGACTTGTGAGTCGTTGCCAGCTAAGGATTCATCCGTAAAGCATTTCCATTAAGATACAATTTCTACCAAAGAATTGAGATTGAAGGATTACATTCATGATCTTTAAGAGGGAGGTCATTCAAATAGCTGAAGTAAAAACACAAAGTTCGGAACAAAAGGTTCTTATACCCTCAATCCAGTAAGACAATCAATCCGGTCAGGTACATGCTGAATGGAATTGTGGCTGACACAAGGATTCTTATAAAAGGGCACAAGGCCAAACTTCATCAGGAAGTCCTATCAAGAGATACAATAAAGTTATCAAATATAAAAATCTTTCGTTTTACATGTTTATATCTGATAATAATGAAGTTCTACACCTCTCAGTCAATTGTTTTCTTCTACATATAGGCAACACAGAAATCTTAGCTCCTAAAAAGTATATAAATTGACACTGATTCTACCAACCTCAAACTTCTCATTAATAATCTATGTTCTCCATTTAAAGAAAACTAACCTGCAGCAAATTACTTCTGTTAATGGTTCACATCAAAGGGGAAAGCAACACTCACATTACAGCGAAAAGCAGCTCCTCTAGTTTTTCAAATATCTGCAGGCAGGTCTTACAAAATTCCATTCATGGTGAACATCTATGACATTCGAAGATTGATAATTTGTATCATCAGACATCAGACAAACCGCTAGCTAAGTATCAAGTTTTTTTGATACAATAAACTTAGGTAAATTTTGTTGAAATCATTTGGAAGAGAATTACTTTTGTACCTTCAAGTTGCATTCGGCCAATGCTACAATATTGGTAGCCTTCCACCGTTCAGGACGGCCTTTTCAACTTTGATATTCTTCTTCGTTGAAGCAAATCGACTTGGAGCCCCTCCTATCGTTGAAGCAAATCGGCTTGGATTCCCTCCAATCGTTGAAGCAAATCGGCTGGGAGCCCCTCCAATCGTTGAAGCAATTGGGCTTGGAGCCCCTCCAATCGTTGAAGCAAATCGGCTGAGCCCACCAATCGTTGAAGCAATTTGGCTTGGAGTCCCTCCAATCGTTGAAGCAAATCGGCTTGGAGCCCCCAATAGTTGAAGCAAATCGGCTTGGAGCCCCTCCTCTTGTTGAAGCAAATCGGCTGGAGCCCTTCCTCTCATTGAAGCAATTCGGCTTGGAGCTCCTATTGTGGACATCCTGTTCATATAAAACTCTCAGTCAAATACTAAAGACATTTAAATCCTATAACCACAAGTTTTTCCACATAAAAAACCTTTCTTTTCAAGAGTACATGTTGATGTATGTCCATATTGTTAACAAAAAGAAATTTTATCAACGTTTCTAACAGTTACAACTTTAATCACTTCTCAAAAATGAAGAACCTTTGATTAAAAATTAGCTAATCTCGTCACAGGAAAAAAAAAGAAATAAAGAATCTTAAACAATGTAAACAAGAAAGAAGTGAAAATTGTCCCTTTTTAAGTCTATTTCATGCATTAATAACAGAGTTTTAATTTACAAAATAAAATGAAAAATTTACCCATCGGAAAAAACCTTAGTGCCCACACAGATGATCTTGGCTCCATTGTTGACCCCAGATTCTCTCAAAGACTTATCGTTCTCCAAAAGTCGGCCTTTCAACACAAAAACAAGACAAAAAGGTGATCACCAAGAAGTCAAGATTCAATTTTGAAAAATGGGTTCTGATATTTAAACCAAATGGAACCTTAAAGATGAGTTTCTGGCCAGGAGGGAAATACTAGTGAGAGGTAGAAGAATGGTCTTCAAGCGTTGAACTGTTGAATCATGCGATATAGTTATGGTATCGTGTGTAGTGAACTTCACTGTGATTAATGTCGCTTTTCCATCTTGCTCTCTGTTTCGTCGTGAAAAGCTTTTCGATTGCTTCTGTTGCAAAAACCTCTTCTTGTTGTGTGTATTAGAAAGCCATTCAGGCGCTTAACAATTAGTAGTTTTCAATAGTTTTTTATTTTTATTTCTTTTTGCCGTCGGCCAACTGATGAATCAGCTTCTTTTCTCGTTGCGGATGTTCGCCTGTGAAGGAACTGAAGTTCTATAAGGAAGCCTTCTATCTCTGGATTGGGTCCTGGACAGTGGGACTGGAGGTTTCTTTTGAAAGCGGGTTTACCCATCTAGAGTTGAACATTCCCTTCATTGCCCTTACCCAATTCATTGTCGGTTTGTGGTCCGTCCACTGCAAATTGAGTAAAGCTCTCAAGCGGTAAGCGAACTTAGCTAGTTAGCTGTCTTCATTGGTGGGTGTTCACTGAGACTCTGAGAGTGACTATAGTTTTACGCAAAATTTGGCTGTGCCAATAGCAATAAATTAATGGGTTATTTTCTTTAGACTGAGAATCTGGTTCTTTCGTTCCTTTCCAGAATATGTATTTTGGAGATAATAATCCGTCCTGTTACAGTTTGCTGAAATAACGGAAGTCAGAAGCAAATTTATCCAGAAATTTTAAGATTTTAACCCAATCCTACTTCCTATGTGAGGTAGTTGATCAAAAGGAGAGTACCCTGGTAGTAATCAACCGGTTTCATTACTTCCAACAATGTCGAGGGGAGAAAATCTATACAAAGCTAAAATCAGCATCCTGTTATAACTATTCACATATCATCAAGGTTGAATCAAATGTATGTTCTTTGTTCTAAATGTAAAAGCCATTTTTTCATCAGTAACTTGCACAACTGCCATCTGTAACGGAAAACAGATCACTCAATATTTATCAGCATCTTCATTAGATCAGCAGAATTAAAAACATCGAAATCTTTTTCCTTCTGACGCTCTGCACGACGGCGCTCCTCAAAATCTTCCCATCCTTCAGACTGTTGCAGATGAATACTTTAGTGTCTGGCAGTAAATGGGGAATAAATTGGACCACTTGATAATTCTAATAAATAATATACAAAAACTGCAATAGGGTATGTAATTGATTTCTGTATCATAAAGATACAAAGTTGATAGCTGGGCACACATCCTGAGTAATGAATTGGGAGGCTTTTATAGTATGTTACTGATATCAAAGCCTGTAAATAATAGAAACATTAATAAATCCAAGCTCAATAATTGCCACAGTTCTTGATGGCCAATTCATGCCCTCTCAAGAATATACAGCTAGTGCACAAGAATTGGTAAACCTTGATGCAAGAGTTTGACTGTCCTCCATAATAATGTCTTAAGTTCTATTTTAATTTGCGAAAAGGGGGGGGGGGGGGGTGGGGGGGGGGTGGGGGGTACAAACTACCTAGAACCTTGATATAGCAATGGATGAAAGAGAGTAGAAAGAAAGAAATATATAACTAAGAAGAAAGTAGGGACCTTCAAGTTATGCAAACTGCAGAATTCATCTGGCAACTCAGACAGATAATTTGATAAAAGATCTACCTGTACCACGTGAAGATCAAGTCAAATGAAATATCAAATTCGCGTCATATGGATGGAAATTATCCTTGTAGTTTGCAGCCAACAGCTAAGTAATTTACGCCGCATTAGACAGATCATTTTCATTCAATTGAAAAGAAAAAGACAAACACCAAGAATTTTACCTCGATAAGAGAAGTACAGTTGCCTATACTTGAAGGAATAGAACTAATCCTGAGGAAGAGAAACAAGCCAATGAAGAATCAAAAAATTATGTCTAGAATATGAAGAAGCATGCATAGGGGCAGTCTTATTCTGTTTGCGCTCTAATGCTGACAAAAGTTTTCCTACAAAATAATTGCATCAATTTATCTATATATTACCTATTATTTTTGACTTTCAAAACTTCAAGCTCAGTCAGATTTCCTATTTCAATTGGGAGGGCAGTTAAGAGGTTGTTTGCAACATCTAGGTACTGCAGAGAGGTCAAAAGACCCAGCGTTGAAGGCAAAGTTTCCACACTGCAGAAAAGATGTAGTTCATGATAGTTAAAAAATATGCAACAGCCATATTATGCACATATACACAGTGAAGCTGAGGTTCCAGGCTTATATAACACTTTAGGGATAAAGAAAGTATCCCACATTTCACACCTCAGTTGACTGTCAAGAACAATGATTAAAGAACTATACAGAATTAGTAAAATAACGAAGAGAGAATCATGTTTTTGTGAAGTCTTAACAATTATATACGTGTATGATAAGTTCATTATAGAATTTGAATTAGCTCAAATGGAACAGAGGCTGATAATATTTTTCATATTTGAGGAGGTGCAGAGACTAGACATTAGGTCCCAAGTTTGATTATTAAATTTTCCCCTCCCCATGTAGTTCATCCTTTTCCTTTCTTCTTTTTTATTTTGTTACTTCAGGTAAACAGTAGAAAAACAAACCACAACTCCATAAAAGCTTCTTGTCATACTGGAGCAGTAGAGGGATAACCAAACCACGTTTACAAACCCCTTTTTCTAGTTTTGCTTTAAAGATGAGCGCTTTACTATGAATGTCTGTTTCTTTTTTTTTTCCTTATAAGAAACTAATTGAAAGGTAAACAAGCAGTAGACAGCTCAAAAGAATAAATATGTGTTTTGCATAGGAAAGCAGAAACCAAAATTCTACTACACATATTATACATAAGTGAACATAAACAACTAACCAGTTCCAGCTTAAAGATAGAACTTGTAGACGCTTTAGACTTGTGATTCCTTGCCAGCTAATGGATTCATCCGGCAAACCATTTCCATTAAGATACAATTTCTACCAAAGGATTGAGATTGAAGGATTTACATTCATGATCTTTTAGAGGGAGGTCATTCAAATAGCTGAAATAAAAACACCAAAGTTTGGAATAGAATGGTTTTTATACCCTCAATCTAGTAAGACAATCAATCCGGTCAGGTACATGTTGAATGGGATTGTGGCTGATATCAAGGACTCTTATAAAAGGTGCACAAGGCCAAACTTCATCAGGAATGTCCTATTAAGATACAATAGAGTTATCAAACATATACCTTGTGAATACATCTAAAAGAAGAAACTTGAAAAACTCTTTGCTTTTTTATGTTTATTTCTGATAATAATGAAGTTCTACACCTCTCATTTCAATTTGTTTTCTTCTACATATTAGTCAAAACAGAAATCTTAGCTCCTCAAAAGTACATAAACTGACACTGATTCAACCAACCTCATTAATAATCTATATTCTCCATTTAAAGAAAACTAAATCTGCAGCAAATTACTTTTGTTAATGGTATTAATATCAAAGGGGAAAGCAAAACTCACATTACAGTGAAAAGCAGCTTCTCTAGTTTTTCAAATAACATTCAATCGGTGAACATCTATGACATTCGAAGACCTGACTAATTTGTATCAGCAGACAATTGGATTCCATTACGCAGGACAATCAGACAAACCGTTAAGCAAAGTATCAAGTTTTTTTGATACAATATCTCAATCAACTTAGATAAATTTTGTTGAAATTACTTGGAAGAGATATTAGTTTTGTACCTTCAAGTTGCATTCGGCCAATGCTACAATATTGGTAGCCTTCCACCGTTCGGTACGGCTCTTTTCAGCTTCGATTTCCTTCTTCGTTGAAGCAATTCGGCTTGAAGCCCCTCCTGTCATTGGACCATCCTGTTCATATAAACTCCTCAGTCAAATAATATAAAGACATTTGAATCCTATAACCACCATGTTTTTCCACATAAAAAACCTTTCATTTCAAGAGTACATGTATCTCCATATTGTTTAACAGAAAGAAAATTTATCAACGCTTCTAACAGTTACATCATGTACAATCTTTAATCACCTTCTACAAAAATGAAGAACCTTTGACTAAAAATTAACTAAATCTCGTCACAGAAAAAAAAAAAAAAAAACAGAAAATAAAGAATCTTAAACAATGTAAACATGAAAGAAGCTGAAATTGCTCATACTTCTCCTAAATCTTCATACATTAACAACTTTTCAGTTTAAATTAAAAAAATAAAAATGAAAAAATTTACCCCGGGGTAAAAACCCTTAGTGCCCACAAGCATGATCGTGGCTCCATTGTTGATCCCAGATTGTCTCAAAGACTCGTCGTCCTCCAAAAGTCGGCCTTTCAACACAAAAACAATACAAAAAGGTGATCACCAAGAAGTCAAGATTCAATTTTAAAACATGGGTTCTGATAGTTCAACCAAATGGAACCTTTAAAGATGAGTTTCTGGCCATGAGGGGAGATACTAATGAGAGGTAGAAGAGTGGTTTTCAAGCGTTGAACTGTTGAGTCATGCGATATAGTTATTGGTATCGATTGTGTAGTGAACTTCACTGTGATGTTAATGTTGCTTTCTTCCATCCTGCTCGCTGTTTCGTCCGCGAAAAGCTTTTCGATTGCTTCTGTTGCAGACACCTATTCTTGTTGTGTGTATTAGTAGTTTTCAAGAGTCTATACTTCTTTTAAATCTTTCATACATAAATAACATTTTAGTTTAAATTGACAAAATAAAAATGAAAATTTTACCTGAGTGCCCACAAGCATGATCTTGGCTCCATTGTTGATCTCAGATTCTCTCAAAGACTTCTCGTTCTCCAAAATTCGGCCTTTCAAGACAAAAAACATTACAAAAAGGTGATCACCAAGAATTCAAGATTCAATTTTGAAACATGGGTTTTGATATTTCAGCGAAATGGAACCTTTAAAGATGAGTTTCTGGTCAACAGGGAGGACACTAGTGAGAGGTAGAAGAATGGTCTTCAACTGTTGAACTGTTGAGTCATGCGATGTAGTTATTGGTATCGATTCTGTAATGAACTTCACTGTGATGTTAATGTTGTTTTCTTCCATCTTGCTCTCTGTTTCGTCTGTGAAAAGCTTTTCGATTGCTTCTGTTGCAAAAATCTCTTCTTCTTGTGTGTATTAGCAATTCAGGCGCTAAACATTTTAGTAGATTTCAATAGTTTTTTTTTTTTTTTGCCCGTGAGTGTTCACTGAGACTCAGAGAGTAACAATAGTTTTACGCAAAAGATTTATGGGTTATTTTCGTTAGGCTGAGATATCTTTGTTTCTTTCGTTCCTTCCATGAATATGTATTTTGGAAATAATATATCCTGTTCTGTTACAGAGTTCTGAAATAATGGACGTCAGAAGCAAATTTATCCAGAAATTTTAAGATTGTAACCCATATCCTACTGTTGAAGCTGGTGATATTTTGCTGAAAATGTGTGAATATATTGCTTGTTGAAGATGCAGGTTTTTGGCGC
This sequence comes from Pistacia vera, assembly GCF_008641045.1. Lineage (NCBI taxonomy): Eukaryota > Viridiplantae > Streptophyta > Magnoliopsida > Sapindales > Anacardiaceae > Pistacia > Pistacia vera. The sequence goes on along the minus strand of NW_022196022.1, from coordinate 301,930 downwards.
CAAGTTTGAATGTTGCTGGGCAGATGATGGTGAAGGAGCTGATATTTTGAAGTCCTTTATGTGATAGCTTTAGGTGATAGCAGCCGGTGATTAAGGCTTTCCTTTTAATGTTTGTACCAGCATTAGTTAAGTATGTATGGTTAGAAATGTTTTTGTAAAAATATCCTGCAGAGTAGTTGTAACACTTTTACATGAATGAAATGCTTAGTAATAACCTTCTCTCAACTCTCTCTTTTCCCACCCACCCAATGTGATGTAGTTGATCAAAAGTAGAGTACCCTGGTAGTAATTCAACAGGTTTCATTACTTCCAACAGAATGTTTGAGGGAGAAAATCCTATACAAAGCTAAAATCAGTCATCCTGTTATAACTATTTACATATCATCAAGGTCGAATCAAATGTTATGTTCTTTTGTTCTAAATGTCATCTCTAACTGGCACTAGTGCCATCTGTATCCGAAAACAGATCACTCAATATAACATCAGCCAATTCAACAAATTCAGCTGACTTAAAAACTTCGAAAGCTCTTTGCTCCTGACGCTCTGCGCGACGACGCTCCTCAAAATCTTCCCATCCTTCAAACTGTTGCAGAAGAATACTTTAGTGTCTGTTGCAGTAATTGGGGAATAAATTGGGTCACTTTATAATTCTAATAAATAATATACAAAACCTGCAATAGGGTATCCATAGTGATTTCTGTATCATGAACATCCAAAGTTGATAGCCGGGAGCACATCCTGAATAATGAATTTGGGAGGCTTTTTATAGCATTGTTTCTGATGTGCAAAGCCTGTACAGTAATAGAAACATTGAATAAATCCAAACTACCTAGACCCTTGATATAGTAATCAGATGAAAGGGAGTAGAAAGAAAGGAATATATAACTAAGAAGAAAATAGGGACCTTTAGGTTATGAAAACTGCAAAATTCATCTGGCAACTCAGACAGAAGATTTGATGAAAGATCCACCTGCACCACGTGAAGATCGGGTCAAATGAAATATTAAATTCATGTTATATGGATGGAAATTATCCTTCTGGTTTGCAGCCAATAGCCAAGAAATTTATGCTGCATTAGATAAATTTTCATTCAGTTGAAAAGAAAAAAAGACGAAGACAAAGAATTGTACCTCGACAAGAGAAGTACAGTTGCCTATACTTGAAGGAATGGAACTAATCCTGAGGAAGATAATCAAGCCAATCAAGAGTCACAAAATTATGTATAGCATAGACAGGAAGAAGCATGTATAGGGCAGTTTTATTCTTTTTGCGCTCTAATGCTGATAAAAGATTTCCTACAAAAAAATCGCATCAGTTTATCTAATATTACCTATTATTTTTGACATTCAAATCTTCAAGCTCAGTCAGATTTCCTATTTCAATTGGGAGGGCAGTTAAGAGGTTGTCTGCAACATCTAGCCGCTGCAGAGAAGTCAAAAGACCCAGCGTCGAAGGTAAAGTGTTCAAACTGCAGGAAAGATTTAATTCATGATAGTTAGAAAATATGCAACAGCCATATTATGCACACATACACAGTGAAGCTACGGTTCCAGGCGTACAACACCTTAGGGATAAAGAAAGTATCCCACATTTCACACCATCAGGTGACTTCAAGAACAAGATTAAAGAACTCTCTAGAATTAGTATGCTTATATGAAATTTAGTAAAATAACAAAGACAGAATCATGATTTTGTAAAGTGTTAACAATTATACATGCAAGATAAGTTCATTATAGTAAACTAATTGATATATCAAAATTTGGGAACAGAGGCTGATAACATTTTGCATATTTGAGGAGTTGCAGAGACTAACATTAGTCCCAAGTTTGATTAACAGTAGAGGGATAACCCACAACTCCATAAAAGCTCCTTGTCACACTGGAGCAGTAGAGGGTAACCAAAACACTTTACAAACAACTTTTTCTCTTTTGCTTTAAAGAAGAGCGCTTTACTAATTGTCGTTTTTTTTTTCTTGTAAATAACAATTGATATATTCAAATAAAAGCTTTCAATGAAAGGTAAACAAGCAGTAGATATTCAGAGAATATATGTGTTTTGCAAAGGAAAGCAGAAGACAAAAAATCTACAACAATATTATACATAATGAACATAAAAACTACCAGTTTTGGCTTAAATGTAGAACTTGTAGAAGCTTCAGACTTGTGATTCCTCGCCAGCTAATGGATTCATCTGACAAATCATTTTCCTTAAGACACAATTTCTACCAAAGAATTGAGATTGAAGATTTACTTTCATGATCTTTTAGGGAGGTCATTCAAATGGCTGAAGTTAAAAAAAAAAAAAAAAAAAAAAAAAAAAAAAACAAAGTTTGGAATAGATGGATTTTATACCCTCAATTCAGTAAAACAATCAATCCGGTGAGGTACATTTTGAATGGAATTGTGCTGATATCAAGATTCTTATAGAAGGTGCACAAGGCCAAACTAGGCGAGGAATTTCCTATCAAGATACAATAAAAGTATCAACATATACGAGAAGAAACTTTAAAAACTTTTTGCTTTTTTATGTTTATTTTTGATACAATATCTCAATCACAATAAGATATTTAGGATCCACAATCAACTTAGGTAAAAATTTATTTGAAATAACTTGGAAGAGATATTACTTTTATACCTTCAATTTGCCTTCGGCCAATCTATATACTTGGTACCTTCCACAATCTAATAAGGCCCTTATCAGCTCTGAAATCCTGCAACCACCATGTTTTTCCACATAAGAAAACATTTCTTTTCAAGAGTACATGTATCTACATATTGTTTAGCAAAGGAAATTTATCAGAGCTTCTACTGTTACATCATGTACAATCTTAATCACCTTCCACAAAAATGAAAAACCTTTGACTAAAATTTAACTGATCTCGTCACAAAAAAAAAAAAAAAAAAAGAATCTTGAGCAATGTAACAAGAAAGGAGCTGAAATCGCTCCCTTTTTTAAGTCTATACTTCTTTAAATCTTTCATATTAATAACATTTTAGTTTAAATTGACAAATAAAAAATGAAAAATTTACCTTCGTGCCCACAAGCATGATCTTGGCTCCATGTTGATCCAGATTCTCTCAAAGACTTCTCGTTATCCAAATTCGGCCTTTCAACACAAAAACAATACAAAGAGGTGATCACCAAGAATTCAAGATTCAATTTTGAAACATGGTTTTTGATATTCAACGAAATGGAACCTTAAAGATGAGTTTTCTGGTCAACAGGGTGGACACTAGTGAGAGGTACAAGAATGCTCTTCAAGCGTTGAACTGTTAGTCATGCGATGCAGTTATTGGTATCGATTTCGTAATGAACTTCACTGTGATGTTAATGTTGCTTTCTTCCATCTTCCTCTCTCGTTTTCCGTGAAAATCTTTTCGATTGCTTCGTTGCAAACCCCGATTCTTGTTGTGTGTATTAGAAAGCCAATTCAGGCGCTAAGCCAATTTAGTAGTTTTCAATAGTGTTTTTTTTTTTTTTTTTGGCCGTGAGTGTTCACTGAGTGAGTAACTATATAGTTTTATACAAAATTTGGCGGTGTTAATTAGCACTAGATTTATGGGTTATTTTCGTTAGGCTGAGATATCTTTGTTTCTTCCGAATATGTACCATTTTGGAAATAATATATCCTGTCCTGTTACAGTTGGCTGAAATAACAGAAATCCGAAGCAAATTTATCCGGAATTTTAATATTTTACCCATATCCGAAGCAAATAACAGTTGTTCAAAAGGAGTGAACCCTGCTAGTAATTCAACAGGTTTCATTACTTCCAACAGAATGTTCTAGGGAGAAAATCTTATACAAATCTAAGATCGGCCATCTGGTTATGATTATTCACATATCAGTTAAATTGAGTCAAATATGGAAAAGCCGGGTTTTCATTAGTAACTTTGTGCAACTGCCATCTGTAACCAAAAACTGATCAATGTTGGTTCTGTTGGTTCTACTGGAGAGTGATGAAGAAGAGAGATTAAGCAAAGGAAATAGACGGCAGCAACATGAAATGAGTGCTCTGTTTTTCATTAATAGAATAAGGATAATATATATACAAAACCAGTCCACTGTTCCAGCTAAAACAACCTAATGCAGTGGATATTTTTACACATTTGAATTTGAAATAAACTTACAACTAAAGCATGTCTTAATCACAACTGAACCCAACTAAACATTTCACAAAAACTTCACAATAATTCATCAAAAACAGTAGCTTCAACCACTGCACCCATAACAACAACTTGAACACTTGGCACCAAAAACAGTTTGAAACTTTAGCTAAATATTTCTGTATTTCCAGCAAATTATCACCATCTTTAGCACCCCTCCTTGATAATCTTGTTGGAAACACCAAGTTTGAGTCTTAAATTCTCAAACTCAGATTTGGATAAAGCTTTGGTAATGATGTCCGCCACCTGGTCTTCATCCCTGCAATGGACCAATTTAATTTCTCCATTACTTTCTACCTCCCTCACAGCATGGAACTTAATTTTGATGTGCTTGGTTCTACTGTGTAAGACATAATTTTTTGCCATTGCCACAGCTGATTGGTTGTCACGGAAGATCACAGTTGGACTCCTCTGTGTTTGCCTCAAATCCTCCAAGATTTTTCTAAGCCATATGGCTTGGTTTACGGCAGTAGCAGCAGAAATGTATTCTGCTTCTACTGTGGACTGAGCTATGGTGTCCTGTATTTGGGATAGCCAACATATAGCACCTGAATTAAAAAAGAAAGCATAGCCGGAAGTACTTCTCATATCATCAAGGCACCCATCCTAATCACTGTCAGAGTATCCAACAAGCTGAAAATTTCCAGTCTTCTTAAACCATGTACCAAGTTCAGAACTTCCCTTAATGTACATCAACACTCTCTTCGCTGCCTTGAGATGAACTTCACTCGGGTTGCTCATAAACCTGGAGAGGAGACTTGTTTCAATCATTAAGTCAGGCCTGGTGGCTGTCAAATACAATAGACACCCAATCAAACTTCTATAAATTCCTTCATCAATCTTCACAGCCCCATCATCTTTGCTCAACTTCAAATTTACAACCAGTGGAGTGTCCACTAGTCTGCACCTGTCCATGTTGAACTTGTTTAGGACTTCATTAGCATATTTTCTTTGGCTAACAAATATCCCATGTTGAGTTTGACTAATCTCAATTCCAAGGAAATAAGACATTTCTCCTAGATAAGTCATTTCAAACTCATTATGCACTGCCTTCTTAAATTCTTCCAGCTGAATTGGATTGCTTCCCGTGATGAGCAAATCATCTACATATAGTGATACAATAATGAACTCCCCTTCCAGCTCTCTCACATACAATGTGTGTTCATTTGGGCTCCTCATATATCCCAAACTAATAAAGTAATCATTGATTCTACTATACCAGGCTCTAGGGGCACGTTTTAGGCCATATAATGCCTTCCTCAGCAGATAAACTTTGTTCTCTTGGCCTTCAACTTCATATCCCTCAGACTGCTCCACATAAATTTCTTCATTAGCCAACCATTCAAGAATGCAGACTTGACATCTTGCTAATAAATCCTCCCTTCAAATTGGGCTGCTAAAGCAAGGAGAAGCCTGATTGTATCATGCCTGGCCACGGGTGCAAATGTATCTGAGAAGTCTATTCCAAATTGCTGAGCAAATCCCTTGACAACCAACCTTGCTTTATGTCTATAAGTTGATCCATCTGGATTTAATTTTCTCTTATAAATCCATTTAACTTGGATCACTTTTCTGTTTGCTGGTCTGTCTACCAATTCCCAGGTGCCATTCTTATCAATCATGCTTAACTCCTCCTTCATTGCATTCCTCCAAGTATCTGACTTAGCAGCTTCATTGTAATTTGCAGGTTCAAGTAAAGCTGCATTACACCTTTCATAAACCTCTACTAGAGGTCTGGTACCTCTAACTGGAATATCTTCATTTTCATATGTCCCTTGTTGTTCATCATTTCGGTTCACTGCTGGATCTGTCAACTGCCCTATTGAGTCTTCTTCAATTTTCTTTTCCTCCCAGTTCCATACACCATTTTCATCTACTTTCACATCTCTAGTGATGTGAATTTTCTTAGTTTCTGGAGCATAAAATCTGTAAGCCTTGGATTGATCACTATAGCCAATGAAGATTCCTATCATGGCTTTGTCATCCAACTTACTTCTCTTAACTGCTGGGATAAGAGCATATATAGCATATACTTCCAAAAATTCTTAGATTTTCCACAGTAGGCTTCACCCCATACCAAGCCTCATATGGAGTTTGATTAACTAATGCCTTAGTGGGAAGTCTATTAAGTAAATAGACACCGGTGTTCACTGCCTCTGCCCAAAAAGACTTGGGCAATTTCTTCTCAACAACCATGCACCTAGCCATCTCCATAACAATCCTATTTTTTCTCTCACTGACTCCATTTTGTTGTGGAGTATAGGGACTACTAAATTGATGTTTAATTCCAACCTGCTTACAAATTGATTCAAACTCATTTGAAGTGTACTTACACCCATTATCACTTTTCACTGTTTTGATACTAAGTCCAGTTTGGTTTTCAACTTGCAGCTTAAATTCCCAAACACAATTGCAACTTCATTATTTTGTTTTAGAAAATAGACCCAGCACATCCTGTACCAATCATCAATGAACAAGACAAAGTACTTGCTCCCGTTCAATGAAGGTGTCTTCATAGGTCCACACACATCTGTGTAGATAAATTGGAGTTTCTTAGCAGCTCTCCAAGATTGGTTTATGGGAAAGGGTTGTCTACTCAATTTGCCAAGTTGACAAGTAGCACACACAACCTTAGCTTCTTCAATTTCTAGCAGATTATGGACAAGATTTTGGTCTGAATTTCTCTAAGACCATGGTAGTTGAAATGGTCAAATCTCTTGTGTCATAACTCAGACTCATTTACTTTAGCAGTATGGGCTTTAGGTTCTGATTTTTTCAGCCTAATAGGGAAGCTTTTTCCCATCATTTTAACCTTCATTAGTTCACTACCTTCATTATCAGAATTGTGCAGGATTGTCCTGGAAATTTAGGACATAATTCTTTTCTAGCATTTGTCCTACACTAAGTAAATTATGACTTATTTCTGGCACATACAAGACATTAGAAATCAGTTTAGTACTTAACCTTGTCTGCACAACAACATCTCCTTTCCTTTTGACATCCACAAAGTCTCAATTTCCAACTTTAACTCTGAAGTGATATGCCCTGTCCAGGTTGACAAAATCTTGTAAGTTTCCTGTCATGTGGTTGGTGCAGCCACTGTCTCTAGAAAGCATCCTTGCAAACCTGAGCTGCACAGCAAGATGCCACAAATAGTTGCTCAGATTCTGAATTTGGCTATTGAACTTCAACAATCTAAGCTTGCTGTGGTGGCTGGTTTGGCTTGTTTTTGCAAAATTTTTCAATGTGGCCAAATTGCTTACATGCTCTACATTGAAGGTTTGGTCTGAACCAGCACCTCTTCTCAAAGTGGCCCTTCTTCTTGTAGTGAGAACACAGTGGAAACTCCTTCATTCCACCTGATTTGTTCCACTGATTACTTGTTTTCTCCTTCTATTTCTTATCTCCAGCAAACCTTTTGTTTCCTCCCTGAACAACTTTGCCTTTAAAGCCTGCCACCATTGCACCCTCACTTGAATCCTCTTGTCTCAGCAGCCTCCTTTGCTCTTGAGCTTGCAGATCATGCACCAAATCAGTGAGTGTGATCTGTGATAGATCTTTAGAGTCCTCAAGTGATGAAATCTTGGACTCAAACCTCTTAGGTAGGCTCACCAATACTTTCTCCACAATTCTTTTGTCTGTCATTTCCTCACCCAACAATATGATTTTATTCACCACATTCATCAACCTATCCACATACTCTTTTGTTGATTTTGATTCCTGCATCTTCAGCATCTCAAACTCTCTCCTTAAGTTCAATACATCCATATTTCTAGTCGTATCACTACCACTAAACTCCTCATTGAGCTTGTCCCATGCTTCCTTGGCTGTTTCATATGCCATGATTCTTGTAAAAACAAGTTCAGTTACAGCTGTATGAATATGAGACAAAGCTCTAGGAGCTTTAGTAGCTTCCTCCTCATGAAGCCTGATTTGATTCAACGCGGGATTTGGTCCTAATGCAGGTGGTTGCTTGTTCTCTTTAACATACTGCCACAGAACTTTTCCCCTTAGGAAGGTCTTCAGTTTGACAGTCCACATGTGGTATTGTTCACCATTGAAGATTGGAGGAGTAAGGGAAGCCGTGTGTTGTGCCATTGGATCAAGTTATTTGAAGTTTGACAAAAGGTTTTACCGTAACAGAGGTTGAGAAGTTGGATAGGAGGAGATGAGTGTATCAGGCCCTTTAAGATCAATTACAGCTCTGATACCAATTGTTGGTTCTGTTGGTTCTACTGGAGAGTGATGAAGAAGAGAGATTAAGCAAAGGAAATAGATGGCAGCAACATGAAATGAGTGCTCTGTTTTTCATTCATAGACTAAGGATAATATATATACAAAACCAGTCCACTCTTCTACCTAAAACAACCTAATGTAGTGGATATTTTTACACATTTGAATTTGAAATAAACTTACAACTAAAGCATGTCTTAATCACAACTGAACCCAACTAAACATGTCACAAAAACTTCACAATAATTCATCAAAAATAGTAGCTTCAACCACTGCACCCGTAACAACAACTTGAACACTTGGCGCTAAAAACAGTTTGAAACTTTAGCTGAATATTTCTGCATTTCCAGCAAATTATCACCATCTTTAACAATCAACTGAATTTTTATCAGCACCTTCATCAAATTCAGCAGAATTCATAACTCTGAAATCTATTTGCTTCTGATGCTTTGCACGATGTCGTTCATCAAAATCTTCCCATCCTTCGCATTGTTGTCAGAAGAAAACTTTATTATCCCTTGCAGTAAAATGGGAATGAATTGTGCCACTTGATAAGTCTACAATACCTGGCGGAGGGTATCCATAATGATTTATGTATTATGAAGATCCAACGTTGAGAGTTGGGCGCACATCCTGAATAACGAATTTGGGAGGCTTTTCATAGCATTGTTACTGAGATACAAAGCCTGTATCCAAGATCAATAATTAGCCACAATTCTTGGTGGCCAATCTCGTGCTTCCTCAAAAATATACATCTAGTGCACAAGAATTGGTGAACCTCTTGATGCAAGAATTTGACTGTCCTCCAATAACAATGTCTTACGTTCTATTAAAATTGATGAAAAATTGACCAAGATGAGGCGAGAATTTATTTACAAATTACCTAGAACCTTGATATAGCAATCAGATGAAAGAGGGTAGAAAGAAAGAAATATATAACTAAAGAAGAAAGAAGGGACCTTCAAGTTATGCAAATTACAAAATTCATCTGACAACTCAAACAGATGATTTGATGAAAGATCTACCTGCACCACATGAAGATCAAGTCAAGTTAAATATCAAATTCATCATCCCTTGTTCCAGCATATATTTACCGCTCCCATGCATATTCCTTTTGGGAATTAACGTGGGTTTCTGTTCTTTATAATTTTAATTTGTTAATCTAAACTCAACATTTTTGTGTATGTGCAGGAAGATGACACGAATTATCATATGGATATGATAGCTGGGCTTGCCAAAATGAGAGCAAGAATGATTGTTTTTAGAGCTGGAGTATATTAAGAAATGAAGGCCAAAACAGACGTGAGAGAGAGTTGTAGAGAGGGAAAATTTGAACTGAAATTTTGCTCTATTTTTCTTTCATAAAACAGGGGTATTTTATACAAAACATTATCACCTAATCTTACATGGATAACAATCGGCTGCTATCACCTAAAGCTATCACATTAACATTTCAAAAATCAAACATCTTCACCAACTGCAATCTGCCCAGCAACATTCAAGCTTGGCGCCAAAAACCTGCATATTCAACCAGCAACATATTCACACATTTCCAGCAAAATATCATAAGCTTCAACAAAGAAACTATAGCATTTCTTAGGTTGACAAACTAACAGCCAAGTTTATTGCTGGAAGAATCATTCCTGCTATATATTGCAACCTCCACTGCAATGGCGAGAGGTCTTGTGTGCCTGGAGCTATACAAGGTTCTGGATGGAGGGAACAAAGTTGAAGACTACCGCAACACATTTGCTAACCTATCATTGCCTCTATTTTCCGTGGCTGTTTATTTTCTATTTTCCATAGCTTCAACAAACTATGCTTGTGTTAATTAGCGCTACATCAATGGTTTATTTTCAATACGTTGGGAGTGTGTTAGGGATCGTTCCTTTCATGAATATACGTATTTTTGGAAACATTATTATCTTGATATATAAAAATAAGATGATGGGTAAATAATATGAATATATGTGTTTTATATTCTCCAGCAAAAACCAACACATGAAGTCAGAAGCAAATTTGTTAAGAAATTTTAAGATTTTAACCCAATCCTACTTCCTATGTGATGTAGTTGATCAAAAGGAGAGTACCCTGGTAGTAATTCAACAAGTTTCAGTACTTCCAACAGAATGTTCGAGGGAGAAAATCCTATACAAAGCTAAAATCAGCCATCCTATTATAACTATTCACATATCATCAAGGTTGAATCAAATGTTACGTTCTTTTGTTCTAAATGTAAAAGCCAGATTTTTCATCTCTAACTTGAAGAACTGCCATCTGTATCCGGATAAATATCACTCAATATAATATCAACCGATTCATCAAATTCAGCAGAATTAGTAATTTCCTCTCTTCGCCCCTGACGCTCTGCACGACGGCGCTGGTCAAAATCTTCCCATCCTTCATACTGTTGCAGAAGAATACTTTAGTGTCAGTTGCAGTAAATGGGGAATAAATTGGGCCACTTGATAATTCTAATAAGTAATATACAAAACCTGCAATAGGGTATCTCTAGTGATTTCTGTATTACAAAGATCCAAATTTGATAGCTGGGCGCACATCTTGAATAACGAATTTGGGAGGCTTTTCATAGCATTGTCACTGATATCCAAAGCCTGTACAGTAATAGAAACATTGTACATAAATCAAAGATAAAAAATTAGCCACAGTTCTTGATGGCTAATTTGATGGCTAATCTCATGCCGCCTCAAGAACAAACAGCAGAAGAATTGGTGATCCTCTTGATGCAAGAATTTGACTGTCCTTCAATAATAAGACACTGTCCTCCAATGATAATGTCTTAAGTTCTATTTTAATTTAGTGAAAAATTGACCAAGATGAGGTGGGAATTTCATTTACAAACTATCTAGAACCTTGATATAGCAATTATATGAAAGAGAGTAGAAAGAAACTAATATGTAAGTAAGAAAAAAGTAGAGACCTTCAAGTTATGCGAATTGCAGAATTCATCCGGTAACTCAGACAAATAATTTGATGAAAGATCCACCTACACCACGTGAAGATCAGGTCAAATGAAATATCAAATTCATGTTATATGGATAGGAAATTATCCTTCTAGTTTGCAGCCTATGCCCAAGTAATTTACGTCGCGTTAGACATATTTTCATTCAATTAGAATTAAAAAAGAGAGAGACAAACACCAAGAATTTTACCTTGATAAGAGAAGTACAATTGCCTATACTTTCAGGAATGGAACTAATCCTGAGCAAGATAAACAAGCCAATTAAGAATCACAAAATTATGTATAGCATAGACAGGAAGAAGCATACATAGGGCAGTCTTATTCTGTTTGCACAAAAGATTTCCTACAAAAATAATTGCATCTATTTATCTATATATTACCAATTATTGTTGACATCCAAATCTTCAAGCTCAGTCAGATTTCCTATTTCAATTGGGAGGGCAGTTAAGTTGTTGTGTCCAACATCTAGCCTCTGCAGAGAAGTCAAAAGACCCAGCGTCGGAGGCAAAGTGTTCAAACTGCAGAAAAGATGTAATTCACGATAGTTAAAAAATCTGCAACAGCCATATTATGCACACATACACGGTGAAGCTAGGTTCCAGGCGTATAGCACCTTAGGGATAAAGAAAGTATCCCACATTTCACACCTCAGGTGACTTTCAAGAACAATGATTGAAGAACTCTATAGAATTAGTATGCACTTATATGAAATTTAGTAAAATAACAAAGACAGAATCATGATTTTGTAAAGTCTTAACAATTATATACATGTACAATAAGTTCATTATAGAATTTGAATTAGCTCAAATGGAACAGAGGCTGATAACATTTTGCATATTTGAGGAGGTGCAGAGACTAGACATTAGCTCCCAAGTTTGATTATTAAATTTTCCCCTCCCCATTAGTTCATCCTGTTCCTTTCTTCTTTTTTATTCTGTTACTTCAGGTAAACAGTAGAAAAACAACTCCACAACTCCATAACCAAACCACATTTACAAACAACTTTTTCTACTTGTGCTTTAAAGAAGAGCGCTTTACTATGATTAATGTCTAATTGATATATTCAAACTAGAAGGCTTCAATGAAAGGTAAACAAGCAGTAGATAGCTCAAAGAATATATATGTGTTTTGCACAGGAAAGCAGAAGACAAAAAATCTGCAAGACATATTATGCATAAATGAACAAAAAAAACTAACCAGTTTAGGGCTAAACATAGAACTTGTAGAAGCTTCAGACTTGTGAGTCCTCGCCAGCTAATGGATTCATCCGACAAATCATTTCCCGAAAGATACAATTCCTACCAAAGAATTGAGATTGAAGGATTTACTTTCATGATCTTTTAGAGGGAGGTCATTCAAATAGCTGATGTCACCAAAGTTTGGAATAGAATGGTTTTCATACCCTCAAGTCAATAAAACAATCAATCCGGTGAGGTACTTGTTGAATGGAATTGTAGCCGATATTAAGGGTTCTTATAAAAGGTGCACAAGGCCAAACTTTTTCAGGAATGTCCTATAAAGATACAATAAAGTTATCAAAGATATACCTTGCGAATACATCTAAGAGAAGGAACTTGAAAAACTCTTTGCTTTTTTGTGTTTATTTCTGATAATAATGAAATTCTACACCTCACATTTTAATTTGTTTACTTCTACATATTAGGCAACACAGAGCTCTAAGCTCCTCAAAAGTATATAAACTGACACACTGATTCTACCAACCTCAAAACCTTCCTTATTAATTATATATATTCTCCATTTAGGGAAAAACAACACTCACGTTACAGTGTAAAGCAGCTCCTTTATTTTTCAAATATCTGCGGACAGCTCTTACAAAATTGACATTCAATCGATGAACATCTATGACATTCATAGACCTGACTAATTTGTATCATTAGACAATTGGATTCCATTACACAGGACAATGAGACAAACCGTTAAGCAAAGGATCAAGTTTTTCTGATACAATATCTCAATCACAATAAGATGTGATTAGGATCCACAATCAATTTAGGTAAAAATTTTATTTAAAATAACTTGGAAGAGATATTACTTTTATACCTTCAGGTTTTCTGCGGCCAAATCTATACACTTGGTATACTTCCACAATATAATACGGCTCTTATCAGCTCTGAAATCCTGTAACCACCATGTTTTTCCACATAAAAAAACATTTCTTTTCAAGAGGACATGTATCTCCATATTGTTTAACAATAAGGAAATTTATCAAAGCTTCTAACAATCTTTAATAACCTTCCACAAAAATGAAAAACCTTTGACTAAAAATTAACTAATCTCGTCACAGGAAAAAAAAAAAGAATCTTGAACAATGTAAACAAGAAAGAAGCTGAAATCGCTCCCTTTTTTAACTCTATATTTCTTTTAAATCTTTCACACGTTAATAACATTTTAGTTTAAATTGACAAAATAAAAATGAAAATTTTTACTTTAGTGCCCACAAGCATGATCTTGGCTCCATTGTTGATCTCAGATTCTCTCAAAGACTTCTCGTTCTCCAAAAGTCGGCCTTTCAACACAAAAACAAGACAAAAAGGTGATCACCAAGAATTCAAGATTCAATTTTGAAACATGGGTTTTGATATTTCAACGAAATGGAACCTTTGAAGATGAGTTTCTGGTCAACAGGGTGGACACTAGTGAGAGGTACAAGAATGCTCTTCAAGCGTTGAACTGTTGAGTCATGCGATGCAGTTATTGTTATCGATTCTCTAATGAACTTCACTGTGATATTAATGTTGCTTTCTTCCATCTTGCTCTCTGTTTCTTCCGTGAAAAGCTTTTCGATTGCTTCTGTTACAAACACCTATTCTTGTTGTGTGTATTAGAAAGCCAATTCAGGCGCTAAACAATTTAGTAGTGTTCAATAGTTTTTTTTTTTTTTTTTGTTTTGCCGCGAGTGTTCTCTGAGAGTGAGTAACTATAGTTTTATACAAAATTTGGCGGTGTTAATTAGCACTAGATTTATGGGTTATTTTCGTTAGGCTGAGATATCGTTGTTTCTTTGGAATATGTATTTTGGAAATAATAAATCCGGTCCTGTTACAATTGGCTGAAATAACAGAAATCCGAAGCAAATTTATCTGGAAATTTTAAGATTTTACCCAATATCTTACTTCCTATGTGATGTAGTTGGTCAAAAGGAGTGTACCCTGGTAGTAATTCAACAGGTTTCATTACTTCCAACAGAATGTTCAAGGGAGAAAATCCCATACAAATCTAGAATCAGCCATCTGGTTATGACTATTCACATAGCAGTGAAGTTGAGTCAAATATTATGTTCTTGTTGAAGTTGGTGATATTTTGCTGGAAATGAAGAAGATTTCAGACTGTTGAAGTTGCAACATTTTGGCGCCCAAGTTTGAAAAATCTGCTGTACAAGAAGCAGTTGGATGGAGCTGCTGTTTTGCTAGATTTTGTGATATGATTGTGTGATATGTTTAGGTGAATTTAGCCTTGATTAAGGGTTATATTAAAGGCTTGTACTTGTATTAGTTTTGATTGTATGGTTGAGATTTACGCTTGTAAAATTATCCACCGCATTAGATGAAACAGTGGACAACTTTTGTATAAAAATTTCTCTGTTTTTTGAATGAAAGTTTAAGTTGAATTTGCAGCCAATTTTCGTCTCTCTTTCATCAGTTTTTCCCTTTGCATTCTCCAGCAAAACCAACAATTGGTATCAGAGCTCTTCTTACGATCAAAAGGGCCTGCAAAACTCATCTCTCAATCTACATTATCAACTCCTTTTCACGTAAAACTCCACTGTCAACTCAACAAAGAACCTGTCTTCATGGCACAACGCACAGCCTCTCTTTCTCCTCCTGTTTTCAATGGAGAAGAGTACCATATATGGGCTGTCAAAATGAAAGCATTCCTGCGAGGCCAAGGCTTGTGGCAGGATGTAGAGGAAGAGAAGCAACCACCACAGCTGGGACCCAATCCCACGCTGAATCAGATCAGGCTCTATGAAGAAGAAGAACCTAAGGCTCCAAGAGCTTTGTCTCACATCCATGCAGCTGTAATAGACCTTGTGTTTCCAGGGATTATGGCTTATGAGACAGCAAAGGAAGCATATATGAGACAAGCTCAAGGAGGAGTTTGGCGGAAGTGATAAAACTAGAAACATGCATGTGTTGAACTTAATAAGAGAGTTTGAGATGTTAAAAATGCAGGAATCAGAATCTGTAAAGGAGTATGTTGACAGGTTAATGAATGTTGTCGACAAAATTTGGCCACTTGGTGAGGAGATGACAGACAAAAGAATTGTTGAAAAGGTGTTGGTGAGCTTACCCGGAAGATTTGAGTCCAATATCTCATGAATATG
Source organism: Pistacia vera (assembly GCF_008641045.1). Taxonomy (NCBI): domain Eukaryota; kingdom Viridiplantae; phylum Streptophyta; class Magnoliopsida; order Sapindales; family Anacardiaceae; genus Pistacia; species Pistacia vera. The sequence goes on along the minus strand of NW_022196022.1, from coordinate 286,205 downwards.
TATTTTGGAAATAATATATCTTGTCCTATTATAGTTTGCTGAAATAATAGAAGTCACAAGCAAATTTATCCAGAAATTTTAAGATTTTAACCCATGTCCTACTACTTCCTATGTGATGTAGTTGATCAAAACGAGAGTACCCTGGTAGTAATTCAACAGGTTTCATTACTTCCAAGAGAATGTTCGAGGGAGAAAATCCTATACAAAGCTAAAATTAGCCATCCTGTTATAACTATTCACATATCATCAAGGTTGAATCAAATGTTAAGTTCTTTTGTTCTAAATGTAAAAGCCAGATTTTTCATATCTAACTTGTAAAACTGCCATCTGTATCCAGAAATAGATCACTCAATATAATATCAGCCAATTTATCAAATTCAACAGAATTAAAAATTTCCTGACATGACCCATCCCGACCTTCCTCATCCCATATCCAGGCGCTCCCACAAGACTTGGATGACCGAGATTTGTCATGTGGGAAAACTGTGAAACCTGAAATCCTGTTTTTCTGAATATACTATGCATAAATAATCCGTACGAAAATGTAATTAAAAATACAAGTATGAATAAGTACATAAACAAATTTAGGAAGTTTGGAAAACATAAATGCATAATCCATGAAAAATCTAGAAACAAAGTATCAAGTCTTGTGTAATTACAGCAAAAACATAAGACTATTACAGAAAACAATACAACCTTGAGGGGTGACTCACTGCTTGGCTCGATCTCCCTGTAAACCTTTTGTGGGGGGGTGAGGGGTGAGGAAAACATTTTTTGAAAAGGGGTGAGCTAAAATACTCAGTGAATGGGGAAAAAAGGGAGTTTGCAAAACATATCTTCAACAATAGTTATGGTTTGCAATAGTCCTTATGAAATTTTGAAAACATGATTCTATGAACATGTTATGGAAGCAACTAATCATTCATGTATGCATGCATAACTCGTTTCTAATTGTTCTAAGTACTGTAATCTGATCATTTAAACTAAAAATAATTTTTGAATCCTAACTCATCACTAAATGCTAAAAACTCTTTTATGAGAACTTAAAGTATAGCTGTAAATGCTTATGCTTCTGAAAACAATGTTTTTCCATAAATCATGCTACAAACATCGAATGTTTCATATAACTAATGCAAATTATCCATAACTGTTCTAATACAGAAAACTGAATCTGATTTTGAACATTCTAAAACTGAAAGCTGATTCTTATACTGTTACTAAAACTATTAACTAATACAGAAAACTGTAGGCCGGTATTTGAAAACTATAAACTAATATCCTGCTCCGAAACAATAAACTAATACTGAAGGTTCTCACCACAACCAGTACCTTGGGGAAAAATCTCAATACCTGGTGGGCGTCCCACATACAGGCAGAGCTGGGAGAAACATCTCAATACCTGGCAAGATCTATCATCGCGCGAGCAGAGCCTGAAGAAAACCATCTCAATACTTGGCGGACAAACTCAACGCCTAAGCAGAGCCTGAAGACCGAATATCTCAATACCCAACAAATCCTGCATTGCATGGGCAGAGCTTGAAACTGGAGGATGGGTACTTTGTAGGGTGGTTTTAGCACCACAACAATCTCATGCATAATCTCAAGTAACATGTAAGTCAAGAACATATTACATATGTGCTTATAAATCATGCATATATGACATAATATTCAAAATCACATACAGGGGTGAAACAACAATTTTTTAATTTAAAAAACTAACGGTTTAGCCTAGATCTAGAATTTCTTCAACAACCCATCACAATGGCACGTCCGACACCACTCTTGTGTAGGTATCACTTTCATACTATTCACATGCTGCACATTACCCCAAGTACCCAAGGAATGTCGTACAATCATAAATGAGAAGTACTTTCTTTGACTTCCAAGACTCACTATTTCATACTTCCTATAAAATATTACTCAATACGGAGCACACTTCCACCCAAGTTGCCTTAAATTCCAGCATTTTAAAACGGCATTAAATCAATTTTCTCAAAGACATTCCAGCCGAGAGCATGCAAGTGTATTCAACCAACTAACCTTTAAATCAAAAACATAACTCAAGCATCTCCCAAATGTTATCCAGCCAAGTGCATGCAATTAAAGTATTTAGTCAACATCACAATTTAATAAAACAACCAAATGCATGCAAGTTCAATTAGCAAGCAAATTACATTCCATTTTAAAACTCAAACCAACCACTCTAGAATACATCCAAAAACATGCAAAAGAAAATAAATTAAGCAAGCTTCACATTTAGCTCAAATCTCATCAAAACACAAAAAGGCGAACTACAATTAATATGCAAGCATAGATCTGAAATTTAAGAAAAGTTTTCATTTGATCCACTCACAAAAATTCAGCTCAACTGATCTCAACTCAAAGTCTCAAACACTTTTTTCCTCGACACTTACACCAAGGAACCAAGATCAATCTTCCACCCTTTATAAGAAGAAAGAAACTAAGAAATTTGTCTTCCTAACCCCCATGCATGAGTTACCCGAGCTCAGATCGAAGTGATCTGCTTCAAATTTTTCTCAGCCCCATTTTTACTCCATTTCTCTCTCACTCTACCTTTCGGCCAACACTTCTTCTTCCCCGCCTAGATTTATATAAAACAATTTTTTTTATTTTCACAACAACCCCCAAATTCTCTTAATTCTAGTATAACCCTGCCACATAATCTTTTGCGTGTAAAAACCTCCAGATTTTGTGCCCCTGCTGCATGAAAACCCAATAGTTTCCATTTCTTCGTTTTCATCCCCAACACAGAAAAGTCCCTTCTTATAAACAAAACCAAAGAGAATATATATATATATATAGAATGAGGTTTTACATTTCCTCTCTTTGCCTCTGACGCTCTACACAACAGCGCTCGTCAAAATCTTCCCATCCTTCACACTATTGCAGAAGAATAGTTTAGAGTCTGTTACAGTAAATTGGGAATAAATTGGGCCACTTGATAATTCTAATAAGTAATATACAAAACCTACAATAGGGTATCCCTAGTGATTTCTATATTATGAAGATCCAAAGTTGATAGCTGGGCTCACATCCTGAATAACGAATTTGGAAGGCTTTTCATAGCATTGTTACTGATATCCAAAGCCTGTACAGTAATAGAAACATTGTATAAATCCAAGATAAAAAATTAGCCACAGTTCTTGATGGCTAATCTCATGCCCCCTATAGGACAAACAGCAAAAGAATTGGTGATCCTCTTGATACAAGAATTTGACTGTTCTCCAATAATAAGGCACTGTCCTCCAATAATAATGTCTTAAGTTTTATTTTAATTTAGTGAAAAAACGACCAAGGTGAGGTGGGAATTTCATTTACAAACTACCTAGAACCTTGATATCGCAATCAAATGAAAAAGAGTAGAAAGAAAGAAATATATAACTAAAAAGAAAGTAGGGACCTTCAAGTTATGCAAATTGTAAAATTCATCTGGCAACTCAGACAGATAATTTGATGAAAGATCCACCTGCACCACGTGAAGATCAAGTCAAATAAAATACCAAATTCATGTTACATGGATAGGAAATTATCCTTCTAGTTTGCAGCCAACGGCGAAGTAATTTACGTCGCAACAGACAGATTTTCATTCAATTAAAATAAAAAAAAGAGAGAGACAAACACCAAGAATTTTACCTTGATAAGAGAAGCATAGTTGCCTATACTTGCAGGAATTGAACTAATCTTGAGCAAGATAAACAAGCCAATCAAGAATCACAAAATTATGTATACAGCATAGACAGGAAGAAACATGCATAGGGCAGTCTTATTTTGTTTGCGCAAAAGATTTCCTACAAAATAATTGCATCAATTTATCTATAGATTACATATTATTATTGACATTCAAATCTTCAAGCTCAGTTAGATTTCCTATTTCAATTAGGAGGGCAGTTAAGTTGTTGTTTGTGTTGGTTATCCTGGAGAGTGCTAAGTAAGATAAAAACTCAGTAAAGAGAGAGGGATGACCATTTGAATATTGCTTTGTTTTGCATTCAAAAAACAAGGGTAAAATAAATACAAACCACTCCATTGTTTCACCTAATGCAATGGATATTTTTACAAATTTGAATTTGAACTAAGCACATTAAACTAATACACGTACAAACATATCAAATACATCACTTAACCAGACCTAAATTCACCTAAACATCTCACTAATAAACATCACAAAAGTCATTCTAAACAGTGACCAAAAACCATTGCTCTATGCATAGCAGAAGTTCAAACCGTGGCGCCAAAAACTTGCAACTCCACTTTCAGTCGACTTCATCATTTCCAGCATGATATCACCACCTTCAACACTCCTCCTTGATATCTTTGTTGGAAACACCAAGTTTGAGCCTTAGATATTCAAACTTGGATTTGGATAAAACCTTGGTCATGATGTCTGCAACTTATTCTTCACCCCGGCAATGTATCAGCTCAACTTCTGCATCTTGTTTAACTTCCTTTACAGCTTGAAACTTTATCTTTATGTGTTTGGTTCAACCATGATGAACTGGATTTTTAGCCATAGCTATTGCTGATTGATTGTCACACAAAATTGCAGTGGAACTCCTCTATTTTAGTCATAAATCACCTAGAATTTTTCTTAACCAATTGGCTTGATTTATAGCAATAGCAACTGAGATATACACTGCCTCTGTTGTGGATTGAGCATGCTTTCTTGTTTCTTGGAAAGCCAGCAAATAGCACCAGAATTCAGGTAGAAAATACCCTAAAGTGCTTCTCATATTATCCACAGAACTAACCCAATCACTATCAAAATACCCCATTAATTTGAAGTTTTATGACCTCCTAAACCATACTCCAAAATCAGTGCTTCCCTTTACGTATCTCAGCACTCTTTTGGTAGCTTTAAAATGGACTTCACTCAGATGGCTCATAAATCTGGAGAGCAAACCGGTAGCATACATAACATCTGGTATGGTTACTGTTAAATTTAGCAAATGGTCAATTAGGCTTCTGTACAACCCTTCATCAATCTTCACTGCACCATATTCTTTGGAAAGTTTCTGATTTTGAACTAAAGGAATGTCCATGGATTTGCAACTCTCCATACTGAATTTCCGTAGGACTTCATTGGCATACTTCTTTTGGTTGACAAAGATTCCACATGGAGTTTGATTAATCTCCATTCCGAGGAAGTAAGCCATCTTACCCAAATCAGTCATTTCAAACTCAACATGCATGGCCTTCTTAAATTCTCCTACTTGAGCAAGATTACTCCCTGTCACCAAAAGATCATCTACATAAAGAGAGACAATAGTTACATCTTCATTTATCTCCCTTACATACAAGGTGTGCTCATTTGGACTTCTTACAAATTCCAAATTGATTAAGTGATCATTGATTCTACTATACCAGGCCCTTGGTGCTTGTTTTAGGCTGTATAGAGCCTTCTTCAAGAGTTAAACTTTGTCCTCTTTTCCTTTAATCTGATGCCCTTCAGGTTGCTCCACATAAATCTCCTCATTCAACCATCCATTTAGGAAGGTTGATTTAACATCCAACTAAAAAATTTTCCAACCAAATTGAGCTGCCACAATAAGTAATAATCTGATTGTATTATGTCTAGCTACCGGTGCAAAGGTGTCCAAGAAATCAACTCCATATTGTTGACCAAAGCTTTTGACAACCAACCTAGCTTTATGCTTATGAACTAAGCCATCCGAATTGAGTTTTCTCTTGAAAATCCACTTAACTTGGATTACTTTTCTATACTCAGGTATGTCCAGAAGCTTCCAAATTGGAACTCCTCTATTAAGTAGGACTCAAAGTCCTACTAGGATTCCAACCTCATGGGTTCACTATATAAAGAGAGGCAAACCCTCTCATCAGTGATTCACAAATCGCCTACTAGCTCTCAAGCTGTCGCAATGTTCCAATGTCTCTTTTGCGCCACCTCAGCCTCCACTATCCTCATTGCCTTCTCTGCAAGTCCACTAGATTGTCAGTGGCTCGCAACACAAGATCCGACCCTCATATTTGTAACCGTAGATTTTATCGTCTACACAAATTAGCAATAGATTTATGGTTTAAAGTTAGTGATATTTAGCTGGAAGTATGAAGAAGTGTTAGTTGGATGAAGTAGCAAGTTTTTGGCGCCAAGTTTGAAATTGCAGTTCTGGGAGCAGTTCTGTTGGGTTGATTTCTTGACAAGTTTATGTGATGGTTTTTGGTAAATCCAGCAGTCATTCAGCCGGTGATTAAGATTCCTTTTGATGTAGTGTACTTGTAGTTGTTAATTATGTATCGATGAGGATAATTGTTTGCAAATTATCTTCTGCAGATTAGGTGCAACAGTGCACAAAAACTTCAGTTTATGTTAATGAAATGCAGATAATTTTTAGCTGAAAAAACTCTCTTTCTACAAACTCTTTCCTTGGTATTCTCCAGCAAAAACCAACACATGAATATGTATTTTGGAAATAATATATTCTGTCCTGTTACAGTTTGCTGAAATAACGGAAGTCAGAAGCAAATTTATTCAGAAATTTTAAGATTTTAACCCATATCCTACCACTTCCTATGTGATGTAGTTGATCAAAAGCAGAGTACCTTGGTAGTAATTCAAAATGTTTCATTACTTCCAACTGAATGTTCGAGGGAGAAAATCCTATATAAAGCTAAAATCAGCCATCCTGTTATAAATATTCACATATCATCAAGGTTGAATCAAATGTTATGTTCCTTTGTTCTAAATGGAAAAGCCAGATTTTTCATCTCAACTTGCAGAACAGCCATCTCTATTCCGCAAAAAATCACTGAATATAGTATCAGCCAATTCATCAAATTCAGCAGAATTAAAATGTTCCTCTCTTCGCCTCTGACACTCTGCATGACGGCGCTCCTCAAAATCTTCCCATCCTTCACACTGTTGTAGAAGACTACTTTAGTGTCTGTTGCAATAAATGGGGAATAAACTTGGCCACTTGATAATTCTAATAAATATTATACAAAACCTGCAATAGGGTATCCGTAGTGATTTCTGTATTATGAACAGCCAAAGTTGATAGCTGGGCGCACATCGTGAATAACGAATTTGGGAGGCTTTTCATAGCATTGTTACTGATATGCAAAGCCTGTACAGTAATAGAAACATTGAATAAATCCAAGATAAAAAATTAGCCACAGTTCTTGATGGCTAATCTGATGCTCCCTCAAGAATGTACAGCACAAGAATTGGTGAACCTCTTGATGCAAGAATTTGACTGTCCAATAATAATGTCTTAAGTTCTATTTCAATTTAGTGCAAAATTGACCAAGATGGGGCGGAAATTTCATTTACAAACTATCTAGATCCTTGATACAACAGTCAGATGAAAGAGAGCAGAAAGAAAGAAATATATAACTAAAAAGAAAGTATGGACCTTCAAGTTATGCAAACTGCAAAATTCATCTGGCAACTCAGACAGATGATTTGATGAAAGATCCACCTGCACCACGTGAAGATCAAGTCAAATGAAATATACTTCTAGTTTGCAGCCAATGGCCAAGTAATTTATGTCGCATTAGACAGATTTTCATTCAATTAAAATAAAAAATAGAGAGACAAACACCAAGAATTGTACCTCGATAAGAGAAGTACAGTTGCCTACACTTGAAGGAATGGAACTAATCCTGAGCAAGATAAACAAACCAATCAAGAATCACGAATTATGTATAGCATAGACAGGAAGAAGCATGCATAGGGCAGTCTTATTCTGTTTGCGCAAAAGATTTCCTACAAAATAATTGCATCAATTTATCTATATAGTACCTATTATTGTTGACTTGCAAATCTTCAAGCTTAGTCAGATTTCCTATTTCAATTGGGAGGGCAGTTAACTTGTTGTTTGCAACATCTAGCCGCTGCAGAGAAGTCAAAAGACCCAGCGTCGGAGGCAAAGTGTTCAAACTGCAGAAAAGATGCAACAGCCATATTATGCACACATACACAGTGAAGCTACGGTTCCAGGCGTATAACACCTTAGGGATAAAGAAAGTATCCCACTTTTCACACCTCAGGTGACTTTCAAGAACAATGATTAAAGAACTCTATAGAATTAGTATGCACTTATATGAAATTTAGTAAAATAACAAAGACAGAATCATGATTTTGTAAAGTCTTAACAATTATATGCATGTACGATAAGTTCTTTTTTTCTTGTTACTTCAGGTAAAAAGTAGAAAAACAAACCACAACTCCATAAATGCTCCTTGGCATACTGGAGCAGTAGGTGAACGAAATAGAGAAGCAACAGGAACAAAATAATAATAGTAAAACAAAACAAACAGTAAACAAAGAAATTATACGCACGATTTACCCTGGTTCACCCAATGTGGGCCACGTCCAGCTGAGTCAATATTATTGAAATATGCCTCACCTCTCTTGTTTACAATGAATGAATTGCTCTCACACTCATAACAAGAGAAAAGTATGTTTATATACTAGGTTTAAGAGATTAAACCTAGTTTTACAAGAATTCCTATTCCTAAGCCCAACCCAAAAAGGAATTAATAACTTAAAAGGAATCCTACAGCGGTTATAATAAACTCATTGATATATTCAAAATAAAAGGCTTCAATGAAAGGTAAACAAGCAGTAGATAGCTCAAAGAATATATATGTGTTTTGCACAGGAAAGCAGAAGACAAAAAATCTACAAGACATATTTTACATATAAATGAACATAAAAAACTAACCAGTTTTGGCTTAAAGATAGAACTTGTAGAAGCTTCAGACTTGTGAGTCCTCGCCAGCTAATGGATTCATCCGACAAATCATTTTTCTTAAGAAACAATTTCTACCAAAGAATTGAGATTGAAGGATTTACTTTCATGATCTTTTACAGGGAGGTCATTCAAATAGCTGAAGGGAAAAAAAAAAAAAAAAAAAAACAAAGTTTGGAATAGAATGGTTTTTATACCCTCAATTCGGTAAAACAATCAATCCTGTGAGGTACATGTTGAAGGGAATTGTAGCTGATATCAAGGATTACCAAAAAAGGTGCACAAGGCCAAAGTCCTTCAGGAATGTCCTGTCAAGATACAATAAAGTTATCAAATATATACCTTGTGATTACATCTAAAAGAAGAAACTTGAAAAACTCTTTGCTTTTTTATGTTTATTTCTGATAATAATGAAGTTCTACACCTCTCATTTTAATTTGTTTTCTTCTACATATCAGGCAACACAGAGCTCTAAGCTCCTCAAAAGTATATAAACTGACACACTGATTCTACCAACCTCAAAACCTTCCTCATTAATTATATATATTCTCCATTTAAAGAAAAATAACTCTGCGACAAATTACTTCTATTAATGGTATTAATATCAAAGGGGAAAACAACACTCACATTACAGTGAAAAGCAGCTCCTCTAGTTTTTCAAATATCTACGGACAGGTCTTACAAAATTCACATTCAATCAATGAACATGACATTCAAAGACCTAACTAATTTTGTTATGCCTGGGAAAACAAGGGCTGACGTGGAAAGTCACGTGGTGCAGTGTGACCTGCTCCCGTCAGAACGGTAGATACACGTTAGGCCTGCCAAGCGCTATGGAGCTCCCACGCGTCCATTTCCCTGCAATAAATCGCGTGAAATCAGCTTGGGAAGGCGGCAATGGGACGTAAACCCGGATTATGTCCTGACACTCACACCAACCCATGGATTGAATGATGATCACACGCCCTCATCTGGTTATAAAAGGGAGAAGACCCCTTCATTAAGGGGATTCGGCCATTTTTACACTTGAACTCTCTCTCTCTCTCTTGCAAACTTTGTATTTACTTTTCCTAATCATTTGTAAGTTAGTCCACTGTTGCGACCTGACCCACATTACTAATACAAATCAGTGGACGTAGGACTTGCTACCTTAGCATCCGAACCACTTTAAAAAGCTTTTATTGCATTCATTTCACATTTTCTATCCATAATCACGTGTGTCTCCTGACCAATCAACGTTACACACATGTCGATTAGTTGGTGTAAGAATCACGCATCAACAGTTTGGCGCTAGAAGGAGGGCCTGATTTAGTGTTCATCCTTCATCAGGAGAATCTTCAACCTACTGGTCCTATAGCAACAAATGGCCCGCCAATCTGAACCTGAGCAAGCTAACCAGCGCGCTGAAAGAGTCCCCTTGACCCAAGGGGATACCCCTTCCAAGATAATTCCAGTTTCACAAAATGCTGTGGGGGATATCCCGGCAGCTTCGCAGCTTGACCTCGCCATCAGAAGCTACCTGGAGAGGTTCGATAATACTCTCCAGACGGTCAACCAGAGGCTGGACTGTTTGGACCAAGGAATGTCATCTACAATAGCTGGGGCGGTGCAGCCGCCAAAAACGCCTGCAGGTCGCGCGAAAGCGCGGCAAAGGGAAATAGCCCGTGCCGCGAGCACTGCAGCGCGTAGGCGTAAGGGTAAGCAAGTGGAAAAAAGTAAGCTTACAGGCTCCCAAAGACCAGCAAACACAAACCGCGCCTCGAGCAGGGTGCCGGCAAAGCTGAGACTCGACGAAAAAGTGAATCCCGAGTTGTCCCATGCCACGTCGCAGGTGAACCCAAGCAAAGGTGCCGGGCGCGACGATTCCTATCACCACCAGCAGAACGATCTTGATCGCTATCATGCGGGTGGTCCCCATACCTCGCGGGGCGGTTCGTACCACCGCGAGGGTCGTGAAAACGCCTCGCACAATCCTTCGCCTTCACACGCCTCTAGTCAGCGTGTGTCGAGTGCGGCCGAAAATGCCGACCGAGGAGAAGAGGAGTCCGACCTCCGGACTTTCCTGAACCGTAATCGTGAAGGCCGGACTCCCATGGGTGAGAGTAATCCCCAATTGGCTCCGTTACCACAAATTGAGGAGCTACAGCGAGCTCTGGACAGGTTAAGGGAGCAGCAAAACGAAAAAAAAAAACACAGTCTAGGTCCCTTGCCTCCCCTTTCTCTCCCGAAGTGCTAGCTGCTCCACTCCCACCGGGGTTCAAAATGCCCGATATGCGGCCGTTTGATGGGAACCATGATCCGCAGGATCATTTATATGAGTTCAACGACCTGATGGAGCTCCACCAGGTTTCGGATCTTGCAAAATGCCGTTGTTTGGCCGTGACGCTGACTTCTCACGCCAAGCGGTGGTTGAGGTCGCTCCCAACGGGATCGATCAGTTCGTGGCCTCAGATGAGCACGATGTTCCTACGGCATTTCCAAGCTAATCGAAAGTTTTCGATGCCTTTGAGCTACCTCAGCAACATAAGGCAAGAAAGAGACGAATCCTTGCAATCTTATATCGATCGTTTCCACATGGAACTCAACAAGGTGGCTCATGCCCCAGAAGAGTCCATCCGAACACTTATAATAGCTGGAGTTCGCCCGCAAACCGACCTGTGGAAAGAACTGCAGGCTGAGGACGATGTTTCCCTCACCAGATTTTACGACCTTGCAGAAAAATATCTCCGAATAGAGAATTCATTGGCGGCACTCCGCCGTAGCGATCACGGCACTCCGAGCCGTATGTCTGGTCGGGGAGAAAATAGGAGAGCTGATCGCAAAGGAGACATTGATGATCAGCGAAAAGGGAAGAAACCCCGCTATGAGCACAAGAAGTCCTATGCTCCTGTTCCTCGTCATGACCGGGATAGAACTCAATACACTCCGCTGAACGTGTCCATATCTGCAATCCTTGACAAATCCGAGGAGGCCAGCCTACTCGGTGAACCGGAACCTATGAAAACCCCTGCTACGGCCAGAAACAGGCAAAAATACTGCCGTTTCCATCGGGATAACGGGCACCATACTGATGAATGCCGAGCTCTAAAGCAGGCAATTGAGGAGCTCATCAAGAAAGGGCATTTCAAAGAGTATATTGATGACTCTCCAAAAGAGAACCAAGTGGAGCAGAAGAAAAAGCGTCGTGATCGCAGCGGGTACAGCAGTGTTAACATAATCTTCGGAGGTCTGCACCTCACGGGAAACACGCGAGGTGCACAGGAAAGGTACGCTCGTGAAGCATATCACGACCCGATCAGGGTAATGAACACTTCGCAGCGACCGCAAAAGGCTTGAAAGGAGGAGCTGATCACCTTCTGCGAGAAGGAAGCAGCTCGCTTGCACCATCCCCACGAGGACGCCCTGGTAATCACGCCCCTGATAGGGTGCCATAATGTCTGCAGAATGCTTGTGGACAACGGAAGCGCTGTGAACATCCTATTCAAGACCGCTTTCGATAGAATGAACCTAGACGAGGCCGACCTGAAGCCAGCCTCGATGCCTCTTTACGGTTTTATAGGGGATCACCTGATCCCCAAAGGAACGATCCAACTACCAGTCACGCTCGACGACTACGACGAGGTGACTAGGGTTAACGAATTTTTGGTCGTGGATTGCCCATCGGCCTTTAATGGAATCTTGGGGCGACCTCTGTTGAGAAGCTTCAAGGCAGTCACTTCCATATATCACCTCAAGATGAAGTTCCCCACTCCAACAGGGATAGGGGAAGTGAGCGGATCGCAGAGCGCATCTCGCGAATGCTACGTAAAAGCGGTGCAGATGGCAGGCAAGGGAAAGGGCATTATGCGATGTGTGCCTCGCCAGGCTATGGCGATAAGCCAGATCGAACCACAGCATGGTCCAGCGGAGGATAACATAGATCCGCGAATCCAGGAAATCCCTCTGAGCGGCCCGGTTGAGGATCTGTCCGAAATTTCAATTGATCCAAAAGAGCTGAGCCGAGTGTTGAAGATTGGAAGCTGTCTCAGCCCTCAGTTCGCTTCCGAGCTGATAAGCTTCTTAAGGGAAAACATTGACGTGTTTGCCTGTGCAAATATGGTCAGGATCAGCCCGAACATTATTTGTCACTCATTAAACGTCAGCAGTGAAGCCAAACCGATTCACCAGGAAAGAAGGGCAATGGATCCAGAGCGGTACGCCGCACTGAAATCAAAAGTGGAAAACCTTCTCAGAAATGGGTCCATTCGAGAAGCTCTCTACCTGACCTGGGTTGCCAACCCGGTCCTGGTAAAGAAGCCAAACGGCAAGTGGCGGACCTGCGTTGACTTCAGCGACCTCAACAAAGCCTGCCCGAAAGACAGCTTCCCCCTGCCGAGAATTGACCAGCTCGTTGATGCCACCTCGGGGCACGAGTTGTTAAGCTTCATGGATGCATACTCGGGATACAATCAAATCCCGATGTATGGGCCAGACGAGGAGCATACGTCCTTCATTACGGACCGGGGGTTGTACTGTTACAAAGTTATGCCTTTCGGCCTCAAGAATGCAAGCGCGACCTATCAGAGGTTGGTTAACCGAATGTTCTCCGACCAGATCGGAAGGACAATGGAGGTCTATATGGACGACATGCTGGTCAAATCCCAGGCCGCCTCAGAACACATTGCACATCTCGCTGAGATGTTTGACATCCTCCGACTGTACAGAATGAAGCTGAACCCTCTCAAGTGTTTGTTCGGGGTATCGTCAGGAAAGTTCCTGGGATATATGGTTAATCAGCGGGGCATAGAAATAAACCCTGAAAAGATCCAAGCTCTGCTCGATATGGAGAGCCTGACCAGCAAGAAGCAGGTCATGAGTCTAAATGGGCGGATAGCGGCACTTAGTCGCTTCATATCAAGGCTAACAGACCGCTGCTTGCCATTTTTCAATGTTCTGAAGGCCAATAAGAAATTCGAATGGACTCCTGAATGCGAACAGGCATTCCAGAGTATAAAAGAACACCTCGGGAAGCCATCTCTCCTCTCTAAGCCTCTTCCACAGGAAATCCTGCTCATCTACCTGTCCGTATCTCAGTTCGCGGTCAGTGTAACTCTGGTACGGGAAGAGGAAAAGGCGCAATGGCCAGTGTACTATGCGAGCAAGCGCCTGTCGGATGCCGAAATACGGTATCCAGAAATGGAGCGACTAGCCTTTGCTCTGCTGATCGCATCAAGAAAGCTGCGACTTTACTTCCACGCCCATACGATCCACGTAATGACTAATTATCCCCTAAGGCAGGTCCTCCAGAAACCAGAAGCCTCGGGTAAACTGCTCAAATGGGCCATGGAATTAAGCCAGTTCGACCTGAAGTACAAGCCCAGGTCGACCATTAAAGGGCAGGCTGTTGCAGATTTCATATTAGAATTTTCCTATCTCCCAAGCGAGCAACAGCCTAGCGAAGTCATGCAGGAAAGTATTCAAAACCTGTTGACCTGGAACCTCTACGTCGACAGGTCATCGAACAGGAAAAGAGCCGGTGCGGGTCTTCTCCTTGTAAGCCTCGAGGGGGCTCGAATTCATGGTATTCTCTGGTTCGGGTTTAAGGCGACCAACAATGAGGCTGAGTATGAAGCCTTGCTCGCCGGGTTGCGACTTGCCAAAGAAATGGGTGCAACCGCGATCAGCATTTACAGCGACTCTATGCTGGTCGTCAACCAAATTTTAGGGGAATGCCAAGCCAAGGAAGAGAACATGGTCCGCTACCTGAAAGAAGCTAAGACCGCTCTCGGGTCATTCAAGCACTTTGAAATCACTCAGATCCCCAGAGAGAGTAATTCTATAGCAGACGCCCTAGTAAAGATAGCCTCGTCGTTGGATTCAGAGGCTCCAGATAACATTCCTGTTCGTTTCGTTGATGCTCCAACTATCAGCTCAACCGAACAGGCCGTAAATGTGACTCAACAAGATTCCTGGATGATTCCCATTGTCCAGTACTCAAGGACGGGACCTTGCCAAGCGACAAGGTCGAGGCAAGGGTCCTGCGAGCAAGATCTGCTCGTTACACACTCATCGGGGACCAGCTGTACAGGAGAGGATTCAGTGCCTCTCTCCTCCGATGTGTAACCAGTGAAGAAGCAGACTACGTCATGAGGGTAATCCATGAAGGGATCTACGAAAATCACACAGCTGCTCGATCTCTTGCGAACAAGGTTGTTCGTCAGGGATATTATTGGCCCTGAATCCAAGAAGATACGCACAATTTTGTCAAGAAATGTGATAAGTGCCAGCGATTCGCGAACATTCCGTGAGCCCCCTTGCACGAGCTGATAACGACATCTAGCCCCTGGCCATTTTTCATGTAGGGGATCGACCTTATCGGTCCCATGCCAGTTGGAAAGGGAGGGGTCAAATATGCCATGGTCGCGGTAGATTATTTCACAAAATGGGTAGAAGCTGAACCGCTAACCGCGATCACAACCAGAAAGCTGAAAGACTTCGTTTTCAAGAACATAGTGTGCCGCTACGGAATTCCCCACACCCTCATCTCGGATAATGGAAAGCAATTTGATAACGAGGAGTTCAAGCAGTTCTGCGACGAGCTGGGCATCCATAAAAAATTCGCCTCAGTCGCCAGACCGCAAGCAAATGGCCAAGTTGAAGCTGTCAACAAGACCATCAAGCACACTCTGAAGGCTAAGCTTAGGGCAGCCAAAGGAAATTGGGCTGACGATCTCCCCGAAGTCTTATGGGCATACAGGACAACTCCAAGAACCTCCACCTTAGAAACCCCCTTTTCGCTAGCCTATGGCTGCGAAGCAATGATTCCCGTGGAGGTGGGAACTGGTTCTTTTCGGAGAGACTTGCACGATGAGGTTGAAAACGAAGCACTTATGAGGGCAAGTCTTGATCTCGTTGAAGAACACCGCAGCAAGGCTTCGCTAAGGATAGCAGCCTACCAGCAACGTGCAAAAAGGTTCTTCGATTCAAACGTCAAGCGAAGAGATTTCCAAGTTGGAGACCTTGTGCTAAAAGAAGTTCTCCTCGGAAGCAGGGAGCCAAGTGCGAGGGTACTAGGACCTAACTGGGAAGGACCGTAACGGGTCGACAAGGTGATCAGACCGTAACGGGTCGACAACGTGATCAGACCGGAGACTTACCATCTCAAAAGATTGAACGGTTCTAAAGTACCCCGAGCTTGGAATGCCGAGCACCTCCGGCCATACTATCAGTAATCCCGAACTCAGCTCTCATTATAGATCAGTTTTTTTGATTTTGTTAGTTCCCTTTTTTTTTTTGTTGTAAAGTTTATTCTGTTCGCTTAAGCAGTTCGCATTTATTCTGTTCGCTTGTAACGATTCACATGTAATATTGCCTATGTAACCTAAATTGTAAAATGCACTTATGTATGATAAAGCGAACAACAATTAAAAGCAAAATGTATTTTCATTTATTTACAACAAAAATTAAGATCCTATTCTAATGGAGTCAGACCCATTGCACTATGGCTGGTCGGGGGGATCCTTCGAAGCAGGACCAGAACCCTCTGCCTGGTCAGATCTTCGGGTGGCCGCTGCTGCCTGATCATCTTCCTCCGCCAGAATCCGCAAGGTCTCTTGCCAACCCTCTGGGAGGTCGAAAATATCCAGATCTGGGTTCTTCGGTCGCAGGGCATAGATGGACCCGATTGCCCAGTCGGCGGCCTTATCCTTGATCTCCTCTGACTGGATACGCATTTCTTCAATCAGTGAAGCGATTCTTTCCCGACTCTTCTAAAGTTCGGCCTCCAGAGCAAGCCTTTCCTTTTTGGAAGCCTCCCTTTCTTGTTCAACTCGCTGAGCCCATATGAAGGTCGTCTGGAGCTCCTGGTCCTTCTCTCCGACCTCCTTGGAGAGCCTAGCAGTTGTCCTCTGAAGCTCCTTTACTTCCTCTGCACGTCGCTCAAGCTCCGCCTTTTGGAAGTCCACTGTTCGCAGAGCGGCATCCTTTTGGTTCAGGTACCTGTTCGCCGCTTCGAATGCTTGCGTTCTTTCCGCTTCGACGGACTCCAGGTTCTGTTTGAGCTTCGCGACCTCCTCCTTTAGGTCGCTTGCCCCCTTTGCGGCCCCCAGCCGAGTCTTCTCCATAGACATCCTCATCGCAAGCAAAGCCTGCGAGCAAGAAGTGAATTAGAATAAAAACGGTGGACAAGCTTTAAGAGCAATTCGTTTACCTTGCTTAGATGTTGAAACGACGTGGTCATCAGGTCGTCGCCCGTATCGGTGAACTCATCATATGACTCCGATAGCCCACACTCGAGCAGAGAATAGACTATCGGCTGCAGGTATTTAGGCAGGCTCCCCAACGAGTCCAGCACTGGCGTGCCCTTCGCCTTGTCGGCAGCGATCGTCTCGTCTGCGGGTTCCTTGCCCGACCTCCTTCTTGAGTCCTGTCGCGACCTCAAGGGTTCTTCCTCAGATTCAGTCTCTGACTCATCGACCTGAATTTGCTTCCTCTTCTTCGACCTCTGGGTCGGAGCCTTCCGCCTTGGGCGAGCAAGTGGTGTCTGAGCGACCTGTTCTATCCTAGTCGCTTCTTGTACAGGACGGGGCTGGGAAGGCACGGCTGTTCGCATCGGTTGTGCTGTAATGGGACGAGCAGCTTCGGTCGCTCTCTCTCTCCTCGATCGAGGGAAGACAAACGGTGCTCGGTGAGGCTGCTCGGATTCTTTCGGAGGCATAGTCGCTACATGCAAGTACATTAGTATGCAAAAGTTATTCTGCGACCAGAAGGGAATCAGTGTAACTTACCTTCTAGGGGCTCCAAAGACGCATTGTTACTGATGAAACCGTACTTTTGCAAGTTTGCGGTTGTCACGAGCTTCCTCGCATCCCGGCTTTCCTCGGGAAGGACTCTAAAAGACACGAGCATGTCTGGGTCGTTAAGCAGGTCTTGGCTGGTCGTCTTATTAACTGCAAAAGAAGGCAGGTCGTTATGATAAAGCAGATGAACAGACAATGAACCTAGCGAAGAAGAACCTACTTGGTTTCTGAAAACGGCAGTGGCCATCATAGCAGAAAAAGAAGAATTTTGTCTCGTAGGCCCCTGCGTTGCTGGGATAGCTATGTATCCCTTCGGCGATGGTAGGTCACCGGGACAAGTAATAGGAATCCTTGTCCTTACTCTTTTTGAGATAGTAGGCGATACGGAGCTCCACTGCCGTTGGCTCGCCCAAGCCATTCTCGCGGCACGCGATGTACATCGCGACGGCGATGACATAAGCGTTTGGCGTCAACTGCATTGGTGCGATCCCGAAGTGATCCAGGACCAACCTGATGAAAGGATGGAAGGGAATCATCCCTCCACCCTTGAAGATCTCTTCAGAGATCGCAACGAGGCCTTCGGAAGGATGCTATGACGACGGGTGTGGTTGAGGAACACCTCTGCGCGGACGTCGAACTGTCTTTTTATCCTATTGAACTCTTCTTGGGTGAGAACCGAGAAGACATCAAGGGATGCGTCCTCGGGAACGTCCCGCGAGGACAAACTGGCCGCTTCCTCGGGTCTGGACGTTGATGGTTCCATTCCAGAGTCTGCAACACCGACAGACAGGTCATTTTAGCCATCGCATGTCCTGCATGGCAGCATGGGACAAATCCTTTAAACCCTAACAGTAACTCGAGCCGCCATCCACGGCTCGAATCCGACGATGGCGTCGCGTCTCTGGTGAAACACTGGGAGACCCAACGCCATTGCCCACCAACCAAACAAAAAAAAAGGGGGGGGGGGGTGTTGGGGGAGAAAGAAGAAGACCTTACCTTTTAGGGGGCGTGACCAAGAACAGATCTTGTTTCAGATATCTGAGAGGCGCCAATCGGAAAAGAAGAACTTTCGGTTTGCAAAAATTTGTCGCTCGAGGCAGAAGGGATTTTGGTACTTTATTCGAAAGTTTGGGCTTTTATAGGACTGCGAACCGACGGTTACTACCTCTCGGAATCGAAACGACAGCCTCTCTCTCTCTCTCCATTATGCGCCCCACGTCGCATTCAATGCGGTGATGATGGTCGTCGTTTCAAATGTGTCATGCAATTAAGGCTGTCAAACATGCCGGGTCAGCACACAGCGCATTTAATACGCCTGCCAGATGCTTTGACACGTGCAGAGTCCTAACAGCGCGAAACAAGTTCATTGAATCTCCAACCCTAAGCACGTAGAAACGTCCGACGAATCCAGGTCACTAGGATGATGACTGTCAGGTCGTTTGGGCAGAATGTGAGGTTGTGTTCGCAAAAGGCCCTATCCCGAGCTTCTTCCATTCAGGTCGAAATAACCAAACCCCAATCGCGGCATACTTAGTTTCCAAGGTTCGATCCTCAAACCTTGAAAACTAGGGGACTTCTGTTAGCCTGGGAAACAAGGGCTGACGTGGAAAGTCGTGGTGCAGTGTGACCTGCTCCCGTTAGAACGGTAGGTACACGTCAGGCCTGCCAAGCGCTATGGAGCTCCCACGCGTCCATTCCCTGCAATAAATCGCATGAAATCAGCTTGGGAAGGGGGCAATGGGACGTAAAGCGGATTATGTCTTGACATTCACACCAACCCATGGATTGAATGATATCACCCGCCCTCATCTGTTATAAAAGGGAGAAGACCCCTTCATTAAGGGGATTCGGCCATTTTTACACTTGAACTCTCTCTCTCTCTCTCTTGCAAACTTTGTATGTACTTTTCCTAATCATTTGTAAGTCAGTCCGTTGTTGCGACCTGACCCCATTACTAATACAAATCATGGACGTAGGACTTGCTACCTTAGCATCCGAACCACTTAAAAGCTTTTATTGCATTCATTTCACTTTTTCTATCCATAATCACGTGTGTCTCCTGACCAATCAACGTTACACACGTGTCGATTAGTTGGTGTAAGAATCACGCATCAACAAATTTGTATCATTAGACAATTGGATTCCATTACACAGGACAATGGACAAACCGTTAAGCAAAGTATCAAGTTTTTTTGATACAATATGTCAATCATAATAAATATGATTAAATCCACAATCAACTGGTAAATTTTGTTTGAATCACTTGGAAGAGTATTACTTTTGTACCTTCAAGTTGCATGCGGTTAAATTTCCATACTTGGTATCGTCCACAATTAGTAAGGCCCTCTGCAACTCTGAAATCCTATAACCACCATTTGTTTCCACATAAAAAACATTTATTTCAAGAGTACATGTATCCCATATTGTTTAACATTTATGAAAGCTTCCACAAAAGGAAAACCTTTGACTAAAAATTAACTAATCTCCTCACCGAAAAAAAAAAAAAAAAAAGAAATCCTGACAATGTAATCAAGAAAGAATCGTGAAATCGCTCCCTTTTTTAAGTCTATACTTCTTTTAAATCTTTCATACATTAATAACATTTTAGTTCAAATTGACAAAGTAAAAACGAAAATTTACCGTAGTGCCCACAAGTATGATCTTGGCTCCATTGTTGATCTCAGATTCTCTCAAAGACTTCTCGTTCTCCAAAAGTCGGCCTTTCAACACAAAAAACATTACAAAAAGGTGATCACCAAGAATTCAAGATTCAATTTTGATATTTCAACGAAATGGAACCTTTAAAGATGAGTTTCTGGTCACGAGGGAGGACATTAGTGAGAGGTACAAGAATGCTCTTCAAGCGTTGAACTGTTGAGTCATGCGATGTAGTTATTGGTATCGATTCTGTAATGAACTTCACTGTGATGTTAATGTTGTTTTCTTCCATCTTGCTCTCTGTTTCGTCCGTGAAAAGCTTTTCGATTGCTTCTGTTGCAAACCTATTCTTGTTGTGTGTATTAGAAAGAAAATTCAGGCGCTAAACAATTTACTAGTTTTTTTGCCGTGAGTGTTCACTGGGAGTAACTGTAGTTTTATACAAAATTTGGCGGTGTTAATTAACACTAGATTTTTGGGTTATTTCCGTTAGGCTGAGATATCTTTGTTTCTTCCGAATATGTATTTTAGAAATAATAATATGTCCTGTCCTGTTACAGTTTGCTGAAATAACAGAAATCCGAAGCAAATTTATCCGGAAATTTAAGATTTTACCCCATATCTTACTTCTATGTGATGTAGTTGTTCAAAAGGAGTTTACCCCCCTGGTAGTAATTCAACAGGTTTCATTACTTCCAACAGAATGTTCAAGGGAGAATATCCTATATAAATCTAAAATCAGCCATCTGGCTATGACTATTCACATAGCAGTGAAGTTGGGTCAAATATTATGTTCTTTGTTCTAAATGGAAAAGCCGGGTTTTCATCAGCAACTTTGCACAACTGCCATCTGTAACCAAAAACTGTTCAACTCAATTTTTATCAGCACCTTCATCAAATTCAGCAGAATTCATAAATCTGAAATCTATTTGCTTCTGATGCTTTGCACTACGGCGTTCATCAAAATCTTCCCATCCTTCGCACTGTTGTCAGAAGAAAACTTTTTTATCCGTTGCAGTAAAGGGAGAGTGAATTGGGCCACTTGATAAGTCTAATACCTGGCGGAGGGTATCTATAGTGATTTCTGTATTATGAAGATCCAACGTTGAGAGCTGGGCACACATCCTGAAAAACGAATTTGGGAGGCTTTTCATAGCATTGTTACTGAGATACAATGCCTGTATCCAATATCAATAATTAGCCACAGTTCTTGATGGCCAATCTCATGCTCCCTCAAGAACATACAGCTAGTGCACAAGAATTGGGGAACCTCTTGTTGCAAGAATTTGACTGTCCTCCAATAATAATGTCTTTAAGTTCAATTTGAACTTCTGAAAAATTGACCAAGATGAGGCGGGAATTCATTTACGAACTACCTGGAACTTTGATATAGCAATCAGATGAAAGAGAGTTGAAAGAAACTAATATGTAACTAAGAAGAAAGTAGGGACCTTCAAGTTATGCAAACTGCAGACTTCATCTGGCAACTCAGACAGAAGATTTGATGAAATATCTACCTGCACCATGTGAAGATCAAGTCAAGTTAAATATCAAATTCATCATCTCTTGTTCCAGCATATATTTACCGCTACCTTGCATATTCCTTTTGGGAATTCTTTATAATTTTAATTTGTTAATCTAAACTCAACATTTTTGTGAATGTGCAGGATGATGACACGAATTATCACATGGATATGATAGCTGGGCTGGCTAACATGAGAGCAAGAAACTATAGCATTTCTGAGGTTGACAAGCTAAAAGCCAAGTTCATTGCTGGAAGAATCATTCCTGCTATTCCAACCTCCACAGCAATGGCGACAGGTCTTGTGTGCCTGGAGCTATACAAGGCTCTGGATGGAGGGCACAAAGTTGAAGACTATGCGCAACAAATTTGCTAACCTAGCATTGCCTCTGTTTTCCATGGCTGAGCCTGTCCCACCCAAGGTCATGAAACACCGTGATATGAGCTGGACTCTTTGGGGTAGATGGATCCTGAAAGACAATCCCACCCTCAGGGACCTTATCCAATGGCTCAAGCAGAAAGGGCTGAATGCTTACAGCATCTCATGTGGAAGTTGCTTACTCTTTAAAATTATGTTCCCCCGGCACAGAGAACGGATGGACATGAAAGTGGTTGATCTGGCAAAAGAAAGTGGCAACAGTAGAATTGCCTCCATACCGTCGCCACTTAGATGTTGTTGTGGCATGTGAGTATGATGAGGATAATAATGATATCGATATTCCTCTGGTATCGTTTACTTCCAATTAAAACGTTGTTTTCCCGGTCCACCGCACCAGTCAAAACTGTGATTTTATAATGAGAACCCTATTGTTCACAGTAGTATCTTTGGTTCTGTTTCATATCGAAGAGTACACAAAACAAAACCCGAAAGCAACTTTGGTTGTTGTTATATATTGCGATATATGCTTTTATCTGCTGCTTGTGTTGTTGCTGGTTGTGTTCAATGAGAGCAACTATAGTTTTACACATAACTATGCCTATGTTAATTAGCATTACATTAATGGTTTACTTTCTATAGGTTGAGATATCTTTGTTTCTTTCGTTTCTTTCAAAAATATACGTATTTTTGGAAATATTATTATCTTGATATATAATAATAAGATGATGGGTAAATAATATGGGATATTAAAAGAAGTATGAAAGTAAGATAATATATAAATATGGGCTGCTAAATGAGAATTGTGATGTTAGTTAAGGAGAATTGCAAGAACCGAGGCCAATTTTTCATGTATATATATCCCTTAATAAAGCATTTATAAGGGGCCTTTATTGGCTGCAAACCGCCTCAAAGAGGCAATTAGAAACCATTGGATCTTATATATGAACATATGTGGGTGCGTTTGGTTTAGTATTTTGGATAGGATTTTAAGGGTAGTATTGGGTTATTGGATATGGGAGTATTACGAGGTAAATTTTAAAAATTTATAAAAAAGCCCTTAGGTTTACTAATTTAACTAAAGACCCTAACATGTAAAATGACAAAAACACCCCCACCACTGCAGTGTCAGATTCCGGCCACCACCGCCGGAATCTGACCGGAAAATTTCGTTACGGCACAGACTTGTCGGATCTGTGCCGTAACACATCGTTATGGCCTTTTCCGGCTAGATCCATGGTAGATCTGGCCGGAAAAGGCCAGATCTATGGTTTGTTTTGGCCGTCGACGGCCGGAAAAGGCCAAACGACGGCCATCTTTGGCCGTCAGCGACGGCCAAAGATGTGGCCGTCGTTTTCGATCGACGACGGCCAAGATTTGGCCGTCGTTGACCGTCAACGACGGCCATTTCTTTGGCCGTCGCTGACGGCCAGATCTGGCCTTTTCCGGCCAGATCCGTTGTGGATCTGGTCGGAAAAGGCCACAGCGGTGAACTTCCGGCCATTTCTGGTCGGAAGTTTGGCCGTTGTACAGATTCCGGCTATCACCGACGGTGGTTGCCGGAATCTGACAAGTTGGGTTGATGGGGGTGTTTTTGTTAATTTTAAACTTTTTTTTCAGGGGGTATTTAGTGAAATTAATAACCTTATGGGGTTAAAATGTAATTAAAAAAAATAGGGTAATATTTTGAGAATATTGTACCAAACGCGATTTGAAAAATAGGATCCAGAATAGGGATAAAAATATTAAACCAAACGCATACTGTATTTTTGCAATGACCTCTCCTGATGAGTCAGGAGCAAATTTATTTAGAAATTTTAAGATTTTACCCCGCATCCTACTCCCTATGCAATGTAGATTATCAAACCGAAAGTACCATGGTAGTAAAATCAACAGGTTTCCATTACTTCCAAAAAAGTTCTCATGGGATAATCCTATACAAAGCTAAAATAAGCCATCCTGTTATAAATATTCACATAACAGTAAAGTTGAATCAAATATTATGTTCCTTTTATCAAAATGGAAAAGCAAGATTTTCAGCAGTAACTTGCACAATTGCCATCGGTAACCATAAACTAATCAACTCAATTTTTATCAGCACCTTCATCAAATTCGG
Source organism: Pistacia vera (assembly GCF_008641045.1). Taxonomy (NCBI): domain Eukaryota; kingdom Viridiplantae; phylum Streptophyta; class Magnoliopsida; order Sapindales; family Anacardiaceae; genus Pistacia; species Pistacia vera. The sequence goes on along the minus strand of NW_022196022.1, from coordinate 262,024 downwards.
CAGAATTCATAACTCTGAAATCTATTTGCTTCTGATGCTTTGCACGACGGCGCTCGTCAAAATCTTCCCATCCTTCACACTGTTGTCAGAAGAATACTTTATTATCAGTCGCAGTAAAAGGGGAATGAATTGGGCCACTTGATAACTGTAATAAGAAAAATAAAAAACCTGGCGGAGGGTATCCATAGTGATTTCTGTATTATGAAGATCCAACGTTGAGAGCTGGGTGCACATTCTGAATAACGAATTTGGAAGGCTTGTCATAGCATTGTTACTGAGATGCAATGCCTGAGAAATTGTATAAATTCAAGATCAATAGTTAGAGACCGTTTGCTCCTAAGGGCCTGTCTCATGCCCCCTGAAGAATATACAGCGAGTGCACAACAATTGGTCAACCTCTTGATGGAAGAATTTGACTGTCCTCCAACAAGAATATTTTAATTTGTGAAAAATTGACCAAGAATGAGGCGAGAATTTATTTGTTACAAACTATCTAGAACCTTGTTATAGCAATCAGATGAAAGAGAGTAGAAAGCAACTAATTCTACTAAGAAGAAAGTAGGGACCTTCAAGTTATGCAAACTGCAAAATCCCTCTGGCAACTCCGACAGATGATTTGATGAAAGATCTACCTGCATCAGGTGAAGATCAAGTCAAGAAAAATATCAAATTCTTATTATATGGAGCAGAAATCATCCTTCTAGATTGCAGCACAACAGCCAAGTAACTTAGGTTGCATTATAAAGATTTAAAAAAAAAAAAAAAAAAAAAACATATCAAGAATTCTACCTCAATAAGAGAAGTACAGTTGCCTATATTTGAAGGAATGGAGCTTATCCTGAGCCAGAGGAACAAGCCAATCAAGAATCATAATTATGTATAACATAGACAAAAAGAAGCTTGCATAGGGCGGTCCTATTCTGTTTGCGCTCTAAACCCAACAAAAGAATTCCTACACAACAATTCCATCAATTTATCTATACATTACCTATTATTGTTGACTTTCAAAACTTCAAGCTCAGTCAGATTTCCTATTTCAATTGGGAGGGCAGTTAACTTGTTGTTCGCAACATGTAGCTGCTGCAGAGAAGTCAAAAGACCCAGTGTGGAAGGCACAGTGTTCAAACTGCAGAAAAGATGTAATTTGTGATAGTTAATGCGGAACAACATTATGCACACATAGACAGAGAAGCTACAGTTCCAGGCGTATAATACCTTAGGGATAAAAAAAGTATCCCACATTTCACACCTCACAAGCATGCCTTTCAAGAACAATGGTTAAAGAACTATACAGAATTAGTATGAACTTATAAGAAATAAAGTAAAATACCAAATAGAGAATCATGTTTTTGCAAAATCTTAACAATTATATACATGTATAATAAATTCATTGTAAAAATTGGAATTAGCCCATATGGAAGAGAGGCCAATAACATTTTGCATCTTTGGGAGGGTGTAGAGACTTCACATTAGGTCCCAAGTTTAATCGTTAAATTTCTCCCTCTGGTACTCCGTCCTTTACTTTTCTTTTGGTTCTTTAAGGGAAGCGTCAAAAAATAAACCAGAACTCCATAAAAGCTCCTTGTCATATTGGAGCAGCAGAGGGATAACCAAACCACAACTACAAACAACTTTTCCCACTTCTAGTTTAAAGAAGACCAATTTGACATGAATGTCATGTTTTTGTGTCATAAGAAACTAATTATAGATTCAAAATAAAAAGGCTTTACAGAAAGGTAAAAATGCTGTCTGCTGGTACACAATACAAAAAATAGGAATTGACAGCTCAAAAGATACATATCTATGTGTTTTACAAGGGAAAGCAGAAACCAAAATTATACTACACACATTATACATAAATGAATATCAAAAACTAACCAGTTTTGGCTTAAAGATAGAACTTGTAGAAGCTTCAGACTTGTGAGTCCTTGCCAGTTAATGGATTCATCCGACAAACCATTTCCATCAAGAGACAATTTCTACCAAAGAATTGAGATTGAAGGATTTACATTCATCATCTTTTAGAGGGAGGCCATTCAAATGGCTGAAGTAAAAACACCAAAGTTTGGTATAGAATGGTTTTCATACCCTCAATCCAGTAAGACAATCAATCCGGTCAGGTACATATTGAATGAAATTGTGGCTGATATCAAGGATTCTTATAAAAGGTGCACAAGGCCAAACTTCATCAGGAATGTCCTATCAAGATACAATAAAGTTATCAAACATATACCTTGTGAATACATCTAAAAGAAGAAACTTGAAAAACTCTTTGCTTTTTTATGTTTATTTCTGATAATAATGAAGTTCTACACCTCTCATTTCAATTTGTTTTCTTCTACATATTAGGCAACACAGAACTCTTAGCTCCTCAAAAGTATATAAATTGACACACTGAATCCACCAACCTCAAAATCTTCATCAATAATAATCTATATTCTCCATTTAAAGAAAAATAACTCTGCAACAAATTACTTCTGTTAATGCTATTCATATCAAAGGGCAAAACAACACTCACATTACAGTGAAAAGCAGCTCCTTTAGTTTTTCAAATATCTGCAGACAGGTCTTATAAAATTCACATTCAATTGATGAACATGTATGACATTCAGAGACCTGACTAATTTGTATCACTAGACAATTGGATTCCATTACACAGGACAATGAGACAAATCGTTAAGCAAAGTATCAAGTTTTTTTGATATAATATCTCAATCACCATAAGAAATGATAGGATCCACAATCAACTTAGGTAAAATTTGTTTGAAATCACTCAGAAGAGATATTACTTTTATACCTTCAAGTTGCATTCGGCCAATGCTACAATATTGGTAGCCTTCCACCGTTCAGTACGGCTCTTATCAGCTTTGAATTCCTTCTTCTCATTCACTACATTAGTCTTCCTTGAAATAATTCGGCTTGGAGCCTCTCCCATCTTTGGACCATCCTGTTCATATAAATTCCTCAGTTAAATAAATTAAAGACATATAAATCCTATAACCACCCTGTTTTTCCACAAAAAAACATTTCTATTCAAGATTACATGTATTCCATGTTGTTTAACAACAATAAAATTTGTCAAAGCTTCTAACTGTTACATCACCTTCCACAAAAATAAAAACCTTTGACTGAAAATTAGCTAGTCTTTTCACTGGGAAAAAATAATAATCTTAAACGATATAATCATGGAAGAAGCTGAAATTGCTCCCTTTTCCAATTTTATACATCTACATTTTTCTGAAGAACTTATTGAAGTATGTAAACCTTCATACATTAATATCAATACTAAAATTTATTGAAAAAATAAAAATGAAAAATTTACCCCTTGGTGCAAACCCTTAGATCCCACAAGCATGATCCTGGCTCCATTGACGATCCCAGACTCTCTCAAAGACTTATCATTCTCCAAAATTCGGCCTTTCAACACAAAAACAAGACAAAAAGGTCATCACCAAGAAGTCAAGGTTCAATTTTGAAACATGGGTTTTGATATTTCAATGAATTGGAACCTTTAAAGATGAGCGTTTGGCCACGAGGGAGGATACTAGTGAGAGGTAGAAGAAGCGTCTTCAAGGATTGAACTGTTGAGTCATGTGATACAGTTATTGGCATCGATCGTGTGGTGAACTTTACTGTGATCTTAATGTTGCTTTCATCCATCTTGCTCTCCGTTCCGTCCACGACTTCTTGTGTGTTTTAGAAAGCCGATTCACATGGTAAGGTCGTGTTTGGTAGGGTATTTGGAATAGTGCCTTTTTTTTTTTTTTTTAAAGTTGAATTGAGTTGTTACGAGGATGATATGATTTTAAAATTGTGTTTGGTAAACTTTCGGAAAATATTTTCTGGAAATATTGAGTATATTTTAATCCCCAATATTTATTAATTTAGCTAAACATCCCTTATAATAAAAGTTTTAAAATTAATAAAAATATCCTCACTCACCCATTAAATGCTAACAGTAGGCCACTACCATCAGACGATGGCCAAAAATCTTCGGAATGGAGCACGCTCAGCTAGACGTGGTCGGTAGTGTGTTAATCTAGCTTTTTCAACTAGATCCATGGTGAATCTGGCTAAAAAATACTAGATCGATGCATGACCGGCCACATCCAGCCAGTCGTAAGCCATTCTGGCAGATTCCGACACCTTCTAACAGTGGTGGCTAGTTGTCGGCATTATATGGGTCGGTGGGGTGTTTTTGTCGGTGGTGAATCTGGCTGAAAAAGGTCAGATCGGTGCACCACGGGCCACATCCAGCTGGTCATGAGCCATTTCGGCAAATTCCAACCCCTTTCTAATAGTGGTGGCCGGCTGTCGGCATTGTGTGGGTCGGTGGGGTGTTTTTGTTAATTTATAAACTTTTACTGTTGGGGGTGTTTAGTCAACTTAACAAACCTAAGGGTTTAAAAAAATCTAAATATTTTGAATTGAATTGAATAAGATTGGATTTTGAAAATATTAAAACAAATACATATGTATTTTGGATATGATTGGATAGAAGTAAAATCTAACATGTATTAAATAATTAACCCCAATAATGTTTTGCTCACGACTGAATCATATAACTATTTTATCCTTTTTTTTTTTTAATCTGATTGTATGACCCATTATATTAGAAATATAATTTCTCTTGTTATTTCATCACATTTTTCAAATCAATCATAACAACTTAGTTATGATTTGACAATGACTATTATATATATTACTCAATAAATCTTAAGTTTGATTCATTCTTTCATTGTTAATATGGTAGCCATTGAAGCTATTGTATGATCCATAGATTTAAAGTCATGAGAAATTAGTTGAAATGTGCATAAGCTAACCCGACGACCCAATCATAGTTACCATTATTTAGTTGTTGATTAGTAATCCAAATATAGATGGATGGCTGGCTGCTAAGTCAAAGATGATAATTTCAGATCTTGAACACACGGATAGACTTGTTATGGTCAAGCTTAGAAGTCCAAGAAATCACAAAAATGGTATTTCATGTGAACATGATGAAGATGAAGTTGGGATTTCTTAGGTTCAATCAGCATGTGGGTTGTGGGAGTTTTACTTTGCTCTTCACTTTTCTTCTCTGCAACCATGTGACACTTTTCAGAACCCACTCACAAAACCACATCATGGACTTTTTAACTTTAATCTTTAGCTTTTTGGTAATCCAATTGATTCTGTATTTCCATTCACGCCTTGTCTCTGCTACAGTATAATTATAACTGTGTATGGTCTCATCTCATCTCATCTCATGACGACAGCAGCTCACTTGTTAGAATGAATTTAGATCACCCTTTCATTTCATTACTCCATAACCCATAACTATTATTCCTTGAAACTTACCAGGCAAAAGGGTTGTTGGTATTGTTGACAATAGCAGGAGGAGCTAAGAATGTAAGCAAAAGTTTTTCGATGTGCCCATTAATGGGAATAACTGGAAACTTCAAACAATTATTAGCAGAACTTAAATGAATTTTATTTCTATCTGCTAAATTTCTTTAAAAGAGTGAAGTGAGAGAATAGAGATATAACTACCACCAAATAGTTTGATAGTTCGTTTGAGACTCTTAGATTTATTATTCAAAAAGTTCTAAGTTCGAATCCTCACAACTACTAATAAAGAATAACCATTGAAAGTTTACCTAACCGTTAACTTCAAAACCCTAAAAGATTAATTGAGGGTAACGCGAAGATTTATTAGACTGATGTTTTTGACGATGTCTCCACTGCAAGGAAAAAAGAAAAAAACATCTTTAAATAGGCCTTATATAAGGTATGGGTATCCACTGATAATCAGGACCTCCCATCTAAAATTAGGCTAAAAATATACCATCTCCAGATCACAACCTCTCATCCCTCTCTTAAACCCCATTAAAACAAAACACCGAAAACTAAAACAAACCCTTTTCTCATATTAACCTCAACTACCTTAACCAACCCAACACCCACCATTTTAAGTTTTCAGTTTTAACCCATCTCTTCTCTTTCAGACCCCCAACCAAATACAAAACAAAACAAACCCAGATTTCATACACCCTCCAAAAACGCACCGCTTTATACCCATCTCCTTCTCCGAGATTTCATTTTTTTTTTTTCATCTCCATCGAACTTTCCCCTTCGATTGTTCACAAACCCCAGTTCTCAATGTGGCGGCCGTGGACTAAAACGCCGAGCAAAATCCACGACACGTCATCACAATTCTCATGCTCCTCCTTCAAAGACATTCAAAACCTCTGCACAGAAGATCCCGTCCCAACCGCCAACATCCTCACCAAAAAACCCTCCATTTTCCACCGTGTTCGCCTCGCCAACTCTATCATCCGCGCCTTGGCCCCTCGCCCACAACCCGACACCTCATCCTTGGACGCTAACAAAAATTTACCTCAACCTCAAGATTTAGAACCCTTACAACCACCGAAAATCTCAATCCCCGGAGCAGAGAAGCGTATTGTGGTTTACCTCACGAGCCTACGTGTCGTCCGTTCGACTTTCGAAGATTGTAAGTCCGTCCGATCCATTCTCGGGGGGTTTCGTGTACAAGTCGATGAACGAGATCTGTCCATGGACTCAAGTTTCGTAAACGAGTTACAGGCGATTCTGGGCGTTAGTCAAGGTAAGTTGACTTTGCCGAGGGTGTTTATCGGCGGTAGGTACATTGGTGGGGCCGAGGAAACACGGCAACTTCACGAGACGGGTGAGCTTAAGATGTTTGTTGAAGGGCTTCCCACAGCTGATATTGGAGCGTGTGACGTGTGCGGCGGTTACAGCTTCCTTCTGTGCAACGACTGTGACGGTAGCCACAAGATGTACACGGAGAAAGCTGGCGGGTTCAAGTCTTGTACTGTTTGTAATGAGAACGGACTCATCAGGTGCCCATCTTGTTCTTTTCCGCCATTTTCAACCGTCTGATTTTTAGGCTTGAGATGATAAAAAAACCATATAAAAAATTAAAAAAAAAAAAATTCGGGTTTTTTTTCTTTTATTTTTTGGATAAATTAGTTTTTGTTAATTGGGTTAAGTGGGGGCCCACAGATGGTGAGACATGACACGGGCACCGTTGGATTTGTCTTTAAGATTTGTATTAGCCTCTACTGAGTCTTGTTAGTATTAGTGTCTTTTTCAATCTTGTACTGACATGGAAGGTGGACTCTCTCTCTCTCTCTATATATATAATCTTGAGTGTTTAGAGTAATGTTTATGACATTATGAACCTTAATGTATATTATAAAAGTATTAGCTTTTTTCATTCAACTTTGGGGTTCCAATAAAGAGATGGTGTAGGTTGTTTTATTTTATTTTTGATATTCAGGAGTGTTCGGGTCAACTTGCACGCACCTTAATTAGTCCTTTGAAGTCTTGAAGTTAGAAGTAAGATAAACCACAAATGATTATCCCTTATTAGTAGTTGTGGGGATCCGAACTCAAGATCTCTTGAGTAATACACCCAAAAGTATTAAGCGAATCGTTAAACTATCTAGAGGTAGTTGTTTGATTGTTTGTGCAACTGGCTTTCAACTCAATGCGTTCAACTATTTTACCTTCTTCTTCCATGTGAAAATTATGCAGAAATCTCTGGAATCCAATCCAGTCAGAGAATGTGTTTAAAATGTTCTCTTTTATAGTATTGATAGAGTGGTGTGGTCTTTATATTTTGGGAGAGTCAAAGACAGACTGTAAAAAAAGTGCAAATATTTGACACCAATGCCACTTTGTTGCTGGCTGCATAATTGCCTCATCAGCCATCCCAATTCAGGTTCTAACTACAATCCCTTTTCGCATTGACACTGGTTTTCGCCATTGGAAGGAAAAATTGCTTAGGCTTTTACTATCAGAGAGCAACAAATGTGCCTAAAATAGCTGAGCTTTTCTAAGGAAGATAGTTTAAGATGAGAAGCTTTTGGGTGAGATGGAGCTATCACATTAATAATATTACATCACTTGGAACACTTTCTCTTTCCTTCACCCAACTACCATAATGACTCCTTAATTTTGAACTAAATAAATTAATTACAGAAGCTTATGACATGGTAGGTTTATGCCCTCTTTTTTTTTTTTTGGATAACTGGGATATTTGGGTTAGTTTATACGCACTTCGTCTAATCCTTGAAGTTAATTGAACATCTTCTAAGTCCAATAGATTAGATAAATCACAAATGTGATAGCTGGTCATTTTGGAGGATTCAAACACAAAATATCTGGGTCTTAGATGGCTAAAGTCTTGCCATCTGGCATGGTTTTATACAGTTTTTTCAGCCTCTTCATCAATGGTAATGTAAGCTAGCAAAAGATTATCGTAGAAAGTCCCAGTATCTATGGTCTTTTTGCTATGCTCAGAACGTTGATATCTCACTATTTCTTTTTTTTTTTTTTTAAAGGTTTATAATAATAGACAGTGACAGGGGAATGCAGAATTGCAGATATCATGTGAAAGCAATTATTGCTATTTGCTAGGCCAAAATCAAAATGCCATAAACACTTCAGAAGGGCTGATCCCAATTAATGGCGTCCAGTTCAGAAAAGAATCTCAAAAAGCCAGTTTACTTGACTTTCTGATGATCCCATGATGAATATTATTATCCAGAATTACAGCTATTTCATTGACAATGTGACACATATTAAAAAATGGGCTTAACTAGGTGTGAACCATTTATTAATCTACAAATCATATGCCAACACAAACATATAAAATAATGACAATATAACTGGAGATTAGAGTTTCAATCAATGGGAATATATGCTTATATTTCTTAACAACTAAAATCTACCCACGTTTCAATCTGCAGAACTGATTTATTATGAGCCATATGATAAGATGATAGATTTCATCTGCTACCTGGAAGTTTCCCAAAGGAAACATTCAGTTCTTCAGCTGCTTCACTGCTAATTGGACCTGGAAAGTTATTATTCTCTTGGTTTCGGGTGATGCCCAGAATTTTACTGCTTAACAGAATTTCGAGGTGTATAGTCTCATCACTGTAATTCTCATAGTTGTATTTCTTTCATTGGCAGATGCACCAAACTTGCGATCAAACTTCCACTATTACAGGTCAAATAATACTTGCAAAAGAGAAAATCCAAATTTCCGGCTTTTCCAGAACAGGAAACAACCAGAGAAGTCATGCATTAAATTAAACTAAAGAAATTCTGAAAGATCACACTTAATCAGCCACATGTCGATCTTCAAATATAAAATATTAATGACGATTATTGCTGGTCCATCGATAGCTTGACACATAGTCAAAATAATGTATTAATAAACTATTGCTCATACAGCAAGAATCGTATTTACCAAAATCATTAGGAAACAGAGTTTCAATCAACAGGAAGATGTGTCTCCAACTCTCCATACTTCAACTACTATAAGTGGACATGTGGCAATCCATAGAAGTGGAATTCTGTGAAGAAATTTGGGATTTTATGCAGCTGCGTTTACCCTTGTGGCCTCGTAGATTAAGCTTAATCTTAACAACGTCTCTTGAAGAAGCATATTCTGCTTTTAGATACTATTCTTATCTTCATTACGATTTATCTGTTGTTTTAAATATGGCAATTAGATCAAGCTCACAAGGAAATTAAGAATTTGTTGTTGTGATTTCTCGCACCAACGAAAAGTACATAAGCCTTCGAGTAAGTTCACGTAAAGGGTTTGTATAATACTGAGAAATATAATGTTGAAATGATGAGAAATAATAACAATAATGCGTGAAAACAAATAAAAATAGTAGATAATAGGAATTTTTGAAGTAATTCAAATGCAAGGTACAAATCTTACATCTTGTGTTATCTTATTGACGTGTTTACAAAAGTTATTTGCTCTTAAGTAAGGCTATTGCTCTTAGCTATAGAGAGAAAATGAAATTCTTCATCCTTGATTTGGGGTAGGAGACCCCTATTTATACTGTTGCATGGGTTGTCTTGCTCATGAAACAACCCTCTCATTGCATGACATGTGACCTAACAAACCACCCTTATTTGAGATATAATAGTGAAGTAGTTCTCTCGTGGGGTGACAGGCGACCTGGATGACAGCTCAGTCCTGAACCTTACTATAGAAGCAACCTACGGCAGCCTTACAAATGAAATAACCCCTTCTAGGTGTGACACGCGATCTAGACAGGTGCATAGTCATAAGTCACGTGGCAAAAGCTCATGCTTCCGTTGCTTAGTCATAGGACATGTGTCGAGAATTCATGTCGTACAAATTTACAGTATAACAGAATCAAACAAGGATTAGTTTTTGATAAAGTTCTGAATCTTATGATTCATTCTCCTTTTAAGTTATTAAAAGCTATATCTTAATATAGAAATTTTGATTAAATGATGATTACCCAGATAGTACCTTTAACCATCATCATTATCATATTTTATTATTTGTATTTTGACAGATGGGTTCGGTTAGGTGAGGGGAGATTACCAGCCGCAATCAATAATCTTTGGTAAGAAATTTTGATACGCATTATTGAAAGAACCCTTTATTTTAATCCCCTTTTTGCAGTAGATAAGTTTTAAAGAACAGTCTTATTGTTAGGAAAAAGATGTTGATGTCGAAGGGTAAGGATAATGATATTCGATTATTTAAAGAGACTTGATGAACAAATATGCTTTGTACTTGGACTATCTTCATATCATGTTCTTCTTGACCTGTATGATAATCAGATGACAAAGACTTGAATTATTATTTTAATGAATAATCTGGAAGAAGCATAAAATATACATCAATATAATTCCTGAAAGGAACTATTGAGAGAGTAGGAATCTAATGCAGATGTTAATGATAAAATGTAGTGTGAATGACAATGAAGCCTACAATTTTTTTTAGTTTTTTTGATTTTTAGTAATATTTAATTATTTGCCCTCTTGGTCTCTAATGCTCGATCATGGCTATATATACAAAATCCGTTGCTGCAAAATTAAAAATTAACAACTGTTACATTCTTTTCTGATTTCAAAGATGATGCAAGTTGAGTCTTTTCAGTACTGGCCCGATGATTACAATTCAACAGACTCACCCCTGGAAGAAATAGGACTTTATTTTGCAGAAAAGTATGGCCAAGGGAGCTGCTTTGAGTTCCCTTCTCCATCAATCTCCATGGAGGATTTCTCCAATGATGTTTCTTCAGTTTTGTTATCCTCTCCTGTATATGATGATGACGACTCACATAATCTTGCAATTTATAGTGATGATTTGTTTGTTATGATCCCAGTGGAGCAATATTTACTAAACTTGGATGAGGTTGATATTCCTCTAAATGATCAGTTCATGGCTGATGAGTTCGAAGATTTTTCTGAGTTGATGGTGAGTGGCAGCAGCCCTATGTCACCACAATTATTTGCAGAAGAGGACACTAAGAGCCTGAATCTGTCACCAATATCAAGTGAGGCATCATCTATTGATGTCTCAGTTCTCCCATCAGATCAAACATTCCTGGTTTTTCCCTCAGAAGAAATGGAGGTTGATGACCAATTGAGCATTCTTCATCTGCTGAAGGCTTATGGAGAAGCAATAGAGCTGGAACAGAAAGATCTAGCAACAGAAATTATCAGGCGATTGACAGATAAGGCCTGTCCAACTGGTGCAACCCTCGAACGTCTTGCATATTTTTTGATCCAGGCCTTTGAGAAGAAATTAGACTACCTGAGTCAAGAATCAAGCAAGAACTTTGCCGCGGCTTTCAGAGCCTTCTATCAGATTTTCCCTTATGGAAGGTTTGCTCACTTCACTGCCAATTCAATGATACTAGAAGCTATTCCTGAGAATGCTCGGATAGTTCACATCATTGATTTTGACATTGGCCAAGGCATTCAATGGCCTCCACTAATTGAAGCACTCGGGAGGAGAGGCCAATTTTTGGTACAATTGACTTCAATAAAATGGGAGGAAGAGGATTGCAGTTACTTTCCTCCCACAGACAGCTTTGTGGAGACAAAGAGGAGACTGTATGAACATGCACGAAGTTTTGGTGTGAGATTGAAGATGGAAGAGATAGGCATGGAGAGCCTGGTGAGTGAGATGAAAACAAGGAGAAGTAGCAGAAGAAATGAATGGTTAGCCTTCAACTGCATGGTTGGTCTCCCTCATATGGGGAGACTGAGGAGTAATAAGCATGTTATGGAGTTTCTGAATGTGGCTAAGGACTGGGTCAATAACACAGGTGTTATAACTTTTGGTAATGTAAGTGAAGGGGAAAGATTAGACTGCAATGGATTTGGGTATTTCTTTGAAGAGAAGTTGCTTCAACTCCAAGCATTTTTTGAATCAATGGAGTGGCATTTCCCTGCTCACCTTTCGGAAGCAAGAATAGCAATGGAATGTCTGTTTATGGCACCCCAAGTTTCTTCCCTTGCTGACTTTCAGAATTTGGAGGAAATTAGTACTAGGAAAAGTATGGCTCTCTCTGAGATAGGGTTGAAGGCCTGGAGATTAAGCAGAAATAACCTTATGGAGGTTAAGGAGCTGGTGAGCGAAGGTAACAGTCTATATTGGGCAAAAAATACAGGCGAAAATGAGATGGTTTTGGGCTGTATGGAAACTCCATTGGTGAAAGTTTCAAGCTGGAGATAAGGAAATGACTTGGCAGGAGATGTATACTATACTTAAGAAGGATTACATTATTTTGTAGAGATTGTGAGAAAGGCTGATACATAGATGAAAGCTATAGAAGTTTTAGCAGACATTGATTCAGAATTTGCTGCATTAATTGATTTGTACATATCATGTTAAGGCATACACAATGATATTAATTTTCAAAATTATTCTTTTTTTTTTTTAAATACTAGATAAACTCGTACGATATGATAGATATAATATCTATTATTTCAATCACTTGTATAATATATTTATTATTTTACCTACTGTTTTTGGGTTAGGTAATTAGTTTGAATGCACCTCAATTATTACTTAATTATTTAAACATTGCGACGGTAACATTTGAAAAGCGATGTTGATGTAGAAGGTTAATACATCTTTAATATAGAATTATTTGATATTATTTGTTTGGGCTGTCTAATGGAAAATGCTTTGATGAAGACTTTGAATGCTCATCTCATTAGTCTCTTCTAAACTAATCCAAAGATTCCAAACAAACACAAAACTACAAAACTTCAATTTCCCTTGGACCTGCCAGGAGGCCCTCAACTCTTGGGGAACTACATTAAACAATAAGAAGTTCATAGAAATTGCCTCTGCTGCAGCCTGCATGGTCATACAGGGGAAGCCATAAAAATTGTTGATGTTCGATTTTAACACCAACGACTCGCACATGCAAAGTGCTAAGTTGGCTTAGAAATTATACGTAAATAAAAAACGCAGAAGTGTTTATGGTCCTGAGATTATATATGTTTGCAGAAACATAAATAATAGATTGGTAAGAGAGATTTTTAAAGTGGTTTGGATGCTTAAAGCGAATCCTACATCCACTGTTATTTTGTTATTCTTTGACTATTTCCATGATATTACCTGTAAGTCGCACAAAGATGAAGAAATACTTTCTCTCATGTGCCTAACTCTCATATGCCCAGCCTCTCATTTTTCACAAAGAGAGGTGCCCATTTATACACCTTTGAGATCACTGTAATGAGTGATTTTATAAGTTGTCTTGACACATGGAGAGCTCTCATTCGTCTTTATATTAAAATGAGATAGAGTTGGTATTAAATATCTTTGAGGTGGTATAGGTTTGACAGCTAGTACACTTTGTCTTTTAGGTAACTTTTTAGGCCCAACAAACCCCCCCCCCCCCCCCCCCCCCGCCCCAGTTTTTGGAGTGCATAATTGCACTTCAAAAACTCATGTCTTAGATCTGAATGGCTATCGCACTATAGGCTGCAGTCTCGAACTGAAGAGCTCAAACTATGTCTGGGACGATCGAGTGCTGAGAGCTAGGATCGCGATCCGAGTGCTTGGAGCAATTCGAAGTTGAGTGCGATTTGAAAACTAATATGAAATGTCCAGTAGATAAATTCCTAAAGAGAACTAACGTCAGAAGCCCAAACGCACGGCTTAGAGGCCTTAAATGGATAAGCCAACTTAAAACAATCATAACTTTTGATCCGAGAGGAGTTTTGAAGCCTGTAAGATATCCACGAAAAGCTTCTTCCGAGCTCTATGTCTTGGCAATGGGGGAACCTAGTTGGGGCCATTTTCGAGGCCAAAATCCACTGTTTCGGCATGTTTTGGGGCTGTTTTAAGTTTTCTACGTGTTTTTTTTTTTTTTTTTACGCTGGCAGATGGTCACAATCTGATAACTGAGAACTGATCATGATTTGAGAGCTGAGAACACAACCTGAGGTTGTTCGCAATCTCAGAGCTGAGAGTTGATCGCGATTTGAGAGCTAGGAGCTGATTGCAATCTGATAGAGGCTCGACTTAAAAGTCTGATGCAAGCGATCTCAAGCAAACGAGCGAGCTTATGAGCTCAATCAGAGAGCTTAAGGAGCTCGATCAGAGAGCTTAAGAAGCTCGATCAGAGAGCTTAAAGAGCTCGATTAGATAGCATAAAGAGCTCAATCTAAGATCATACAGAGCTCGATCATATAGCATAAGGAGCTTGATTTGAGATCATAAGGAGTTTGATCTAAGAGCATAAAGAGCTCTATCAAAGATCATAAGAAGCTCGATTAGATAGCATAAGGAGTTTGATCTGAGATCATAAGGAGCTCAATCTGAGATCATAAGGAGCTCCATCAGAGAGCATAAAGAGCTCAATTTGAGAGTCTGATGTATGCGATCTTAAGCAAACGAGCGAGCTTATGAGCTCAATTAGATAGCATAGAGAGCTCGATCTGAGATCATACGGAGCTCGATCTGAGAACCCGGGAAGTTCGATTAAAAAGCGCAAGGCTTGATCTGAGAACATAGGAAGTTCGATAAGAAAGCGAGAAGCTGGATCTAAGAACATAAGATCAGCGATCTAAGCACTCAGAAGCGTGATCTAAATGATCTGAAAGCGTGATCTCAATGATCTTGAATGCGCGATCTAAGAAATCAGATGCGTGCGATCTGTGATCTGACCACGCGATCAAAGAGCTGAAGATCAAAGCGATCTAAGCGTGCGATCTACGATCTGACCATGCGATCAGGGAGCTCTAATGCGTTTGATCTGACCACGTGCTCTGAAGTTAAAGATCAGCAATCTAAGCTAAAGATCAGAGCAATCTGAGCGTGCGATCTGTGATCTGACCATGCGATCGGAGAGCTCTGATGCATGTAATCTGTGATTTGGCCACGTGATCCGAGAGCTCTGATGCGTGCGATCTACGATTTGGCCATGCGATCAAAGAGCTCTGATACGTGTGATCTGCGAACTGGCCACACAATCCGAGAGCTCTGACGCGTGCGATCTGCGATCTGACCATGCAATCTGAAGTTGAAGATTAGAGTGATTTGAGCGTGCGATCTACGATCTGACCACGCGATCGGAGAGCTCTCGGAATAGGGTTTAGTATTTTGATGATAACTTGAGTTGTAAACCTCAGATTCGGATAATTCTTAGACCATCAGAAAGCTAACTCGAAGGGCTACAACTCTTGTGCTTATCACATTGCCAGATTCAGACTCTATCCTGCTCGGATCTCCACATCAGACGACGTGAAGATTTTGAGGCTTGCTGGAAAAACATGGAGAGCTAATGTTAATCATGCCCTCCCTCTAACGCCAAACTATTGATGTTTGATTTTGACACCAGCAACTCCCACGTGCAAAGTGCTAAGCTGGCTTAGAAATTACAAGTGAATGAAAAACATAGAAGTGTTTATGGTCCTGAGATTATATATGTTTGCAGAAACATAAATAATAGATTGGCAAGAGAGATTTTTAAAGTGGTTCGAATGTTTAAAGCGAATCCTACATCCACTGTTATTTTGTTATTCTCTGACTATTTCCATGATATTGCCTATAAGGCATACAAAAATGGAGAAATGCTTTATTTATAAAGAAAAATAAGCTCTCATGTGCCTAACTCTCATATGTCCAACCTCTCATTTTTCACGAAGATAAGTGTCCATTTATACACCTTTGAGATCAATGTAATGAGTGTTTTTGCAAGTTGTCTTGACACATGGAGAGCTCTCATTCTTCCTTATCTTAAAATGAGATAGATTTGGTATAAAATATCTTTGAGGCGGTATGGGCTTGACAGCTAGTACATTTTGTCTTTTAAGCACTTGTTGCGCTGACATCAGTGTGACTTTTTAAGCACAACAAAAATGATTTTGGGTGGTCGAATGTTGTGTTCAGCAAATAAGGAGATCGGGTTATAGAAGATATATAGGATCCATTAACACAATTTTTAAGCACTTCTGGGTTGAGATTTCATGGGTTGGTGGCAATTCTGCAAGCCCAAAACGTTGCATGAATCCTGGAGGGGATCAACACCACCTAGCCCTCTCCTTTTAAGTCCTTTTTTTTTTTTTTTTTTTTTTTTTTTGGTATCCAAGGGTGTTCGGGCCAGCAGAGGCGTCCCTCAATTAGTCCCTTGGGACCTTGAAGTTAACAATCAGATAAGCTTCCAGTGGCTACCCCTTATTAGTAGTTATAAGGATTCAAACTCAGAATCTCTTAGCTAATACACCTAAGAGTCTTAAGCGAACCACCAAGCTACCTAAAGGTAGTTTCTCTCCTTTTAAGTCGCTCTAACATACATTTGTGTATCACTTCTAAGAAGCTGAGCTTACTCCCAACAAGCTAAGTGGAAAGTGAAAATGACTTTGTAATCTTTGCCGATTTAATGTCCCAGTATGAGTTGGTCATATGCCATTTTCTACAACTTTAAGAGGTTCCCTTGTCTGTTTCTTTAATTTAAGACCTGACCCAATTGAGCCCCACTTCAATTTACATTTATAAAAATTCAAGACCAAGTAATCGATTATGGTCCACAATGACTAACCAGACCACAAGGACTTGAGCTTTTAAGTGGTGGTTCGGACATGGGTCCGACCCTAAAGCCTATGCCCTCCATTTGTTAGTAGACATGTAACATGTTAAGATTACCATCCAAACATGCTTTAAGAAAGCAAAATCTGCTTTGTTGTTTTTGTATGGTGTAGGGTCAATTTCTTGGCAAATCTAATTTGGGTGCACCAAATGGCTCCTTTTTATTCAATCAATATATTTGACGTTAATAAGGTACCGAGTTTAATTCATAAGAACTTGTTTTTAGGTTTCACGTAAACATCTTTCACCTAACGATGTTTTTACAAGATGTGATGCTTGAAATTGAACTACTCCTCACGATGAAAAGTACACCAAACATGTTGTCGAAAGGCATTAATTTAACTTTAATATAAGATAAAAAAATAAATTAACATTCCATCTAAAAAATAAAAAAATTAATAAATTAAATATATATAGAAGACTAAACATCATTTTCTTTATCTTCTTCTTCTCTAATCTCTACCATATGATTGAACAATCACAACTTCACTACTTATCTTCCACGCCATGACTTCCCCTTCAAAAGCTCTCTCATGGGCCACAAAGATTTATTCATAATCAAGACTAACATATTATATAATAAACTCATTTTGGGTATCTTTTATGTTACTCTTATTTTCTTCTTTGTTAGATTAATTTATTAATTCATATATATTATATACTAAAAAATGAGTATAAAAATTGATTAAGAAATGCTTAGTTGTATAATTACCATTTTAATTGGATATATATATTAAGTACTAAAAAAATGAGTAGAAAAATTGAACCCTTCTATAAGTAGCCCAGACGGTTATGATGAATTAGGGATAGTGTGGATAGACACACAGTCTCAGGTTTGATTCCCCATTTGAGTATATGAAATTTAAATCGAGGGTCGTGGTAATAGATTGTTGCACTAGTCTCTCCTGAGAATTGATTAAGGTATGAGTAAACTAATCCGGACACTTTGATTAAGAGAAAAAAAGAGTATAAAGATTGATTTTCACATATATAATTTTAAAATTATTATGTTGAATAGGGTTACAAACACTCCCAAATATAAGGTCCAAAATTCATCTTCAATCACATGGCAAACATGCAAGTTGGCTTAAAATAAGATAAATAATTGAGGACCCAATTTGGTCTTGAATTATTGTATTCTCGATATATATTATATTATCTTATCTTCTATAATTTTATGTTATATAAAATACTCATAATATTAATCTATTATTATATACTCAATTCTAAAATAATAAAAAAATGTATTTATTATTGTTTTTATCATTGTTTTAAAACCCAAACAGGAGGGCAACCCGTTTTGTTGTCCGGGTCATTTTAAAAAATGACATATTAATCCCTCAAATTTTAATATATGACAAAAATTCCCCTAAAAAAGTTCAAATGAGTCCTTAAAATTTTGATTCATTTAAAAAATACCCCAAAAAATTACCAATCAATCCCTAAACTTTTGACATATCTCCAAAACACCCCTATAAAATTATAAATTAACCCTTATAATTTTAAAATATTACAAAAACCCTCTAAGACCTGAACCGGACCAGAGAAGCTGCAAGGTCCCAGTCGGATCGGTCGATCCGATTTGGTTTTTAAAACTGAGGTTTTTATTTTTATTCTTTTTTTCGTAATATTTGTTTACTAATCATATTATGCTTGTATTCTAAAATAACAGACACAGGGGTGGATGCAATACTAATCGATGGCTCATCTTCATATTTTTAAAAAAATTATTAATATGTATGATTTCTGGATTTTAATTCACCGTAACAAATTTTTTTGAATCTGTTCCTACTAAAATGGATAAGATCCTACCATCCAATCACAAGGCCGATGGTTCCCATTTTCATTTTCGAGAATATAGAACCAGATTTTCCTTTCAATTTTTGAGATTGATTTTTAGAAACAAAAACATCATATTCAATACACCGAATCGACTTGACTCGTGATATAGACGCAATAAAATTTAATATTAACCTTAGAATTTCATTTCTGAAAACAAAATCATCAAATTCATTCATGAACGACTTGACCCGTGACATACACGCAGCTTCATATTTTCTTCCTCCAATTCGGAAGCTTGTGAACTGTAATTATACAGTGATGGCAAGTTGGACCAATTCAACTACCATCAGTCACCCACACGTAAACTGACTGAAAACAGTACGTGGCATCAAGTAATTGGTGTGTTCGTAAGTCTCTATCACAAGTCAGTCATAAATGAAGGTAGATCGTACAGTATTGCATGGATGTAACTGTATCCAATCCCCATACTTTTCCATTTAAAAAATGAAGAAAATGATAATACTAGCATGACCACCAATTGGCATTTACTAGACGCCAGCTTGCCGCAGACACGAAACGCGGCATTTTAGATTAGATTTTCCTCGTTGAATTGGTGTTTTTTTAATTAAATGTTTTCAAAGAATTTATTTTTCTGAAACATTTTAAATGTTTTTTTTTTTCATTTTAAAAACACTTTAATATTGGAGTCAAAATCTCATAACTCATATATATGAAAATAATTTTGAATAAGAGTAAACAACTTTTTTCCACCTAAGGTTTAGCCTAATGACACTTTCTCACTCAAAAAGTTTCAAAATACAATTTTATTACTCAAACATTATGTTCCGTTAATAATTTCTGTTAAATATAGTGATATATATTGTAAAGACGAAACAGACAGTAGGCGATAGTGTCACTTTGACTATAAACGACTAGCAAGTGGGTAGTAGGGTGTGGGGGGTTTTGTAAAGTGGGGACTGATGAAGTAGGGGATGACGACAACAATGATGACTTAGATTTTGGCCACTGAATTTGGCTGGAAGCGACAAAACCCTAATCCAAATGGCGTTGGCAAACGGTGGGAGCAATCAGACAGTAGTCAAGGGGGTTTTGGAGTATAGAGGTCAAGGAATCTCGTGGTGGTGAAGGGGCAGGCCAAAGTCTTTGATTTTGGTGGCGCTGGGTGCTTGCGCACGCTGTATTACATGCTCATTAGGAGTGCGCGCATGTTGGCTTGTTGGTGACTGGGGCTTTTCATTGGGGCAATAGGTTGAACAAGTGGTGGGCTTCGATGGAGCAACAAGGTTGGAGAAATGGGGGAACCGTCGACAACCAAAAAAATCAACACAATAGCAACACAAACACTTCAAGTAGCAAACCACAATTCAACACTTGAAATAAAACAACGTTTTGAAGGGGATTGGGGTCGCAAAATGTAATTGTCTCGCAGTGGCGAGTGCAGGTCACAATGACAAAACGGCGAGTGGGGGAAGCCAATAAAGGGTGGAGTTTTGAAGAGGTGGGGAAGGGGATTCGTACAGTGGTGATAAGGGTACTTTTCGGTGTCTAAAATGGTCAAAATCTAATCACGAAACAGTGAGTTTTAGTGAAGATGTAGTGGTAGTTTCCCGATGATTGGAGACAAAAACATGACCGACTTATATTTGTAGCATTTTTCTGGTTTTAGAAATATTGAATGTTAACTGACCATCATGTTCTTACTTATAACACACTTTTTACCATTTTGTCCTTTTTCATAACAAAATTTATAAACAGAACTGTGTTATGGGTAGTAAAGTTATATTTTGAAACTTTTTTATTGGGAAAGTATCATTAGACAAAACCTTGGGTGGGAAAAGTGGTTTACTCTTAAATAATTTTCTAAAAAAAAAAAGCTGATAAAGGAAATTTAGAATAATTTGATATTAACTTGATAACTACAATATCAATTCTAAGAATTTTAAACATGTATATGGTTGAGTTGTCGCACTTGAATATTTCTTTAATCAAAAAAGTAAAAAATAAAAAAAATGAATTAATCCAAAAATAAAATTCAATTATAATGAAGATTAGCGGTAATTAGAAGAGTATACAACACGTGAATAGCACATGCTATCAATAGGACGGCGCTTTAAATTTACGAGCGCGCGAGGAAGTAAAGTCTAAAGACTCCCTCCCTACAAGACAAACCAAATTCTACGTCAATGGATCGCCGTGTTTAAGACTTTTAACTCGCCAACACAACTCAGCTCAACTCAACTCAAAAACATGTATTCTCTCTGTCTCTGTCTCTTAATTTCAGCTAAACTTGCAACAATATCTATCTGAGTTTCTGTATCTTCGGTGAGAATTTGTACGTTCTGTATATATATTTTTCTTCTTTGTTTATCTCAAGTTAGGTAACCGGTAATTGATACAAGAACGACAGAGAAAAAAGAAAGTGTTGAAACAGGGTATAATCTTATCGTAAACTACTTCTGTGAATGGATGAAGAGTGGAGATTTGGCCATCGGCAGAGCTTCAACATGGCGGTGTTTATGGCGGTGTTATTGCTGTTTCTTCAGAATCTGAGTCTTTGTTCGTCTCTGAACAGCGAAGGTATATATATTTATATATGTGTGTACGCATTTATTGCATGTCCGGACAGGTTCAGGCAAGTTTTGAACTTTGAACAGAGAATGATGTGTGAGGTGTATGAACATACAGGTTTGGCACTGTTGAGATTTCGAGAGAGAGTGGTGAGAGACCCTTTTGGGGCGTTATCAAAGTGGGATGATAGTGGTACCGATATTGATCCTTGTTCGTGGTTCGGTGTTGAGTGCTCAAATGGAAAAGTAGTCTTCTTGTGAGTAACTTATCATATCTTCTTCTTTATTTCTTCTGCATTTCTCATTTTTGCTCTCAAATGACTCATGTAGTTGATAGTTAATAATGTTTGAAGTTTTAGAACTTCTGGTCTTCCTGATCCAATATACAGATTCGCCGCCAACCACCACAACACCCACAAAAAAAAAAAAAAAAAAAAAAAAAGTCCGAATTTGACACTTAAGAGATTTGGTAACGAGGCTGAAAGATTTTCAGTGTTTTGTGTATTTTTTTAATCCGTAATCATTTACTTTATGAAGTCTTTTCATAACTTTGATTATCACGTAAAATATGTACAGTAGTGTGTTCTTGAATGGCATTTATCATCTTTCAACTACTCACACTGGCAAGTTTATTCAATCAATTATTGAGCTTGGTTGGAAGATCTAAACAGGGTTTTTTTGCTAGCTTGATTGTAGTATTGTTGATGAAGAATGGAAGATTTTATAAAGAATTTTTCTTTTTCTTTTTTGAAAGTGACGACAACCACTTAATGTTGCATATGTGATGTTTTTGAAGGAATGGTCCTTGCATTTTTTCCCATTCTCTTGTTTGATTTATTATATCAACATTATTAAGTGTAAACCTTACTTTGCTGTTGATTTGCTATGAACTTTTTACACCTCTAATGGTTGAGCAGAGAGTAATTCTTCTATGTCTTATTTACCTTCATTAATTGTGCTTTAATATTCAATTGCAGAAATTTAAGAGATCTTTGCCTCGGAGGGACACTGGCACCTGAACTTGGAAAACTTCCGAAATTAAAATCTATGTGAGCATGTAACTTGGCCTCATCATGTATATAATTCTCTTATCTTTGCACCTTGTTTTGAATCTCCTGCCTTTTTGTTTACAGTATTCTTCGCAACAATTCATTTTTTGGAACCATTCCTAAAGAGATTGGAGAACTGAAGGAGTTGGAAGTGTTGGATTTGGGATATAATAACTTTAGTGGGACGTTTCCTTCTGATTTTGGCAATAAGCTGTCTCTGACTACCCTGTAAGTTGGCCCTTAAATGTTACTTATGCTAGTATGTCTTTGGGAAGCTTATTGATTGAATTTTCTTGGGACTGTTTTCTGCAGTTTACTGGACAACAACCAATACCTTGGTGGCATATCTCCCGAACTATATGAGCTTAAGACAATTTCTGAGTTTCAGGTGGAAGAGAAACAGATAACCAATGCTGCTTTAAGAGCATCTTATGGCAGAAAATTATTATTTTCATGGTAAGCGAGTTCAATAAGCACAGTACTTTTTCTTATCAGTTATTTAATACGAATCCCCTTCAGAATTGTGAACTTTAGTCTTAGCTAGTTTAATCTGCCCCTCTGTAAATCAATCCCTTTTCTGCATCTTGAATATTTCATGGCGTAATTATTTTTCTTTTAGGAGTCCAGCAACATGGTCTGGTCAGGTCTCTGTCTAAGAATTTGTGTAATATTACGAAGAAGTAAAGGTAAAGGAGAAAGGGAGAAAACTTTCGGACAAAATGTAAAGAAGCAATGTTTTACTGTAGTTACCGAATAATGTTTGGACTATGTCATGTAATTAAGGGAACAATTAGATATATGTGTGAATCAGCAAATCATAAGGGATGAAATTGGTTTATGTTCTTAATAAAACTGTAATAAGCTTGAAAACTAAGACTGAGAGGTGCTGAGGGTCTAATCATGAGTAAAAATCAAGCTCATATCATTCATTTTGCAGAGACTTTCTCTTAGAGCACTTCGTTTTTTCTTTGTTAGGAAAAGTATCCGATCTGGAGATATTGCTTACAGGAGGCTGCTGCAGCGACTAGCAAGTTTAGATCATTCAACAGCCCCTACACCGTCACAACCTCCATCACTTTCTCCTTCACCGCCTCCTGCAGATCCTACATTTTCTTCTCCATCTCCATCTCCTGCACCTATGGTAGCACCACCTCCTGTATATCCACCAAATGTTGTTGCAAAACCACCTCAATGGCCTGCGTCTCCAACGCCTTCTCCTGCTTTGACTCCAAGCCTGGCAGGGACTGATTCCAAGTCAAAGCATCATATAGTTCTAATTTTGGCTGGAATTGTTGGAGGCTCATTCTTAACTCTGTTTTTGGCTATTGGCATTATCTTCTCCAGAACCAGTAAGGTGGTTACTGTCAAACCTTGGGTAACAGGGTTAAGTGGGCAGCTTCAGAAAGCATTTGTAACAGGTATTTCTTTGTTTTGAGCATGCTCGCCTCATTACATATGCGTGGATACTCATATATTCTAGTCTACATTTCAGGTGTACCTAAACTTAAGCGAGCAGAACTTGAAGCAGCATGTGAAGACTTCAGTAACATAATTGGCTCTTATTCAGATGGTACTGTGTATAAGGGAACTTTATCAAGTGGGGTTGAAATAGCTGTAACATCTACTTCTGTCAAATCTCGTGCAGATTGGTCAAAGAGTTTAGAATCACAATTCAGAAAGAAGGTAATTTTAAATTTATTGAAAATTTATGGATGCAGTATAGCAATCCCAGTCCCTGAATGTCACTTTTGGCCTTGTTTACAGATAGACACGTTATCAAAAGTAAACCACAAAAATTTTGTGAACCTTATTGGGTTCTGTGTAGAAGATAAACCTTTCACAAGAATGATGGTTTTCGAGTATGCTCCAAATGGAACACTCTTTGAGCACCTTCACAGTAAGTTCCTTTTAACTTCTATAAACTTTTGTATAAACATAATGAAGCATTCTTCCGTTGGTATAGCTATATATTGCAGAACCTACTTATATTAGCTGACAAGAAACTATGACATGAGCATAAGGAACCTTAAAAACTCACAATAGATGAAACTATATGAACCGCTTTGTGATTTGAATGACATTGAAATCTGGATTTCCTGCAGTACAAGAAGCGGAGCATCTGGACTGGGGAATGAGGCTACGCATAGCTATGGGCATGGCCTACTGCCTTGAGCATATGCATCAGTTAACACCACCCATTGCTCATAGAAAACTGCAATCTTCCTCCATATACCTGACCGAAGATTATGCGGCCAAAGTATCAGACTTCAGTTGCTGGAATAACACAACTGCAGCTAAGAATGGATCAGCTTCGATGGAACCTTTAGAAACCTCAGAAAATGATCTAGAAAGCAATGTCTACAACTTCGGAGTTATTTTGTTTGAAATGATAACTGGTAGGATCCCATACGTGGTGGACAACAGCCCTCTTGAGGACTGGGCATCAGCGTATCTGAGAATGGAACAACCATTAAAAGAAATGGTGGATCCAACTCTAAAATCTTTCCAGGAGAGTAAGCTTGAGAAATTGCTTGGAGTTATCAAGGACTGTGTCCACCCTGATCCTAAACAGAGACCACCAATGAGAATAATTGCAGCTAAGTTAAAAGAGATAACAGCAGTGGGACCTGATGGAGCAATACCAAAATTATCTCCTCTCTGGTGGGCAGAACTAGAAATTATGTCCACTGAAGCAAGTTCATAAGTGAAATTTGGCCTTACATAAATTTAAAATGATCTTGACCTTTTCTTTTCCCTGCTTCTGTTGTTGGCCCCAGAAGCAGTGGTATGTAGAGTAGATGTTACTCTTGTCTTATACAAGGTAGAGGATAGATTTTTGTAAATAACTGAGAGAGACCTGCTGGCTTTTGTTTGCTTTCTTCCTCGTTATCGAAATTGATTGTATAAATTTCTGCATATAGTGTATGATTATGACATCAATAAATTTGAATTTATTTTTTCTTTTCTTTATAAGGCTGCTATTACATTTGTTAGTCATCTCAGTTGAGTCAATTACAGTCCTTATTTTCAAGCATCAGCTCTTCAATCCCATCGGTTTCTATGGCAGCTTAGAATCTGTTAGGATCCAAAGGGAAAATGGTGGACATGTGAGTTATAAAGGCTTAGGCACTCTCCCTTGACAAGCTGGTTTTCTAAAGAGAATTTTACTCAATCCCATGAAACACCAATGGTCCAGCCCAAATTGTTGAGTTATTGGAATGGGTTCCTATCAATTGGTATCAGAGCATGATCCTGCGCCTTTGTGAAAACGCAAGCGTGGCAGGTTGACCTTGGGCTCAGGCTGCTACCTCGAGGGCATGGAGGCTCAAGGAAAAGGGGATTCGCGTAGTCACCCAAGGGGTAAAGAGGCCGACGTGGATGTCGGTTGCAAAAGCATGGTGGAATATTAGAATCCCACATTGAAAGGGAAAAGGGTGGACATGTAGGTTATAAAGGCTTAGACACCCTCTCTTGGCAAGCCGGTTTTCTAAGGAGAGTTCTACCTAATCCCATGAAAAACTCATGACCCAACCTAAATTGTTGAGTTATTGAAGTGAGTTCTTATCAAAAATCTTTTCTAGATGAACATTCAGTCTTCTGCATGTACAGTACTACAGATATAAAATTGAAGAAAAAAAAGAAGAATGTATTAACAAATAAAAGAGACTAAAATCTCTTCGTGACCTCTATGTACAAGATGGATTTTTTTTTTTTTTTTCCTTAAAACGAAATAAAAATCTGCTACTAATGGAAGACAGTTGGTGAATCCTACACCCTTCCAAGAACAATAACAAAGTTGCGAGAGTAAACACTGTTACTATCTTTACATGCCAAGAGGATATATTGTATTTAACCACTTTTCACCAGATTCGTCTGGGTGGTAGCCTGCAGTTCTTTGTTCCACAGCATCATCATAATCCTATGATATATATAAATACATACCTCTGCCACTCCCTTGTTCCTCCTTTCTCTTGATGTATTCCTCTCTTCTCATTGCTATGGCCGCCTAAGTTGTTGGATGCTAATAGAGACCACAACATCCAGGAACAATTTGGCTGTATATGAATTCCCCATGATTTTCTTTCCTCAAGCCTGACAATATAGCCTCCTTCAATGCAATAACTTCATCTGCACAGGTGAGTAAATCTCACTTCTGTGGATGATTGGTTCGGTCTCTTGCTCTATTATACAGATCAAGTGTGTCCATGTGATTGGGGTCCAAGCAAAGAGCTGCTGCAGAGTCTTGGATAGCAGATGTGAGGTCCCCCATTGACTCGTAAAAAGCTGCTCTCAGATGAAGCATTTGTAAGTCAGGCTTGAAAGCTAGTGCCTTTGAGAGCTCCTCTACAGCTTCTGCTTCTTTCTGGTCATCCATTAATACTGAGTATGAAGATAATCCAAGTCAGAAACGTTTTGATTTTACCAGGTAACAAATGAGAATTACTGAAGTGACATCAATCATAAATGTCAACTAATCCTTCAAAAACACTTACATAAGTTTAACACACAAAACACCAAAAAATTATCCCAACTATTAATCTTAAGTATCATTCTTAACCAGAACTCAAACAATCGACATGATAAGAATATTCTCACTCAATTTCCTCTGTTGAATCAATCCATTGATAAAAAGAAAATAGTAATTAAAAATAAACAATTATAGGTACCTAGACAAGATCAAGTTAAACGTATCTAGAAGAACCATATATCAGAAGGAGAAGAACCCAGAAAATCTTAATCCATATCACCTATGATGATTACAACATGCAATGAAGTATTTACGTTAGGCAGAGCAGCCAGTACTTGTATGTAAGAAGTCATAAACTTGAACAAGGAAAAAAAGACAAAAAAAAGTAGGCTTCCAGTTAGAATCAAAATGCAAAAATTGGTGCATAAAATTACCAGCTGCCCTATATCTGTAAGGGTATGTCCTGAGTGGATCCAGTTGGGTTGCCATTTTAAGATCATCCATCGCCGTCTCACGCTCACAGTATTCTGATCGTTTCTCATATGCTGATGCACTATTATGTGCCTTCTCTATTAGCTTAGTCATCTCATCATAAGCAGCTTTTCGCTGATTTTTCAAATAATATACACGTGCTAACCCTTGATGGGCTCTTGTATGCTTGATGTCAAGAGCATTTATGTAGCAATTTGCGGCCAGATCTAGCTTGTCACAATCCACATAAATACTCCCTAAATTATTCAATGCCTGCAAAGATAATAAATATGATCAAACAAGTATTTCAAGGCATGCATGGACAAATGATAAGGGTATTGGTACATTCGGAACTCACTTGTCCTTTCCGGAGACCATCTGAAGGACACTTGAGAGCTTCTTCCAATAGTTGGATAACATAAGTTGAACATTCAGGATCAACACTTGTATCTGCCAGTATGTATGCTTTAAGGAAAAAGGCTTCAAAAGACCTTTCAATTAAAATAGACTTCTCAGCCCTAGAGAGAGCTTCTACTCGATGGCCAGTGTCATATAAAATCCATCCTTCATAAATCAATCTTTCGTGTTCGGACCTCGAATGATTTTTAGCCAACCGTAAACAGCGCATTGCAGCCTTCTGACAATTTAACCTATAAATACACAGTTACCCAATTTATACAAGCTATTGGGTGATATAAGTTCAACGTTGACAACTGCCACAAGGCAGAATTCCCAATTTACACACAAAATAACATTACAGTTTTAACAACTAATCAAAAACATCCAAGGAAACAAGGAAAAATGCAAATGCAGGGCTAAAAAAGAAAACACATATAATGGATGCAACTGACAGTACAAATGCAGCTAACAGCAAGATTTATAAGTGAATCCATGAGGCCAAGATTTGATATTCAGTTTAAAAATATGAGTATATAGTCTCACGAAAAAATCATGATTTACACCCTAGAGAACATGTGAAATAGGATAAAGTTGAGAAAATAAAGATCTCAATAGTCATGCAGTCTTCTGAACTATAAGTATATAAGAGTATAATTATATAAGATAATGAACTATAAGTATCATTAAAGATACTTACCTAAGTAGAAGCAAAGATTGCCGAAATCGTAGGAAGCTTTTTCCTGGGTCATGTACTAGCATCTGATGTATGGCAGCCAGAGAGCCAATATCATCTACAGAAGACCATCTATCATAAAGTTGCATCCAGCAATCAGCTGGACTCCACTGCTGAACCCGATGGCTCAGAAGATCAACAATGTGATCTCCATTCACCCTGTCATGAAACATCATGTAGTTGGGCTCTAAAGTTAATAGTGCTAGAATGTCTCTCAGAGCACTTTCATAATCCTCAAGCGCAAGGAAGAACCAAGCTCGCAATTCAAGACAGTCTGCAGAGAGCCTGAACCCAATGATTCTGTTGATCTCTGCGATAGCAGCACTAATTTGCCTCTCTTCTACCTTTGCAACAGCTCTGTATTTATATGGAAATGAAAGAGTGGGATCCAATTCAGTTGCAGTGTCCAAATCTAAAATCTTCTCCCTGCCAAGATTATACAAAGACCGCTCTTGGTACATCCACCCGGTTGGTTCATGCTCAGAGATAAGAGAGTGCATCAACTTATAGGCTGAGAACTGTTGCCCTTGCCTGTACTTGGTTCTAGCAAGTCCAGCCAATGAATAAAAATGACCCACCTCAGCAGCTGCCTCGAAATAACACTGGGCATCCTGGTACTCTTTTCTCTCAAGCATCACACAACCCAATTGATGCAAAGCAAGCATCCTTTGCCACTGTTCAGTTGCACATTCCTCTAACCTTTTCAACAACATAACTGTTGTGTGCGATATGATGTTCTCTTCCATAGCCACCTGGCTCAGGAAATAATACAATAGGAAAGAAGCATGCCCCACATTGACCAATCTTTCCCTAGCCTCAGGGCCACAAAATATTTTCAGCACTTTAGGATTATACAAAGAGCTGGGGAGCTCTCTTAGCAACACCTGCAAGCAAGAAGCTACTAGAAGATTTGCCCTTTCCTCCAAACCATATTCAATAAGAATCAGTGCATCCTCAATATTAACAAGAAGTGAAGCTAAATGAGCATCACAGGTAGACTTCATCTCCTCACAACAGAACCTATTTGCAAAAGAAAGTAGCTCCAAAACAATCCCTGGGCAAAACAAATCTACTCTTCTAGTCCTACTATACGTTTCCACAGCCCTCATTCCCTTAACAGATATCCCACCCTGCGAAAAATCAATCTTATCCCTTCTAGATTCAATAAATTCACCATACAACATTGCCTTAAACGGACTCGAAAGTGCTGCAATTTTATAGCGATTAAAATAAATCTCCTCATCACCAATACAAAATGCAAAATCCTTATTCTCCTCCTCCTCCTCCACCTCCTCCTCCGAACTCAAACACTCATTCTCCACTACAATTTGTGCTTCAATTGGCTTTGAACATCCCTCGCAACATTTACAATTATCATAAACTGAATTTGGTTCATACCCAGATGCCAAAGCAGCCACTGGACATTCAAGGACGAACCCACTACAATCCATAGATGCAACACCAACGAGCTCATCTTCTCTCCTCTCAAACCTTAACCAGGCTGAGAGCACAACCTTTGAGTGCACATCTGTAGCATACTGCCTTGCAGACCTGAGACACCTTCTTAACAGCTTGGCATCACCTAAGCCACGCAAGTAAGCGTACTGCTCAATGCGTACTGATGATTTATCGGTCTCTAAACAAGTCTCAAGTCGTTGATAAACATGAGCTAAGGCTTCTACATAATGTATTGGCTTGAGATTAGGGTCAATGGTGGGTTCAATAAGGTCAGTTGTTGGCAGTCCAAACAGAAGGTGGGTTTGAGCCACAGAGAGAGAGTTGTTCTTGCTTGACTTTAACCCAATAAATTTGATTCTTTTGTGATTGTTAAGTTTATTTCCAATAGCAAAACCGTTGGTGCTACCAGTGCTATTGTCTGGTGAATTTAAAGCGTGCACTTGGGTGCTCTTGAATCTTTCTATGAACTTAAATCCACGCATTTTGTATATCAATATATACTATTTTGTGGGCATGTGTGCAGTTATACGTTTAAAAAGATAAGATTTTTAACAGTTTCGATACAGAAATCTCAAGTCTTAATCACTAAAAAGCATAAAAACGAAGGTTTCAACAAAGAGTTCAATTTACCTCTCTGCCCTGCAAAGTTCAAACACCACCACCTGTCCAACCCAGAAAGAGAGAATGACAGAGATAGAGCAGTTGCAGGTTACAGGCCGAAAGGGTGTTTGTTTCTCGGGAAAGAGAAAGAAGATTGTAGAAGAACTTTTAGACTTTGCGTTTTCTCACTCTCTCTTTCATGGTGGAGACTAGAAAAGATTCGTTTTTTTGAGAGTTCTCTCTTTTACTTTGTGTATCTCTCTCTATCTATCTCAAGAGATGCAGTAGGGTCCTTATTATTCTAAATTTTGTCGGTTTTGGTTACCAGAAACTTTTGGTTTTGATTTAGGTGACTCACTCCAAAATCAAATTGGTTTTTGATTACCCAGTACCCACTACATTATTGCCACGTCACCATCTATGGATATGAAAGAACTGGTCAACTGGTTAGATGGTTGGTTAATTTCACCTCAGTAAAGGTACCTTCTCCTTTACTGCTTGCTACGTTGTTAACCGCAAAAAGTGGATTATGTGTTGAATTGCATGCTAAGCAAAGTGGAATTCAGGTGGAGTAACAGTTGGACCATCTAATTTGTTATGTTCTTGAGTCTCATCCTCACCAAACAGTTGATCCTCCAGTTAAAGTAACTTTTTTTAAGGTTCCGAGGTACATTAAAAAACAAAACAATTTACAGATGGTTAAAATTTGTTGTTGTGCTTGAAAGAAGAAGAAGAAGAAGACATGCAGCGTTCAATCATCTTTCATAATTGATGGATCAACGACATGA
The DNA here is from genome assembly GCF_008641045.1 of Pistacia vera. NCBI lineage: Eukaryota > Viridiplantae > Streptophyta > Magnoliopsida > Sapindales > Anacardiaceae > Pistacia > Pistacia vera. The sequence continues at coordinate 230,761 of NW_022196022.1, read as the reverse complement.
ACAAATTCAGTTTGGTTCATTGGTAAAATTTCAAAATCATGAACAGAGGCCTATAAATTATTAAGATCATAAAAGGGCACCTCCCCATCAGAACCCACCAATCTTATCATACAAATAAACAATATTATAGATCACATCTGGAGAAAATATTTATTTCATTTCTTTAATTAACCTCTCAGCAAACACATGCATATGTCAAGATATGGTGCTAATTATTAACTAATAAACAAAGGGAAAGGCCGAAAGGGGGTACTTATCAATCAAATTATTGATGGGTAGGTAACAAACACTATTAGATCTAAGAATAAGCTTGCAAAGATTAAATTAGGTATCTTTTTTTTTTTTTTTTCCTCCCAAAATGAGATTCTAACAGTGATTGGAGGACTAAACAATTAATTTTTCGTTGAACATTTGCACATTGTTTAACATTATTGCCACTTGCAGGTTGCAGCCATATCTAAAACAGAATATAAACCAGCTCTGGAAGGACAAAGAAAGGAGGAGCAAAGAGACAAGAAATGTAATCATGTGCTTAAGACCCCATGTGAGAGAGTTCTGAAACAGCCAATCTTCATCAGTTTTTCTTACTTGGACAGCTTGATGAATGATGATTGAGAGGGTAGAGTAGCAGACTAATTTTCACCAACTTGTGCACATGTCAAGGACTGTGGAATTAAATTTTTGCAAAGAATCTATTCAAGATATAGCAAAGGCTAGAAAGTATAAAGCATCTCATAGTTTTATCAATTTTAGTCACCAGTCATTTCAGCCTTGGGCATATTGTGTGTGGGTAATGGCCCTATGAAGCCATCACTTCAACTTGGGATCATAAGGATTTGATTTGATGGTGTTAAGTTCTTCATTGTGGGCCTCTAACTTTACTTTTGGAAGTGATATTGATGAACCAAAAAAGGCAGAGATAGGACAGAAATAGGTAAATTCTGATTACAAGGCATACCATATAAAGCTGAACGCAAAAAGAAAGATAGACCAATAATAAACAACATAATGAAAATGACTAGGAAAAACATAAAGATTAAGTTTAATGTTCATTAAAGTTTTGCTTTTTGAACAGCAAATAACATAACAAGTTGGACTTGGTAATGCTAGTTCTCCACACCAACCCTTGGATTATGGATCTAAGATTAACAGAATTATGATTCAATAGTTCAAATAGAGTAGCATTTTTCCTGCAAGTTGTTATTCTTTAATGCTTTTAGTAGCCAACTACATTTGAGGGGCAGACATGGAGCATAAGTAGGCTATTAAATCACTCAAAGCAAACCCAGAAATGTTTTGACGGTCCCTTGAGTTCAACACCACATTGGGCCACCAAATATAAACCAGCAGGAGAAGTGGGTATCTAAGAGACTGTAAATATATTGACACTGAGTCACCTGTAGAGTTGTTGTTAGTTATACTTGCCCAGCCACCTAACCTGGTACTAACCATGTGCTAAAGACTGCAATGTCAATGATGGCATATGGCATGTTTTACACATGGTAATCTCTGGTAATAAGTGAACATAGCAATTACTTGTAAACCAGTGGTAGAATTATTACCTGGGGCTTCACAGAAACACTGAAAAACATGATAATTTCAAGCTAATATAGAGAGGAAGAGAATGCTATGAGAACATAAACATAGAGCACAAATATGTTGCCATTTATATAGTGAAGTAGTATATTCCACATCATGTATACAGCAGCCACCAAATTTGAGAATATTTAGATCACCCCAGGAAGGAGACACTGCTGTTTTGAAGCCATCCATATCTATAAAAAATTCACATTAAAAAAGCTCCGGGATTGCCCTTACAAATTTTGACCTTTTGTAACAAATCTGGGATCAAGAATCTCAATGGCCGTTCATCTGAGTCACTTAAAGCATTTTTGTTATCCAGAGCTTATATTTCTTTATATACAGATATACAAGAGAAGGTCCAATTAGACTTGCATCAGATAGACGCTTGCTAAGGTTAAGATAAGCTTCGACATCCCCTGATTGTTGGATCCTTTTTCTCAGTCCCTGCAGAACAGCTACCCTGTCTAAATACTCCGGATACAAACCCAAATCAAGCATTTTAATCAGTGTTTCTGCAGCATCATTGAAATGTCCTCCTTTAATGTAACCTCTTAACAACCAGGATAAAGTTTTCTTCTTACACAGAGAGTTCATAACATCAACTCTCGTAAGCAACCGTGAAATAGCACCAGCCTCTTTTTGCAAAGCACAGATAGCCAAAACAATGTCATAAAGATCTCCATCGGCTTCTTTACCCAGAAGCTTCATTTCCCACAACTTTCTTTCAGCTTCAAGTCCACGACCAGCACAAATATACATTGCAAGAAGCCTCTCATGAACCACCCCATTAAATGAAGCACCTCCCTCTTGAATTGCCCAACTAGACAGGCGTGCCCCATCAGCTAGAAGATCTGATTGATAGTTTTCAGTAAGTCCTACATTTTCTGCATCAAGTTCAGCTATCAAACCATTCCTTGCATAACCTTTCAATTTCCGTAAAGCCTTTGCAAATTCATTTAGCTCTTTAACCACAGCTGTCATTGCAATAAGGTAGCTGTAGACCTCTGGCTTCAATCCAGATTCTCTAAGATGGATCACCATATTGACTGCCCCCCTGTAGTTTCCTTCAACCTGACAGTATAGACTTCAAGTCGTTATTCACATAAAAATTCAACGAACCATTATATCTTTGAAAATACACAATAAGATTGGAATAATTTGCTTAGCAATAAGTTTCTTAAGAATTGTGAAGTACTTGACCAATGTAATACAGTAAGAAACTAATACTAACAACATTCTTTGATGAATAATTTGTAATAACAAACAGACACTTGTGTAACAGTCACAAAGTTGAAACACAAATTTCAAATGTGCATCAAAATACATATCTATCATTTTGTTAGAAAGTAAAAAAGTACAAATACTTAGATATAAATTCATATTACAAGAGATAAAAACAACTTCAACAAAGTCAAAGAGACGACAACGACAAATTGAAATAGCAAACATATTATAACAAATTCAAGCAATAATTAGGCAAGGAAATTCAACTCAACCAATCAAATTCTAGCAATGTAACTGATGAAGAAAAGCGGGGCTCTGAGATGATGATCATGATCAATGTTAAAGATTCTGTTGCACATAAAGAAACAAACTCGAATTTTCAACAAAAGAAAACAAAACTCAATGGCCAGAATACAGATAACTAAATTAGACAAAGGGCTTACCATCATCTTCCACGCAAGATATCCAGTTGGGCCTCCTTTCTGTCCTTCTCCATTGTCCTCAGCATAACTAATTCCCCGTCTCAAGATCTCTTTCACAAACGAAATTGCTGCCTCCTTCTTCCCCACTTCCAGATACAATGAAATCACCTTCTCAATCATACTAAACCCTGGCTTCAGCCCAACACAGTCCATGTCCACAAGAAGGTCAATCACATCCCCAACCTCACGCTCCTCATCAATCAACTTCTTAACCCAACTACACATTATTGAAACCATAAGCTCCATCGTTTCTTTATCAACTCGGTTCTCTTTTTTAAGCCACTCAAAAACCTCAAGTGCACACCATGAGTCTCTCCCCTCCTGAGAGAAGTACACTAGCACTAACTGCAATTCTCTGGCTGATAAACGATCATTCATTTCCTCTAATATATCTGAGGGCTCCCTTGTCATTCTTTCTAGCTCTTCAATTGCAACAAAAAACTCTTCACTCATTTCTTCTTCATCATCACTTGTTACAAATTGGTCCAATTCGACTGATTTAAGCAACCTCAATTCTCGAAGTTTACTCAGCTTAGTGACTATAAAACAAGGATTATGGTGGTTCTTGATTCTTGTAGAAATTCTTGAAGAGGGCTTTATTGAAAAACTAAGATGAACGTAAGGAGCAAGAACTTTATACCGATGAATCGAAAAAGGAGAAAATGCAAAACCCAGTTCAGTAAATGAAGCCATCTCCTATGCTCTGATTGTAAACCAAATTCCCAATTCAAAGAAAGGAAAAAAAAGTGGAAACACAGTGTTTGGTTGCTGAGAAACTTCAAGGAAAAGAAAGAAAAAAAAATCCTGAATCTTTAAACCTAAACTCACGCAAACAGAGTCAAAATTCTAATCTTTAACTTCCAATAAAGCAAAGCTTTTATCTTTTCTCAAGTACTCTATATCAAAACTCAAAATCTAACCCTTTTCTTTTCTTTTCCTACGACTTCTCAGCGCCCAAACAGAAATTTAAAGTTTCAGGTTTTGAGAAAATAAACCCCAAACCAACTTGAACAAAGAACCCGTATTGAAAATAAAGAATAGAAGAAAGTGAAACTGACCGATTCTTGAAGTGAAACACAAGACAAAACTTTTTGTGTGATGCTCAATATCCGAAATAAATGGTTAGGATTAGGCAGTTTTGGTTCATATCAAAGGTCGTGCAATTTGCCATAGACAAAACAGTGTACTCTTTGCGAGAATGTTTTAAACGAGTTGAGACGTGTCCAAATGAAGACTACTCACCGAACTCACAATCAGCCCGTACTGACTACTGACTGACACTGCTTATTTATTTATTTATTTTTTGCTTAATTAAAAGAATTAAAAATTCCTCATCTTTGTTTGTTTACACTTTACCCCCACAAGTCTTCTACTTCATCATTAATATTCTATGAATGACTTTTTCTAAAGAATTTGGAAACGTTTTCTTTGTTTTAAAAAAACAAAACATATAATATTCAATTGCCATTATCAATTTGATGCTGGTTTTTGTATTGTGGTAGACCATTACAATCATACATTCCAAATCTTTCAAAACTCCATCTTTATACTATTTTGTATGATATTATCGTGTTATTTAATCATCTCGTTTCACCATTTACACGTTAATGGCATTTGGGATAACATAATAATATTTCCGTTCTATCGAAGATTTTCTTTGTGAAAACCACATCAAATAATAAGGGGAATAAGTAGTACCAACTAATATATTTGTATTTTGGAAAGAGCGAACGACTTTTTCCCACCCAAGGTTTGCCTTCATGACATTTTTTCACTCAAAAAGTTTCAAAATACCACTTTCTTACCTAAAGTTTATATTTTGTTTACTATCTAGAATACACTTTCTGATCCGATGGCCAACAGAGAGAAAAATCAATCCAGGCTATGTGGAGCTTTTGAATAGGGAATGTTAGTGAGTCTTTTGGTAGTGACAAATTGGATTTTGGTGGTCGGGATCGGTCAAAATCTGACTTAGGAGTGGCGACTATGCGTTACACAAATCGCTCGATTATTGGCGATTGTCGGGAGCAAGGTTTGAGGGGTTTTGGTGAGTGATGATTAAGGAAGAGAATGATGGTGACAGGGGCAGATCCAGCCCACTTTTTGCCCACCCTCAAATTTTTTTTTAAATACTAATAATTATTTTTTTGAATTTTGGTCACCCCTAAAAAAATTTTCTGGATCTGCTATTGGATGGTGGTGTGGGGTCGCAAATGTCTGAATCGGCTAGTGATTGGTCGAACTATAAACTTTGGGTGGAAATTGGTATTTTGAAACTTTTTTTTTTTTCGTGCGAAAGTGTCATTGAGGCAACCTTGGGTGGGAAAAACTCATTTACTTTTTTGGAAAAGAGTATGCTATAGCCACCGACGGTAGTGCATCGAATTTGTACACCCAATGACGTGACAAACCTGACTTGATTAATTTAGTTTAAAATTCATCAACGGTTAGGATTTTGCTATGTCATTCGATCCTAAATTCGGTGCACTACCGTCGGTGACTGTATTATTTTCCTTTGAAAAATTGGTGAGTGTTTTTGGCTATGAACAATATCTAAGAGGAGTTTACATACTCAATTGGACCAGGCCTTTCTTTGTGGCTCCGTAATCGACTGCTGAGACTAAATTACGGGCCTTTCTTTGTGGTCATCTGAGCCCAAAACTAACCTCTTTTCCTGCCCATGTTAAATGCTGGCCTAGGCCAGGCCCATGTATGTATGTACCTATGTATGTATGTATGTATGAGTAACAAGCATACACATATATCATGCATTAACATGATGTATTGATCATGCAATGATAATATATTCTATAGATGATGTGGGCAAAAAATATAAAATGGAGGAGAGAAGGATATCAAGTGTGACAGATAGAAAAAGGACAAACATGCTCATTCTTGGAATAGTGGTTTGATCCGCATAAATAGGGTTACGTATTCTCATGCAATAATATATTAATTACATTTGTTTTGGTGGAATTAATTAAAGGCCAAGAGTTGACCTTATAATATTCGACCTTCTCAATTCTCAATCACCCACAACAAAACAAACCATTTAGGTTACAAAATTCTTCTTCACATGCAAGGACTTGACACACCACACCCCCTTTGATAACTACAAATGGCCTAATTCTCTCTACTCTTGGCTCACCATATATAATTTTATTTGCATTATTAAAGTAATTATTTATTTTTTAAAAATATTGATAACTATCAAGGATCGACAACCTCTTTCTTTGATAAGGATGATCGGTCACTATCTGTTATGGTTTATATGTGTAGGGTTAGGATTAGGAGCTGAACGAGTATTTCTTCGGTAAAGACTTTAATAAATCAAATTTCTTGTTTAGATGACATACTCAAAACTTAATAAATTGTTATTCTTTGAATGATAAATCCATTAAGCTTCTTTATTTCTTTAAAAAACTCGTATGAATATCAGATACAGAAGCAACAAGATCTCTATGCCAATTTAATAGTTCTATACCATGAATCCTGAATGGAACTAATTAATTAACTCTTTGTACTTAATTTTCTTATATAAGAATTAATGTAGTCATATAGTGAATCTGTTGTATATGGATCATACTTTGCATGACCTTAACGGATTATTGGCTTACACTGAAGCATTCTTCGGTGAGTGGACGAAGGCGAGGGGCCAACGCCCCCTTTACGGTAAGTCCAATTAGTAATTAGTAATTAGGTTTAGAATTAATTTACAAATATTTGGGTCTGAGTTGAGTTAGATCAAGTAAGCGCAAATGGGGTTAGGTTTACCATTATATATATTTTATAATAATGAAAAACCTAAAATGAGAAATAGAGAGTAAGCGTGGACTGTCGATACTTTAAGATGATTGTATTATGTAGATTTCTGAAACTCAATAAAATTACTCTATTTGAATGTTAGACGTAGTTTCTTTATTGGAATGAATTAGGGTAAATCAATTGTCTTCTCTTTACTTTTCTGCTTTATTATTGTGTGTGTTTTTGCTATGGTTTCAACAGAATCCACTTTGAAATTGAACTGAAATTATTTGTGAGACTTGAGATTGAGAGAGAGAGATCATCGTTTTAAGATTTATTTAGCCCTCTATGAGCTCTCCATATAATTTTATAGTGATGATCATACAACAAAAAAGGTTTTTAGCTACGAATTTTTTTGTTGCTAAAAACCTAGAAATTGTTGTGGTATACGTTTAGCGACGAAAAAAAATTGTCGCTATGATCGTCGCGGTAGGTATGTCGCGCTTGATTTTAGGTGACAATTTGTTAAAATTCGTCGCTAAATTTGGCGACAAACCAAAAAATTGTCGCCTATATCATTTTCGTCGCTAAAACTAATTACTGGTGAAATATTAAATGTCGTCACCTAAAGTTAATAGCGGCGTACTTTCTATTGTGTAACCTACACTATATAGTGACGAGATGTGTGTTTGTGCCGCCTAACGTACACCACAACAAAATGTAAATTTTCTGATTCGCTGCTGGCTAATATTATCAAACAGTCCAACAGATAATAAGCTTCACATAATCACATTATATATGGTATTACTTATTTCTCAAGCACTAATTAATTAACTGACGATGAACTGAGGACAAGCACGAGAAAGCCTGATGATCAGGTCAAATATAATAAATTTAATACATGTTAAGATTCCTATATATATGTATATGCATGTCATGGTATTCTATAATCGAGAACACTTGCATTGAGCATCTATGATATATTTGTGTAATATGCTCTCTCTATGATATATTTCTGTCAATTTTTTTTGATCTACTTGGTCTTCGATCGAGGATGGAATTTGTCATAAACAATACTAAATAATTTTTGCTATTTAAGTCATCTTATTGTAGAATTAAAATCTCAAATGTCGCAATCCTTCATGATATCATCTTTAGCAACTCAGTTTGTATTATTTTAATATATTTACATCTAGATTTTTTCAGCCACAATTTGTGTATATATAATGCTTAGTTTTTTTATCACTGTCTTGTACATCAAGTACTTCAATGCTATACAGGATTTTTTTCATGGATGATGCAGAAACACTTCAAAAATGTTTCAAATTTTGAGCTACTTAGCTTGTCTTTTGCCACAGGAATCTCTATATATACCTTTGAGGACTAAAGGCGTCCAGTGTTAGTATATTTTGTTAATTTATTCTTGATCTTCTCTTGTTGGTGTAATCCTTTTGACAGTACATATATATGTTGGAGAGTAAGCTTCATAATTTATTTTAAAACTTGAGAACAAGAGTCTACGAGATTATTATCTGCTGTATGGCACAGAACAACCGGCTCGAATCATATAGAACATCGTGAATTTTTGTGCTTACAGAGAATCAAAAGAGTGACGTCCGTAGGATAAGGAAAGAGCATTGAATCCAACGCATGTCAGGAAAAAATTATTAGATATATAAATAAAGTCCACAAGAGGTTGAAAGGAATCTCTGAGAAGGCCAAAAAAAAGTTTTATAATATAATATATATATTAGGTGTGTGTTCATATGGGGAAGAGGCAAAGAGACAAATCCGTGAGCGCCGACAGCAAGAATCATCAGCACAGTCTTCCCCACGCCTCGCCCAATCAATATATCTTCCATTCACATTTCTAGGTTTCATCTAATTCAGTTTTTGTGTTCCCCAGTTTCCCAAATAGTGCCCAGGAAAGGAAATAACGAGTTCATTTGAAAACTTATTGGTGGGTTTAAATTTTCATTTGAAGTTTGGGAAGAAAAAATTGTGGGAATTACTTAAGAGTTCTTGAGTTTGAATCACAACGACCACTAATAAGAGATAATTATTAGAGATTTATCTGACCATTAACTTTAGGGTCTCAGAGGATTCGTTAAGATGCGTGTAAACTGATTTAGACATCCCGACACAAAAAAAAAATAAAAATTGTGGGAACGTTAATTATAATCTTATTGACGTATTAGTTGGCTCATTAAAGTTACATGTAGTATATATGTTTTTATATCCAGGAGCTTGGCAATGTCTGGGTGTTGTATTGCTCTTGGATTTATCATTTTGTGCATGTTTTGCCTTTTCGCTAACTTAATTATAATTATTTCAAACCTCTCCACCACCCCAATTAAGTAATTATTAAACAACTAGTTAGTGACTCATTCATGCATGTTATCAAATGTATATATGTGTACATGCATCCATATACATCCTTGGATATTGGTGTATCTCAAATTCTCCCATTTATCACTGAATCATCATCTGTTGTTAAAATTTTTTATTCAATATTTCAAACCATGTGCTATGACTTTTAAGAGTTAGGGCAATTGTCATTTGGCATGAGCTTATCTTCTTTAGTTGTGGAAAATTTTGCTCTATATGAACCCTTTGGAGCTATGTAAGCATTTTTGTCTTTGAGGTTAAAGAGGGAGAAAGAAAAGACAGGGAAGGAATTATCAACATCCTGCACAAATCCATGATGTTTAAGTATTGTTTATTAGAGTCAATCACTTCTAATGAAGCGTATCATTTTCTTTCTTAAACCTTTCAGACCTAGAAAAAAGAGACATGAGAGAAAGTTTGCTTAAGGATGATGGCTTGAAGATGAATTTTCTGGACAGAGATGAGCTCGATGACGAAGGCGAAGACGAGAGCAAGACTAAAATTAGTACAAGCTCAAACAACAGTGTAGTTGAAGAAGGTGATCAAAAGAAGACCAGCAGCTCTAGTACTGGGGTGCGCCCATATGCAAGATCCAGGGTGCCGAGGCTTAGATGGACACCTGAGCTTCATCTTTGTTTTGTTCAAGCTATAGAGAGACTAGGAGGTCAAGAAAGTAAGATAAACACTTTTTACTTTTTTCTAGTAAATCATTTGTTCAGTTTGTTAAATTTGCTGGTTCATGTTTTCTAAACTTGATTTATTTTTGGTGTAGGAGCAACCCCTAAACTGGTTTTGCAACTAATGAACGTCAAGGGACTTAGTATTGCTCATGTCAAGAGTCATTTGCAGGCAAGATTAACCTCTCTTAATTCTGAACTCCTTTTTTTTTTTTCTTTCTTTCTTCTTTTTTTTTTTTTTTTTAAATAATCTTAATTTTAATCGTAATTTTTGGTATATGGGAATAGATGCACCGGAGCAAGAAGATTGATGACCAGGGTAGAGGTAAACACAGCTACACAATCATGGAATTTGAAAATTAGGGTTTATCTGGTCGTCTAGAAGTGTCTCTAATCTTTGGAAATGCTGTCTTTCATAAACAGTGAACTCTAGAGGGCATATTATGGGGACTGATCATCCAGATCAATTTTCTCACAATCTTTGGCACTATCCCATGCTTCAGAATATCGATCAAAGGGTCAGACGTTCCAATAACATCAGGTAATGAATTATGAAACTATATGAATATGAATTCTTGTTTCATCAACTTCAGCATATTAAACACTCTGGATAGCGCTTAAACATCATTCAATTTATCTCTGATCTCTCTATGAACTAATGTTCATGTGGCATAGTGATGATGCTTCTTGGAATGGCCAAGGGAACTGGTTGCTCAGGCCACATATGACTACTGAAATGTATATTAGAAGAGGAGGTAATTGCTTTCAAGGCATGAATATCTCTGGAGGTGTTGGTTCAAACCAAGTAAGGAATGAAGCTCTCTACATTAATGAAAATTTTCCGTTCACTGAACCAAGCATCAGGAGAACACGGGGACTCCCTGAAGATTTTCAATTATCGTACGATCGCAACTTCATCCACACAAGGTCGAGCATATGCAACGGGATAGAAGAAAGAATAAAATGCTTTAACTATCCCATTACTAGCTCAGACACAAAGTGGAGAACTAAGGGAGAAGATGAGAAAAACACAACAAAACGAATAGCACAAAATCATCAAGATGATCTTGATTTGAGCCTTTCACTGGGCTCAAAATTAAGAGAAGATAAGGGAAAGCTGTACTGGGGTGAAGAAGAAGTGGAAAACAATTTGCATCTTTCTTTGTCTTCCCCACCTTCAAAGAGGGAAGTGTTTTCTACAAATCTGAGAAAGTGTGGGAGATTGAAAGAAGACTGTGATACCATAAATCCAAAATTGGCGAGTACTCTGGATCTGACTATATGAATTACAGAATTCTTAGTGAGATCTTGTTGGTACTTGTACAATTAAGAGGATAATCTTAAGATCATTGTTATGTAGTGGGAATGGGAGGTAAAATCAATAACTCTATGATCCCTTTCTCTTTTGAAATTAAACCATCTTTTAATTAGTTAAAATATGTTCATCTCACTCTCAACTCTTGCTTGAGCTTTCCTTCACTTGATTTATACTGCCAACCCATATCCTCGAATTTTGAACTAACTGTTTGTTTTTTCATGGAAAGTCTATTTCTATTGAATAAGACATAACTACCATATAGCTATTATATGTTATAATGTCCAGCCAATCGATCTCACTCTCATTTTTCTCATAAATCTATATTTTAGGAGTTTCAAAGTTGATAATTGATCGAGAGAGTTATATATATATTATTATCTATTATTGGTAAGCGAGTAGTGATCATTGGGAAAAAAAACTATAGCTTGTAATTTCTAGAATACCAACAACAGTAGCATATCTATTCCCAAGAATGAAGCTATATAGCTCTTGCTTAAAAACCTAAACTACTGGAAATGTACAAGATTTTTAATTCTCCAATTACACGTTCAATCGATCAAAAGGAAATACATATTTATAATTTTGTTCTGTTCTCTTTGCTTATTGATTTTCTCATTAGATTCATATGCCTATAGCTAGCCAAGTCGTAACTAAGTCAAAATGAAAGAAAATGAACGATCTATTGTTTGATTCAAAAGCCTAGATTTTTTGGTGGCTCAAAGAAACTTAAGGTTCCCAATACAAGACAGGCTCCGAAATATATATATAATTAATTAATAATCCTATGTTATATATTAAACTTTTTCATGCACCAGACAACACAGTCCAGGACCCAAAACACAGCAGACATACTACATACTGTTTAGATCATTATTCATGCATGCAGAACACTAAACATGCAACAAGCAACTGATCGAAAAGGAAATTAAACATAAGGGTTTACGCCGCAAGAGAATTTTAAACCTTAATGATTTTGATGGATGATACGATCAACCCATTAAGAGGATTAAAAATTTTGGCCGACATTCAAGCTATGGATCTGCTCTATTCCACCCAAGTTTAAGTTGATATCCTCTTTCGGTGGAGGCTGAGGTTGACTCGGCATCTGCACCGGCAGTCCAAGTTCCCAACCAGGCATCATCAGCATCTGTCCAGAGTTTTGCGGTTGCATCAGGTTCATGTTAAGCCAGTCAACCCCTGTTGTTTCGGCTGCTAGTTTCTTCAATTTGAGTTGTTTCACCCCATTCATTTCTTCTGTATTCTCTCCATATTGGCCTACCAAAAATATATAATAATTTGAGATTACATTAAAAGTGCACGTCATAAATTACGTAAGCACGTAATCCATATAGTCTGATAACACGGTGACGTATTATGAACTTAGAATCTAGATTGAAGAGCCATTAATTTCAAGTCTAGGTTAAAACATGCATGCAAGAGGACAAAGAAAATTAAGTAACGGTTGGAAGAAGCCACTCTTTTCTTTGCCACGTGGCTTACTACAAAGTTTGACTCTTTGACCATATGAAATTTCCTTGAGGCCATCGCCCATCAGTTACATGAGGTATCCACTACAACTACCATTTGATAGAAGAATCCTAGAAACAATTAATAAACCAAAGTTTATTCTCTCAATTTTGGCTTAATTTCTTTACAATATAAATTAAATTTTACTTGATTTTATTTTACAAATGTAATTATATTTCTTCTTTTCAATTTTTTTACATACTTGATCACTATTTTTTTTATTTTTTATTTTCGGCCGACAACAAATTGATCTAATTTTAATTTAAAATTTAGTTTCTTTACTTATTTCTTAATTACTACACTAGAATACTTGTCCCATCTAATTAGGGTAAATTTTTGCATTTAAATTTAATATACATGAAATAAACTACTTTTTGAACTACAAAAAACGCGCGTGAAACCGTTATTATTTAAACTAAAAATCCCATTAAATTCATTCATGGACGGTGATCACGTCGACTTTTTAATCATATGTATAATAAAAGAGAAGTAAATTAACAAATTCATGAATTGCATAGAAAAATTAAGAGAACTAAAGAATTAATTATCTAAACCCTAAAATTACCCCCAGAAAAAAAAAAAAAAAAATCTAAGGAAGAGAGCAAATTAAGCTAATTGTTCAAAGGATTGATCAAGAAATTGGCATAACCTAGATGGATAATTAGTATGATGAACTGAATAATTAATGATAGATTTACCTTGGTTTGAGTTTATAAAAAACATCGTTTCTAGTCCAGATCGATTTATGCCGGGCATGGCCATTTCATTCATCCCCGCAGACTGCCAAAAGGGCATCCTATTTTGTGCTTTCATTCTCTCCTGCAGTTGAGTCAGGTGAAGTTGCCTCAGTCTGGTAACTTCTGCTTTGTTCTCTTCAATTTCAACTGAAAAAAAAAAACAGTTTATCATTTGATTTTGAGACCACACACACACATACAAAAGAGTGAGTCTTTAATTCAATTGTTGATTACCATCTCTGAGCATGTTGTTGTTTCTGTAAGTGGCCATACATTGATTCAATCTCTCTTGCTCTATTTCTAACCTTCGTTGATGGTTTTTATAAATTTCCACCTGCGGATTGAGCACGCATATCTGAGCCTGTGAATATAAAATAGAAAGAGATGAAGTTAACATGGTTAATAATTTAAAACTTTAATAGATTCAATAAAATCTATAATTATAGACAAAGGTATATATGGTTACCTCTAAAAATTTCACCTTCCTTTCCATATCAGTAAGGTACTGAAGCTTCCTCAATCTAGATTTCTGGGCAGAGACCCGGTTTGAAATAATCCTTCAAAAACAAAACATGAAATGAAAATTCTTGAATATTCATTAAGACTTACATAACATCACAACTTTTTTACGTGAAAATCAAAGAAAGAGAGATAACAAGGGGTGAATTATCACCTTCTAAGCCTCTTTGGGTCCATGTTAGGGTCAATGTTACGATACAAGCGAGTGAGGGCAGCACTCCCTGGCTGAGTTTTTTTGGCAGAATTAATATTATCACCACTAGGCATCGGATTCTTATCAGACGGTGGAGATGGGTTCTGGCTTTTTTTGTAATTAAGATCATTTACCATTGGTAAAATAGTAGTTTTAGGATCAAAATGTGAAAAATAGGACTTAGTGCCACCACTGCTACTGGCCCCACTGCCACCATGGTTCATGAAGTAGGGTTTTTTCCAAACTTGAAATGAACCAGGAGTTGAAGCCATCACAGAAAAGGGAGAACTTTTACTGGCAGTCCTTTTAGGGCAGCATGGTGGCAATCCCTTCTCATTATATTGTAATTTGTTCATGCCTTCCATGTATTTATCACCTGCAAAATAGGAAAAAATAAGCGAGGCACTACTAAAAGTACCAAAGAAAAACTGAAAACCTTACCAAGAAAAAGATAATACTAACCCTAAAATGCTGTAATATTAATGGAAATAACCTGAGTTTAATATGCTTGTTTAGACCTATATTTATACAGAGAATCACAGTCAAATTTCTTAAATATGAACTGCATCTGGGCAAGGATTATATCTTTAAAACGACATTATTTTATCAAACCCCAGCTTGAATCACAAAATTACCATTTCAAATTCATGCTTATCTCTTGAACAAGGTAATTAAGACAAACTACTATATGGGAAAAATGATAGCTGTCGCTTATTCAATGTAAAATTTAATTGAATGCACGAGAAAGACACAAGAGTCTTTAAACTGAATATTAGCCATCTATGGAACCTTAATCATGATGGTACAGTCAATGAGTCAGCTTAATTGTGCCACGTGGACTGCCTCACCACACTCTTAATTAATTGATTTACTCTTAAGGGCATCTACACTAATGAAGTGTCATACATTTTTACTCTTATAAGTTAATTTCTATCAATGATCCATAAAAATAAGAACCAAAAGAAAAAAAATCTTCAAGGAAGTATGTCTACTCCATAAATACAAAAGTAAAAGATGTTGTATATTATTATGGTTAATACATATGTTTAATTAAATTAATCTACAATCAGATCGATTAATATGTCATTTTAGTTACGTATTTTGTCGATTAGTATTACTATTAATGATTTGATGAAATATGCTTCAATTAAAAACTTTGTTCCCAGTCTAGTGTGCAAACACAATTAATGAATGATAATATCTGTGTCCCCTTTTGATGGCATCATTTTTTTTTTTTTTTTTTTTTTTTTTTGTACTATACTTTATATATTTTCTTTATGGTGTTGATCAAATATTGAGAAAGGAGAATTGAAGATTTGAGTTAGAGGTACCTTCAAATCTTTTATGTTTTTGAGGGTTTTTACTTTCTTCGAAAAACATTGTCAAGTATGTCATGTAGTGTGTATTAGATCGAATAATGTTTCAATTAATATTGTGAAATTAATTGTTGCTGCATTTGGTTTTTGAGCAAATTTAGGGAACAATAAATGTGTATATAAACTATAAAGGCGAGAGGCAATTGGATTGGAGAGATATATAAGATTAAACTGAAGAGAACGAACAATAGCAATTAATATTCAATGGCAATGTCGAAGGAAACTCATCACTTTATTAATCTCCTTTCTGTAAGGCACTCTAAAGAGAGCGAACAATAGCAATTAAGAGACAAAATCAACGAAAGCCCACAACCTTACAGAAAAGAAAAAGAAAGATAAAATGGGAGATATATATATATCTCAAGAGCAAGTACTAGATTATGCTAGAAAAATATTATTGAACTTATGAAGATTGAGAGGGTTCGATCCTTCAAATCTGTCCCGGTGCAAATGGATTCATGTTCTGGTTAAACATCTGTGGCGACATTGAAGAATGAGGTTCCTGGAATAGATTAAATTCTAGTGTGCAATTCTGATCTGCAGGTTTGGCTTTGACCAGTCCTGCAGCCTCTTCTTGCTGTTTGAAGAGCTGCTTGAATATCTCACTCTCCCCCTTCAGTTCCTCATATTGAGCTGCATAAATAATTATAAATAAATGTATCATTGTTTCATTTCTTTAATGGCAGTCTTAATACGTGTTAAAGAGTGCTCACATATTAAATTAACATGCAAGAAGCCAAATTTTTTAATTAAAAATTCATATTTTTATAGTCTTAGCATATGGAAGAGAATTAACCTTCTTTGAATGTACATTCATTGGATATGGCATTAAGTTTTTCCTTCATAAAAACATTTTCTGCTCGAAGCAACGAGTTCTGACGACGAAAATATTTGATCCTGGGAGAAGTAATCACTACTTCTGCCTTCACAGACAATGATTAAAATTAATTAAGAGAGCTTCTGGTGAAAAGATAGATCGATGTTGGTTTAATTTGGTTACCTGGAGAGCCTTCACTTCTGTTTCGAGTTGCAGGATATAATGGAGCTGCTTAAGTCTATATTTCTGCGAATATTGCCTGCTTGCAAGAATTCTGTGTCATAAAGAAAGTAAAATGAGTCAAGAAAATAAGGAAAAAAAACATTGAAGAAAATATTACACGAATATAATCATGCATGAATTATAAAATGAAAATTCATGCACTTTATTTAATATATATCCTAAAATGTCGAAACCATCTATAGAAACACTGCTGAAAAAATTGAAAAAATGGTAGATGAGGCGCAGGTTGAGCAAAATCATGCGGCCTCGTTTGAAAATTTGAAAAAAAAAAATTGGTTAATCTAGACAAAAGTGAAAGGTAAATTAATCCACCGTTTCTGCTTCTTGTCTTGGAGATCAGCAGCCAGAGTGGTTGACAGATTCTCAGAGGACGTTATTTCTCTGTTAGCGCCGCCGTTATTCCCACTAATGGATAGTGAAATTGGGAGAGGAGGCAGCCCATGGACACCTCTCTTATAAGCACCCTCCATTTTTTTTTCTTTTCTCCTGCAAAAAGAGAAATGAATCACACACAAACTCATTCATAAACATTATAAAACTTGTATTAATCCCTTTTTGTTAGTATTATACGTACTAACACTGACGACAGATCGAGGAAGAAATGAGAATGGAGAAGAGCAAGTGATGACTTCGTTCAACTCAACTCCCTCATTTTATAGAAGGAAAATTCTACCATCCATGCATTTGGAGACTCTTGTATATAATTCCATATATGGCGAAGCCTGACAAATGCCAATCTCTAAATGTGTACATATTATTTTGTATATGACAATACCCAAACTATCCAAGAATGCATGGCGAAGATTGATTTTGGCGTATTTTTATGGGGATTTTTTAGTCTTAATAGTTAATACTAATCCTAATTTTACTATTCTTATAGAGATTTATTCATGTAAGTGGAGCATTAAACGTGATTAACAGCATTCAATTTAGAATTTGTCAGTTATAGAATGAAAATAATGCAGTAGGAAAGCGTCATTATCCTGCATTCTGGAAACTCAAATGGGAAGATATGAAATGTATTTGAGTTCTGTAACTATCCATAATGCTGGAATTGACAACCATTCCAACAATAAGGGGTTCGTCTATAAGGGGCGACGCAAATGGGGTTCCCCTTAGTGGTTTTGACTTATACCATAAATAGCCGTTGTAGGATTTGTTTTAAGGAATAAAACTCTTAAACAGGGTTTGGTTTAGCAATACGAATCCTAGTAGTTTAAAGTTTTTCTTTATAAACCTAATATTGAAATAATATTGGTTTTATTGGGCATAGCTCGGAATTAGATGAATCAAGATAAATTACGTGTGTTATTTTTCTTTACTATTTCGTTATTTGTATGTAATTAATTTTAGTTTGATTCAAATTAAATACTCTCTAACTCGTTTCACATAAATCGTTCCATATATGTTTCTTAATTATTAAACAAATGTGTTTTATAATCTTCATTAATTCCACAATGTATATATATATATCACTAACTATGTGGTTTTGTAAAGGATGCTGCGGATTTCCTACTCCAAATTATTGAAATGAAATTAAAGTTTGGGTAATACATGGTAACTTAATTTCTTGTAATTACTGTCGATGCCTCTAGTAAACCAAAGTTATCGTTTAATAGCTATTTTGATTCAATCTCTACTATACAAAACAAAAATTGAAGATTTACTACGGATTGGAAGTATGGATCTAATTAAAAAAAAAAAAAAATTATGTTTCGCAATTTCATAATCCAAAATTTGAAATCCCTACCCTCACCAAGAAATAGAATTGACTAATCTTAAAGCAAAAGGTCGAGAAACTCAACACCACTATTCTTGAACAACTCAAAGCCGAGCCTTTCCTTCGCACTATTATGGATATGAAACCCAATGGATTCCAACCATAGCACCCAATGGATTTCAACCATAGCACGTGCTTTCATAAAATCGTACAATTCTCTCAACCTAAATCAAGCAGGTTTTATATGAAAAAATGATATTCAATATGGGTATAAGAAGCAGTATTCTTATATATATATATATATATATATAAAAGAAAAAAAAAATAGAGAAATCAGAACATATAAGAAAAATGTGATACAATAATATGGAGTTTACAATGTGCGTATACCAAAAAATTCGGTTATTCAGCAAGATTTAGGTATGTAGATAAATGTTAAACATGATTCATTGGTAAAATTGATTGTTTAGTTTAGTTTATTATAAACAATTAGTTTAATATGATACAATTTTTTTACATAAATTTGTAACACGTTTTCTTAACCTTTGATTTTGGGTTTGAATCAAAAGTTAAGAGTTAGTTATTTTTTATGTTAATTAAGTAATTTCTAAGTAATTAGATTACCATAAATAAATGGTTAAAGAATTTGTCATAAATTTGTATAAAAAAAAAAAAAAATGTGTTGCAATTATAACTTGACCTTATTATAAATATTGTGTAATCAATAATTAATTAAAGATATTGAGGTAACATTATCAATTTTACTGGGTTATTAAGATGGTTTTGACAAATTGGATGTAATGTGGATAAACGTATGGTCTTAAGTTTGATCTCCATTTGAGCGGAACATAATGATAATCGTATTGACAAAGGTGTTCAGATCAGCTTATATGCACCTTGATTAATCTTCAGAGGAAATTATCTCACAGCAATAGTGATGGCAATGGGCCGGGCCAGGATCGGGTATCTCTTGGCCCAGGCCCAAGCCCAACCTCATGACAAAGGCCCAAGTGCGGCCCGAACTCATCATGAGTATGACAGATAAAGCCCAAGCTCGGCCCGACAAGCTTTTTGTAACCTTAGGCCTGACCCAAACCTGCCCATTTTTATAATGCGAATTTTTAAATATTAATAAATTTCAATTTTTTTTATATTTTTAATTCTAGAAACAATTTTTAGATATTAATTTATCTTTTAATACTCACCAAATATATAAATAATTTTCCATAAAGTGCATCCATCCATCCATGTAGGGTTTGGGAAAAATGGGTATATATATATGTAGGATAATCTTGTAATTAAATATATAGTATAAAGGTAATTTAGTATAATTAATATTAAAATTGTCGGGCCGGGCTGGAAGACATACCCAAACCTGGCTCGTACCTGAGGTTGGGCCTTAAAATCAGACTCAGGCCCAAGCCCAAGTCCACGAACATCGGATAAAGCTCAACCTTTTCAGGACGGGCCGGTTCGGGTACCTAGAAACCTAGTTAGTAAAAATGCGTATTATACGCGAATTATAAGGACAGCCGTATAATTCGCGTATAAAACTCATGTATACGTATTTTGTAAAATCTGTCGTATAATTCGCGTATAATAAGGTTTCTCGTATAATTCGCGAATTTTTGAAATAAAAAAAAAATAAAATCTCACACCCCCAAAACGACGTCGTTTTGGTGGGTTTATACAAAAAATTAAAACAGATCTGGTTCAGTCCTTCTTCTTCAGTTCTTTGGTAGTGAGCAATGCGCCCCAAACAACTATCAAATTCACCTTGAAAATGAACAAATCCATGAAAACATTAAACTAATAGTGAGAGAGGCCATGAAAACATTAAACTAATAGTGAGAGAGGGAAAACAAGAATGAAGAGAAAGAAGAAAATAAATTAGAAGAGGTGGCCCTGCTGGAGTTCGTAGTGGTTTCGAAAGATGATGAAGGTGGGGTGCTAGGGTTGTTAGATTTTGGGGATGAGGGAAGGTGCGTAGCAGGTGTGAATTATGAAAGAATATTGGGGGTGGAGGATTTTCTGGCGGTGGGGTGTGGGAGAAGGATAAAAGGGGTTGGGGCAATTTTTTTTTTTTTATATTTTTTTAAAAAAAATTTTTCTTAATTATTAAAAATGTTTATTTATTAATTTATACATTTTATTTTATTTTATTTTTATAAAACTTGACTTTTCTTTTATTTAATAACCTGATTTTTAATAAAAATATAATTTTTAATAGAAATTGAAGATAAGAGTTTAAGTGACTAATTTCCAAGTTAATGAAGGTAATTACCATCTATTTGTATTTTAGGGTTGTAAGTAATATTAACTTTATAATAAAATTTGTGCAAACTAGACTGACAAGAATGTCTTTTAACCATTAAAGCTAACATAAGAATTTTAATAATGGGTGGAAAAATGTAGATTCGCCAAACTTTGAGTTGAGAAAATGTCATTCAGCCTATTAAAATATGTGACTCTCTATTATTTAATTGTAAAATAAAAATTATTTCTTATATTCAAATAAATAAATATACTATATAATCCAATTCTAACCAATAAATAAATATACTTCAAAATAGTTTGATTATAGTACTAGATTAATTTTAACCCTCTTATCCTAAGGCCTGAAAAGCAGAAGAGGGCTCATCACTCATCGGTAGCGTTAAAATTATCACATCTCATAACCCAATTCTGTTATGACTTATGTGTTTAATTTGATACTATAGTTGAATCTTGGCTAAGTATTGTGTTTGAGTCTGGAGACTATAATTTGAATATCAGTTATATATTGTGTATTTGTGTTATTGGTTAATTGAATACTTTACATTTGAAATGTTATGTTGATTTTAACCAGGTAGTCCATAAAAGTGTTAAAACTAAGATTGATATTGCCGTATTTTTCAAAACGTATTATTGACAATGCACCGTATTAAACCCGTACCGTATTTTTTTCGTATCCGAATTTTATGGCCCAATTTTTATAAACGTATTTTTTACCATTTACCATATTATACCCGTATAATTTTCGTACCCTTTTTTTGCCGTATCCGTATTTACTAACTAGGCCTAGAAATATCCGACCTATTGTCATCTCTACACAACAACCCATGGTCATGACCTCCAAATAAATTATGGACAAAAGTACTACTTTTGTATTTAGTGAAGAATTGAACCTGGGATTGTAGGGACGATATTTTTGTATATTTACAAAATTTGAATATAAATTTTGATTTCATATGTATAATATGGTATATTTGTATTAGAAAATCTGATTGGTTGGAAGCATTAAAGCTTGTTAGAGGGTGATGCATAGTAGAGTCTCTCCCAATCTCCCAAGTTCCCAACAAACAAAGTCACAAGAAAAATGACAGTGAATCTGGGTCTAATCAAATTCATTTAAAAAACAAAAAACAAAAACAAAAAAAAAAAAAAAAATGGCTCTTACTTTAATTGTCTTCTCCCCACCAAAATCCATCTCCATCTTCTCCCTATTTGAGCCTCCATACCCAATCATCTCTCCTCTCTTTAAATTCTCCTCTTCCTCTTGTTCTTCTTCTTCTCTATCTCTTACTTCTATTAGTTCTTTTACTTCTTCTTCCTTACCCATCAGGTTCCGCTCACTTCACCTCCGTACATCTCGACGGAATCTTACGTCGCCTCCCTCTGCCATGCTTCTTCCGCAGAACCCTCTCCTCTCCGACGTTTGCGCCTCCGTTCTTAGTGCAGGTATCGCCCTGTCTTTACTTCGTCTCTGGGAAGAAACCGCCAAACGCCAACTCTGCGACCAGGTGAAATAGCAAGTTGTAAGAATTTTAATTTTAAGGATTTGATTTTTTTTGAGATCTTAATATTACGTGTTAGTTCAAGCTTTAATGGCGGAAATTTGAAGTATAATGTAATCTATACTAGTGAAAGTTGAGTCGTCATTTTGCTGAGTTAGGATACTGCTTAGCTGGCTCCTCGATATTTTGTTTCTTCTTTAATAGAAAAAATGGCATAATTATTACTAATTACTAGTCAGAAGTCAATAAAATTCTGGTTACTCAATTCGGCAGTAACTCTTTGTAGCAGAACTAAACAGTTAGTTAATTTTTTTTCTTATATTTCAGTTAATTTTTTTTTCTTTTTTTGAAGAAATATAAGAAACAATTGTTAATTTTGTTTTTTAAGAGGCCTCAGAACTTATTATGTGTTTCTGCAAGTTGGGTTTGCATTTTATTTTATTAATTGGTAGAATTTCAGTATAAAAGAAGGCCGATAGGCGCTAGCCTAAGCTATTAATACTATGAAACTCGGAGAATTTGATGAGATAAGTGTTTCTGGGCTTGTTATTTTTTGTTTAAGTGTGAAACCAGTTAAATTTGCATGTGATACAATTCTTAGAAGCAACAGTCTTATTTGTACTTGAAGCATAATCTCTCTGTTAAATTCAGATATATATATTGTCTCTGTAGATAACGATTTGTTCATAGCTTAAATCAATCTATTAAAATGGGGTCGACAAGGATATTACTTTTGTTACACTTCATGTTCTTAGAACACTAGTCAATTAAGCATGTTTTTTGTTTTGTTCATCAACTGGGATTTCTTATCCTTCATTTTTTCTTGTTTAGTATTTGAATAGGAAGCTTGTGCATATTAGTATCGGGCTAGCTTTCATGCTTTGCTGGCCAATGTTCAGGTAATCTCACGACTAAGAAGCTTTACATAGTACTCCATATCTGCCTGATGAAACAGCTGTTGCTTCTCATTGCAGTTCTGGGCCTCAGGGAGCAATTTTAGCAAGTCTTACTCCAGGCGTCAATATAATTCGGATGCTTCTTGTGGGTTCTGGAATGTGGAAAGATGAAGCCACCGTGAAGTCAATGAGCAGATATGGAGACCACAGGTTACAACTTGGGATACTATATTTTTGGTTCAGGATGCAAATATGAAGAATATTTGAATCATATAAGTTCACTTGTTGCATCCATTGGTCTTGCTCCCACATAGGGAATTTGCTTTGCTTTGAACTAACATAGCTGGGTTGAGCTAGACCTAGCCATCCATCTACCTAATATGTTGATTTAAAGTTAATTGTTCTGGTCGTCAGAAAAGAGTGTATGTTATGGCTCTAGTTACTTACTGGCTTGTCATTCGAATAATGATATCAATCGTGGGGATGATTTATACTATTAGTTAGCCACTGTTTGGAAGGAAAAGGGCAGGTCTAAGCAGAGACTTAAAATAAGAATTTTTTTTTTTGGTTTATTTTTTTTATTTTACTTTTCATTGTTTCATTTCTTTTGGTCATCATTGATTATTTAAGTCTTTATATGATTTCTCAGTTTGTCCTTAAGCTTGTTCCGTGCATCAGGGAACTTCTCAAGGGACCACTGTACTATGCTATAACAGTTACTTTGGCTTGTGCGGTCTATTGGAGGACTTCCCCAAATGCAATTGCAGCAATATGTAATCTCTGTGCTGGAGATGGTAACGAAACTATACCCTTCTATTCCATTTACATCCTTTAACTAGGTTCCGTTCAATATTTTAATATCTTCATGAATGAAACCTTCTACTGGTGTTCTTGCAATCGGATAATTTTCATGTGAAATTTATATCACTTGCTCTGTTTCAGGCATGGCAGATGTTGTGGGAAGGCGGCTTGGCAGACAGAAACTTCCTTACAACCGAAACAAATCTGTAGCCGGTAGCATTGCTATGGCATCAGCTGGTTTTTTAGCTTCTATTGGGTAAATTTCACCTGTTTCTATTGATGTAGTGAGTTGAGTCTCTGCGCAATTTAGTGCTTTGTTTGTGACAAGTAATCTTGCTGCAGGTACATGTACTATTTCGCATTATTTGGATATCTTCAGTGTAGTTGGGACTTGGTTTTCAGTTTCTTGGTTGTGTCTCTTGCCTCAGCCTTGGCGGAATCACTCCCAATAAGTACTCAGTTAGATGACAACCTTACCATAACTCTAACATCTATATTGGTGGGCAGTCTTGTTTTTTGACGTTAGGACAAGCAGCTACACGTGGGGAATTGTAGTAGCATTAAAACAAAGGTCTGGATATCTTTTATAATTTTGCTTATTGCAGAGGTTGATGTTGTATGCTTTCTGTGTTGTAAGTTGTAATATTTTCTACATTTGAGTAAAATTAAGCAAATGATATCACCAATGTTATAGAATATCTTAAAATACTGAAAATTTGTGGATTCGAAGGGTCAAATACTCAAATTACCACACCATGTTGATATTTTCTAGAGCATGTCAATTAACTCTCTGATTGTGGAAGTTTCGAAGAAGGAATGTATGCCACTCTCTACTGGAATTAGTCATGTATGCATATTATAAATGGTAGATTAAAGATGTTTTGTGTCTGGTGCAGCATAATCTTAAATTACTTTTCAATTTTGTAACTCTTTTTTCTCTACGCTAAGTCACCCTGTCCTCCATGGATGAGACATTAAATTTCTTCTTCCTATACAAACTGAATACTCCATGTCTATGAACCATAAACAGAATCGTGATTCAAAGATAGGGGAAGAAACACAATTTTATTATTCATGATACAGCGAAAAAGAACAAAAATGGGAAAATACTAACCAAAACAGCACAAAATTATGAATTTTCTACAAACCCATTAAGATAGAGACTTGCAGCCACAAATATTGAGTTCATTCTTTGAGCTATCAGAGTAGAAAGAAGACAACTGCTATCTCATTTCACACTCTTACCAATCATGCTTTGATATTCCATCTACCATATGGGAAATTTTCTGCTAATTTGGTTACTTCAATTCAGGCGTTCTCCTCTTGCAGCATCATCAGTCATCACCAATAACTCTTCTTGGTTTCCTTAGCCATAAAAAAAAGTGGCAATTTCTCTGCTCATGAATAGAGTCAGAATGGTGTAAATGAAAATCTCTACTGCGTTTGAGAAAAGGAAGTGCTACAAGTATAACAAGGAAAAGAGCAAAGGAAAGTACAAGAACAAGCATCAGGGTTTCACCATGCAACCCATACGCCCTGTCGCGCACAATCAAAAGAAACTCACCATCGTCATTACCAGGACAGAGGGCTGGTGCGACTACTGCTGATGATGAAGATGATGATAATAATAATCTCCTTGGAGCTTCCCATATTTCTGTTTCTGTCATCTAATGTTTCTTCATATTCTTTTGATTGAGTGTGGAGCTTCCTTATATATATATATATATAAAATAATAATAATAATTTATGTGAAAGGCGAGAGTCCATTGCATATACACGGAAACTGTGTTTTTGTTTTATGTTAAAGGGTGTTTCAGAAGGTCAAGAAGTTTTTATTCTAGATGTGATTTATATGAAAACAATTTAAGCTTTTGTTGTTTCTCTTTGGGTTGGGGTGGCCATTAGCTGGACCCCTTTACTCTTCTTCTTTAAGGCCATACCTAATGGTCCCCGTGATTTCTAGGGTTTCATTTACAGGTCCACTGTCACTGAGATAAATATAATTACAAGAAAACAAAAACAAACAAATCCTTACAGTTTCTCAAATTAAAATTTTACCCCCGAAAGTAAATAATTCATGGGGTAATTTTATAATTTTAAAAACTAGAAGGAGTTATTGATATTTTGAGGTAAAAAACAGTTTAGGTGGACCATTTTGTATCGCCGAAAGCGTCGAAAGATGGAAGAAAATTGAAGAGGAGGTAGAGGTAGAGCCGTAGAGGTAGTGGGCTTTATCATCTCATCAAGAGTAATCTATCAACGCTGATGTCGGGATATCATGGAACGACCAGTGTGTTTTTGATATTCAATCAAGATAAAGTTTGATTTGACTGTAGAGAGCTGGTCAAGGACCAGTCCAGTAGGCCTGAGCCCGTTTGGGACTGGTCTTTTTGGGTTCAGCCACTCAAGGACCTGAGACCTATGAGTAATTCTAAGACTGAATCGATCTTGGATTGGTTTTATAGGCCAAGATCGGTCCTATGGGCTTGGAATTTTTTTTTATTTTAAGGCGAAACGAAATTTGTTTAAGGGTTTTTAGTATTTTTTTGAGGTAAAATTTATAAATTTTTTAGGGCCTGAAATTTTTTTAATAAATTTATAAAATTTTCTTTTAACACCTATAATTTTGTTTATTTCAAATTTATAAAGTTTTAATAATTATACAAGGGACTAACATAAAATATGTAAAAAAATTTGTGCTCAGACCTTTTAATCACTATATTTATGTTTATTTTAAAATTTATAAAGGGTTTTAGTAATTACATAAGAGATTAAAACGAAAATATGAAAAAAAGTTGGGCCCAGCCCGGCCTTGGACGAGGGAGGGCCTGGCCTCCTAGGACCGAGTTTTTGGGTGGGTTTTTAGGCCCTATCCCAAATCCACCTCTATCTCATACGGTGCCGTATCTTTAATAAGCTGCAACTACACGTAAATAGTAAATGTCTCAAAATAAAAGAAAAGAAAATCATATTCCCACCAATAAATCAAAGAGTATAATAAACTTTTCTTACGTGGCAAGCTACAGTAGATATGAGAAAATCTAGTGACCAGCTCACCACACTGAATCCTCCCCGAACAATCACCAAAGACTGAACTGAATCAAACTAAACACCCTCTGCCGTTCTCCGCCTTCCAGATTTTCAGGTACGCTCTCGCCTCTCTCGATTTATAATAAATTAATCGCGATTTCGTTTAATTGATGATCGCCGATTTCGATTTGTTTTTTGATATTGCTTATGCTTTGCCGCCATGATTACTCGAGCAGAAATCTTTTGGACGAGCTGATCCATGTCTGTCCGAACGAGGAGACTATGTCTTCTAACGCTCAGGTTTGTGATACAACTTATTCATCTGTTTGTAGATTGCTCGAAAAGATCGATTTTGTTTATGTTCTTAACTTCTCGTTTGACTGTTTGAGGAGAAGGAAGAATAAGATGTATCTAGTGATAGTTTTGTGTCTTCTTGTTTTTCTTATTTTAGGATTATGCAAGATTCTTAAATAAGAGTCTTCGGAAAGACATTAATGTAATTGTATCTGATTCGCTTCAAATTCGGACTTAATAAATAAAAAAAAAAAAAAAATGGTTGCGAACTACTATCAACTTCGTGGCAGGTGTTTTTTAAATCTGTACCATTGAAGAAAATGAGGATTTCTGAATCCTAGAAAATCTTTAAATATTCTCTTGGATGCAAACTTAAAGGTTTTTATTCAGATTTCAGAATGGAGTTCTTGCTAGCATATGCAAGAAGTTAATTGGTTTTGTTGTGGTGCTGTGTTTGCAGCTTTCATCTCATTTCTTTGGGGATCTTCTAGATTCGATATCGTTGATGTTGCATCTGAGTGTCACCGATAGCAAGGTTGGGCTTGATGTAATTTGGAGGAAGAAGAGCAGAATGGAGGTTGTCAGCACAAGCTCGTGCTAGGGTTGCGGATTCTAGTAATAGTGGTGAAACAAATACAAGTATGTTGTTGATATATTTGGGCAATCTCACCCTCCTGTACCAATGAATATTTGATTGCATGAATTGTGGGCGTTCATCATGGCGGAAGGTTTGCTCCTCATTTAGAGAAGTCATGGAAAGGTGATCATAGTATTCAAATCTCAGTTTTGATAGATGTAATTCTCTGGTGAGATTCATTTTACAATTCATTGAAATACTTTGCATTTGTACTCTACTGTAGGGTCGAAAGGCTCGTCAAAAGTGACAAGTAGCACAGCTGCACAGACACCGCACGCAGGAAGCCCTGGTTCCACATTCTCTTATACCAATTCCACCAACATGAATCGGTTATCAAATGGAGCCCCTGGTGTTGCAGGTGAGGATTATTCAAATGGCTCATTTGAAGAGCTGTGAGACAAGGAAGAGCAGAAGGGCTACTAACTACTTGAAGGTCTAGGCAAGCAACCAACAATGCAGCGGGTTTGTGAATTTCATGCCTAAGGAAATTTGGGGATATGAACATGGGTTCTGGTTCAGAACATATCAGATTATTCTGTTTCATAAGTAGTTTGAACTTAGGACTCAACTGGGAGATGAATGATATAGAAGTTACCAATTATCAAAATTTTCTCATATGTTTATGTCGGCGTATTATAATTTGAGATCCAACAGGATATTGCCATCAGATTGTGTTTCGTTTATTAACTGAATATTTACCCAGAAAATTAAGAAAAAAAATGCAGGTTCCTGGACACCATCCGCTCACCACAATGGTTGATTCTTTACATGAAACAGGGCAATTGTGATTAAACAGTACTTGATATGATAAATCATATTTTCTGTTGAATGCATCACAGAAATCATAAATTGTCTCTTCTATATAACATCCAGCTTTGTCAACAATAACAAATAGCAGTAGTCTTCTGTGCAATGAGATTATCAAGCTTTGTCAATCCATCAATGGAGTTTCTCCAGAAGTTATCAACAATAACAAATAGCAATAGTCTCTTCTGCGATGAAATAATTTCTCTTGCTATGCACATTAACAGGATTCCAAACTATTAACAATAACAAATAGCAACAGGCTATGACTTCAGTCTGTCAATAGAATCCTTCCAATAAGGATAAACGTATTCAACGAAAAAACGATAAACAATAATGCTCACATCTTTCTATTCAAATCAAAACTATCCACGGGTAAAACATTTTAAGAAATGACTGGAAATAGTTGAATGATGAAAAGATCCATTCCCAGGTCAGCTGCTTCTCCTTCGTCATCAAAGAGCATCCTAAAACAGAAAAAGAAAACAATATTCAAAACTTCCATAATAAAATGAAAAAAAAAAACACCATCAAAACCACATAACAGAAACCATCATTACACAAGGAACTCCCATTAACAATTGAGGAAATCACCTATTTTCTATAATACATAAACATCATCATTTAACCCTGGTCAGCATATAATTAAGAACCCTGCTGGAGGTTGGCCCCTGATATACATAGCCTATGGGAAGGCCGAACGGAAACGACAGATTGGTACCCAAAAGGTTTCAAAACGACAAACAAGTATCTTTCGTTAGTGAAAAGACTAGAATGCCCTTTGAGAAATATTAGTCTATTTTTTTAACTACTTTTAGATCCCTTAAGTTTATTAATTCCATCAAATACCCCCAGAAAAAAAGTTTAAAAATTAACAAAACACCCTCACCCACCCATACTTGCCAGATTCCGACGGCCACCGCTGGTGGTAGCCG
Organism: Pistacia vera; assembly: GCF_008641045.1. Lineage (NCBI taxonomy): Eukaryota > Viridiplantae > Streptophyta > Magnoliopsida > Sapindales > Anacardiaceae > Pistacia > Pistacia vera. The sequence continues at coordinate 201,039 of NW_022196022.1, read as the reverse complement.
GAATCTGTCACAACGGTCTACGCCACCACTGTAAATGTCTGGTAATTCACAGATTTGGCCTTTTTTGGCCAGATCCACCATGGATCTAGCCGGAAAAAGCCAGATCTGACATGAAAAGGCCAAATCTGGTTGGAAACTGACGGCCAAAAAAGGCCAGATTGGTGAATTACCGGCCATTTCCAGTGGTGGCATAGACCGTTGTGATAGATTCCGACTACCACCAGCGGTGGCCGTCAGAATCTGGCAAGTATAGGTGGGTAGGGGTATTTTTGTTAATTTTTAAACTTTTTTCTGGGGGTATTTGATGGAATTAATAAACTTAAGGGGCCTAAAAGTAATTAAAAAAATAGACTAATATTTCTCAAAGGGCATTCTAGTTTTCTCACTAATGGAAGGTACCTGTTTGTTGTTTTGAAACTTTTTGGGTACCACTCTGTTGTTTCACCAAACCTTGGGTAGGTGGAAGGCGTTTTCCCCGGGAACTAATACTCCAAAAGAATTGAAATTTGAGTGTTTACCAATTACCACCCACTTGTTTCTTCCACAGTGTTTTAATATAATTAACAGTATGTAAACAAGATGAGCCACAATGTTAAACCCTTTACATTGGGAGCAAGCTTTTACAGGGTCACTTTTCACATTCCNGATAGCTCAATCATAGAGTAATCTATCAACGTTGATGGTCGGGATATCATGGAACGACACGTCTTTTTCATGATTCAATCAAGATAAAGTGTGATTTGACTGCAGAGAGCCGGTCAAGGACCAGTCCCAAACAGGCCCAGGCGTGGCCATTTAGCACTGGTTCCAATGGGACCAGTCATTCATGGGTTTGGTTTGGGATCAACCACTCATAGTCTGGGATCGATCCAAACCCATGAATAATTTTAGGACCCGAATCGGTCTCTAGTACTGGTCCTATAGGCCCAGGACTGATTCTATGGGTCTAAAAAATTTTTTTTCTCCTCTAATTTTTTTATAATTTAGGGATAAAACGAAATTTTGTTGAGGATTTTTAATATTTTTTAAGGTGTGGAATTTTTTTTTAATAAATTTTAATAAATTTTCTTTTAATCCTTATAATTTATAATTTATGTTTATTTTAAAATTTATCGAAGGTTTTAGTAATTATATAAAAAATTAAAACAAAAATATATAAAAAAAATTTAGGCCCAGACCCGGGCCTCGGAAGAAGGCCCATAAAGAAACTGGGCCCTCCTCTTTAGGCCTGGTCTCAAAGTACCAATCCTCTCAAGGGACTGGGGTTTTAGGCTAGATTTTTAACCTGTCCAAATGCCCACCTCTACTCATACGGTGCCTACGCCACTACACTTAAATAAGTAAATGTCTCAAAATAAAATGAAAAGAAAAATCATATTCCCACCAATAAAATCAAAGAGTATAATAAACTTTTCTTACGTGGCAAGCTACAGTTAGATATGAGAAAATCTAGTGACCAGCTCACCACACTGAATCCTCCCCGAACAATCAACCAAGAACTGAAACTGAATCAAACTAAACAACCCTCTGCCGTTCTTCGCCTTCCAGATTTTCAGGTACGCTCTCGCCTCTCTCGATTTATAAATAAATTAATCGCGATTATCGTTTAATTGATGATCGCCGATTTCGATTTGTTTTTTGATATTGCTTATGCTTTGCCGCCATGAATTACTCGAGCAGAAATCTTTTGGACGAGCTGATCCATGTCTGTGCCGAACGAGGAGACTATGTCTTCTAACGCTCAGGTTTGTGATACAAACTTATTCATCTGTTGTAGATTGCTCGAAAAGATCGATTTTGTTTATGTTCTTAACTTCTCGTTTGACTGTTTGAGGAGAAAAGGAAGAATAAGATGTATCTAGTGATAGTTTTGTGTCTTCTTGTTTTTCTTATTTTAGGATTATGCAAGATTCTTAAGATAGAGAGTCTTCGGAAAGACATTAATGTAATTGTATCTGATTCGCTTCAAATTCGGACTTAAATAAATAAAAAAAAAAAAAAAAAATGGTTGCGAACTACTATCAACTTCTGTGGCAGGTTGGTTTTAAATCTGTACTGCATTAGAAGAAAATGAGGATTTCTGAATCCTAGAAAATCTTTAAATATTCTCTTTGGATGCAAACTTGAAAGGTTATTTTATTCAGATTTCAGAATGGAGTTTCTTGCTAGCATATGAGCAAGAAGTTAATTGGTTTTGTTGTGGTGCTGTGTTTGCAGCTTTCATCTCATTTCTTTGGGGATCTTCTAGATTCGATAATCGTTGATGTTGCATCTGAGTGTCACCGGATAGCAAGGTTGGGGCTTGATTGTAATTTGGAGGAAGAAGAGCAGGAATTGAGGTTGTCAGCACAAGCTCGTGCTAGGGTTGCTGATTCTAGTAATAGTGGTGAAACAAATAGCAAGTATGTTGTTGATATATTTGGGCAATCTCACCCTCCTGTAGCCAATGAAATATTTGATTGCATGAATTGTGGGCGTTCCATCATGGCAGGAAGGTTTGCTCCTCATTTAGAGAAGTGCATGGGAAAGGTGATCATAGTATTCAAAGTCTCAGTTTTGATAGATGTAATTCTCTGGTGAGATTCATGTTACAATGTCATGTGAAATAAACTTTGCATTTGTACTCTACTGTAGGGTCGAAAGGCTCGTCAAAAGGTGACAAGAAGTAGCACAGCTGCACAGAACCGGCAGTCACGAGGAAGCCCTGGTTCCACATTCTCTTATACCAATTCCACCAACATGAATCGGTTATCAAATGGAGCGCCTGGTGTTGCAGGTGAGGATTATTCAAATGGCTCATTTGAAGAGCTGTGAGACACAAGGAAGAGCAGAGAAGGGCTAACTAACTACTTGAAGGTCTAGGCAAGCAACACAAGCAATGCAGCTGGCTGTTGAATATTCATGCCTTAAGGAAATTGTTGGGGATGATGAACATGATGTTGGCTGTTCAGAACATATCAGCTTATTCTGTTTCAATATGTAGTTTGAACTTAGGACTCAACTGGGACGATGAATGAATATAGAAGTTACCAATTATCAAAAGTTTTCTCATATGTTTATGTCGGCGTATTATAATTTGAGATCCAACAGGATATTGCCATCAGATTGTTGTTTCATTCTATTAACTGAAATATTTACCCAGAAAATTAAGAAAAAAAATGCAGGTTCCTGGACAGCATCCAGCTCTACCACAATGGTGTGATTCTTTACATGAAACAGGGCAATTGTGATTAAACAGATACTTGATAAATCATTTTTTCTGTTGAATGCATCACAGTAAATCATAAATTGCCTCTTCTATATAACATCGAACTTTGTCAACAATAACAAATAGCAGTAGTCTTCTGTGCAATGAGATTATCAAGCTTTGTCAATCCATCAATGGAGTTTCTCCAGAAGTTATCAACAATAACAAATAGCAATAGTCTCTTCTGCAATGAAATAATTTCTCTTGCTATACAAATTAACAGGATTCCAAACTATTAACAATAACAAATAGCAATAGGCTATGACTTCAGTTTGTCAATAGAATCCTTCCAATAAGGATAAACGTATTCAACGAAAAAACGATAAACAAGAATGCTCACATCTTTCTATTCAAATCAAAACTATCCACGGGCAAAACATTTTAAGAAATGACTGGAAATAGTTGACAGCTGAATGATGAAAAGATCCATTCCCAGGTCAGCTGCTTCTCCTTCGTCATCAAAGAGCATCCTAAAACAGAAAAAGAAAACAATATTCAGAACTTCCATAATAAAATGAAAAAAAAAAACACCATCAAAACCACATGACAGAAATCATCATTACACAAGGGACTCCCATTAACAATTGAGGAAATCACCTATTTTCTATAATACATAAACATCATCATTTAACCCTGGTCAGCATATAATTAAGAACCCTGCTGGAAGTTGGCCCCTGATACACATAGCCTATGGGAAGCTTTTAATATAATTAACAGTATGTAAACAAGATGAGCCACAATGTTAAACCCTTTACATTGGGAGCAAGCTTTTACAGGGTCACTTTTCACATTCCCAATAAATCTAATTTATTTTCCAGTTAACAATGTATTATGAAAACTTAATTTTAAAATTAACAGATAGAGAAACATAAATATACTAACCTCGTAAGGGCAATCAGCTTGTCGATGACCGGCCTCCCCACAACCGTAACACTTACCTCTAAATTTGAAACTCCAACTACTCGACCCAGAAATCGACTTAACTTCATCACGGTCACGTGCTCTGAAAAACTCCTTACAACTCCCTGTAGCTCTCACAATATCCCTCACATTATTCATACTCAAACCCTTCTCATCGCTGTCAATGTTCAAGATCATCCCAAAAATCGAATCCTCCCACGAGTCCGGCAAACTATTCATTAAGAAAACCGCTTCCAGTTCATCAGGAATGTCAACTCCCTCCAACTTCAACTCCATAGCCAACTCACTCATCTTCAAAACATGTTCGTGCGCCGACGTGTCGTCCGACATCTTGTGGGTGACATAGCGTCTAAGCGCAGTCATGCGTCTTGACATAGAGGGTTTCGTGAAAAACGACGTTAGAGCATCGAGCAAAGACTTGGCAGTCGAGTGACGGTGGTACGACATGTAGAGCCCTTCGCTGAGAGCGCCGAGGATAATGTGGCGAGCGGTATAATCATCGTCGACAAATTTCTGATGGGCTTCCGGGTGGGTTTGTTTTTCGGGTATTGGTTGAGTTAGAACGTATTTGACTTCGTTATCCTCCAATACGAAGTCGACTTGGGACCTCCAAATGCGGAAGTTTTTGCCGTAGTCGAGACGGTGTCTCGTTTTGAGTTCTGGGTATACTAATTCTGAGAGAGATAAATCTTTCACCATTGAAATTACAAAGAGAGACAGACACAGAAGGGTTTATGACTTTATGTTGATTCTTGTAATTTTTATTATATATTTATAGGGTTTTAATGTTTTATATAATTCAGAAATCTCCCAGGCTATGTTTGGGAACCAGGATAAAAGTTTACCCTCCCATTCTCCAAGTAATCCCAATAAGAGTGGGGATAAGGAATGTCGGAGCGGGATGCGGCGACATGGGATTCTTTCTCCCACGTCGGGAAAAACTTTTTTTTATCAAAATAATCTCATAAATAATATTATCAAAATATTTTGAATACTTAATTTAATTTATTATCTAAAATAATAAATATTTAATTTAAAATATTAAATTATATATAATATTTTTAATATAAATATTCTTCTTCAGTCTCAGCTTTCCGGTGACCAGTCTCTCCACAACATATTCCGCAACTTTTACTCCCTCCAACTCCAACTTTATAGCCAACGAACCCATCTTCAAAACATGTTATTGCGCCGACTTGTCGTCCGACATCTTCTGGTCTGCGTAGCGTCTGAGTCAAAGCCATGCGTTTCGACATGGAGGGCTTCATGAAATACGAGGTTAGAGCATCTAACAAAGACTTGGTCATCTCGTGATGGTCGTAGGAGATGAAGAGGGAATGATGTGGCGGGCAGTGAAATCGTCACTGGGGAACTTCTGGTGGGCTTCCGGGTCGGCTTGTTTATCGGTAACGGTCGGGTTAGGACGTATTTGACATCGTTGTTGACGAGGAAGAAGTTGAGTTTGGAGTTTGGACTTCCAAATGCAGAAGTTGGTGGAGGCGGTGACGTTGAGCCAGAACGTCGTTCCGAGTTCTGGGTATGCAAGTTGCGAGAGACTTAGATCTTTCTCCATTGTTACTCCTACGCTATTGGATTTGGGATTCTTGAAAGATACGCAGAAATGGTCTTCGTTAAAGCAGAGCACCCAGATTTTACAGTTCCCAATTTGAGTTAATATGGCAATGAACTTTGATTAAAAGTAAAAGTTGTAAAATTAAATTTTGATTCAAGATTTAGTTTTCTATTAATACATTATGGTCAAGAGCTATGAAAAAATCGCAGAGATACATAACACAACACCAACAACACATCAAAAAGGAAAGCAAGGCATCTCAACTCTGTACAACATCATAGCAGTTAAAAAGGTTTGATCTTCATCTCTAACCTATCAAAAACTTAAAATTAAACAGCCTTTTCAGTGATTAAGAGCAGCAAACAAAGCCCTCATAGTAACAGGGTCCAGGTATATTGATATTAGAATATATACTTTTGCTTCCTTTGCAAATATATACAGACCTCATCAGTCAAACGATTCCCAATCCTGAGTTATTTTTGTGGAAGGTTGTAATGGGGCTGGAGCGCTTAAGCATCCGACTCCTGACTCGAACGTCTCCCATTTGGTGGTCACTGATACTGCATTGCCACTATTGCTAAAGGGATTAGAGTTTCTTGCCTTGAGACTGTCTACTGTGTCCACAAAACTCTGCACTCGGCGAACCTGTACATCAAAATTTTACAACATTTAACAGACCGTATATTCAAATTTTCAACTTGATGACAGTGGTGTTAAAAGTCTGGGGATTTATTGATAAAACTCTGTATTTTTTTTCGTTACTGAATTGATAGAAAGGGCCATTGCAGAGGTCCACATGCGACATGATAAGACAACCCTTTCCAGGGAATTCATTAATATTTTTGCTGTGCCTAAAGTGCCTGAAGACAAGAAAACGTATAGGCATATAGCAATTATTGCTCAGCTTTCTTTCTTCTGTAGAAAGCCACACCAAATTTACTATCAGCAAGCTCAATTATTTGTATAAAAATTGGAACAACGCTATCAGAGAAAGACTTCTTTGGTGTTGTTCAATGTCCTTGCCTAAACCAGTTACATCTTTGGATCAATCAATTTATGTACAGTGGACAGACGAGACCCATGTTAGGTTTTCTAACTTTTAATTATATCAAATAAACAGCTTTCACTTTCCAGAATTTATATGTTAGTTAAAGTAGTATAGATCACTTCAACTTTTGGCACATGGAGCAGGCATCTTTGTGATGACTCAACTGCATTCTTCCCAAGGAAGAAAAAAGGAAATATTAAGGATTTTCAAGAAGGTTGACAGGAAATTTCAGCTCACCTCAATCCTCCTCTGAACTTTCGCTTCTCCATTTGCCTCAATTGAGTCCAGTTTAAGCAGCTGCGCCATAAGTAACTCCGTTAAGACGAGGAAGTCCTTGTCTGCAACCTTGGCGCCACCACGAACAGTTGCCTCTAAAGCAACAACCTAAAAGGATAATATTAAAAAAAAAAAAAAAAGACTAATTAGTTTCGATGATGCTACATGAACATAAGGTTTTGTCTCATAAATTAATGGAAGCCAACCTTCTCTGAGAGTTTATCAACCTCCATTCTGACTTTGGCAACATCTTCATAAGCTTTAAGTATACCATGATTTCTATTCATCTCCTCAAGCTTCCTCTCCTTGCTAGCTGGGTCCTCGAACAAAATTACCTTTGACATATCTTTTACACCTACCATGTGTAAACATTCTTCATCGTCTTTTTCTTTACCTTTAAACAACAATCTCTGCTCCTTTGGCTCCAGACCAGTCTCTTGGCCAAGAACCCTTTTCAAATCCCCTTCCATTGAACCAAATATACCCATTGAACATCAATTTCAAAATGTCTAATAATTCAAATGCTGTAGCCTATGCCTATCCCACCAATTAAGTACTTAAATTCTTCATATCATTTTTCTTTAAGAAATGAGGAACTTCATGGGATATAACTTATTAACCATTGTAGCTACTGGGACAATAATAATTCACAGAACATTATAATAATCAGGAAAAAAAAACATAGAAGATAAAATTACAAACCCAGAAAAGAAAACACAAAATTTTTACCAAAGGTGATTGAGCAGGGACATGAGGTCTGGTGATAAGAACCATAAGAGACCTTGATCTTGATCATGGCCCTGAAAAGCCATCCCCAACATCTCTCTTTTGAACAAGCATCCACCAGGTCTTAGCTCCCAATCTATCTGTCTGTCACACTCATTTTTCACTACTACACCTTTGAAATTGACGATCTTTTCATGGTCAAAATGGACACAAAAGATCAAAAACAGGATTTTTTCAAAAAAAAAGAAAAAAAAAAGGTCAAGTTGGTTGAGAGAAGGAGAGGTAACTGTAATGTGAAAGAGTAAAGATTAAAGAGATAGAGTAAGCAACAAGTGCTTTAAGAACAAAGACAACTCAACAGTACAAGGAGTTGGCGGTTGGTTGGTTTATGGTTTCCTTATATACACAGAGTGGTTTTAATATAGTCAGTGATTATCTATTAACCAGGATCATATCATATTATACATTTTAGCATATATTTTATACATGAGAGTGAGCCTTTAGCCTTAGTCTTAATGAAGATGATGGGGTCCCTGTGATGAAAATTAAGTTTGGCCCACAAATGTAACTCATTCTCACCCGATGAGACTGTACATTGAGGGTCCCTGTACTATCATTTCAGGACCTTGATTTTATAGTTGGAAGCGTATTATTGAAGTTGATTTTTTTTCTGATTTAAGTGAAGGAATCTTCCCCATTTTTACTCAGTCCAGGAATTCAGGAACTAGACTCAGTCAAAACTATCAGTTTTTTGAGCATTTGAACTCAGTAACAAAGTTTCAGAACAGTTCCTAAGAGAATTACCAAGTCGTCTTCTGCATTTTCAATAGGTATATGCACTAGTTTCTCAGATTATTACTATTATTTTGCTAATTAATTCCATGAACAGAATAATTTTTAGATTGATTTAACTCAATTCAACAAAATTGGACCCACCAACTCTTGGTGGCTGGATGGGATGATATTACTCTTAAGAGTTTTGAGTTTATTCTCCTCAGATATTAATAGAGATGATACTGGAGAGATGACCACTGTCATTAACTATAGTGCTCAAAGATTATTAGAGGTCGCGCAAATTGACCCAGACCCCCCCTGTCACCAAAAAAAAAAAAAAAAATTCAAAATTGGACCCAAGTTTAGCAAGAAGCCAAAAATAACCAGACCAAGTAAGCGGCACTGGGGGTGTATATGAGCCGGTTTGTGATGAACAGTGTCGAGCTCGAGCCGAGCTCATTCGAGCTTGAATACTTAGGCTCGAGCTCGAGCTTGCGAGTATGGGTGGATACTCGAGCTTGAGTAATCGAGCTCGAGCTTTGATTTATTGTGATAAGGGGGCTGTTTGTCATTTTAAAAACTTGAAAATGAAAAAAAGTTACAAAACTTACAATTTGGCCCTTCGAGCACAATGAGGCTCGCGAGCCTATCGAGCCAAGCTTCACCCTGATTGAACTCGTCTTGATCCCTTAAACGAGCCACTCGAGCTCAAGCTCGACTCAAAGTCAATTGATTCGAGCTCGAGCTTTTCACGAGTCGAGCTCGAGTAGCTTGTGAACTGCTCGGCTCGCTTCTCATCCCTTAGCAGCACTCAACGTTTGGATGGATGTGGAGCCATATATATGGATCTTAGTGGACCGATATTGGCTAAACTTATGAGTGGGCTTAAGTAATTCTTTTTAAGCTCCATAATTGAATTTAAATAAAATTTATTTTATTCCAAAATTGTCCTTGTCAAAATCCTTTTAACTTCTTTTATTCTCCTAATCTTTTTAATTTTATCTTCTTTACTAATCCTTTTAATTTCTTATTTATTTAATAATGATCAATAAATAGAAAAGATAGATGATGAGCTTTTAAGAAAGAAAAGAAATTAAAAAAAGTTTGGAAATTAAAGAAAATTAAAAAAATTAGTGGAGAAATTAAAAAAAGATTTAAAAAAGGCTAATTTTGGAAAAAATTATTAATTTTTTTTTTTCTAATTGATTTTGGGGCTTAGATAGAGTTTGGGTGGGGCTTAAATAACAGTACTCTAAAATTCTAATCTTGGGCCCAATTTGCCAACCATCTGTTAGGTAGGACCAGGGCCCATGGGCTTATTGTATTCCTAATCTTAGCCTTAGGTCTTTACTTGTTAATTGCATATTTATTTATTTAAATTTATATTAAAATATGGATAATATAAACCAACAATTTAGGTCCACAAAAATGTTTGTGCTGGGTGAGAGCCAAGTGAATACCCTGAAATGCCCTCAATGGAATAAAGAGTTGTTTGGTTGATGATAATCACCAAACCCAATCCAATTAGACATCATCCTATTATCTTTAGTGACATAACTTTGGGTTGCGTATCAATTTTGTCTTCCCATTTCTTACGTTGATATTGCCGATCCCACCCATTTAGTGATACAAGACCAATAAGATCATTACATATATATATATATATATATATATATAGTAAGCTTTTCTTGTTTTTCTATCTATCTCCGTTTCTGGATATTCAAATACTGTGGATTAATTTGTTTGTTCAGTAAATTTAAACTATATGTCGGTATGTCGGACCCAATGTCTATTTCTAGGTATTCAGATACGTTAATTTGTTTGTTTAATATATTCAAACTATATGTCGGTGTGTCGGATCCAGATATATGTCTGTTTCTAGATATTCAGATATTTGTCTATTTCTAGATATTCAGATACGTTGATTTGTTTGTTTAACATATTCAAACTATATGTCGGTTTATCGGATGCAGATATATGTCTATTTCTAGATATTTGGATACGTGAATTTGTTTGTTTAATAGATTCACCCTATATGTCAGGTCCCAAGCCTAAAGTGAATAATACCTCTAAGAACCCTCCTACTATATGTCTGATCTAGACATCTAAACATATAGTAGGAGGGTTCTTAGAGGTATTGTTCACTTTAAGCTTGGGACTCGTAAAGTTTTGTCCTAAAAAAATGTATTTGGATGGTGAGGGTGTTCTTGTGTTATATAAGCAACCAAAGCCTCTCGTCCCCCTAACCAATGTGAGACTTTGACACCAACAATATCTTTATAAATATAAAGTGGGTCATATCACAATCCAAATGAATGGTTTACAATTAAAGATAGATGATTGTATATCTAAAATATATGATAAGTACTTATCTTAAAATACGTATTCATTTTAAAGAAAAAAAGATGATTCAAGTGGGAATCAGTGAAGGGTTTGGAGAGAAATGAAATATAGGATTAGAAAGGAGACCTTTTGAAACATACAAAATAAGAACTAAGAAGAAAGAAGGAAAAAAAGCATTTGAGCAAATATATTTATACATAAAAATGAAGATAAGAATTTGTTTTGAATGGATCCAAAAGGAAGAAGAAGGAGAGGCATAGAAACTACATAATCAAATTCAAACCCCACCCAATAACACAACTCCAAACAAGAAAATTCTCCTAAAGCCAAAAAATTAGGGCATGACCCACTTCCTTGTATTTTATGCCCCAAAATGTGGGGTCTTCTCCTTTTTCGCATTCTTCACCAAAGTATCCATGGCAAAAACAATGGAATGCAGACAACATAATGCATGCAAAGAAAAACACAAAGAAGACAGATTGTTCACTTTCTTATTCCATTTTGTAGAGAAGTTAAATCATGCGTGGGGGCATAACATTTTCGTTTTGGCTAAGATCAACTAAATCTTTGATGATAATGGTAGGGACACTTTCCATTGTTATTTACTTAACTAGTGTGGTGAAGCTCTTAATTTTACACACGTGTTATCTCTGTAATGGGGAATGGGGATATTCTTCTTTTTTCTCGTTATAATGGATGATCTTATGATTATTTTGATTAATGAATTAAGATCAGAAGTAGTAGTGAGGTAGTTGGAATACATAATTAGTGTTATAGAGGGCCAAAAAGACAGAATTTAGGACGTTTAATAGCGATGGTTAGGGTGTTTCGTGGGCCATTTTGTGAGTGATTCAGACGACGAAATTATTATTCTTTTCTGATATTGGGGTTTCTGTTTGATGATATATGTTTCTTTGTATTTGTTTTTTTCTGGGTTCATCATATATATATATTCAAACTTTTCAACCATTAATCCCAATACCAGCGCGTGTAAGTTATTAATTATATAGACTATATGTTATGGCACATCCATTTGACCATATTATTAATATGATCAGCCATCAATTAGGTTTCACAGTTAGCTGTCTAGCTTCATCTACTTTGATGACTAAATTTTTCGGTAATTAGGGTTTCATTTTTTTTTAAATGATAGGTGATATCTAAACTAGTTTATATGCACCTCGATTAATCTTTTAGGACCTTGAAATTATCGGTCTAGTAAGAACTCAACTGGTTACCTTTATTAGCAATCGAGAAGAGACTTAAACTCATGACCTTTTAAGTAATAATACACTTAAGAGTCCCTATCGAATCATTCAACTACTCAAAGATAGTTAGGTTTAAGTTACCGGTTAAGTAGATGAACAAAAGTATTAATTTATGACGATTTTATGCACAAAGGAGCTTTTGATTAATCTATATGAGTTGCTCAATTAATGATTGATCTCCGCATTCTTTTCACTCTTTCTTCTTCTTAATTATTGGTGTTAGACTTAAATATTAGCAACAATCGATAATGCTTTGTTTGCTATTAAGCTCTTGAGAGGACGTTGAGGTGGGGGGGTGGGTTACCATCGTGATTAATTAATCTAATTAATTAATAATTTTTTATGTTTATATAATTAGCAGATTGAGAAAGAACAAGAACAATGAAGAGTTGAGTGGGGTTTCACTTTCACTTTCGAATCTAAGTGTCGAAAAGGAGAATGGACCACCCCCATTGCCATACTGCAAACACACAAATAAACAAATCGTAAATAAAATAGTGCACTCAAAAAGTTTATTATTAGTGTGAACAGAAAACGACTTCCCCTATTGCAAAAAGTTTCTTAAACTAACAAGTCCCTTTAACTTCATTATTTTAATCCAATTTTAGATATAATTATATGGTACCATGCATTTATACGGTATACACGTAGCTGAAGAAATCCAGGTGAACAGCATCTTCAACCTCCACCATCCTTTAATTGGTTGATATACTTAAGCTTAATCAATTCGTTAATTAATGAAGTTTTTGTTCATCAGAATGTAAGATATTGTGTTTGCCGACTGTACAGTATGTATGAAAGTTGAAGAAAGTACAAGTAATTTGATTAAGATTAGTGGGTGATTATGTGGGTAATTAACGAATCAAGAAAGGCCAAGTCTTGATAATCTTAGGCGTGCATTGTGGCGTGAGGCTGAGGTTATCCTAACGTGGATAGATTTAATTAAAGTTAATTAAGAAGAGGAAAAGCCAGGGACAAAAGACACATCTTATTATTAATTACCTTTTGTATAATTATATTATTATTGAAGTGCAGGTTGATGTTGATGACAGAGAACATTCCACATTTTTCCCACTCCCGGCTCTGCATATAAATGGTGATCAATAACAATTTCAACCCAAACCCTTCTTTCTTTTCACCTGCTAACTATGGCTTTCACTTAGCGTAGTACGTCTTCTCCTTTCTCTCTGTTTTCATTTATATATGAGAACCCTTGTTGTTGATGATGATGTTGTTGTGCTTCATCATGGTTATGGTTTAAGTTTATAGATGAATTAATAGAATGGGATATGGAGAGCTCACAATACGAAGCTATGATGGTCAAATCGATCGAGCAGGGGTGGAAGATCTCGAGAGAAGGTGTGAGGTAGGCCCAACTGAAAGAGTTTTTCTCTTTACAGACACTTTGGGTGACCCCATTTGCAGAATCAGAAATAGTCCGATATACAAGATGCTGGTAACCCTACTACTTCAATTTTATTTCTTATTTTTCATCGTCATCGTCTCTCTTAATTCCATCTTCATCTCCTTATGGTTTTTGATTTAATACATGTTAGGTAGCCGAGTTGGACGATGAGTTAGTTGGAGTAATTCAAGGCTCTATAAAGCGTGTAACTGGGCTCCATAAACCTCCTGATAATCTTGCCAAGGTGGGCTACGTCTTGGGTTTAAGGGTTGCACCAGTTCATCGACGAAAGGGAATTGGGTTGAGCCTCGTTCGAAAATTAGAAGAATGGTTCGTTGCATATGATGTTGATTATGCGTACATGGCTACTGAGAAAGACAACGAAGCTTCCGTTAAACTCTTCACCAAAAAGCTCGGTTATGTCAAGTTCAGAACTCCAGCTATTCTCGTACATCCAGTTAACAATCGCGTCTTCCATATATCATCAAATATTGAAATAGCAAAGCTGAAGATTGAAGAAGCTGAGAATCTCTACAAAAAATTCATGGCTTCAACAGAATTCTTCCCATATGACATAGGCAATATATTAAGAAATAAACTAAGTTTGGGGACATGGGTGGCGTATCCTAGAGGTGAATCAAGGGGAGAATTTGGGTCGAATGGGCAAGTTCCAAATAGTTGGGCAATGCTTAGTGTGTGGAATAGTGGAGAACTTTTCAAGCTAAGGTTGGGGAAGGCACCCTTATCATGTTTAATATACACAAAGAGCTCAAAATTGATTGATAAATTTTTTCCATGCTTTAAATTGCCAGCAATACCAGATTTTTACCACCCGTTTGGGTTCTATTTTATGTATGGAGTGCACCATGAAGGACCATTATCAGGGAAGCTGGTTCGAAGCTTGTGCCAATTTGTGCACAACATGGCCACAAAGTCTAAGGATTGTAAGGTTATTGTAACAGAAGTTGGAGGTAACGACAGCCTGAGAGTTCACATCCCGCATTGGAAATTACTCTCATGTCCAGAAGATTTGTGGTGCATAAAGGCCTTGAAAAATGAAAAGAAGAACACCCTTCACGAATTGACAAAACTCCCACCAACAATAGCTCTTTTTGTAGACCCAAGAGAGGTATGAACAATAAATTTCCCGACTCTTTTGCCTGCTTGATCCAAACCCCACCTCATGTATTGATTGATAAGTCCATGTATCTCTCCTGGTGGGGGCTTTTCTCTTGTTCCTTTCACATCGAAGACATAAAATCTCCAAAGATTTCCTTAATTAGGAGCCACCCTCCATTTCCTTGTTCTCTATTCAATTTTGTGCCTCACGATTCAGACTAATCAAACAGGTCTAGTGGTCCATTTTTGTTCTTTCTCCACTGGTAACAAAATTCACTGGACGCTCTCATCAATTGTGATCACTACCTAACTTGCTAATGTAAAACATTGAGATTTTTACTCAACTGAAATGAAATCTATCAATGTATACAAAGTGGGTCTCTCTACACACCTTCGAATTTGATCAGCCAATTTTTTTCATGCATGTTTTTAGTAAGACATTAGTACATTAATATTTCGGCGCATTTGTTTCATTGTTATTTTAAAGCTTTGTCTAGTTGGGAAGATGTCAACCTCGCCGACCTCGCTCCATTTTTCATCACCTCATCTAGCTACTTTAATTTGTTCTTGTTCATGCGGATAAAACAAAGTTGGTTAGTGTTTCAACTCACTAGTCACACTCGTTACTATGTTTAGATAAAGCAATATAGAGTTTGGCACATATTCTCTCTCTTTATATTCATCATTCATTACTTGATTTCTTTTCGTTTAAACACCAATATGTATGTATATATGTGCCAATAAGAGCCTAATAATACTCACTAATCACCATTAAAATGATGATATTTATGACTGTTATAGTACTGATGATGATAAGGAGTAAACTCATATTGATTCTCATTGGTTTTGAAGAAAGAGAGAAACTTCTTTGAAGCCCAATTATAACAGAGATAAGATCATGCCCATTTGGACCTTATTTTTTTCTTGAAATTAATGAACATCTCTTTGTCCTTTGGTTGAATATTTTTCAGTAAGTGGAAGGTGGAATACAGTTGCATGTCATCGATCACTTGACTGCTAAACAAGTGGTTTGAGGATAAAGTCAATACCTGCATGCAAATTCATAATAATATTTTTCACATATAATCCAAGCATCAGTAATGGTAAATTTTCAACTCTGCACTTTCTAATTGAACTCACTTAGACTGCTACTATATATGTACCTTCTCATAGCAATTCTTCACCCACATAGGAAGACTTAATCGATAGGGGAAATATATTATATTAATATGTATGATTTTGTATACCTTATGATTGATTGGATGTACATGTATCTTTTATAAAAGTTTTTCTCTTGTGTACCGTGAACGGGCATACTCTATTTGCAAAAGATAATAAACCTTTTAGAAAGACAAATGTATTCAATTGTTATGTATATAAAAACCTTAAACATACAAAAACATTCCGAGGTGTGATAATATTGACAAAATCTAGCTAGCTAATAATGTTGGATCTTCAGAGTCTAAGAAAAACCTCTTGTCGTGGTCGTGGACCACGAATACGATCGATATCTATCAACATTGATTTTCCAGCACATGCATGACCAATCTTATTCACTTACAACAAGCAAAAATCAAAGAGAAGGCAGATGTGAAATTGATTATCCTGACTTCGCATGCACAAAATAATTAATGCAGCTTCCTTCTTAGGTAGCTTTCTTTGACAACTTCATACTGCTGCATAATATTTTTCTAAGGGCTGTTAAAACTATTCCTGCGCAGACGTTGAAACTTCATTTGTTATCTGTGGACATTATTTGCTGCAGATAATGGGTCACTGAATCACGTGCATTGGACAAAAACATATACATACAGCAACTTGTATGGCTTAATGGACTGATAATTAATTGAGATTCCTCCCTGCTACAGGTCATCTACGTTGTTGATTTTGTGGCCTTCATTACTGACTCGCCATTACAAGACAAAAAGAACTATAGTTTCATTCATTCGAGGTAGTTGTCTTGAATAGACAGAAAACCTACGATTGTCATTGGATTTTTCCATTGTCAAATTGATAAAATTGTAGCATTTACACCACAAATTTCATTGATAAACGAGATGAATACCTTTCATAGCTGTTTAATTTATTTGGATCAATCTTGTCTTGTATACACTCACACTTATATGTATAGATATAATGAAGAAAAATTTTCAGTAGGATGGATGTATAAGTACCCTTACGATTTAAGTAAATTAAGTTATCTCGTATGATGA
Organism: Pistacia vera; assembly: GCF_008641045.1. Taxonomy (NCBI): domain Eukaryota; kingdom Viridiplantae; phylum Streptophyta; class Magnoliopsida; order Sapindales; family Anacardiaceae; genus Pistacia; species Pistacia vera. The sequence continues at coordinate 184,126 of NW_022196022.1, read as the reverse complement.
TTAGCCTCATTCTAATAGATTAGGCAAGCCAGAAATTGAGATTAAATGAGAGAATTGTATCAAGTTTAACCTTACCTAAACTTCATAGACAGGACAAAGCTTCAAAACCTCGCTCTATGTAACACTGCAACCTATCTTGTCCGATTTGCTGCATATTTTGGGCCCTCTGGTAATTGTTGAATAGCCCCATATCCTGTTTAGTTAAGATGTAGATTTGTAATATTCATTTTAAGGAAGAGTTCTGCGTATAGCAAAATCCTAACCAACTGAAATAGAGAGACTGGGAGAGGAATATATGATAATGGTCGTAAACTAATTGAAATACACTGTAAATTCTGAAAACAATTAACAAAGTCTGCAAATGAATGGAAAAAATTTCAATACAACAATTCTTTGGATTTAGACACAGTTTTCACTTACTCTTCTCCATCACCTTTATCATGTTGATATGTTTTGATCACCTGGATTCAAGGCCGTGTGATGCAAATGTTTATGTATTGGTTATCTTTTTTTTTTTTTTTTATACATATACTTGTACTGCAATGACTCAACATCAATTCAACAATGAAAATAGGTATTTTGAAAGTTTAAGCTGGTTGCATACGTTTTATATAACTTTCCCTCGTTAGTTAGTAAGTAATCTGGTTTTCAAGTAATTTTTCTTCTTTGTCAGACATTTAAATGGTTGCTAAGGCTAATCTACATGAAGTTTTAAATGGTTGCTAAAATTGTTGAATGCTATCTTTATATGTAATCTTGAAATTGTGAAGATAGAGTTGATCAAAACCAAGATCTGTTCTGTTGTTTCTAATGGTTAGACACAGTCTAGCTCTATTAAGATGGCTTGATATTGGTATTAAAATATGAAATGTGCAGCAACTAGTGGTGTTCTCTATGAAGGAGGTGCAACTTTTGGTTACATTATTATTATGTTTGCATTTTTTATGTTAGCTGTATCAGTCTAATTAAGCAATGGCGCTTTTAAGTGTGAGTATGGTTTCAATAGAAGAAGCCAATGGCCACACCCTTAATGCTTGCAGATTTAAACAAACTGAATCCTTAGACCTATTATACAGTCACAAGAGATCTTAGCAGCTGAGTTCATTGGTATCTCGGTCATGCTGATCCAGAGCTTTTATTAAAAGCTATGAACTTAATTACAATTCAACTTAACTGACCCTTGAGAAGTTTTTTTTTAAGTTGTAAACATTAAGCAAAGAGGAACATATTTGACATTGAGGCCTGCAGAAATGACAAGGAATTTTTATGACTCTAGGTACAAGATATAAAATATGGCTGCTATTTCTTCTAATTCCATTCAAACAAGTATTGCATAAGGTTTCTAGCCTGATCTGTCAAAGTTTGAACTAAAAATAAAACAATTCTGAGTAGTGAAAGTGAAACAGATTATTGCAGTTTGCAGATAGAAGTTCTTAAAACACTTCTTTCACTTTTAAGGACAAATGCTATTATACAAATGTAAAAACAGTGGATGTATCAGATTAATGATAACTAATATTTGCCAAAAATCTGAGAGTATTACAGAGAGATCACCTCATATACAGTTTTTGATTGATTGACAATATTGAATACTGTAGATGGGCCATTTGAATAAAAAAATTTCACCATCTGTCGCATTTTGTTTGCGAGATGTAAGGAAGACTAGTTATTTGGGCCAGGGTAACTTACATCTGATCTGCTAGGGCCTGTTTTGTCGCCTCCTTCTCAGGTTTTCGGCCCTCAAAATCACAACCTAAAAGCCCAGAAAACCAAAATAGTTAGCATTGTAAGAAATTAATTAGTTTTTTCAATACATCATTTTTGTTTAAGGTGTCTCACCAGTTTGCACGTATCTTAACTAATCTTTGATGGATGGTAGGTGATCATTTTATGGGACTAGAACATAAAACCTCTCGATAACTTACCGAGAAGTGACCCTTTTTGAGGATTTATTTTTCTTTTGAGAATATAAAAAATATTCTATTTTTTATTGAGAAAAATTGTACCAAGTAAACCAATAAAGTCTTTATCATCTTTAGTCAGTTTCAGCTGAATTTTGTGAAATAAAGTTACCATACTTAATGTTTTTCTTTTGCTTTCCTTGTTTAAGTTATGATCACTCGTGACAAGTATTGAATGTAACATGGACCAATTAGTAAAAGTGTAATAATCTTAGCTTTCGTACCTAATTTAATTTGATACCTTATAATATATACACAATTTGATACCTTATAATATATACACCAATTTAGTACAAGGCTCATTAAATACAACAAAAAAAATCATCAACATTATTAAAAAAAAAATAAAAATGGTGTTATTGCCCTTTGTACCTAACTCTGATACCGAATAATATATTGATAAATCTCGTATAAAAAAATATGCTCATACTACCACCAAAAAAAAAAAAAAATGTCCTCAAAATGTCGTCACATAAATGGGCATGATCCATGCACTAAACCCCAATTGCCCCACCATGCTTGAAGCGTATAGTGGAATCCACACACACATCTTCATCGTCTCTCTCTTTCGGTAGTCAATTACTACATAGAGACAAAGCCACATCAAGTCCTTCTAAACCTTCTCTCTCTCTCTCTCTCACAAGTTTCTCAGAGATAGAGCCATGGCGGGTTGTATGGGCGATACTGATCGAACCCTGGCGTGCAGAAACAGCGAAGCCGCGGCTCATCTCAAGTTCATATCAATCTTTATCATCTTCTTCACGAGTGTCATAGGTATCTCTTTACCAGTTGTGTTGGCCCGCTTTTTCCAAGGCAAACCCAGTTACGATAAAGCTATTTTGATAATCAAGTGCTTCGCCGCCGGTGTAATTCTCTCCACTTCTCTTGTCCATGTCCTCCCAGACGCTTATGAAGCTCTCTCTGATTGCCAAGTAGCAACAAAACATCCATGGAAAGACTTCCCCTTTTCGGGTTTGGTTACTTTAATTGGCGCCCTGTTGGCTTTGTTCGTTGATATAACTGCAAGTGACCACGTTGAACATAGCCACGGCGGCGGCGGCGGCCATATGAGTCCTGATAAAGAGATTTACTCGCTCATCAGGGCACATGACGAAACTGTAGTTCCGGCGAAGAAAGGAGTTGAGTTGGGGAGATCAATTGAATTGGGTGAACATAATATTGTTATCAGAGATAGAATTGAAGAATTAGCGAAGCTTAAACAGAAATTAGTGTCACAAGTTCTGGAGATAGGGATAATATTTCATTCAGTGATAATCGGTGTGACCATGGGGATGTCTCAGAATCAATGTACCATTAGACCTCTCGTTGCTGCACTTGCGTTTCATCAGATTTTTGAGGGTATGGGCCTCGGTGGCTGCATCGCTCAGGTAATCTACTTAATTATCTTATTCAACTGATTAATTGATCATCAGATAATCTGCTTTTTTCTCTTTTATTTTGATATGGTGCGGTAAAGCACCATTAAATTGAGTGAGATATTGGCCCCACTTAGTGCATGGAATTTTGTCTAATTAGCACTATTCTGATTACGTGGCTATCTTTTTCAGCTTTAGATTTTAGAAAAAAGAAAACCAGAGTGGACTTTAATTAGTGATCCACTATTGTTTAGACTTTTTCTCTTTAATTACATCAGGATCGTTTCAAAGACATTAATGGTCTTGTCTCATCAAAGAAAAAGTTGCAGAGAGTGTAAGAATCTGATTTCCAGCTAGTTAGCGTATTTCTTCAAACTTCTAATGCCATGACGAAATAAAAATGAAAGTCTGAAACTTGCACGTCTCTCTGGTATAAGATTATCTGAAAGTAGCTATATTTCTTGAACATTTAACAAGTTTTAACTGATCATGAATTAATGGTGAGAAATATTATTGAATGCAGGCAGGATTCAGTATTGGAACAGTGGCATACATGTGCTTCATGTTCTCAGTGACAACGCCAATGGGGATAGTTTTAGGAATGATAGTATTCTCAGTGACAGGTTACGATGATAGCAGTCCTCATGCATTGATAATGGAAGGCCTTCTGGGATCTTTATCTTCTGGAATACTTATATATATGGGTCTGGTGGATCTCATTGCTTTAGATTTTTTCCACAACAAGTTGATGAGTTCTCAGGCATGGTTGAAGAAGGCATCCTTCATTGCTTTAATTCTTGGCTCCACTTCAATGTCCATCCTCGCCCTTTGGGCTTAAAACTTCTGTTTTAATTCTAATAAAACAATAATCATGTAAAGAAGGAAAAAATATTTATGGCTTACAGTTTGCATCAGAATGAACTGTATCATTGGTGGCCATATTGTAGCCATTTTCTTCATTTGTGCCCACATATATGTGTAGTTTATCTCCAATATGAGCCACATGCACAGACCTAATGTTGTGATGAAATTAATGGTGATTTGAAGCAAGACTCAAGGAATCTTTAATTTCCTGGAATTGATCATCAATAAGGCACTATCTAGTGATCAAACTGATACCTGTTCATCATAATTGTAACACCCCAGTCCACAACCGACCTAATACTGTCAAGATATTGTCTATTAAGACACCTAGGTGAGGTGGCCCAACTCTGAAAACCTTTCACGGTTTTGCTTAAACCCAAAATGCGTCTTGACATTTAGAAGATTCTCTTGGTATTTAACCAGCTGAGGTCCTTCATTTCCAAATGATGTGGGATGTTTCAATAATATAATTAGGGAATAGGTTTTTTATTTAACGATTTTTTCTCTGATTATTTAATTAACATCTTTGGCATGAACAAATTGATAAGTAAATGTGCACCTAAACATAAACTAGTGCATCATAATACAATGAAAAGAAAGGATTAATGCTCACTTAGCATTAATTAAGTGTTAGTGTGTTTACTTTATTTTGATTATTTATGATTTGGAAAATGATAGAGTCACCAAAAATATACATTGAATCTGTACACCGAATGACGTGACAAAATCTTGACCGTTGATTAATATTAACTGATAATGAATAAACGGTCAAGATTGTATCACGTCATTCGATGTACGAATTCGATGCGTATCCTTCGATAACTGTAGCATTACTTTTATGGTTTTTAGTTTGCTTTAGTAGAAGACTGTGATTGCAATTAGTTTCACTAACATATACAAAAAACCCACAATAGTGTTACAGTTTTATATATTCACAGTATTTAAATATATTGAATGAGTTGTGAGCAAACATCAAGGTCCCGTAGCTCAGTTGGTTAGAGCGTTGGTCTTATGAGCCGAAGGTCGCGGGTTCGAGCCCCGCCGGGACCAGGATTTAATTTTTAATCATTTGATTTGGAAAACTTTAGTTTTGTTTTTGGTGATTTGTGGGTACTACTATGAATTAGCTAGCATGACATTTTGATTTCATAATCTTTATTGTTTAATCATTTGATTTGTAGTAAACTATGAATCAAAGCATTACATTTAATCAATTTGAAGCAATGAAGTATGATTTTGGGATGTCATTATATTTGTTGACGTTTGATTTTGACACCAACAACTCGTACGTGTAAAATGCTAAGATGCTCTTAAAAATTACACGTGAATGATTAATGCAGTAAATAAATAGAAGATGATTCTTAAGGTGGTTTGGATGCTCAAAGTGAATCTTACGTCTACTGTTTTTGTATATATGAGAGATTACAATCAAGTCACGTATAGCAAGTTAAGATACAATTAGAATATAGTTTTTGCTATCAAAATCCTGAAAATGAGAGGGAGAGTTTTCTATTTATAGTTGAGGGATTCAAGATAATGATTACAAGTCTGTAAGTGGGTAGATACCGTACAATTTCTACATTGCTTCCCATTGACTGATTACATAGAAGATATCCTTAAATCGCGTAGGGCTTAGACAGGTTTGCAGCCCTTATTCACTTATAGACAAAACTTGAATCTGCCAAGTTGATGATAGTTATATTCTTTTTGTCTTCGAACGACGTGACAGCTCCTAAACGATACAAAGCCTTCATGAACTCTGATTGATGCTTGCTGACGTAAGCTTGCGTCAGCCCTGTATTTTTAGGCATAACAACATTCAATTATTTAAATAGAAATCGGATGCAATAAGTAGAAAAGATAGGCAAAACACTTTCCTACAAAAGAACACGAAATCCCTTTATCAAGAAAAGATGGCTTCCTCTTCATTTTGGTGATGTTATTTTCTCTGCTCATCCTCATCACCCTTCTTCATTATGTATAATATTGTATGGATTTAGCACCAGCATTTTCATGTGTCAAATAATTCAAGGGCAAGAGCAACCACCAATGCTATAATCTTTTCACCGGCGCGAGCGCTAGGTGGTGGCGCCAGAAGATCATCGTCGCCAATTGGGGTGGAGCCGAGTATCATCAATAGCTTGCCATCCTTGGATCACAACCAATAATAGGGTTAGGTTGGAATTATCAGAGTGCTCTCTATAATATGTCTTGGTGTTTTTGAAAATAAAGATTTTTCCAGAATGTCAACATGCTTATCATAGTGATTGTCTTGACAATTGGCTCACCCTCCATTCAGGCTGCCCTCTTTGTAGAGCTTCTCTTCAAGTCATCTACAACTCTGTCAATTAATTAATGGTTTTCTATTATTTAATTTGGCTTAAATGAAGGCCAAAAAGAATCTTGAAACATTGATGCAATTACTTCCCATTTAATTCAAACAAAGTAGTATGCATTCGTAAATCGTATAACAGATTAATTCCTCAAAAGAGACGAGCGTCAGAAGCTCAAAAACAGACAAATTAACTTAAAACAGCCATAACTTTGAGGCTCATAAAATATCAACAAAAAGCTTGTTTCGAGTCCAACGACATGGCAACCAAACAACCTAGTTTGGGGGTTATTTTCGGACCCAAAATCTACTGTTTCGACATGTTTCATAATCGTTTAAGTTTTCTACGCATTTTTGATTTTTTTTTTTTATTAATTTTGATTTTATTTTCTTATTTATTGGGAGCCTTTTAAGATTAGGCCTCATGACCATATATGTTTATATTATTCGTTTTTGGAAATTATTTAATGATTATTCAGATTTTACTTCTTCAAATTGTTTATCAATTTTAGAGGGACTAATTTTCAAAAAAAGTAGTACGCATTTGTTTTAGTCTTGGATTCATATTGAAGAATCAAAATTTGGTCTAATAAGAAGAAGCAAATGGGGCAGAGAGGAGTGGGACATTGAATGAAGGTAATTAATATATATATTAAAGCACATCCACCGCGGTAGCCCTTCTTTCTTTGACCGTTCTGCTTCACATAATAATTAATTGAACACGACGAAAATTGCAACAAAACATTGACCACAAAACATGGAAGACTGTACCAAGAGATTTCCCTGATCTCATCACCATACGAACCCCGTCACCAAGTTTTAGACTCAGACTTTCAGACTTCCCTTCTTCATCCTCATCATCAACCATTATAATACAGTTTCTTTTTTTCTTTTTTTGACGTAGAATTGAATGAACTTTTCTTCATTTTATATTAGCTGTAGAAAACGTAATCTAGTCTTCTTGTTATAAGAAAACATTATGGTATTTTATAGTCAGCATTACTGGGGTCAAGTCACCCTATATTGGCAAATGGCAGCCATACCGGGCTTCAAACGTGATGAAGTTGAATCGGTATTTTGTTATATCCAATTAAGATTGAAATTCTCATCTATAATATAGTGAAAGATAAGAAAATGCATGAAAAAGAAGAAGAAAAAATTTGATCAGACAGTTGAAGTTATAACCTGGCCCAATGGGAACTATGAGAAAGATGATACTAACAAGTTTAAAGAAATCTATACAATCGATCTAGTTACAGTAAACACTGACAAAAAGATAGCTGAGTCTCTCTCTCTCTGTCAAAATGCTATGCATCTAATTCATTGACACGATCTTTGGATGAAGGAAACACTTTGCATTCAGATCGATTTCTACTCAACATTCTTTTCAAAGAGCACCCCAATGAAGAAGAAGAAGAAGAAGATGTTGATGGTGATGTTACCTCAACATTCATTCTCATAACATCCTGATCATCACTTATCTCACAGTTCGATTCTGATACATTACTCAGTCTCTCCAATCTTGACTCTGCTTCAACCACAATCTCCAACAAATCCCCACCTACATTCTCCATAGAATTATTACTCACATCGTTCTCTACTTCATTAACAGTGCTGGAAATAGCAGCATTCTTGTCACCAACAACTGGAGCTCTACAAATGGGACAACTGGAGTGAGAATGCAGCCACATATCAATACATTCAACATGAAAACAATGGCTACACTTGGGTAAACTCCTACCAACATCATTATCTTCAAACCCACTTAAACAAATAACACATTCCAACCCTTGCTTAGATTCATTTGAGGTGTAAACAAACAGCGGAATCGAAGCAATCGAGGAAGGTTCAAGACCCTTTGAAGGAGACGAATATAGAGTTGCAGTAGTAGTAGTAGTAGTAGTAGTATCAAATGTGAATGTATGGAAATGATGAAAACGATGAGCGGGGCGTAGGACTTGAGAAACAGAGATGGAGTTTCTTCTTCTTTGACGAGCTTGTGCTAAGAACCACTTGGCGTAGATGTGAAGAAGCAACACAAAGAGGATAACAAGAAGTAAAGAAACCACAGCTGCAAGCATAACGTTGCTGTCGTAAGAGGAAATGCTCTCCACCAAGCGGCTCACTGCGTTTAATGAGTCAGAATTAGAACTCGCCATTGCTGCTGTTAATTGGAAGGGGAAGATTGGTTTAGACAGTGTTGTACTTTGCAGTGACAACAAAGTGAAGTGAATGTGATATAAATATATGTGAAGTATTGGTTGGATTTTTCTTTTTAAAAACTATTTTTATAATTTGATATATTCATTAGAACATAGGAGAATAAGATACCAAACCAAAACGTGAAGACAAAGTAAAAGGCATTGAAAAGATGGATTGAATTATGGGGATTGATTGTGGGAGTTAATTAAGAGTTTGAGTGTAGAATTAGGATTTAATTAACAAGTGTTTTAATTTTGTTGTAGTTGTTGAAGTCAATAGAGAATCCCATAATCCAAGGAACTAATAAGAAGAGTTGTTTTTGTGCATGGGATTGGAAAAAAAGGTTGAATATAATGAAGGTCTCGTGAAGGCGACGGCAGTCAGGGATGGGGATACTGGATTCATGTGACATTGTTTAGGGATCCCAAGACTGAACTACATACGTCTTTCATCTCATCTTTCTAAATACTTTTATATTTTTCAGTGACCTTTTTTTTTTTTTTTTCTTTAATGACTAAAGGTGTTTAAGCTAACTTATGCATACCTCAATTAATATTTAAGTGAGCTTATGCATATATCGACTAAATAAGAGCTCCAGTTGTTACTCCTATTAACACCCAAAAAACGAGTTGAATTTAAGATCTCTTGAATAATATACCCAAAAGTCTCTATTGAACCGTTCGGTCACCCAGAGATAATTCCCATTTACTTACTTTCACTTCTTTTTGTGTCTTTCTTCTTTGATATAATAACATCTCTTTATACAAATCTTATGATATGAACCCTTGTAATTTATGAAACCCATTTGAGATTTGATTTTGTTTTGTATAAAAAGGGTAGGGTGTGTACTGTGTAGTAGGGTCTGAAATAGGTGAGGAGTCAATTTGAATGGGGTGGGTTCAGTTCAGGGGCCACATGTGAATCTAACAAGACAAAGGTTCTTTTTTGACTCATCATCCATCAGTCCACTGCATTTTGCTTAAGACCAGGACCACGCCTAGTCTTTTGCTTAGCTTGCTCCCAATTCAACTCCTATTTGCATCTTTTTTGGCTGCATGTTTTCAGTAATTAATCATAAACTTTACAACCGGTAGCCTCGTGACCTACTACTGCCACTGACCACACCAATGTGTACAATACCTGTGAGACTTTAGGCACTTTTTTTAATTACTGATTACTCTCAGGGTACGACCATTTTAGACTTAAAAAATAAATTCGTTCACACCCCTACCTAACGTTTGTAGCTGCAGGCCAAACAATCTTCTTCCTCTGAAAAGTTCCCAATTCCCCGCACAGCTTTCGGAAATTAGAATAAACATTGAATCTACAGCAAGGAAGAGTGGGATTTATGAAGAGCACTTGGGTTTTGTTTGCCCAAGAACTTAAATTCATTAAATAGTATCGCATTTCTAGACAGGTTACATTTTCCTGATGAATTGTGATTAAACGAATGGAAAATTCCCTCGGAATTCAGTTATTAAATTACAAACTTGAGTGTTTTCGTTAAAGCGTGTCATACTTGGTTTGGTTCAGTCCATGAGTTTGTATCGTTTCTCTTGGACACCGGTAACTCCCATCTGTATCTCGATTATAGTATGAAGCGGCATCTGAAAATAGGAAAAATGCTTCTGTTAGTACAAAACTCTTACAGAATTAGGCAAAAATGCACAAGCCAAAATCCTAATACAACTGTTCCATCCTAGTGTTTTGGTGTTTCTAATCTTTAAGAGAGAAACATCCATTGAACTTTGCGTACTAAACAATTTAAAACCTTAAACAATACTAAGTCTTAATATACATGCAACCATTGTACATCCACTGGAAAAGAAGAGTTTTGTAGCAGCAGTAAAAAAAATCAAATCAGTATTGCATGTGTGTATCAAACATTACCACAACATTGTAAATTTACCCAGATGGGGAGCAATGCTGTTTTATCCCAATCCAAGTACATGCAAGCCACATTCAAGGTTGCATGCAGTTAAAAGAAAATATACAAAGAAGTACCATTTTAAATTGTGCATAGATTACCTCGATGTGGGGAATTTCTTTGAGAGGCCTATCAGCAAAATAAGCATATAATGCTCTTAATACTGCCTGCAACATTAAAGAAAAAATTGAGATTATAAATATCTCATATATTGAAAATAACATGAGCTAAATAAACTTATGTATAACCTGATGAGATATCACCACAACTGGTGCCCTTTGTCGTTCAAGCTCAATGATTACAGGTTCAAGCCTGGATAAATGCGGGAAGTTAATTTCTTCTGAACAAGGTAGCAGACAAAATATTCAAAATCCTAGAAAAATAACAAACAAACCGCAAACCTCTGGATAACATCGAGATAAGATTCTCCACGTGGATACCGGTACCTCAGTTTGTCCTTCTTACGAGCGCTGTATTTACAGAAGAAACATGGAAACAAATGTGAAACTTCTGGACACGTAATTTTAATTGATCACAACTCATAAACAACCAAGCTCACTGAATGAAGTCTGACTTCAGCCATAATAAAAAAAGAGGATGAATTCAATCTTATCAACCAGAAAAGAAGAAAAAGAACTAACTCATACTCCTCAGGCATGTTCTTCCTTATCTCTTCATATGTCATTCCATCACAAACTCCAGCATTTATCTCATCAAGTGCACGCCATTGTATCTACAAAAAGATCTTAAGATTAGTTAGAACCCCCATATTTGATTATAAAGTAATGTCTAGCTTTAGGTACATATATTACCCACCCAAGTTGAAATGACGTTTTCACAGATTCACACTAACCTTGGGAAATCCAACAATTGGACTTGCTGTCAAAATTGTCCTCTGCAGTGTGCTAGTCCATATCTAGACCACAGCAATATAGAGGGGAAAGAAAATTAACTCATTTGTCATTATGACACTAGGCATTTTATTGATAAACAAGACTGTTCAGATATTCCAAGAAACATTATAATTAAAGTTAGTCATAAAAAATATTTCAAGTCTTGAAAAGTAAAACAATATACTATTGTACAGACATGGCCCAGATATTTTCAGTTATTGGAACCCAGTGCCCAAATTCTTCACAAAGCCAATCTACAACCTCACTATTTAACAGTATGGAAATCCTTAATTAGGGAAAAGAAAAATTAACAGTCGCCACTTTCAAACATATCTGAAACTTAAGCATAAGATTCTAAAAGACAGTTCTAGAGCAAGTATAGTTTTGTTTGCCAGCAAAATGATATAACAAGATTCTATAAATGTCTTTCATGTTAATTGTGAAGGATCACCATACAGCATTTTTTTTTTCTTTGGTTTTAAGTAATAATACAAAATAGAACTCCACATACAAAATTAATCTTTTATATTCCCTAAACTTACAGAAGCAGCCCTTTCAGATTTCAATCGCTTCTCGATGAAGTTAGCAAGTTTCTTTGCATAAATTTCTCCTTTGTCACTGTCATAACAAGTTACAATAACCTCTGTAAGTAAAAAATGCATAGTCATTCAACCAACTATATAATTCATACCAAAAGAAACCATTAGGAGATTTCTGACTTCTACACAAGCTGCTAGTTTCCTTTTCTAAAACTAAATAAGACTGCAACTCAACAACAGTGTAACTCTCTATGATAATTGACAGAGAGTTGGATGCATCCACATTAGAATCAGAAGCAAGCTGATGCAATTCACTTCGTTTTTATTTTCATTGCAAGATGCCTGTCACTAAATGATAAACAAACATCCACCAAACGCCACAAGTAGGGCTTCAGAAATTATCATTTCAGTAGGGTTTTGGACCTACAAGGTGCCTGATCAAAGGAAATTGGGATGGCACAGTTGGAAAATGCCAAAGTGAACATTTGTAATTAAACAACAGAACATGCAAAAACCCATCATTGCATCATTGCAGATAAAGAGATGATGCAATTTTTTAACCATGCAAATAATTCATTTCCAGAGTAGAAAGATGAGAATCACTCATATCCTTCTAAATTTAATAAAATCTTCACCAAACATGTCAAATTTGAACAATCTGTAGAAAATATACCTCAATACATTGTCACCCCCAATTCTACCTCTAACATTATCCCGACTCTCTCCATGCCTAGTAAGCAATATTGGACGGGGTGTAAGATGTGTATTCACCTGCAAAAGATGTGAAAAAGTATAGACATTAATGTTGATATATATTATGGATATTCAAGTATAGATGTATGCAAGAACCATGGACATATGATCCATGTCTGTTGAGGATTCCTCCTTTACCTCACAGTGTTACTAAAGATAATCTAATAAAAGATTGATGTCATAATATCATGTACTTTTAAGTCAATCCTTCTCCAAACTATATATATCACTAAAGCTAAGATAAAAAGCTTTCAGCGTTTCACACTCCAGTAAAGCTATTTATATTCTCAAATCAAATGCTTTACATCTAAAGTATAAAATGATAGACAACTGAATATACTTTTATTTGGCTATGTTTCCTAAAAACAAATAGAAAAGGATAAAAACTCACAATATTTCACATTACAGTGGGATCTAGAGAATATACAATATAAGCTAAAGTTCAACCTGACAACATTTTTAATTGACCAACCTACCAAGAAAAAGACGATTCGTCCTGGAAGATAGCCGCTGATATTGTTGACCTGAAGCAAACTATCAGTTCCTTGTAATAAATATCAATTCAGGTACTACAATATGGACAAATTAGATAAAAACTACAATAAAAAGTACAAAGAGATGCATGTTCATCTAACAAACTATATTTTGAAAAAGAAGGGGGGGGGGGGGGGGGGGGGGGGGGGGGGGGGGGGGGGGCACGGGTTGGGTTGGTTGTGAAAAGGAGAGGTACAGTATGGGCCATTTTCCAAGAAAGAAGAACTGAATGCTACAACTCTACAACTACCTAAGTCCACAAGAAAAGTATTTCTTTACCACCATTAACAAGTTGTTTATTAAACATACTACAATGTCCAAACACAGATTTCATGAAACAATACAGAGCTACTAATATGAAATATAATATATACTCAGTTGGGCCTTTTATATCAATTTTCGATTGAAAAACAACATTTCACAAGGACTAGAATATACACCAAACTTATTAGAACATCTATAAATTCCTTATAGCCGAAAGGTAATATACAATGTAAAACTTACTTGTAGTTGTCCACCATGTCCACTGACCATATCAATCATTTTTATATAAGAGCCTTCTTCTACTGGCTCATAAACCTAATAAAAGAAACATATGCATACATCTTAAATGTTGTAAATATTCACAAAGAAACGATTTTACCAAGACCAATTATTAGAAGTATATGTCAGAACTTTACCTTTTCATAATTAGCTAATCGATTTTTGAAGTCTTGTAGTCCAGCTTCAAAATCTGGCCTGTAGAATAACACCAATTTCGAAGCAATATATACACAAATACCATTATTAGGTAATGAATATACATTGTTTAATCCAAATAAAACAGCAAAGGTTCCAGAGAGTATCCATACTGTTCAGCATAGTCAGGGCTTTGTTGAATTTTCAGACGTATGTTTCTTAAAATAATGTCTCGATCATTGCAAATTGTTTCCAAAAATATAATCTGCAATGAGAACGAAAAAGATTTATGAGAAGGTTGAACGAAATATATCATATTGACAGTCAATACCTTACTACCAGTCAAATTTTGGTTATATTCTTAATTAAGGTCTCTCATGGGGACATACACCAACTCTTAGATTCCTTGAAAATTATTCCAAATCACTAAAAATAGCAACTAACAGAAGGATCAAAGATACACAAAACCTCTATCAGAAAATGATACTTGAAATCACAACTTCATCAGCGAAAAAGTTTGAAAAAATAAATGAAGCTTCACTTTGTTTGAATCCTGACACAGTAACTTCTATCTTTTCTACTAAAACATTGCAGTATGAACCTGGCCATTTTAAGGCTTTCCTTTTTCTCTCTGTAACGCTTTTGATGTGAACATAGCTAAGGTATTTGATGTGAACATAATGGCTAATACAAAGATTCTACTACAAAATTTAACAAGTAATGGATCCCTTGTCCTGCATAAGCTGCAGGTCTAATACTTCACTTAGCGAGCATATTATTTTCCTGTTTGGGAATTCTTAATTGTCTGCATATAACATGGTACCTTGCATTTTCCTTCTGCCATTTTCATCAGCATATTCCTTCGCTCCCTCATACTGTTAGTAGCATCAAATATTCCAACCTACAATCACATAAGAAATGGAAGAAAAATTTGATAGGAATGGGAAGGGAGGGGGAAAAAACTAACACTTAAAAAACAAATATAAAGACAACTTACCTGGCCACCTTCTTGCATCCAGGATATCATATCCTCCATTGCCAGGGCTGCTACCTAGCAGCATGCGATATATTAAACTATGTACAAAGAAGAAGGTTAATATGGTATATGCATTTACCAATTACCCTAGAAAATGAAATTCAGTCGTAACAGCATTTATAAGGCAAAGTGAGACATTGAGGGGTTATCGTCCAATATCTAATAGCTATAAGCAATTATTATCGTACTTAACATAATATAACATGCAATTGATCTCTTTATTATTTCTTCAGAGCATTGCTATTGTGCTTTTCTATTTTTCTTTTTCAGAAGAATTACAGTGGGATATTGTATTTGAGGGTCAAAAGTTAAAGCAATAATTTCTTAACACTTAAAAGAACCATAATAGTGATTATTCCAAAAAGGGACTAAAGCATAAAAGTATTCAATACAATTAAAATGCACAAGTACATATATAATTACCTTTAGAATTCAATGAGTTTTCATTGCTAAATCTCATGGGAAAAGCAAACTTTAAGAACTATAAAAAACTAAAATATCCAGTTTAATCATTCACAAAACTTATGTCAATGATTAATATTTTGCAAATAACAATAACAGTATATATGAATCTGACTATGCACTAAATATATAAACAAAGCCTGTTATAATATGACAAAGAATCCTCTGTGGATATTCACCTCATTACGTGCTTCCATGCCTTCAGGATTGTCAGCTCGAAAAAAGTCAGCAGACTGCATCAAACAAATGTGTCATACATAATATCATCTACGATAAAAAGACATCAGTCAAATGCAATAGCATAAATGATTAATGTTTAGCATTACATCATTTAACCCATAAAAGTCCTAGACCTACCAACATCAAATCCCTATTCTGACTAGCAAGAATTTACAGAGTAGTTGGTTCCACGGGAAAGACATCCTATCTGTTATTATTGAAAGAATAATTCTGAATATGTACACCAAAGGGAAAATTCTCTAAATTTTCATACTATGTGGAGATCTCTGAAACAAACATTAACCATTTGGCAAAGATTTCAAAGTGTTTCAATTTACATCTCTGCCTACAGAAATTTCTTCAATTTCTGGCAATCAAGTGATATGTTTTCTAAAGTCACCAAACGCACACAATGGTAAAAGATCAAAAGTACCACAGAAACATGGTTTGCAGCATATATAGGAGGCTACATGTTCCTTTTACATCTAAAGGATGTGTGCATGTACTCGTCAGAGAGAGGGAGTGAGAGAGGAAGATTGAAATAAACCTGGACAGTGTTATCAACTTTGTTTATAGTATTAGTAATATCAATAAACCACGCTGAAGGTCACTAGGTCAATTTCATCACACATGTAAAATCACACTTAAATTATAACAATATTCTGTTGCCTAAGCATTTGACAATATTTGATAAAATTCAAACCATAAGCAACTTAGTTGTACCTGATTAGTTCCTTGCTTAAGGCGTCGATACTGTTACAACCAAATGAAAGAAAGGGTCAAGTTAATTTCTCTATATATATTTTCTCCCCATTGAGTAAAGATGGAAGCATGAGCAAAATTGTGGTTGTAATAGATATAACCTTCCCAACATTGAAGTGTTTGGTATCATGCCCCAACCAGCGAAGATATCTTGTAAGTTTAGCAGCAGTAAAAGTCTTGCCTCGAGCAGGCAAACCAACCTGATGAACAAACAACTTGTTAAGAAAAACCTGTTTTTGACAGTACACATGGTTTAACTTTGTTGAGGTAATTAATAATATAGGTATTTATTTCCAAAATCCAACTTTCAGGCCATCTAAAAATGGGACCTTCTGTATTTGAATTTATCACACTATGTTAAAGACTAAATTGAGGAAAAGTGCAAAAAGGATGGCTTTAAATGATTACAAACTGACTCATTACTCATTAAGGAAAAATACCAGGACAATTGCCAAATGTCGATCCTCCTTTGGCCCAAGCATCTGGTCAGCTATAGCTGCAGCTGCAACAGCTCCAGCAGCTGCTGGCATTGAATTCTAACAATTAACAGAAAGAAAAATAAAAACGTCAAATGACCGCCAGAAACAGCATATAATATAACTTGCATAATATTCACTAAAAGGAGATATGTCCAGTAGTACAAACGTTGGTTTCATTATCCAATTTGAGGTCCATAGTGAAAGTACTTGCACTAGCTGATTTGACTAGCCTAGGAGATCCAACACCCCTATCCACAAAGAGTCCCCTGTAACTATCTTGTTTTTGCAAAGGAGAAAATGTACCCACTGACTTTGATTCACTCATCCCAGAACCAGAATACACCTTTGATGGGTCGGGAACAACGACCTCCATCTCCTGTGTAAAAATCATTAGATATAGAGTATCAGAGTAAGAACAGAAGAAGGAAAATTTTGAAGATATCTGCCAGCAAAGCAGAAAAACAGTTAGTAACAATAAAAAGTGTCCCATTCAAGAACTTGAGAATCAATATCTATTTCAACCCAACCAACCAGTGAGTTTGACCTAGACATGCTTATAGTTGTAAAATTAAAGTTCACCTTATAAAGATTGGACAGACTGCAAACTATAGAAAGTTGTACCAGCAATAAAATCGAAGGCCCATGTTAACATTTTTGCAGTGACATGGGCTGCATTATATTCTTCAAGACATACCGCAAAAAAAAAAAAAAAAAAAAAAAAGCAGAGATGCAAACCTATAGATGTCTATAAATTCACAAGATCAGTTGCCAGGATAAACCTTTATAGTTGCAGGTCGATCAGCAGAAATACCACTATGTGAAACACTGCCTGAGCCCTCAGCATTAGAGAAAACACCAGCATAGCGCAATGACCTTGGAGTCTCTGTATTGTTGGCTGCATAAATCTGACCTGAGTTGGCAGAAGTAGTTGGAGCTGGGACAAGATAATGTTCAAGATCAAGCTCCAAACTAGCTGAAGAGCCACTCTGCGTAGGGAACACACATTTTTGTAGTCAATATCACATAACCATCCACTCGAACATGATACTAAACTATACATACATGAAAACAAATGTTTGAAATTAATAGAAAAATGAAATCAACTAGAAAGACAGTTAATTTACTGTTATCTACACCGTTTAGACACTTTTAAAACGGTGAACATTACATAACTTTTTCAGGCTGGTTTTAGATATCATAGAAAACAGCTTCCAAGGTACAACAGTGATTAACAGCCTCAACAGACAACTTAAAACTTCTTTTGGAACAATATGAGTTAGAGTGTTTTGCCTCATCTGATGTGCTACTGTTACCCAACTCTTAGCTGGTTTTGAAAATTATGTTTGAGTCTACTCAATCAATAAACCAACAAAATGAAACACTGTTAGTTAATCATACCTCAGGACCCACTTGCCGCACTGAATTAATACTAACATCAGGAATTCCACGCACAGTTGAAGGCTGCAGGTTCTCCTGGTAAGCTCTCCAACTAGCCGCTAGATCAAAGGGTGAAACCCTATCTGCTTTAATGAACACTCGACTCTCAAGAAGTTCTTCACTATCTAACCTAAAAAACGCCAACCTCGCATCCCCTTGTAAGGTACCACCAGTGAGAACTCTGTTTGGACCCTCTTCAACTATGCAAGGCCCATTGCCGCACGTTGGCCTCAAAAGGAACTTGAAATCCAAAGTTTCTGTATCCAACACAAGACATGTAAAAGAAAAAGAGAGACCTGAAATCTAAAACAATGCACGTTTTACTTGCACCATTATATACCTAAATCTCCAAATCCTACCATGCACATTTTACTTGCGCCATACGTTAACTCAATTTGGGTTGTGACTTTGGCTCTAGTTATAGAAAGTGGTACATGTCTATATAAAGTAAGAATTTAAACTCTTTCATAATTTATATGTTAAAGTATTTTCACTGAGTTTCTAAACTCTATATTTTCCATTGTTTGAAATCTTGAAAATCAACATGTCCACTCAACTAAGTTTAGTTGTAAAAAGCATCTAAAAAGTACTACTATAACCATTAAAAGTAAAACTGGAAATAAAACAGGCTTTCAAAAAGAAGTTAAAATACTTCCAAAATGTTAGACTAAAAAATGCCTTTACATTTTATATTGACTATCTTTCTGTCAGCTTTTTGAGGAACCAAACAAAAGATACCAGCACAAAGAAATAAAATAAAAAGAAATAAAACAAATAGCATTCCTCATTCTTACCATGATTAGGAGGAACAACAAAGCTGAGTTCCCACATTGACGCAGATTCACGCTCCATTGGAAGCTATTCAAATTATTAAAACAAAAATAAAATTTATTAAACAAATAAAACAAAATCAATAAAACAGTATAAATAAAACAATTAGAAAAAGTGAAGTGAATATACAGCTTTAGAAGCGTCCCAAGAGCCAACGAGAGGGACAGAGCCATAAACGTGAGGAATAAGCTCGCCTTTAAGCTTATAATTCTCCATCTTTAACGATACATAGAGTTGACCACCAGCTTGGTCAAGGCTCTCCTCTCTCGCTTCGCCACCGTGGGAGCCACCGTCCTCTGTACTCTTCGACGCTCCCGTTCCCATTCTCAAATTCGTTCTCAATTAATGCAATAGAATTAAATTTTAGCAGCAAAATTTTGACGGTTTCCTGTCGATTTCAACCTTAGCCTTAAAATTAAGCACAGGAGCGATAAAATTGAGAGCATATTCAGTTCTTTATATTTATTTTGTGCCGTTTTGGATAAACGAGAGAGATTGAGAGATCGAGAGGAAACGAGGACGATGTTTTTGTCTGCGTTTTGCGTGTTTTGTTTTTCACGTAAACGGGCATTGGGCCGGGTCGGGTTGGTGCTTTGTCCTCGAGCGTTTTATAGTATTAGTAATATCAATAAACCACGCTGAAGGTCACTAGGTCAATTTCATCACACATGTAAAATCACACTTAAATTATAACAATATTCTGTTGCCTAAGCATTTGACAATATTTGATAAAATTCAAACCATGAGCGACTTAGTTGTACCTGATTAGTTCCGTGCTTAAGGCGTCGATACTGTTACAACCAAATGAAAGAAAGGGTCAAGTTAATTTCTCTATACATATTTTCTCCCCATTGAGTAAAGATGGAAGCATGAGCAAAATTGTGGTTGTAATAGATATAACCTTCCCAACATTGAAGTGTTTGGTATCATGCCCCAACCAGCGAAGATATCTTGTAAGTTTAGCAGCAGTAAAAGTCTTGCCTCGAGCAGGCAAACCAACCTGATGAACAAACAACTTGTTAAGAAAAACCTGTTTTTGACAGTACACATGGTTTAACTTTGTTGAGGTAATTAATAATATAGGTATTTATTTCCAAAATCCAACTTTCAGGCCATCTAAAAATGGGACCTTCTGTATTTGAATTTATCACACTATGTTAAAGACTAAATTGAGGAAAAGTGCAAAAAGGATGGCTTTAAATGATTACAAACTGACTCATTACTCATTAAGGAAAAATACCAGGACAATTGCCAAATGTCGATCCTCCTTTGGCCCAAGCATCTGGTCAGCTATAGCTGCAGCTGCAACAGCTCCAGCAGCTGCTGGCATTGAATTCTAACAATTAACAGAAAGAAAAATAAAAACGTCAAATGACCGCCAGAAACAGCATATAATATAACTTGCATAATATTCACTAAAAGGAGATATGTCCAGTAGTACAAACGTTGGTTTCATTATCCAATTTGAGGTCCATAGTGAAAGTACTTGCACTAGCTGATTTGACTAGCCTAGGAGATCCAACACCCCTATCCACAAAGAGTCCCCTGTAACTATCTTGTTTTTGCAAAGGAGAAAATGTACCCACTGACTTTGATTCACTCATCCCAGAACCAGAATACACCTTTGATGGGTCGGGAACAACGACCTCCATCTCCTGTGTAAAAATCATTAGATATAGAGTATCAGAGTAAGAACAGAAGAAGGAAAATTTTGAAGATATCTGCCAGCAAAGCAGAAAAACAGTTAGTAACAATAAAAAGTGTCCCATTCAAGAACTTGAGAATCAATATCTATTTCAACCCAACCAACCAGTGAGTTTGACCTAGACATGCTTATAGTTGTAAAATTAAAGTTCACCTTATAAAGATTGGACAGACTGCAAACTATAGAAAGTTGTACCAGCAATAAAATCGAAGGCCCATGTTAACATTTTTGCAGTGACATGGGCTGCATTATATTCTTCAAGACATACCGCAAAAAAAAAAAAAAAAAAAAAAAAGCAGAGATGCAAACCTATAGATGTCTATAAATTCACAAGATCAGTTGCCAGGATAAACCTTTATAGTTGCAGGTCGATCAGCAGAAATACCACTATGTGAAACACTGCCTGAGCCCTCAGCATTAGAGAAAACACCAGCATAGCGCAATGACCTTGGAGTCTCTGTATTGTTGGCTGCATAAATCTGACCTGAGTTGGCAGAAGTAGTTGGAGCTGGGACAAGATAATGTTCAAGATCAAGCTCCAAACTAGCTGAAGAGCCACTCTGCATAGGGAACACACATTTTTGTAGTCAATACCACATAACCATCCACTCGAACATGATACTAAACTATACATACATGAAAACAAATGTTTGAAACTAATAGAAAAATGAAATCAACTAGAAAGACAGTTAATTTACTGTTATCTACACCGTTTAGACACTTTAAAAACGGTGAACATTACATAACTTTTTCAGGCTAGTTTTAGATATCATAGAAAACAGCTTCCAAGGTATAACAGTGATTAGGAGCCTCAACAGACAACTTAAAACTTCTTTTGGAACAATAGGAGTTAGAGTGTTTTGGCTCATCTGATGTGCTACTGTTACACAACTCTTAGCTGGTTTTGAAAATTATGTTTTGAGTCTACTCAATCAATAAACCAACAAAATGAAACACTGTTAGTTAATCATACCTCAGGACCCACTTGCCGCACTGAATTAATACTGACATCAGGAATTCCACGCACAGTTGAAGGCTGCAGGTTCTCCTGGTAAGCTCTCCAACTAGCCGCTAGATCAAAGGGTGAAACCCTATCTGCTTTAATGAACACTCGACTCTCAAGAAGTTCTTCACTATCTAACCTAAAAAACGCCAACCTCGCATCCCCTTGTAAGGTACCACCAGTGAGAACTCTGTTTGGACCCTCTTCAACTATGCAAGGCCCATTGCCGCACGTTGGCCTCAAAAGGAACTTGAAATCCAAAGTTTCTGTATCCAACACAAGACATGTAAAAGAAAAAGAGAGACCTGAAATCTAAAACAATGCACGTTTTACTTGCACCATTATATACCTAAATCTCCAAATCCTACCATGCACATTTTACTTGCGCCATACGTTAACTCAATTTGGGTTGTGACTTTGGCTCTAGTTATAGAAAGTGGTACATGTCTATATAAAGTAAGAATTTAAACTCTTTCATAATTTATATGTTAAAGTATTTTCACTGAGTTTCTAAACTCTATATTTTCCATTGTTTGAAATCTTGAAAATCAACATGTCCACTCAACTAAGTTTAGTTGTAAAAAGCATATAAAAAGTACTACTATAACCATTAAAAGTAAAACTGGAAATAAAACAGGTTTTCAAAAAGAAGTTAAAATACTTCCAAAATGTTAGACTGAAAAATGCCTTTACATTTTATATTGTCTATCTTTCTGCCAGCTTTTTGAGGAACCAAACAAAAGATACCAGCACAAAGAAATAAAATAAAAATAAATAAAACAAATAGCATTCCTCATTCTTACCATGATTAGAAGGAACAACAAAGCTGAGTTCCCACATTGACGCAGATTCACGCTCCATTGGAAGCTATTCAAATTATTAAAACAAAAATAAAATTTATTAAACAAATAAAATAAAATCAATAAAACAGTATAAATAAAACAATTAGAAAAAGTGAAGTGAATATACAGCTTTAGAAGCGTCCCAAGAGCCAACGAGAGGGACAGAGCCATAAACGTGAGGAATAAGCTCGCCTTTAAGCTTATAATTCTCCATCTTTAACGATACATAGAGTTGACCACCAGCTTGGTCAAGGCTCTCCTCTCTCGCTTCGCCACCGTGGGTGCCACCGTCCTCTGTACTCTTCGACGCTCCCGTTCCCATTCTCAAATTCGTTCTCAATTAATGCAATAGAATTAAATTTTAGCAGCGAAATTTTGACAGTTTCCTGTCGATTTCAACCTTAGCCTTAAAATTAAGCACAGGAGCGATAAAATTGAGAGCATATTCAGTTCTTTATATTTATTTTGTGCCGTTTTGGATAAACGAGAGAGATTGAGAGATGGAGAGGAAACGAGGACGATGTTTTTGTCTGCGTTTTGCGTGTTTTGTTTTTCACGTAAACGGGCATTGGGCCGGGTCGGGTTGGTGCTTTGTCCTCGAGCGTTGCTGAGCTGGAATTTTGCTCACGTGTAAAGACGTTCGTTTTTGGTTTGCTTGGATATTATCGCCAACTCCAAGGGCGATTGAATGTGGTGGATAGTCAACGGTTACTCACGTGGCAACCAGTCATTATCTGCCACGCATTACGTTATTTTTATATAAAAATAAGGTCATACGAGGTGCCAAAGAATAACGTTATCCTACAATCCAATCTCACAAGCTCTGATCATAATCTTGAAGACGGCAATTCAAAATTGGTTAACTTATGAATGAATCTCGCTTGTTTATTATGAGTCTCGTATCTCCATTTGTGAGTTGGGTCTCATATTTTTATTTGCGAAATAACCAAATACGAACTGTCACATTAAAGATTATTTCTGATACTAAAAATATACCAATAAATTAATTAGTTAATTACAATTTAACATGCTTAATCTTTATCCAAATTTTTCTATCTTTTATTTTTGTGTTTAAGAAATTTGAACTGTAATTTCAAAATTCAATAAAAAAAAAAAAACTTTTTAATATTGATTTAGCATTGCATGTAACACATACCTCCTTAAGATTAAAAGGAAAAAAGTTTTTTTTATTTATTTATTTTTTATTTTATATTTTAAGTAACTAGAGTGTTCCGTTATGTTTACATGTATCTTGACAAATCACCAGGGTCTATTGAAATAATTTTTTTTTTAATCACTTAGATGGCAAGACTTTAGATTACTTAGAGATCTTGTGTTCGAGTCTCACTAAGTGATCACCATCTACCAAAAATCCAATAGATCATGAAGATTAGTTACTTGACCCTATAGGATGTCCAATGAACCCAGATGGTAAGACCTTGAGTTATCCAAAAATTTTGTCTTCGAGTTTCACCAAATGACTACCACCTACCGAGACCCAATAGATCTCAGGGATTAGTTACTTGACCCTGTAAAGTGTCCAATAGACCCGAATGATAAAACCTTAGGTTACTCGAACATCCTGGTCACCAAAACAAAAATTTTTTTTTTTCTTTTTTACCTAAAATACCTTCTTAGAGGATTAATTTCTTTGACAATACAAACCGACAAGTCGTCATTATATAACCAATGGCAAGGCGTTCGTGCCGTCGACGCTGAATATACATGTCGTTTATTATGTAGAAACATAAACGTCAAGTCGTTCGTTTTCTGGGAGAATAAATTTGATCGAGTTGGGTTCATGCATTCACGCTATGTTAATTTAATCGCTTGATGATCGTTTTCAAGCACTTAATCTTGTACATAAATTCTTTGTGGTCGTGGGTATTAATCGTTATAGCTTGTAATTGAAACTGAAAATCCCTCATAATTGTGTCTGCTAAAATCAAACGGTTTTGTTAAGCTAAACGTAAAGTACATTCTCTTGCCAGTCCAGTGCCTTAATTTGCAATATAATACATAACTGGCTGTTTAGTTACCTAATTATACATTATTATTATTATTATGATGATGATGATGATGACTACGCATACCAACTTTCTTCAGCTCTTCAAATGCATTTATGGTCTCTGTGTCAAACCCACCTGCAAACTGAACATTCTGATTGTTGGTAAAAGAGATCATGAAAACGAAAAGATTTTAACAATGTAGGGAGTTTGGTTTGAGTTTACCTGGTGTATTTTGTAGGCAAATCGAACTCCTTGAAGCATCAGACTCTGTTCTTGCGAATATTCGTTAATGGACTTCAGCTCCTTGCTTATTCTCTTCATATATTCCTTTGCAAGCCTCAGTGAACTTAGTTTCATCTGCTTACAGTCAACATTTCTTAATTTACAAACAAATTTGAGTAGCCATAGAAAGTTTCACATTATTGGTAAGACATTTTTATCAGTTGAAATTTTGATGAATTGCTTTATAGTAAATTTAGTTTGTAAGCTATGTGTTACCTACCTGGCCAATGAGTCCTGTATCAAACATCCATTCCCATGGGATCTGAAAATCCCGGTATCTTTTACTGCTGCTTTCTCTCATTCTTTCTGTGTTGTTAACACTTTGCTCCAACCTGCAAGTTCCATGTTTATTCATGCAATAATATTAATTTATACTATCAAATTTCATCACTAAGTTACAGTAATTCAGCTTATACATGCTCGCCTGTCTTGCAATGCTTGCATCCTTCTTGTTGCCTGAGTCAAAGACTCTTTGCGGTTGTCCTCGAATGATGAAACCTCAGTTTCAAGGTTCTTCAAGTCCCTGTAATTGAAAGCAGCTTCTCTTAAAGCATCTGCTTTTCGCTCTGGCCACTGTGGGAAGTGCTTTAACACTGCCCTTTCATCAACCAAGGATGATAGCTCCCCATCTAGCCATTTAACAAATGTCTCCACATCTGATATCTCTGAAAAACTGGCTGATTCCACCTCTTTGATCAAGAAATTTATGAACTCCTTTTGTTTTTTGACATCAGATTTTATCTGTGTATCAATGTGCGTATTGTCAAAGAAGGTAATCATATTTGCAAAACAAAAGAGAAAAACTCAATGAAAAGATAAGATACTGTTACACTTACAGCTGAAAGATAGCTTGAGCGGTTCTCAATCTCTCCAATCATGTTCTTATTGAAAGCCATTACAGGAGTTGCTGAAGCATTGGTTCTGTTGTCCATCTGGGCATCTTTCTTTGTAAGTGAACGATACAACTCCACAATTTCTGGCACACGCCGCACTGATTTAGCCCCACTTAACAGTTTAGATGGCAATGGAGGCGGTGGTGGTGCTGGTGCTGGCATTGGCATTGATGGCACTTTAATTTGATTTTGATTGACTTGCTTCAGTGAATGGGAAATAGCAGCAGGTGTAGGCCTTGGCGGCGGTTTTGGTACATTCATTGATCTATCTTTCCCACCTTGTAATTCTTGAAAATTCGGCTTTGGACAGAAAGTTGTTTCATCATCAAGATTGTATTGCTTGTATTGAGATGCATGATCTGTATTCGAACCGTCCATGGAATTCTGCAACTTCTTCCAGAGCAACGATTTCCTCTCATTGTCGTGTGCTTTCAGAGAGTTTATCTGTGCTTTAAGACGGGCTACTTCTTGTCTGAGCTCATGATTTTCTTTCTCCAGTGAAGAACTCCTAGCAAAAGAGGCTTCAAGTTGCTTCTTGAGGCTTGAAATCTGTGATTCATCATCTCCTGGTGGCATTTTAATCCCTCTTCTATTTTTCTTTCACTAGAAGAATGAATTAAAGCAGGAGATTTGATTAGAGTCACATTGAATAGCTAGCTTGATCTTTCCTCCTTTAAATATGCTCTTACTTTTGAAGTAAGGAATGTTAACCAAAACCTGAAGAGTGATATTTTTTTTTGAGAATTAATATAATTCCCCTTAATATGCTGGTAAGCATGCAGGATACTGTATTATAGACAAGGATGTTTCTCACAATTTTAGCTTTCTTCTGTTGGATATTCTTAAAATTAGTAATGTATAGACCAAAGATTTCTTTTTGTTTTCTGCCACAGAAGAATTTGATAGAGTGTTGTAGTTGTCCAGTTGTCCCTAATAATCAGAAATGTTAGGTGCACCATATTGTTCTTGGTCAAATTTACCTTATGACTATTATTATTTATTTATTATTTTTTTTTTTTTTGGGTGACTGGGGCATACAGGTTAGTTTGTACGCACCTTAACTAATCCTTTGGAACTATAAAGTTAGCACTAGGTAAACCTTCTCAGTGGTCACCCCTATTAGCAGTCCAGATGAATCAAACTCAAAACTTATTGAGTAATACAGCTAAGAGTCTTAGTTGAATGTTGGGCCACCCAGTGATGGTTAACTCTTATTCTTCTATTCAATTATAAGTTTGTTTCCATGTAGCTAGATAATTCAGGTCAGGCAATTTTTTATTTTCTTTTTTTCTTTTTCACATGTTTTACACAAAAGTGTAGAGAGGCATGTGCAGAAATAGAAGCTGAAATGAGTGATTGATGAATACCAACAGCTTGTGTTTTGAGCTTCTGTTTCCAATCTTTATTGTCCAAGTGTTAGCCCCGGAGAGGGAAGGTGGCACCATTCACGATTGGGTCAATTTGGTTTTCATTATTTCAGATGGAGGTGTTAGCTCCCTGTAGCCTGTTATGGAGTTTTAGTTAGTAGATTGCATTTGTTATTCTTTGCTTGTGAAGCAATGTGAAAAGGAAAAAAGGAGGTTAATGAAAGGGCGGTGAAGGATGCTGACACTGCAAAATTAAAGTAAAAGAGAAAAAAGCTTTGATAATTACAGGCTAGCTACCAGAACAGAACAAGATCTAAGTTCTACTATTTTTACTTTATATTTATGTACTTCTACTTTCATCAAAAGAAAGTTTATTTATTCTCATAGATCACTTTTTTCTTCATTTTTGGCTTTGGAGATTATTTTTTAATCAGTATTGGCTTAATAAAATATAACAGTGTACAGTGTTACATCTCTGCAAATGGATTACTTCTTGACCTAACTTGATCTGCAGTCACTAGGTGGACTAAAATCCTTTCGTTAATATTTCTTCTTACTTTATTCCCAAGGGTAGAATCTAAGTGTTCTAAATTGGAGCAGTCGCTGGCATTGTACTATTTGTTATGAGTCTACTTCAAAGCTCTTCAAGTTAGCTTTACTTTCCAGAAGGACCATTTAATGGCCATCTTTAGGCTCTTAAATTGAATTCCCTGCCGGCAAGGGAAGAAGGGGTCACATACTTTTTGATAGATTTTTAACCTCTTGATGACTCAAAACATAAATAAACAGATGGTATGCCAAATAAATGTAGAGTTGGGACCTGTTTTTTATGATGAAATTGAAAGGTTGGGTTCATTTTATCTGTAATATATATGCCCCAGGACACACGGAATCGTTCTTCATTTGAGCCGTCCATACTCCCTAGAATTCCCTCAATATATGGCCTACCAAAATTATCCAGGTAGTTGCAGTTTGTTTGCACAACAGCTTGTATAATTGATAATTCAAATCCACATTCTTTGTCAGTGTAACAAATGGATATATTAAGGAAGGTATGATTCAAATGTGTTGCTCAGCTTTATCTTTTGTCTTTATGAGTAACCTCCAAGCCCCTTTTTGCATAATAAATAAATAAATAAATAAAAAACAGTTTTCCATGTAAATTATAGATTCCCATTTCAAAAAACTATCAAGATTAAAGATATGGAGCAAGATCTAAGTGGGTTGGTTTTCTTTGATTAAAAAATAGGTTCAGAACCCAGTTGAATGACACATGTAATGCAATGGAAGACAACTGGGAAAACAAGGTTAGGTTGATTGTTGATGTCTTTTTCTTTCTGTAAAAGCCTCAAGAGAAGGAAGCCAACTTGGAATCACTTTCAGTTTGTATCCTGTGTCACAAATGAGGCAGAACTTTGAAATTTTAGAACATAAAATTTTCAGGAATTGTTAGTTCTGCTTTATAGCTACATGATAAAATCAGATAATCAACTTTCACTGAAGATACAAACTTGAAGATTAGCAGTCGAAAACTATGCCTATTGAAGGGCTCTCTAATATTATTATCCTAATGTCATCCTAACTCTATACTACTTAATAAACATCTATGTTGCTGGTAAGACCAGATTTTGCTCCTTTATTGTGCAGCTCCGTCTGTTCAGTAATGTGCATGCTTTTTTGTGAAAGTTAGACATAGTAAATCATGCCGACTTCTAGCAAAGAAGTGTGGGGCACATTCAGGACCACCTCAGGTTCTCTACAATTCTTGCTCAGAAAAGCAAATACAACATTGATAGTAAATTTCTTGAGAATGGAAGATGATTTCTTCGCCTTTGCATAAGAATGACCAACGATATAAGCAACACCAGATTCTTTGGCTTTCAGTATCTGGAGAGATTCATCTTTAAGTAGAAAGTTATCTGGATGCTCAATACCTGATTCAGTCACTCGGAAATCATGTGAAGATCGCTCTGTGTTCTCTTTATGATTTGACTTTTTGCGAGAGTGTCCTGAAGCATGCAAAACTTCAATATCTGAGTCTCCAACACATTCTTCTGTAGTTGGTCTGGGAGCACTTTCTTCTTCTGTTTCTACAAATTGTAATATTTCAGACACCAATCGGTTCTCAAAATCATAGTTCTCCTGTTGCAGATCCTTGTAACCATACCTCACGATGCATCGGAACATGCTATACTCCTTTAGGCCCATCCTACTAATGAGCAACCGTTCATTTTCATTGACATGGGGAACTTGAACAGATTTGACACAGACAAAAACTAGAACCTGATGGAATGCAGGCAAGTTAGTCACAAAGTGTCCAAATATAGCAGGAACTCCAGTCACTAGATTAGAGTAAACAAGTCCAATTCCAGGGACACGGACCATGCCAAGGCTAGGCCCCAAAGCCACTATCCTATTCATTGAAACCTTGTTCTCCACATCAAAATCATGTTTTTTCATAGTCCCATAGTTCCATATATACATTATTGCCATAAAAATCAACGACAGAACAAGTGGTATCCAACCCCCTTCTGGAACCTTGTAAACACATGCTGAAATGTAGAGCAGTTCCACCGATCCAAAAAACACCAAGAATGCAACCACATAAATTAGCCTTCGCTTCCACACAATTATCATCACCAGAGCCATCAAACAAGTTGTCACAAACATAACAGTAGTCACTGCCAACCCTACAAACCCAGAAAAACAACCAAAGATTATTTGTAAGCATCAATGAATGGCTTAAGAATATATTAAAACTGTACTGTAACAGATAGCTTAAATATGTACCATATGCATGACCCATCATGTTAGTATCTCTCAATCCAATTGTCACGGCCAAACAAAGGCACATTAAAATCCAATTGACCTCAGGAATGTATATCTGCCCATATATTTTACTGGATGTATGGACAATTTTCACGGCCGGAAAGCAGTTTAGTGCACAGCACTGGCTTACAATGGAAAATGTAGCCGATATTACAGCTTGACTTCCAACTATGGCTGCAAAAGTGGCCACAATGAACACTGGCCAGAATACAGGTTCTGCATGAAACAAAATGACATCAGTTAAAGAAAAAAAAAAAAACTAAAAAAATAATATTTACTTAAAACTCCAATATGATCTTGCCTGGTATGGCCTTGTAGAAGCTTCTCTGAATATCTTCATGGTGCTTAGAAAGAAAAGCAGCCTCACCCATGTAAGCAAGAATTAGAGAGGGATACACTAGACATGTAAAGGCCACCTGAGAAACGAATACCAGATGTTACAATTCCAAGATAGACATAAGAAAATTTTGGCCTATTCATTTCTTATACACAATGGCATTAGTGCCTGACAGAAGTACCTTTATTGAGAGAGAAGTGAAATGCCCCAAATCAGCAAACATGGTCTCAACACCTGAGACAGTATTTTAAACAACAGTAGTTTCAATATGCAGCAAGTTAAACAAATAAACTGCATTGTAAGTCAGAAAGAGGTACCAGTGATTGAAAGAACCACTCCTCCTAATGACACCCAGCCAGGTATGCCTGTACTTCTAAAGAACTTCAACATGTAAACCGGAGAAAGAGCATTAATTATATGTGGATTCCACTTAAATATGTTATATACCCCAATGCTGCCAATGCATAGAAGCCATGTTGTGACAATTGGAGCAAACATGAAAGCAACTCTGTGTGTTCCATGGTGCTGAATTGAGAAAAGCCCCACTAATATGACACATGAGATTAGAACAACATAATCTGCCAGAAAAGAAATTAAATATAAGTTTTAACAGATGGTGTTGGTTTTTGATGGGTTACAAATATTAAGCTCGCAATCAATGAAGTGGCTCTTACTCTCATGGAGTTCTTTGATCTTAAGTTGAACACCTGAAACTGCAGAAAGAACTGAAAGGAGAAATATATCAGCTATTTTTTCCAAATCATACTTATAAAAACTCAATCAGATCAAAGATGGAAAGAGATAGAATTGACAGACTGGCAAAAAGAATTTTAGTTCAAAAAAGCTCCTTTTCTAGAACAGAATCCATTCAATTCAAAAGTTAAAATAGACAAGACTAGTCACTGGCACACACACAAGGGATAAATAGGCAAAAACTAGTCACTAACGCATGCACATTGGATATACATTTGTTATACACAAAAGGGTTTGTGGACATATAACTGATAGAATCAGATTCCTTTCAGAATGCAGAATAATCTATGAGGAAAGGAGCTTCTTATTGGAACTTCTAGTTTTCATTGTTCAAGCACCACCAAGAACTGCTATCCAGCTTCCTTGTGTCATCTCTTATATTGAAAAGTTAACAATTTTTTACTCTAAGTCTAGACCAAGAAGATAAGCTTATGGGCATAACAATAATGCAAATAAATAACCCCAGTTCCAATACAATCTTTGACTAGGTCATTTTTCTGCTCAACTCATGGACGCAGTATAAGATTATGCGAGTCCATAGTAATCACATGATTTACAGAGTTAACATTAGTAAGGTTGAATTAGCTAAATTAGCTAAAACCTTAAGGTAATGAGCATATAGAACTCAGGATATAAACAAAAGAGAACAGAGGCCAACACTATAGGCAGCTACCTGATATTGAAGGGGTGAGTACTCCATCACCAATTGCCATACAGGTTCCTAGGAGAACAAAGATCAACAGAACATTACGAGGTCTTGGATGCTTTTTAAATAATGTCTTCAAAGCAGAACTCTGCCATGTGTCTGCTGGTCCATCTGTTCCATAGGCAGATAACTTCTCATCTGTGGCTTGTTGATTTGGTAGAATGCTTAGCCTTGCATGTCGGCACAGAAGGGAATATATTGCAAAGGTACCACCTGCACCATAAGTGAAAAGTTGACATCGATAAGCTGTCTTTCTTCCTTGTCCAATCTGCAGTCATGGAGCTCCAAATTATTACTTCTTGGAATTAGTACAGTTTTTCCAAGGGAGGGCTATGTTTATAAGTTATAAGGAAAAAGTCCACCACAAAGTTATGGTGAAGCAAAACCAGCAGCCTATATCTTTTGGCTACACAGTGTCAGGATACCTTAGCTTAACTCGTGTTTCATTTTGATTGCAATATGCCCATGTAGTTGTAAGAAGAAAGAAATGAGGATAAGAGACTCTTCAGTATTGGTTTTATTTGCAAAAGAATGAACATTCTCTCAATAGATGTTTTAGTTTGATTGGAAGCCAAAACTTGTCCACAAAAGTACTGATAGAAAATTTTTTTTTTTTCAATTCCCTTCTCCACAAGTTATCATCAAATTTTGGAAACGACCTGGTGGGGGGGTTTAAAAGGTGGTTTTAAGCTTAATGGGCCAGGTGTAATTCTTCTAATCCACAAGCTCAATGATGTTAATTAAGTAATGAATAAGTTCTTTAATGGAAATACAAAGTCTTACCTTCACCATTGTCATCAGCTGACATCACAATGAAAATGTATTTGAAGAGTGCAATGAGCGTGAATGTCCAGAAGATGAAGGATAGCACCCCATATATTTCCTCATCATTTTCATGAAGGCTCAACTTCCCTGAGAAAGCGGTTTTGTAAACATAGAGAGGAGAAGTACCGAGGTCACCATAGACTACTCCCAGGCTTTGATAAGCTAATGTAATCACAGTTGTACAGGATGCCCTCTTCAGGTTCTGATCAGGACATCAAATTTATCAAATATATTTATCATAATTAACATAGTTAGCTCCATGTAATAAACAGTTCCACAATTTTGAGTACAGACACTATCTTTGGGGTTCATGTTCTATTTATGGTTGTTCAACTGAATCCACAATTTCTATATACAAACAATGGAAACCAGAAGAAAATCATAGGACACAGCACCATTAAGAATGTTCAACTTTCTTAATGTCAGAACCACTGATCTCTACTACGATAGAACGCATAAACTGCCTCAAGGAAGACAGGATATGCATTTTTTTTTCACCTCAAATGATGATTTATGAGTTCAACTTAATGAAAAAAGATTTTTATCTTTTTTTAACAAAAACACTCACAATGTATCTTCAGAGATTCCAACTAATAACAGAAGTAAAATGAACTATGAAACTTTCAAACCCATGGGATTAAAATCTTGTGAAAGTAAAACCTTACAATGAGTCCTTCTATAAAAATCACTTTATACCATAATTGTGAACCGAACGGAACAATATCCACCCAGAAAGCACAGAGAATCTTAAAAGAAAGGCTCCCTTGAAGTTTTAATCACATTGCATACGCATGGTTCTTACAGAGAAGCATTGAACTCAAAGTCCCTTGTCCAAATGGAAACTTACAAAGAAGTACAATAATTTACAAGCCACAAAATCACAACTCCACACAACACAGGCAGACAAGAGACAACAATAACAGCAGCATAATGACTCCGACCACATAAAGATTCAAAACTAACAAAGTAAATAATGTAATGTCCAGCAAGATTCACAGGCCATGCAAGACTACCTGTTGAGGTATTCCCTGTTCTAAAAATTCTTGTGATGGTTTCATGGCCTTCCTCCTGTTTTTCTTTTTCCCACCTCGGGGCTTGTGTTGTGTGTGTGTGTGTGTGTGTGTGTGAGAGAGAGAGAGAGAGAGAGTCTTTTGAAGGAAAGAGAAGAGAAGCTGTGAATGAGAATATAAAGAGAGAGAATTTAGAGAATGTAGGAAGTAAGTAGCAGCAACCAGCAAGCAGTGAAGAGGCAAGTGTTGTTTGCGTCCAACAAAGCTGCAAGCTTGCATTTAATGCTCTTTATCTCTCTTCAATTTTTCAGCTATTTTATAGCTCAGCCTTGAAAACTGAACATAATTTTATAAATTACACCATGATCTTAACGTCGTACTGTAATTTTTTTAACATGAATAAGATCTCCATCGGAATTTTTACCTACACCAATATTTTTTTCCTTTGGTTGTACTTTCTGGGTAAGTTTGACCCACTTTGTTTAATTAAACAGTAATATCATATCCATTACCATTTTTCATAAACTTTCTTCCATAGGCTTGGCATGACAGTCAGTCGTAATTAGTCAATTTATAATTTATTAGTATAACTCATACAGGATCCATGCGAAATCCGTTGTGAACTATTCAATTACGAGTTGTCTCGTCAAAATTATGAAAGAGTGTTGTTGACATAATATTATTCTTAATTAAAAGAGACTTCCGCCCCATACAACGATGATCTATAAGCTATAAAAAAAACTATACAACCCACAAAAGTATACAATTCTAAATTACTTTACGGGTTTTTAAAACAGATTTGTTCTTTATTGTTTAGCTTAAAAAGCATCTGGGCATCCTTATCCAACACATCCAGGCTTTCACCATTAACTAAATTTCTCTACCCTTCAAAGGGTATATGGATAAGCATAAACTTCCCTTCCCTTATTTAATGAATTCAATTTTTATTATGAAATTTCAACTCTTACTTTGAACCAAGACCTTTCCTGGAATGGAAGTGCAGCTTACTCTCCATAAAGGCAAAAGGTCTCACAGTTGTTTCCAATTATAGTTCAAAAGTTTAGATCAATTTTAGGCCATGAAATTTTAAACTGAATTCAGATGAATTCAGGAAGATCAAGAATGCATTTTCTTTAGTTAGCATCCTAAACCTACTCCTCAACTATACATACTAACTTATCATGCCAATCTTATTTATCATAAAGTATTGGTTTCCAGTTCATCAAAAATGGTGGTCCTTGCAGCATTACCTAATATTTAGTAGTTTAACAATTGGTTAAAGGCATAAAAGCAGTGACCACTTGAGAGAAATGCAGCAAAAAGTTATCAGATAATCATTCTGCTTTATCAGTTTGCTATATATAATAAGAGAGAACTGAACCTCTCTTTCATTAGATAAATTAAATTAAACTGAACCCCAGTTATCATTTTTTTTTTTTTTTTTTTTTAACAAAGGATTGCTAATCTAGTAGCTAGCTTATGAAAACCGAGTACAAATGCCAAAAAGGGGTTGAAGATGATCAAACATTATGCAAATAATATTAATTAGCTAGGTGTCTTAATCCAAGACCTCTGCATATTTATGGTGGGTTACATCAAATCAAATGTGTAGATGTCTACTGAGAACTGCCAACTAACAAGGACTTTGAATCTTGATTTACTCATTTTCTTTACAATTTTACATCACAAGTGGGGTTCTAAATATCAGAAACAAAAGGTTGTTTTTTTTTTTTTTTTTTTTTTTTGGTTTTAAAACCTGGACAGGTTCCCAGGAAAATTGGATATTATCAAGTACTTAATGTAGTTTGCATTGTTCTTGGCAGAAAAAAAATGAGATAAAATAAAAAACAAGAAGAAGACGACAGAAATGGTAGGACCAAGGGAGCATTTCTGTCCTTTTTTAGGGTTTAGAAGTGTCCTCCAATTGGGTCCCCTTAGTTTCAGAGAATCTTTAACTCATGCATACAAAATTTTCCCACTCTTTCTGAAATTTTACACAAGCCAATGTTTGAACCAGAATTTTCCACCCCAGGTTTGTGAAATTATCTAGTAGTGTGGTAAAAAAAGAAATAAATTAGTTTAATCACTACCAGAAAGTGAGGCTCTAGTATCTGGATTAATTACTCAAAGGTCTTAACCCATTAGATTTATAAGTGTTGAATAGATTCTGGAGATAAATATTATTTAACTTCAGTTGAGGCGCCCATTGGTTTTTAAGTTTCATTCAAGCATTTTTTATTCAAAATTTATTCATTAAGATGTGACAATATCTCTGAATTGATTAAGAAAATGTGATGTAACATTCATTTATTGGCAGCCTCTCATTTGGGTGGTTCCAATTATTAAACCAACTTTTCAAGAAACAAGTTGTTTTGTGACCTACGGCCTACCAACTGAACAAGATGCTAAGATTTGATGTTAAAATTCTCTCTCTCTCTCTCTCTCTCTCTCTCTTTCTATTGGAAGGTGGAAGTTGATGGTCAAAGACTCAAAGTAGTTCCAATGGCATGAGATGTTAAATTATGGGCAAAATGTGGCTCTACATTTTGAATTGAGTAACGACATTTTCCCACTCAAGGTTTAGCGAATTTGCAAGTTCCCATCTCTAGTTTCATAAATTATAAATTTTCACCCTTAAATTATCAGATAACTGTTTAATCTAACAGTTAAAAAGGTAAAATAGTCATTTCAAAGATAAAAATTTTAAAATAACCCTCTACTTTTCAAATTCAACCCACCGACGATTTCAGGCCATTCCGACCTGTTTCTAGCACAATCGACATTTTCTAACACCACCATTACAATCCCCTCAGCCCCCACATCAAAACCCTTAACGTCCCTGCCTGATTGAACCCCCCAGTTGCCAGTCGTCGCTTTTAGTGTCAATCAGTGTTTCATCCAAATTCTGGCAAGTCTCGACACTGAAAACCACCCCCAAGACCACCAATAGCATCGGCGGCTTCGCCCCACCAAAACCCCAAAATCGCTAACTGCAATTGCCCGTCAATCGTCGCCACCTCTCCTTAGGTTTTCGCATTTTTTCGCCCCATTCCATCCAAGTTCCAGCACCTAGCCGAGGTGTAATCAGGTGGAAAAGATATGAGTTTTTGTGAGAAGGATAAGAGGATGCTAATGGTGGTGTCGGGGAGGTCCAATGGTGCTAGAATTAGGCCGGATTTTTGGCTTGGCTTGGCTTGGCTGGGATCCTCTAAGAGTTATTTGAGATAAATTTGAGATGTAGGGGTTATTTTGAGAGAAAAGTAATAGTGTTAATTTAAGGGTGAAAATCTGCAATTTATGAAACCAGGGGTGGGAACTGGTAGATTCGCCAAACTTTGGGTGGGAAAATGTCGTTTACTCTTTTGAATTTGAATAGAAGAAGGTGGTGTGAATTATTAATAAGTTTTATAAGATAATAGTATCTTTTCATAACAACCAAATCCCTCTTTTCTTTGTTTCTTCTGCCCAAATCATCTGGGTTACTTGCATACTTCAATTATATCACCACCCAACTACAAGATGCTTTGATTAAGTTTAAGAAACCTAGTTTTATTTTATCTACTTTAGCCACCAAATCCCTCTTAATTGTTTGTTTCTCCCAAACCCCAATCGTACAATGATTATGATTTACTAGTACATTGGAGAGAGAAGAAAAGAAATCAGAAACAAAAGGGTTAGGTTATGTTTCTTTATCAAACATTTAAAGCTCTTTTAGGGTTTGTCCCCCCAATTGATTCAAAGAGATTAGCTGATTGCATCTCTCAGCCAAGCCAAAGGCCCTTGTCATATCAATCTTCAATTTCAAACAAATAGAGAGACTCTTATAATGTGATCTTACATTACATGACCTTATCCTTAAGTTGCTTTCATGGACCAACTAAATTGGGCATTTGATCCGCATATGTACCTCTCCCATCACTTTTTGGTCCTTTAGATGCTGCCACGTGCATACATAATGAACTTTGAATGCCATTGACCGAAAGATGATATTCTATTTTGATGCCGAACGTAGTAGATAATTTCATTTAGCCCCACCAGATGCACCATACAAGCCCCAGGCAGGTACCACACCGCAGTCGTAGTCTCATGAAAAGAAAAGCAAAGAACAATACCCATTTATCAAAAAAAATTGGACCAGCTGGTGAAAAAGGCCGAAAGTTTCCAGTATAAATCTGGATCTTTCCATTTCTAAATGATGAAAAAATTGCCCATAATCCCAATGTTTTAATAACCAACCCGGTGAAATCCAGCAAAATTGTCAAGTCTTAGGTTGACTGGTTTGACTGGCCAGTTAAACCAGATATTAAAAAAGTTTAAAATTAAGCAAATACACCCCTAAAAATTACTTAAATCACTACAAGTTTGAAATTTAGTAAACACATCTCAAATATGAATCGACGGTTGACTAGTTGACGGCAAAGACACACCAAATACAATCTCAATCATTCCTTAAGCCCATTCTCCAAAAAATCTACTCAAGATCTGACCGAAATAGAGATCTCACCAATGCCAACGTCGACATTCCAGGCCAAATCTCACCACCGCTAGCATCGAGAACCCTCCCTATCATCACAAAAATACTCTCCTCAGTCTCTTGAACAAACCCATCTCATCTCACCTCACCTCCGTTCGCCTCTCAAATCACCGACAAAAACCAGTTGTTGCCATCATCAATTTTTTTTCGATTTTCGGTTAATTCACTCACCGAAAATCACCTTCATCGCCACCATTACACTCACCAACTCTTCCTCTTCAAAAGTCCTAAAATCCCGACTTTCAATTGTTCGCTGATCATTATCTTAATTTCTAAGATTTTTTGTAAATAGGAAATAGGTAACCCAACCCAATGAAAGCCCCAAGTCTCCATTGAACCAACCAGTTTTAAAACACTGCATAATCCTAATCAAGAGATACTTGGCAACACCAAATTGCCGAAGTACACGTTTCCTGCTCCAATAAACCAGAACTCTAATTTCTTCAAGTCGATAATTTTATCATCAACATTGTTTATGCATGATTGCATGTTGATTGCAAAAATTTTAAGAAAATTAAGTGTCTGGTCATCTCGTGAACGCAAACTTCAGTGAAACGTTTATCGGAAGAAACATGAACAAGTAGCAGTCGCTGTTGAACATCCTACATTGGGCCGGCCATGCATAAGAAGTACCAAAATTCCAAGCTATGTCTTTGAAACGCACCAAGTGTAGCTGCCACAACTTCCATCCAATTAATTGCTTTTGTCACATATAAAAGTTCCAGCATGAAGGGATGCTAGTTTAAGGCCGAGTAAAATTCAATAAAAAAAAGTTTTGAGAACATTAAACAAACTAATTGTCGGTGACATTAATATCTGATCACGGCATAAACAAATAACAAATCCAAACTCTTCATAATTCCAGAAATTATGTCCCAATAAAAACTCTTAAATTTTTTTTTTTTTCAGAAACCCTTAAAAATATATGACCAGGAACTTACAATGATAAACAGTAATATATTTAAAAAAAAGCCCTAGTTGAACTTCTCTGACAATACCCAACTACAAAAACACAATCCTCAAGATGCAAACATGACCCGGAGCTCGACCAATTGTTGACAGACTCAAACCGGACACAGACCCAAACCACTAAAGCCCATAAATTGGTCCAAGTATTTTCACCAGCTGTATACGCCAAGATATGGGCAAAACAATGAAGTCAACCGACTTCATCATACTGGCAAGCATATGGATGCAAAAACAAACCCAAACCTCTAAGTTGAGGAAGCAGGCTCCTCGGCTTTCTTCTCTGCATCTTCGCTTTTTGATTCCTTCTCCTTAGCAGGAGGGGCCTCTTCCTCAGCTTTGTCCTCAGGTTTCTTTTCTTCAACACTCAACTTCTCAAGAAGACCAGCAGTTGAAGTTGCTTCTTTATTTTCCTCTTTAGATTTTTGGGATTCAGCAACTTCTGTAAACATTTCCATGAAGGCTTTGCAATCTGAAAAACAAACATAGGAAAACATCTCATGAAACAGACAATTAATGGAAAGGAAAAAAGAAGTAAGTAGTACAGATTTTTTTTTTTTTTTTCACAAAATTAGAATAGATTTCTGTGTGTATATATATACAAATTTTTAAGCAGTATGTTAATCTTTATGGAAACAAAAAGAAGCATCGGTTATCAGTCCACAAGTAACAATGCATCTTAGAGCCAGAAAAGCTACTGTATCTAACTATAAGAACCATTCTGTTACACAAGTCCAGAAGTCAGTCAAAATGCATTCTGGGTGCAAAAAAAACTACCACTATGCACTATTAAACCCCCTCGAGACAGAATTGAGTTTAAATCACCCTCTCTCTCTCGCTAGCAATAGGAAGTGAACCTATGTCATTTGCTCCAGGATGGCATTTAGACAGGGAGACCTATGGACCCCATAAATCCCTAGTAAAGTTTTCATGCAGGATGCGTGACAAACATTGAAAACATTCCTGCACTTGCACTAAACTGATAAAAGTATTCCATTCAAAAATAATCATTTAATACCAGCACAGTAGGAAATAATTCCTGCCAGTTGCTCCCCTTAACAATCATGTATAACATGGCAAGTCAATAATCATTTCATAAATAGATTTATACAAAGAAAGAAACTATGCATGCAATAAGATTAGAACTAATAACCAACAATAGTTCAAATAAGAACCTATCATCGAAGAAAATCTTATCGCAGTTCAAGATTGAGATAAATATAAAATACCCAATTTTTTCTTTTGAAAATATAAAATACCCAATTTAAGGAAAGAAGTAGAAAACCTCAATACAATTGATTCAAGATATAGACATACTGCCACTTATTCTATGATTAAGGCAAATCACCATCCAACCAATTTCAGTTTCTAACTAAAGTCCACCGTTTGAAATGATAAAGTAAATTTGTAAAATATGACAGAGAAGATACTTAAACTATCCCACAGTACATCATCAACATCTATGTAACAAATACAGTTTTAAGATCATTGCCTTAGCACAACTCAAATTCCTTAAATAGTAGCTCTCAAGAAACCTTTAGAACTGATATTTAGGTATCATTACAACATAGAACATAATACCATTTGCTCTTCTTAGTTTTTGACCAATAAATCAGTACCCTAAACATGTAAACAAAGAGCTGAAGATAATTTAGGATGTTATCATCAAAGCCTATGATTTGTCCGTGGCCAGAGTAACTAAAATCTACAAAAGTAAAAAAGTAAGTTTTTATAGCAATAAAATAACGGAAATTTTTACATTTGAAAACTTAGCCACTAAGAATACTAAAATAGACATCATCCTATAGTAATAATACTATCTTTCAGGTTTTCCCGAGGAAGCCTGACAATCACAAGATGGCCTATATAATTGAAACTTCAATTCTTCAATTCCCACTACTGTAATCAAAATAGTTCAAATGAAACACAGCATTCACTAAACACGATTCAAGCAGCCGCTCTACATTCAAATTATTGGTCACAAAATCAAATT
The DNA here is from genome assembly GCF_008641045.1 of Pistacia vera. Lineage (NCBI taxonomy): Eukaryota > Viridiplantae > Streptophyta > Magnoliopsida > Sapindales > Anacardiaceae > Pistacia > Pistacia vera. The sequence goes on along the minus strand of NW_022196022.1, from coordinate 142,787 downwards.
AATAAAAGAACTAATTGACCAATACAACTTAAACAACTTCAAAACACCGTACTTCAATTAGACAAGCAATGTAAATCAATAATAGAAAAAAGTTCACGATACTCACTCTCAACGGATCCGAATCTGATACAGAAAAGCTCATTCTTCAATTCACCATCAGCGAAGTCAGCGGCGTGCCACACACACGACTTGTCGTTACCAGCATGCTCTTGCACGGACATGGTCGGTAAAACTGACAGTGCGACAGAACACAGATTCAGATAGATAAATAAATAGCATTAGTATTATTAGATGAGATGTCAAAAAATAAACAAAAGAAGAACGAACCGAGATGATTGGCGCAGATCTTGAGTGTCTTGGATTGTCTCATGACGAGACGAACCTTGCCGCTCTGTTTATGTTTCAAAAGCTTAACAGTACCAGCTCCTCTTTCTTTCCACTGATTACCGTCCTTATCGAAACGGTATAGTTTCGATTTCCTTTTAAACAAAAGGAAGAAAAAATCAACCAAATAAAAATCAAAAACCGAAACCCTAGAATGAGAAAAAAGAAACAGATCTAGGGCACTTACAGATCCAGGATAGCATCTTCGTCCTCTTCGCCGGTAGTAACAGCGACCTCCTCGAGTTTGACGATGGGGGCAACCTGAGCTCCGGTGTCTTCATCTTCGTTGTGTGGTGCCTCCTCCTCTTCTCTGCGATCGCCCTCGGTGCTGGCCATTGATTTAATTTCTGAGTTAGAGCGTGCGTGAGTTTGAGTGTGAGAACTCGGTGATTCAACTCGGCTGAGTGTGTTTGGAGGCTAGAATGTTTGAGGGAAAGTAGGGTTTTATACAGAGAGTATCGAGAGAGATTTTAAGAGAGAGTTCAAAGAGGCGTCAAGGTTACGCCCGCAAAACAGATGCACTAGTACTACTGCTTTCCTTTAAAGGGAATGTTTGGATGGTGGAATAACCGTTTCCCTAGATTAGAACAAGATATTTCCACGTTTAAAATAAACGAGTGTTTGGCTCCTTTTACTTGTACAGGAACAAATTTTATAATAATATTAGGATAATGATAAATGATAATAATTAATAATTGCAATTATTATCACATAGTAGAATATGTTTATAGAAGCTTTTACTGTGGACAAACTTACCCATGAAGTAATTTTTAGTAGACTTACAAATGAAGCAACCATCTTATATAGTAACACATGGTCTGGATGATAGTATAGTCGCGGTCTTGATGACATTATAGCCTTGGGGGATTCGTGGTATGGATTCTCCACTAAAGATTACTTCATTGGTAAGTTTCAAGACTGTGTTGCCAGTCAGGTCACAAATCACTCTATATGAGGATTACTTCATGTATAAATTTACAACTGTAACACTATATAAGCTTACTTTTTACCCTAATTTAGGAATGCTCACTCATAACTTGTGTAAGCTACACTTGTATACAGAGAAAGCAAAGAAAACAATGCAAAAAACAATAAACATATGATTTGCACCAAATATTCGAACTACTTTAAAAATCTTTTTATTGTGTTATTGTTGTGCTTTTATTTCGTTTATTGTTCAGTATCAGAATCATGGGTTTAATACAAACTTATGTGTTGTAACATCCCCATCGAGGTACGTAACTCTATTTATGTCCTAATGCCCTTAGTTTTACTTATTTCAAGGTGAAAGCTTGAAAAATTGGTAATTGCATACTTTGCCGCAGCAAAGGAGTTTTGTCGCCGCGGCAATGCACTCTCTGCCTAAATTCATGGCAAAAAATACAGTCTTCGCCGGGCCAAAGAAAGAGCTGGAATTTTTGAGAAAATTCTAGAAAACTTGCTCAAAGGCAAAATGGTCATTCCACCCATAATTAGTTGAAAATGTGTGGAGTGAAAAGTAGTAGAATTTCATGGAGAATACAATGGAGATGAGGACATTATTATAATTGATTAAGGGACATAGATGGAATTTCATAAAAAGTGCAAGGGTAAAATGGGAATCTATAAATATGCATACATGCATATAAGAACACTAAAGAACAAAGAAAGAAAGAAAAGAAAAGAACCTGAATCTTAATTTCTAAAAGAAAGATAAAAGAAAAGAAGGTTGTAGTGATGGGGAACCCGTGAGTGACAGAGAAGAAGAATATTCTCACATGCACGCTGCCTTCAGTGAGCGGCCTAAGAATGAGAAAGAAGAATTTGTACAGTCCGTAAGAAGTGCATGTGAATGAAGACTGTACCCAACAGAGCATACCTACATGCACACCGCCTTCAGTAAACGGCCTAAGAATAAGAAAGAAGAATTTGTACAGTCCGTTAGAAGTACATGTAGATGAAGACTGTACTCACTCACATGCACAGGATTCAGAATCCATGCCTCAACCGAGTTTGATCGACGTACAAGAAAGAAAGAATAAAAAGCAAGAAAGAATAGAAAAGAAAAGAAAGAATAGAAAGCAAGAAAGAATAGAAAAGAAAAGAAAGAATAGAAAAGAAAGAAGAAAGAAGAAAGAAGAAAGAACATAAAGAAAGAAAGAAGGAAATGAGAAAGAAAAGAAAGAACAGAAAGAAAGAAAGAAGAAAAACAGAAAACAGAAAAGAAAATGTATCTCTTATGCATTTGTGCATATGCATTATTCCATTCTTACTATTCACATTTAGTTTCACTAAATGTGTTTATATATCAATAAGTGAGAAACAAGAATGTTAGAGAGAGCTGAGAAGAATAGAGAAGTTTGATGTAAAGAAAGAAAATTCAGAATACGAATAACAGAGAAAGAAGATTAGTATAATGGATTTATTTACTGAGCAATTAGTTCTCACTCTGTTGATTTTACTGTTTTTGCAGGTAGTAGGTGAAAAGCGGTTGGAGGGAATGTCAAGAAGCGGAGAAGAATGACACTACTGTCTAACTGTATTTTGAGTTTATATATATGACTTATTTTACTTAACATAGAGAATTTGTATATGGAAGTAAAGTTAGTTTTGGACCCACTATCTTATACTTATATAAATACATGTTTTCTATAGCATATTTAGTGATTTTATATTATATTTTTCAAAGTATACTAACCAGAGAGAGTTATTACATGTGTAGATTCCACCACAAATCCTACATACTTCTCGTTGGTGCGAGAAATTGCATCACCAGAATGTACCAACATTACAGCCTATATTGCACACCCAGATGCCTACACTCGTTTTGCAGCTAGCCGGAACAATGGTAACATGGTACATGTAAGTAACAAAGCTAAAGACTGTCATTCCTGAGAAGCAACATCGAACTTTTGCTGCTCTAAACAGCTGATACCAAATGCAGATCACGAGAAAGCACTGGTGTAACTGACAAAAAGACAGTTTCGATGATAATAACCACAGACAGTGCATGGACCTTGCCTTAAATGGCATGATTGCTCTGATTAATTTCACTGCAGATGAACCTTGAAGCTTTCATCTTCAAGTTATAATTTCTGTCCAAAGCTTGCTAATATATAGTTGTTTGTCGCTCATTCAATAGCTTCGGCTGCACTCAATCGTATAGTTTGGCTTTGGCACATCAGGTTGCAGTCCAACCTTACTTTACCATGGCCTGTGATAAGACTGATAGTATATACATATCAACAGCGTAGACTTCGTTTTCCTCAAATTCTGCATCATCAGCAAACTTGTTCCCATACCATCAATCAGAAACTGCTTCAGCGGGTGACTGAGAACGCCTTCGACGATCTTGGCATCATAGGTGGCAGCAACTTTTTGAATAGCATCTGTTACATCTTAATTTGTTCTACTTCTACCTCAAGCAAAGGTTCAGTAACAAATCCCTGTAAACCAATTTTTTTATTATTATATCGCGCTCTTCCAATGCAGTCTCATCACTTGCAGGAGGAGAGAAGTGACAAACTATATTGTTTACAGAAATGCAAATGGAAGACTAACACCTCTCTCAATCTTTTTCTTTGACATTGTTGTACGTGTTATCTGCTTGCCTTACTGCCCAATTTCTTAAAATATTTCCCGTGCAATACAAGGACACCAATGTTCAACTTTATTTTTTATTATCAAATTTGAAGCACTCTGCACAGCTTCTGCATGGTATCATACTCTGATAAAGGAGATATCTAGAATCTTGGTTTTGCATTTGCTTTCCGATATTACGAATTGCAAAACTTCTGCAAAACAAAATGAAAAAATTCCAAAAACTAACTAAAAAAAATGTTTTTGTTTATTTTTGTTTCTAAGTGGTGATGGTCTTATAGATGTTGAATTAGTAACTGTTGAGAATATCAGAAGCCGTACTCAAGTCAAATTGTTAGGTGTTGTAAGATCAAACTCTCTCTCTCCAACCTCCTCGTCCCACCTGACTACAAAACCATCAGAACACCCACCTCTGACCTCTCAACACACCTCTGTTGAGTTCGCCCGCAAAAACAGATGCACTATACTACTGCTTTCCTTTAAGGGAATGTTTGGATGGTGGAATAACCGTTTCCCTAGATAACAAGATTTTCCACGTTTAAAATAAACGAGTGTTTGGCTCCTTTACTGTACAGGAACAATTTTATATATATTAGGATAAGATAAATGATAATAATTAATAATGCAATTTTCACATAGTAGAATATGTTTATAGAAGCTTTACTGTGGACAAACTTACATGATAATTTTTAGTAGACTTACAAATGAAGAACCATCTTATAGTAACACATGTCTGATGATCAGTATAGCCCGGTCTGATGACAGATAGCCTTGGGGATTGTGGTATGATTCCCACTAAGATTACTTCATTGGTAAGTTTCAAGACGTGTTTGCCAGTCAGGTCACAAATCACTCTATATGAGGATTACTTCATGTAAAATTTACAACTTAACACTATATAAGCTTACTTTTTACCTAATTTGAAGCTCACTCATAACTTGTGTAAGCACACTTGTATACAGAGAAAGCAAAGAAAACAATGCAAAAAACAATAAACATATGATTTGCACCAAATATTCGAACTACTAAAATTTTTTATGTTGTTATTGTTGTGCTTTTATTCGTTTATTGTTCAGTATCAGAATCATGGGTTTAATACAACTTTTGTTGTAACATCCCCATCGAGGTACGTAACTCTATTTATGTCCTAATGCCCTTAGTTTACTTATTTCAAGGTGAAAGCTTGAAAAATTGGTAATTGCATACTTGCCGCAGCAAAGGAGTTTTGTCGCCGCGGCAATGCACTCTCTGCCTAAATTCATGGCAAAAATACTCTTCCGCCGGCCAAGAAAGAGCGGTGAATTTTTGAGAAAATTCTGAGAAAACTTGCTCAAAGGCAAAATGGTCATTCCACCCATAATTAGTTGAAAATGTGTGGAGTGAAAGTAGTAGAATTTCTGGAACTACCTTCTCAAGAAGACCAGCAGTTGAAGTTGCTTCTTTATTTTCCTCTTTAGATTTTTGGGATTCAGCAACTTCTGTAAACATTTCCATGAAGGCTTTGCAATCTGAAAAACAAACATAGGAAAACATCTCATGAAACAGACAATTAATGGAAAGGAAAAAAGAAGTAAGTAGTACAGATTTTTTTTTTTTTTTTTCACAAAATTAGAATAGATTTCTGTGTATATATACAAATTTTTAAGCAGTATGTTAATCTTTATGGAAACAAAAAGAAGCATCGGTTATCAGTCCACAAGTAACAATGCATCTTAGAGCCAGAAAAGCTACTGTATCTAACTATAAGAACCATTCTGTTACACAAGTCCAGAAGTCAGTCAAAATGCATTCTGGGTGCAAAAAAAAACTACCACTATGCACTATTAAACCCCCTCGAGACAGAATTGAGTTTAAATCACCCTCTCTCTCTCGCTAGCAATAGAAAGTGAACCTATGTCATTTGCTCCAGGATGGTATTTAGACAGGGAGACCTATGGAACCCATAAATCCCTAGTAAAGTTTTCATGCAGGATGCATGACAAACATTGAAAACATTCCTGCACTTGCAGTAAACTGATAAAAGTATTCCATGCAAAAATAATCATTTAATACAAGCACATTAGGAAATAATTCCTGCCAGTTGCTCCCCTTAACAATCATGTATAACATGGCAAGTCAATAATCATTTCATAAATAGATTTATACAAAGAAAGAAACTATGCATGCAATAAGATTAGAACTAATAACCAACAATAGTTCAAATAAGAACCTATCATCGAAGAAAATCTTATCGCAGTTCAAGATTGAGATAAATATAAAATACCCAATTTTTTCTTTTGAAAATATAAAATACCCAATTTAAGGAAAGAAGTAGAAAACCTCAATACAATTGATTCAAGATATAGACATACTGCCACTTATTCTATGATTAAGGCAAATCACCATCCAACCAATTTCAGTTTCTAACTAAAGTCCACCATTTGAAATGATAAAGTAAATTTGTAAAATATGACAGAGAAGGTACTTAAACTATCCCACAGTACATCATCAACATCTATGTAACAAATACAGTTTTAAGATCATTGCCCTAGCACAACTCAAATTCCTTAAATAGTAGCTCTCAAGAAACCTTTAGAACTGATATTTAGGTATCATTACAACATAGAACATAATACCATTTGCTCTTCTTAGTTTTTAACCAATAAATCAGTACCCTAAACATGTAAACAAAGAGCTGAAGATAATTTAGGATGTTATCATCAAAGCCTATGATTTGTCCGTGGCCAGAGTAACTAAAATCTACAAAAGTAAAAAAGTAAGTTTTTATAGCAATAAAATAACGGAAATTTTTACATTTGAAAACTTAGCCACTAAGAATACTAAAATAGACATCATCCTATAGTAATAATACTATCTTTCAGGTTTTCCCGAGGAAGCCTGACAATCACAAGATGGCCTATATAATTGAAACTTCAATTCTTCAATTCCCACTACTGTAATCAAAATAGTTCAAATGAAACACAGCATTCACTAAACACGATTCAAGCAGCCGCTCTACATTCAAATTATTGGTCACAAAATCAAATTAATAAAAGAACTAATTGACCAATACAACTTAAACAACTTCAAAACACCGTACTTCAATTAGACAAGCAATGTAAATCAATAATAGAAAAAAGTTCGCGATACTCACTCTCAACGGATCCGAATCTGATACAGAAAAGCTCATTCTTCAATTCACCATCAGCGAAGTCAGCGGCGTGCCACACACACGACTTGTCGTTACCAGCATGCTCTTGCACGGACATGGTCGGTAAAACTGACAGTGCGACAGAACACAGATTCAGATAGATAAATAAATAGCATTAGTATTATTAGATGAGATGTCAAAAAATAAACAAAAGAAGAACGAACCGAGATGATTGGCGCAGATCTTGAGTGTCTTGGATTGTCTCATGACGAGACGAACCTTGCCGCTCTGTTTATGTTTCAAAAGCTTAACAGTACCAGCTCCTCTTTCTTTCCACTGATTACCGTCCTTATCGAAACGGTATAGTTTCGATTTCCTTTTAAACAAAAGGAAGAAAAAATCAACCAAATAAAAATCAAAAACCGAAACCCTAGAATGAGAAAAAAGAAACAGATCTAGGGCACTTACAGATCCAGGATAGCATCTTCGTCCTCTTCACCGGTAGTAACAGCGACCTCCTCGAGTTTGACGATGGGGGCAACCTGAGCTCCGGTGTCTTCATCTTCGTTGTGTGGTGCCTCCTCCTCTTCTCTGCGATCGCCCTCGGTGCTGGCCATTGATTTAATTTCTGAGTTAGAGTGTGCGTGAGTTTGAGTGTGAGAACTCGGTGATGCAACTCGGCTGAGTGTGTTTGGAGGCTAGAATGTTTGAGGGCAAGTAGGGTTTTTATACAGAGAGTATCGAGAGAGATTTTAAGAGAGAATTCAAAGAGGCGTCAAGGTTACGCCCATAAAACAGACGCACTAATACTACTGCTTTCCTTTAAAGGGAATGTTTGGATGGTGGAATAACCGTTTCCCTAGATTAGAACAAGATATTTCCACGTTTAAAATAAACGAGTGTTTGGCTCCTGGTACAGGAATCAAATTTTACAATAATAGTAGGATAATGATAATGATAATAATTAATAATTGCAATTATTATCACATAGTAGAATATGTTTATAGAAGCTTTCACTGTAGACAAACTTATCAATGAAGTAATCTTTAGTAGACTTACAAATGAAGAAACCATCTCATATAGTAACACATAGTCTGTATGATAGTATAGTCGCGGTCTTGATGACATTATAGCCTTGAGAGATTTGTGGTATGGATTCCCCACTAAAGATTACTTCATTGGTAAGTTTCAAGATTGTGTTGTCAGTCAGGTCACGAGTCACTCTGTACGAGGATTACTTCATGTGTAAATTTACAACTGTAACACTATATAAGCTTACTTTTTACCTTAATTTAGGAAAGCTCACTCATAACTTGTGTAAACTACACTTGTATACAGAGAAAGCAAAGAAAACAATGCAAAAAACAATAAACATATGATTTGCACCAAATATTCGAACCATTTTAAAACTCTCTTTATTGTGTTATTGTTGTCCTTTTATTTTTAGTATTAGAATCATGGGTTTAATACAAACTTAAGTGTTGTAACATCCACATCGAGATACGTAACTCTATTTATGTCCTAATGCTCTTAGTTTTACTTATTTCAAGGTAAAAGCTTGAAAAATTGGTAATTGCATACTTCACCGTGGCAAAGGAGTTTTGTCACCGCGGCAATGAACTCTCTGGCTAAATTCATGGCAGAAAATATAGTCTTCGCCGGGGCAAAGAAAGAGCTGGAATTTTTGAGAAAATTCTGGAAATTTTGCTTAAGGGCAAAATGGTCATTCCACCCATAATTAGTTGAAAATGTATGGAGTGAACAGTAATATAATTTCATAGAGAATACAATGGAGATGAGGGCATTATTGTAATTGATTAAGGGACATAGATGGAATTTCATAAAAAGTGCAAGAGTAAAATGAGAATCTATAAATATGCATACATGCATATAAGAACGCTAAAGAACAAAGAAAGAAAGAAAAGAAAAGAACCTGAATCTTAATTTCTAAAAGAAAGATAAGAGAAAAGAAGGTTGTTACGATGGGAAACCCGTGAGTGACAGAGAAGAAGAATATTCTCACATGCACGTCGCCTTTAGTGAGCGGCCTAAGAATGAGAAAGAAGAATTTGTACAGTCCGTAAGAAATGCATGTGGATGAAGACTGTACTCAGCAGAGCATACCTAAATGCACGCCGCTTTCAGTAAGCGGCCTAAGAATAAAAAAGAAGAATTTGTACAGTCTGTTAGAAGTGCATGTAGATGAGGATTGTACTCACTCACACGGCCAGGGTTTCAAATCCATACTTCAATCGAGTTCGATCGACGTACAAGAAAGAAAGAAAGAATAGAAAGCAAGAAATAATAGAAAAGAAAAGAAAAGAAAGAATAGAAAGCAAGAAAGAATAGAAAAGCAAGAAAGAAAAGAAAGAATAGAAAGCAAGAAAGAATAGAAAAGAAAAGAAACAAGAAAGAAAAGAAAGATCATAAAGAAAGAAAGAAGAAAAACAGAATAAGAAAATAGAAAACAGAAAAGAAAATGCATCTCTTATGCATTTGTGCATATGCCTTATTCCATTCTTACTATTTACATTTAGTTTCACTAAATGTGTTTATATATCAATAAGTGAGAAACAAGAATGTTAGAGAGAGTTGAGAAGAATAGAGAAGTTTGATGTAAAGAAAGAAAATTCAGAATACGAGTAACAGAGAAAGAAGATTAGTATAATGGATTTACTTATTGAGCAATTAGTGCTCACTCTGTTGATTTCACTGTTTTTGCAGGTAGTAGGTGAAAAGCAGTTGGAGGGAACGTCAAGAAGAGGAGAAGAATGACACTATTATCTAACTGTATTTTGAGTTTATATATATGACTTCTTTTACTTAACGTAGATAATTTGTATATGGAAGTAAACTTATTTTGGGCCCACTATCTTATACTTATATACGTACATGTTTTCTATAATATATTTAGTGATTTTATATTATATTTCCCAAAATATACTAACTAGAGAGAGTTATTACATGTGTATATTCCACCACGGATCCTATGAACTTCTCGTTGGTGCGAGAAATTGCATCAACAGAATGTACCAACATTACAACCTATATTGCACACCCAGATGCCTACACTCGTTTTGCAGCTAGCCGAAACAATGGTAACATGGTATATTTAAGTAACAAAGCTAAAGACAGTCATTCCTCAGAAGCAACATTGATCTTTCGCTGCTCTAAACAGCTGATACCAAATGGAGATCACGAGAAAGCACTGGTGTAACTGACAAAAAGACAGTTTCGATGATAATAACCACAGACAGTGCATGGACCTTGCCGTAAATGGCATGATTGCTCTGATTAATTTCACTGCAGATGAACCTTGAAGCTTTCATCTTCAAGTTATAATTTCTGTCCAAAGCTTGCTAATATATAGTTGTTTGTCGCTCATTCAATAGCTTCGGCTGCACTCAATCGTATAGTTTGGCTTTGGCACATCAGGTTGCAGTCCAACCTTACTTTACCATGGCCTGTGATAAGACTGATAGTATATACATATCAACAGCGTAGACTTCGTTTTCCTCAAATTCTGCATCATCAGCAAACTTGTTCCCATACCATCAATCAGAAACTGCTTCAGCGGGTGACTGAGAACGCCTTCGACGATCTTGGCATCATAGGTGGCAGCAACTTTTTGAATAGCATCTGTTACATCTTAATTTGTTCTACTTCTACCTCAAGCAAAGGTTCAGTAACAAATCCCTGTAAACCAATTTTTTTATTATTATATCGCGCTCTTCCAATGCAGTCTCATCACTTGCAGGAGGAGAGAAGTGACAAACTATATTGTTTACAGAAATGCAAATGGAAGACTAACACCTCTCTCAATCTTTTTCTTTGACATTGTTGTACGTGTTATCTGCTTGCCTTACTGCCCAATTTCTTAAAATATTTCCCGTGCAATACAAGGACACCAATGTTCAACTTTATTTTTTATTATCAAATTTGAAGCACTCTGCACAGCTTCTGCATGGTATCATACTCTGATAAAGGAGATATCTAGAATCTTGGTTTTGCATTTGCTTTCCGATATTACGAATTGCAAAACTTCTGCAAAACAAAATGAAAAAATTCCAAAAACTAACTAAAAAAAATGTTTTTGTTTATTTTTGTTTCTAAGTGGTGATGGTCTTATAGATGTTGAATTAGTAACTGTTGAGAATATCAGAAGCCGTACTCAAGTCAAATTGTTAGGTGTTGTAAGATCAAACTCTCTCTCTCCAACCTCCTCGTCCCACCTGACTACAAAACCATCAGAACACCCACCTCTGACCTCTCAACACACCTCTGTTGCGAGAAAATAGAAGAAAGAAATAAAAAAACAGAAAGCAGTAAACCAGTAAACCACTAGGCTTGTCCGCTTGTGGTCAAATGGCAAGACTTTGGCCATCAGATAGGTTATCCAGAGGTCTTGTCTCCGAATCCTACAAAATAGTCATCTACTACATTTGTAACTTACTTGACCCATTGAACTTGTACACCCCAGGAGGGTTGGTAAATACTTATGCTCAATTTGACAGTATCATCATGGAAAAGTCCTAGAAAGTATTCTTATTATAAATAATAGGGGGTAAAAATAAATCTCATCTTTAAATTCCACGTAATATTTTACCATTTTCAGATAGGCTGTTATACATCATGTAAAATATATGATGATTTTACAAGGATTCTTAAAACCCAAATGGCTAGCTAGTTAGGTAGTAAAATATGTCCTGCATATTTTACCAAAGACAGTTAACCGAGAAATTAAAATCTAAAATATGCTATACACGTGGCAAATTTGTTTAACTACCTCTACGCAATTCTGTAAACTAACCCAAGTAACAAAAACATCTGTCCAATCCAATAACACCGGCTCGGCAGCACAGCTTCTACTTTGGCACTTGACCTCAAAGCCCTCAAGTATTTGCAGAAAAGGTTTGGTTTCAGCTGTTCTTGCAATCCCTTCAGTTCCCATAAAAATTGTGAGGATTGAGATCACTTTGAAACACAAACAGGAAACTCCAGAAAACTTAACCTTAGTTATGACTCACCCTACATAAAAGTTAGAACTGGGGGATCAAAAAGATCTCATTAGTGGCATGCCATATGGAGGCATAGGAGGCATCCCGATCCCATCCATTGCTGGTGGTGGTTGCGGCGGAACAAAACTTACACCCATCCCTGGACCACCCATTCCAGGCATTGGTGGTGCAGGCAAAGCAAGCGGCAGCAATTGGGCGTGCATATTCTGCAGACAGCCCAGAGAAGTGATAAATTAAACTGTTTTCAAGCAACGAAAATGACCATATAGCAAAAACTGTGTTCTTGTAGTTTGTGTAACAATGAATTAGCAATCAAGCATTCAGGAAAACGTCTTATCACATGAGAGAAATTAGGTAAAACAAAATACGCCGCAGAATTGTCTAAGTAGTTTTACCTGCTGAGCAACAATGTCTTTCTCCTCCTTCCCTTTAGTTTTCACCTCATCAAGAGCATTAAGTTTATGTTTAACAAGTTCATCTACTTTGCTTGTGTACTCTCGAATAAACTTAAATTGCAAGAAAGAGAAAAAATTAGGTTGAGAAAATGAGAAAAATATCCAAGGTGATAGTTAAGCTAAAAAATAGGCATAAGCTCAACAAATCACCTGCAACAGATATGGGAAGGAAAAATCAATCATTTTGTGCCTCCATGCGAACTCAAGAGCAACATCAGGCGAGACTAAATCATAACAGACAAATAGGCACGATGCAAAACACTCTTTCTTTCCCTGAAAATACAACAGGACAAGAGAATGAATGATTTTTCCAGAAATGCAAGTACATAACTGGTGAATAAACATAATACAAAATATCTCTGCAACTATACTAGAGAATAAAAGTTTTTGGCAGAAATGTTGCAAGTCACATGAAACACAAGTGAACATGAACATCTATAGAGATGAATGATTTAAATTGTGTTACAGTAAAAATTTAAACTGTTCCAACAACAATAAAAATCCTAGAGGGGGAAAAAATTTTGGCAACTTAGCCATATATCAAAAATCTTAGTTACATAGAAAAGGTATAGTTCAATTTATTATGTAAGTGAGAATGTTTTAAAGACCCAATCGTTAAAGTCACCAACCTGCTCAATAAAGTAAATGAGCAACTCCTCTGAAAGTTCCCGATCACCAGACTGTGAACATGTTTGCATGGCATCTTTGTAAAGATTGTCTTTCTTTGACAAGGCAATAGACTGCTTCCACCTCCCAGCCTTCTTATATATCTCAGCAGCAACACGTCTCATCTCAAGAAGCTCATGTTTCTCAATCTGCACATATGCATCATCAGCACTGGTAAATAAAATTTCCACTTCTAAGAAAATTAAGAAACCAAACAATTTTTCATCTCTTACCTTCTGTGCTAGACCTATCAGATCAAAATTATCATGCATATCAATAGATTCACGAAGCCTTTCGTATTCTTCCTCCTCTACATAAATCTCATTCAGAGCTTCATTCACAGCAGATACATTATTGCTCTGAACTGCAACCATGTATGGCTTAACAAGACAGAGATGACCAGCCTGAGTGTCAAAGGATTGCAATAATAAACAAGATATTAGACGGCACTCTTTTCAACATGAAAAGTAACAACAACAAAGCAACATCAAAGGCATATGTGCAACATGCTTACTTTTCGCATTATGTCTACAACATGGGTATGGTCAATACGGAGGGCAAGAACATTTAGAAGGTCATTGATTAGATCTGGATGCTCTTGTAAATAGAAGTACACAGCCTTATAGTAAATCTCAACACTTGCAACTTTAACAATAACATCTTTGAATTGCATGTGCTCCCAAGCTTGTGGGGAGTGGTTCATTATAGTGGTTGCAGCATTGTCAAACTCATCATATTGAATATATAAGTAAGTTAGTTCCTTCCAATGCTGCTGTTCATCACAAGCTCGTATAAGCTTGGGAATATTTAGACGAGTTGAAAACAGTTTAATGTGCTCCATAAGCTTCTCAGCACGGTATCTCGCATATAGAACTCCCAACTCAGTAAAGATGCCCATATGTGCATGTTCCAAACCTAATCCACTCTCCATGAGAGATATGAGCTCATTAAAATATCGTCTGTTCTGATAATACTCACTGACTTGCTCTAAATCATCCACCTAGAATTGTAAACATACAGGATTTAGTATTTGAACAACTACTTAGAACCAATATTATATGCCATAACAGAAGGGATAACTAGACATCTGCAATGCATACAAGCATTCAACATGAAGTTCCTGGAAATTTGCTCCACATAATTCAACTTCTCTGCACTTATAAACCTATACCAAAGGATTTGATCTTTGTATATAAGGTATTATATAACTTTCACAAGAAAGAACGCAGGAAACAAATAAAGAATCAAATATTACACACCTGTATGATAATGTTGAGACCACATATCTGAGCCAAGCGAAATTCCTCAGCATCAACACAAGCAAAGCAAACCTCCTTCCATGTTTTTGAGCTGTTGGCTTTCCGAGCTGCGTCAACAGCACCTTGAAACTGTTTTAGCTTTACGAGTGTAACAGCCAGCTTAGCCCAGTTAGAAGTGAATGAAAAAATGATCTTCGCCGCCTCATATAGGGCTTCATCATATAAGCGATCCCCAACATTTGGGAGATTAGCAACATTTGGCATAAGAATAAACTCCTCGATTTCTTCAAGCCGGTCAATTTTAGCATATGCATAAATAAGTTCGCTGTCCACCTTGGGCTCCTTTGATTTCTGTCTAACCATTAAAAGGTATCTGACCAAATCATGGTATACATTTCCATCCTCAGCAGCCTTTATGACATCTAAAAACTGTGTAGCATCATCTGCACGAATAAATGACTCAATTGCATCACTCACAAGACCCTCCCGAAGTTGAGCTTTGGCCACCTGGCTCCAGACTACATCTTCTTCTACGCGAAATGCATACTCCACAGCCCTATCTATGCTTCGGATGTTATCCAACAGTATATTCACAGCCTGGACATTCAAATTGAATTTCTTGAAAATTGAAAATGCTTCTTCATACAATTGAGCTTCCACAGCCACCTGTCCAACTGCAGGTCCATCAAAATTGTCTAACCTATTAATGTAATCCATGACTCTTGATGGGTCAGCCTTAATGGCTGTAAGTATCAGCAGATTTTGCAGATTGAAGTTCCCACTAAAAGCAGAATTTTGCAACACTATCTTTTCAAGAAGCTCAATTAATTCATGTGGAAGGTCAGCAGTCATAAAAGCTTTAACAGCTGCAGAAACTTGCTCGGGACTCTTGCTTTCTGGCAAAGCATTAGAAACAACCTGATCAATAAGCTGCCTCCTATATTCATTATCAGGGGTAAGAACTTTCTCCCAGAGATCTTCATCCATCCTTTCCACCACATATCTGGTAAGTACAAACATTAGGTATATCACATCAATGCACCAAACCAATGTATCACAATGTAAAATGGTATCTTACAATGAATAAGAAACACACCTGGCCTGCAGTTTGAACAAGGAATTTTTATTTGTGACATTAATAAGTTCATCATCACATTGTCCTCTGTGATATGCAACAACTGCAAGTGTTGGATCCCTTTTCTCACAAAATTTACCCACAACACGAGGATCATAATGTGGATTGGTCATGAGAAAATGCTCGGGATCATTGTTGCTGTCTATAATAATTTTACCCAGAGCATTGTGGACATGCACATCTTGGCTTCCTTCACTCACAAGATGTTCCAAGAACTGTGTGATCAACAGGAGACGATTCCTGCAAATTCAAAGCAAGTGTAAACTATAAATAAAAAATTTAAAAAAAAAAAAAAGAATGATCATGGAGCAACAGGGCATCATAAAGGAAAAATTCACCTCTTTTCACATTCCTCCACAAGGGGCTCAACTGGAAGGAGAGATCGAACTGAAAGAATAAGACCTTTGATGAAATCTTCAGGGCATTCATCATCTATCAACTGCCGTACGACTAAAGGAGCATTTCCTGGATTGACCTATCAAGCAAACAGAAACTCAGAGATGAAATCATAACGCTACATTTCAATTAATGTTAACTTGGCTTTGGAAGAGAGCCATCTTTATTGAGCAATTAAATTACAAACAAAAATTAAAACCTCTTCAAAGATTTACCTTCTGAACATAACCTTCTATATAGCGAAGCATGTTATTTACATACAGGTAATGGGTAAGATCTGGAACAAAACCGAAACGATCACAGACATTAATCAGAGGGCGTGCATCAGGAAGCTTGGCTTCCATTAGAAAGTTCTTTGTCTTCTCAGGGTCATAGAAGTTAGATTCACGAGTCACACGTTCAACCTCCTTAATTTGCCCAGTCTTGGCAGCAGCTTCAACATACTTGAAGTGAATTTCAGTTTCTTCACTGTGCCAAGTTTAAAAGAAAAATAAAAGTTTTGCTCGCAGCAAAAATAATTGACTAGAATCAACTTTTGTTACTGAAAAACGAAGAAGGTACCTAGAGCTCAAATATGAACCCAAGAAGAAGTAAAGTCCTTCATAGGACTTGAACTGTTCAAAGAGTTTTACGCATGCATCAACACCCAACTGCTCACAGTATTCTTTTGCAGTCTGCATACAGATTTTCAATAAGCCTCAATTGAAAGATTCTAATATTATGAACAATTTCATATAAAAGATGATTGTTTACCTGCACAATTATCTGAAGATTTCCCCTGAGATTGACCAATAAAAGATCTTTCATACACTCAAGGGTCCATTCTTTAGAAAGGGTTCCAAAGAACTCAACAAGAGACTGAAAAGCACATCACAAATTTAGTATAAAAATACAATCAACAACTTGGAACAACTTGTATTTGACAGACAAACCTGGGGCTCAATGGCATGTGTATTCACGATGACACGTTTAATATCAGGCAATTCAGTGTAATGCTGCAAGGAAAATGGATTACTAGTCCACAGAACAATAAAATTTCTGCACAAGATATCACAATCATGAGATAAGGAGATCATTTACCTGAAGAGCTCGTATATACAGACCAGCCTTTTCACAAAGTTGAGCAATACGTGGACGATCATAGTGACTAAACATGCCATTAGCTAATATAGCATCCGCAACATTTGGAAATGTCACGAGATTGATTTCCAAAACCTAAAGCAAATAGATATAAAATTGATGTGAGTAAATATATCAACAAAATAATTAAGAAATATAAGTTCACAGAAGAAAGATAAATATTAACCTTTGTCTGAAGGTCACCATGCTCAGGTAAGTTTGGTTTCAGGACATCTAATAAAAAGGCTGTTGCCTCACGGATCAAATTCCTCTGGATGGAACAAAAAGACGTTTTTGAAGTTTAATCTTAAGCTATTGGCAACACAATGAACTTAAAATAAGTCCCTTATCATGAATCCAAAAGGTGCTTGAACATTAAAAAAGAAAGTAAATTTTACAGCCTGAATATTTTTTCTCTTCACAATTATGATAGTTGTACATACACCTATTAGAAGATAATAAATGAAAAGGTGTTAATTGAACCTGAAGAAATAGATCAGCCATTGTGTTATAGTCAACTGGGCAACCTCCCTCCATTTGAGAAATCATTAAAGCAAAATTAACAGCAGCCTGCCATGAAGAAAGTTGAAAAATATACTCCATCAGAAAATGGCTCATTTCTAATTAAACTTCAGAAGAATAAATATTTGAAAACTAGATTGCCGAGATCAGAAACTCAAAACTGTGTAATATATAAAGTTAACCACTAAAGAAAGTCAATAACCATATCAAAGAAAATGAATATTTACTGTTGCACAACTTATTTGAAACGGCACACTTGCTGAGAAAATGACTAAAATGCTACCTACCTGGGGATCAGACCTCAAAATGGTTTTCAGAAGGAATAAATAATCCGGTGTATATCCAACCTGCATCAAAAAAGAAATTATAATCGGACTGGTGAGTGTCTACAATCAGCAGTCATTGCATCATAGAAATTGGAAGAGTTTATTCATTAAAAGCTTCGAGTAATAGAAGCAATATTTATGCTTGTCACCTGTTTCGAGTATATCAGAATCTTGTCAAACTCCTTCCTCTCTGCAAATGCTGCTACCACTTTCGGAGTTGCTCTAGCTTTGACATATATTTTGAGTGCCAGATCATTATCCAAGGTCTACAATTAGACATTATATCAGGAAAACAAAAGAACTAGGCACAATCTAACAGCAAAACAGCTATGACTCAGTGAGCATTGTTCACAAAACATCTAAAAAAGGTTTGAACCCAATCTCTTCCCCATGAATCAAAGAAATACTCACCTAAGACTGAACCCAACCCCGTCAAGCAAGCCCAGTCATTAACATCACTGAAAGTTTTACATCATTAAAAGTTATCTCATTGTCGTCTTTTGGCATCAACCAAAACCATCTCATCACATGGCTAGAATTTCATTTTTTTCAACAGTAAAAAGTTTATTGAAGGAAAATCCAGAAAGCATAACCTACAGCCTATGGACCATGCACAGGAAACTTTACCTTGTTAGTGGTGATTTTAAAAACAAGAATAAAAATATGTAATTTTAAAAAGCAAGCTTTTGTCAAATAATATTAGAACCAAAGCATTGGAGACTATCAAATAAAACTTCTAAATATAACCTTCACAAGATCCCCAAGGTCCTCAGTGCATTCAAGCTTGTCCTCAGCCAACCAATTCTCCAACAGATTCTTTTTGTTCTGATTTACAACAAGGCGTGACAATTCCAGTGACTCAAAAGCATTGAGTTTTCCTTTGGTCAACAAGGTTCCAAAATACTGCAATAATGGTGGAGGTTGTCCAGCTTGCACAGGAATGCTCTGTGAAGAAAGAACAAATAAGAAAATTACAAGGACCTTGAATTTCCCAAGATTTTCTAATGAAGAAATCATAAGTATTTTTCAGATTTCACCAAAAAAAAAAAAAAAAAAAAAACCACCACCCTGCCATATGTATCATTAAATTAGGATTCAGTTGGAAGTACTGATATTATCAGCACTAATGATACTACCAAAACTAAATACTTATATACCTGGAATTTGGCAACAGTCTCGGGAGTACGGAGGAGTCCCTGTGGAGATTCAGCAGCAAGTTCTGCAGCTTCCTCATATTTTGCCTCAGAAAACAACTCCTGGAATCTTTGGACAACCTGGCAAGATAAGTTTGAAGAAATTTTTCAGTATGCAGTACAAGTTCATAGCATTTACACCAACTAATATCAATCAGAGCCTTTCTCATAAAATATCACCACCAACTGATCAAAGCTGACCCACTATTCTTGAGCTGGAATCAAATATCATATCACAACATAAAGAGGAATTTATATCAAAATTTAACTGGAATTAATTTATTTCAATTTCAGTTTCATTGTGAAAGAAAAACTATATTTTGATCATATTTCATTTCCCAACCATTAAGTATAATGACAATTAAACACAGTTTTCCACCATAACTACATATTGCACTCATAGGAACTTGATAAGATTAGCCAAACTCAGCCTAAAGTAGGTTGAGTCCGAACTCCTGAAAGTTAAATGTTAAAAAAAAAAGACCAAAATCAAATTCAATTACCAAGTTTTCTGTGCCAGGTAGGTTTCCCTTTTTGGCAAGACTAACAGCAAGTTCCGGATTTTTTAACTGCAAAACAGCCAAGCAACTAATTAGAAATGCATTTCTTCTTTTCTTCAAGTACAAAAAAGTTGGGAAGATTCAACAAGCATACCTGGCCACTAACAAAAGGGATAATTGTACTATCATTTACGGTAGCAAGCAACACCTGACCTCGCCGGTTAATGGCGTAAAAGCCACCTACCGATGGAGCCTCAGTTGTCAGAAAAATAGAATCTGGACTGATTCTGTTTCTATAAACTGCGGTAGCTGTCTCTAAGTCATACACAAATAGAAGTCCTTGCTTTGTGATAACATATATCAAACCATACTTTTGAGATATCTGGACACCACAATTAGTGGATTAATTATCCATGAACCTGTGTGGAAATGATTAAACACATAAAAGTTACACCCATACCTGTATTGCCACTGGAAAGTCATCAGCAAAGTCAGTAGGAAAGAATAAATCTGCTTGTTTCTTAGTGAATGCTGCTTTGCCTGTAAACAAATTCCACATTTAGTACCATACAATTTCACTCAAACCACAAGATTGGGAAAAAAAAAAAAGCCATGCCCATAATTTCATCGAGCAAGGAAAGCTTGCTTCTAATGTTCTAGGGCAAACCGGTGACACTTAGCGAAAATCCCCATCCGTATGCAAATGTCTCTGAGTTTATATAAAGAAAAATGCCAATGAGAAAAACATGAACCTGGCTGGGCACCAAGTTCAATAATATGTAACTTTGATGTTACTTGTCCAGCATTGAAGGACTTCGAAGCAAAACTAATAAGAAGTGAAGGATTCTCATTCCCAGGTACCTGTATAGAACAGGTACAATATTCCAACACTCAAAACACAATACAATAATCACGTTTAACAATTAAATACAAGTAAAGAACACAAGTCTAGGACAAAAGCGCACTTTAATTGTGGCAAAAGATGCAGCATGCGCTTCAAGTGCCTGACTACGCTGTTGATCCACAGAGAAAAGTTGCATACTCCCTTTGACTAATGAAGGCCTCTGAAAGAAAATTTAGAAAACAGTAATTGATTGTTAAATGTAATTTACAACATAACCATGGCATCTGACATTTCATTTGCCCTCAGGGTAAACATTTCTAGCAGTGATCAACACAAGGACTGGTAAGATATATTGAAACATATTAACAGAACATAGCTGTTTCATGTATCAACATTTTCAAGGAGACGAAGCCAGACACCTCATAACATGTGAACTATTAGCATCCAATGTCTGCTCTGTTTCATAGATGATCATGTTTCTCTTACAGTTACATGGGTAACCAAATACACATAGATAATACAGTAAGAAAAAAAAATCATACAATATTTATGAATAAAGAAAATCATAATTTGCTATAAATCACACAAACAACATACCTCAGTTGGACCAGGGGCAATTCCAATCAAGACCAACCACTTCTCAGTAGGATCACAACGATAATTGATTATTTGATTATTTGCTAGATTAGCTGTTCGCTCAAACATCTTTGCAGGGGTAGAATCCCCTGCACATGAGATACAACGAAGAGAAAAGCAGATTTTAAAACAATAAACAACAAGAACCAAAGAAACACAGCACAAACTATTTTAATTAAAGTGACAAAATTGCAAAAGATACAACACGCTATCCGGATCACTTGCCTTCGATCGACCAATGATATACTGAAGTTTGTGTCACCAGAGCTACCTTTGTAGCACTAATCCACTTCCAGAAGACAACCTACAAATAAACCAATTCATAATCAAATACAATTTCAAACTTTAACAACTTAATTAAGAGGAAAAAACAACCACCTCCTCCGGCATCTGATGAGCTTTCACTTTTGTTTTCAATTCAATGTTAAATATTTGCAAGTGATCTTGAGTGGCTCCTGGCACTCGAGCTTCAAATTGAACACCACAGAAACCAAGCATTAGCCATACAAATAAACAGTCCTCTCTTCTAAACAAGTTTATAGCAGTAAATTTTTTGTCTATTAACGAGCTCACTTTAGGCGAAAGTTCGCGGCCTCTTATTAAGTTTTTATATTTCAGTAAACTCTTGCGCTCGCATTCCCGATTTTAAGTTTCGCATTTTAATTTATATACAAATGAAAATACATGCATATACTACAAAACAAAACCTTGAAACTAAAATTAAAATATTTAAACGTGCCTTTAAGAGCTAGAATTCTGGAATCAGGATTCATGATGGCGGATTCAGCCGTGATAGGACGGCGTAACGGCTGCATAGGCAAGTTCATATCGATAACAACAACACTGCTCTGCGGCGACGTTTCTCTAACGCAAATGTACTTGTCCGACTCCATTGTTACGTGTGTAAAGTTTATGAACTGGCTGTTGATCCCTACACTCGTTAACTGCAATATGAACGTAATCACATTAACAACACGTATAAAATAATTAAACTTTAAAAAAATAAAATAAAATGAGAATGAGAATGAAATCTAAAGCGGTACCGTTAGAGCCTCTTTCATGAGGATGGGAGCGTTGGCGGCAGCCATGGCGGTGGCGAGGAGAAGACCGATTCGAGATTAGAGAAATGAGAGCGCGGAGAGTGAGTAAGAAGGTTGTTATTGCTACCTTAATGTGCAAGTTATGGCGGTAACGCTGCAGGCGTGAGACTGATAAGTCTCCGGGCTTTTTGGAAATTAAAAAATGTGGGGCCTGTTTGGTAATGGAAAAATGTTTTTTGTCTTTTCTTGTAAAACGCGGGCCACGTGTTTCTAATTTCTGTTTTCTTAATATTTAAGCTTCATGTGTAAAAAATTTTCCATTGTGGGTGTGCTCTGAATATATCCGAGTGTATTAAGTACTTCCTCTAATGACCAGATCATCTTGGTCATTAAGTTAGCCCAACTCAAGCTTGGCCCATATAACTTGTCAACAAACCACCTCTCTTGCCTCTTAATAGATTTATTCTTCAAGCAAATAACTTGTCCCTTTCCGAACATTAGTTAACATCAAAATTCTAAAACCCGGCCGGTTCGATTGATCGAACTAGGAACCGTAAAACCAATTTTAGCAATTAACAGACTTTGACATGCGGTTGGACCAACGAAACAGTTGCGAAGTGCTGGTTCAACCGGCCCGATGACAATATCAGATCACCAAATATTAGCAATTTCAATGACTTCCCCCCTAATTCAGACATATTCTAGCGTCAACCAGCCCACTTGACATCACCATTAGCATCACCTTTATCTCCACATCAAAACCCCCATGATCCTAAACTTTAATTAGCTATCGATCGTCGTCGTTGTCATCTGGTTGCTTCGCGGTTTCCTACGAGATCATAGTGCATTTTTCATATTTCAATCTTGTAAGGATTGATGTGTAATTTTGTAGAAATATATTTGTTAGATTTTAAACCTATTGGATACGTTGGGTGTTGACATACTGGGCCCTTTGACCAGGTCAAGGGGCGGTCCAATTTTCAGAATATTGGTATGTAAAAATCACTTCATATACTTTAATCTCCATAATGGAAATTTCCTCGATCCTTCCCGTTTTAATATGTTATAAATTGGACGTGTTGAAGATAAAGCTTATGATAAAATTCAATCTAATAGGAAACAAACACGTGCGTGTGAAGAAGAAGCTGGATGTGCCCTGGAATTTCCAGACAGCTTAGCTCCAGTTTGGTAGGAATGTGAGCAAGACAGAGAGTCAAGTCAATATTATAACTTTATAATAAATTAGTCAAGTTCAGTCATTAGTGGGTAGCTTCAAATTCAATGCATGTTCCAGATAAGCCAAACCGTCAAAGATTAAATAGTTCAGTTAAAGCACAAGACAAGAAGTAGAAGCGATTAGTTGGCAAAATTCTAGTTTAAGATTTTCGTGTCTCTCTCATAAACATGGACCAACATTATATTACACCAATAATGAATAATCTTTCAGGGAATCTCTTGATGTTCGTAAAATTAGTTTTAAATTTGTGTTTGTTGGCAGATGATACAAGGCTCACCAAATTTTGCCCTTTTTCTTTCACTAATGACTAATTTTTTATCAAATTATTATTAATTATTGTCAACTCTTGTATGTTACATATTGTGTTAGTATGTCCTCATTTTATTTTATTTTTATAAAAATTCAAATATATTCTACAGTAACGATGAAATTAATAGAAGTTTAGATATACAACTACATTGGTAATCAAATAAACATACTCTGGTTTTAGGGTCAATATTACACTTATAACCTAATCTCATAAACTTTCTCTCACAATTCTAACGTGGTAATTGATCAGCTCACAATGGATCTTATCTATCCAACAATTAGTCATACTTTCTCAATTCTGAGCTACCACGCCAAGATTGGGAAAATAAGTTTCAAAGATTGGGCTGTGAACCAATCTTTATTGTAGTCAGGGGCAGATCCAGTCCACTTTTAGGTGGGCCATAGCCCACTCTCGATTTTTTTTTTAAGATACTAATATATATAATTTTTGGATTTTGGTCTACCATAACAAAAATATTAATAGACAAAAATATTAATATGTAATTAGTTTTTATCTTGGCTCACCCTAAAAAAAATTTCTGGATCCGCTACTGGTTGTAGTTATATACATTAATTTGATTAGTGATGGTAGATTATATTAGTTGGGGTGGAATTTAGAAGATATTTTGGCAAAATTGCGTTGTTGTTGTCCCTTAATATATAGTGAAAGATTGTTTGAAGCAAGTTGGAAAGAGGCACTATCTTTGATGACCCAAAAGGCTGAACGTATATAATTGCCTCATTCTAGTCAAATACAAAGACAGTTTGAGAAAAAACAGATAACAAACTTTTTTGTGATTTACTTATTTATTTATTCTCCTTTTTCAATTTAAAAAAGACGATGATTCATAGTATTGAATTATGATAAATGGTTTAAGGTGTTTAATAGATATCAAAAATCAGTTAAGGTGCATACAAATTAGATGGGATACTCTGATTACCCAAAAAAATATATATATATTAAGGTAAATGATAGTGATAATTATATGCAACACATGATGCCATTAGTATTACAGTAGTTTCTTTCTTTTTTTATATATAAATAAATTATGGTGAGTTGGAATCATGTGCAATTCCATCTTCAATTTCATTGGGGTTACATCTTAAAGGTGCCAATTCCAGATTCTTCGTATAAACTCTTCGGAATTAAGCAATTGAAAAACAACACGGTTCAATCCCTTGTAAGGCAAGAACAACGCTGTAAACACGAAATTGAATTGGTTCCATTCCATTCACATGTATAAAGAATATAAAAAATAAAAATATATAATATCAATAAAATATATCTGAATATTCTCAAACAGTTGAAGCATAATAATAATAAATTACACATTCTGTATATGCCCGTCTCCGGACTCTCCACCGCTAATTCAACTTTTTGCCACTCGCTATGACAGCTCGGACATCCACCACCGCACCCAAACTCAGAACCACCAATATTTTCAATTTTCGAGTTTGCCCCTTTGTCAAATACCGAACTTGTCCCTGCTTCAGTGTTCATAACATTCGAATATTCCCTCCTTGTTCCCTCGTTTACCTCTTCTTCCTCGTAATCTCTTGCCGCCACCCAACCGTCTGATTCCCAGTTTGCCCCTGATGAACTAGCCAATTTACCGATCCTTTCCCTGGCTGAACTTTCGAAATTCTCACAATACGAATCGTCTTCGTCTTCTTGGAACTCCGAGTTGACCCAATCGAGCACGCAACGCGGAGATGACTCAGTGACTGTGATTGTATTATTTACAGATAGTAAAAACGGATGCTGTAAGAGCTGATCACAGCTCCACCGCTCACTTGGCTCCTTTCTTAAGCACTTCTCAACGAAATCACGACCCAATTCCGATAACTAAACCGTAAAAACCGGTGTTATACCAAAAAAAGTAGGGCTGATGTGGAGCCTCGTTAGTAAAGGATGGTCAGAGTTCAGAAGGGTTCTACGCTGTCCAGGTGCGACCACGTCACGCCTAGCACAAGTGGCATGACTCCTGTCAGTGCAGCAGGTGAGTGCCAAGCCAGTAAGTGGCTAGAGATCCCCCACGTGTCAAAGCCCTACTTTAATCGAGGAAATCCCTTGCACAAGTGATCAATGGGACGCAAAGAAAGGATTTGCAAGACACCTACCCGCTTGCAGATTTCATAATCATTACCTTGAACTTTCCCTCTATAAATAGAGGACTTCCTTCTCATTTAAGGGGTTAACTGATTTTACACTGAGATAGCTCTCTTTCTAAACTGTAACTCAGCTCGCTGAACGCGACCTGATCATTCTCTCTTATTAATATAATAGCAATGGACGTAAGATTCGCTTTAGAGCATCCGAACCACTTTAAATATTGCTCTTCACCTTTTATTTGATTCAATCCTCTCATATCATGTGTGACTTCTAAGTCATTTTAGCATTTTAAATGTGCGAGTAGTTGGTGTCAAAATCAAGCATCAACAGTTTGGCGCTAGAAGGAGGGCCTGATTTAGTACCTACTCTTCATCAGAAAAATCTCTGACTAATCGGTCCCACAACAACAAATGGCTCGCGGTTTCGAATCTGAGCGAACCAATCATGGCAATGAAGAAATCCCCTAGACCCAGGAGGACACTTCTCCCGAAATGCCGCCAGTCCAACAGAATATTGCGGGGGATATTCCTTTAAGCTCGCGGCTCGACCCAAGCGTCATAAGTTACCTAGAGAGGTTCAATAATACTCTTCAAACGGTCCGCCAAAGGCTAGACCGATTGGATTAGGTCACGCTACTCGAATCCAATGAGGCGGTGCCATAGCCAAAAACCCCTGCAGGTCACGTGAAAGTGCTGAAAAGAGCGAAAGCCCATACCACGCGCATTGTAGTGCGTCAGGGAAAGGGAAAGCAAGTGGCTCATAGCGGACCCAAGGGCTCTGAGGGACTAGCGAACACCGATCACGCCCTGGGTAGATTACTCGTGGCATTGCGACTCGAAGATATGTCATAGCGTGAGCCGTCCCGCGCCATGACGCACGAGCACTCCCATAAAGGTGCAAGGCAGGGAGATTCCCAATATCGCCAGAATGATGACTTCGGTCGTCGTCGTGCAGGGGATTCCCATCCTCCAAGGGTCAGTTCGTACCACCGCGGAGGTCAAGAAGACTCCCCAAATCAGAGGATGCAATCACACGGCTCTACCCAGCGTGTGCTGAGATTGGCTGAGCTTCCGACCGAGGTGAGGAACAGTTCGATTTGAGGTCTTTCTTTAACAGCAACCATGAAGGTTGAACCCACGTTGCGGAAAGTGATCCCTAGGTAGCTCTGCTGCCTCAGATTGAGGAACTACAGTGAGCTCTGGATCAACTTAAGGCTCAGCAGAATGAGCAAGGGCAGGTCGCAGAGGCGTCTCCCTTTTCTCCAGCAATGTTAGCTGCCCCTCTCCCATCGAGATTCAGAATGCCCGACATGCGAGCATTCGATGGGAATTCTGATCTGCAAGATCATTTATACGAGTTAAACGACCTCATGGAACTCGACCAAGTCTTTGACTTGGCAAAATGTCTTTGCTTGGCAGTAACCCTTACCGCCCATGCCAAGTGTTGGTTCAAGTCACTTCCAACAGGATTGGTCGGCTCATGGCCTTAAATGAGCTCGACATTTCTGAGGCACTTCTAGGTGAACATGAAGTTCTCAATGCCACTAAGCTACCTGAGCAATATACGGCAGGAAAGGGGTGAACCCCTCCAATCTTATATAGACAAGTTCCACAAGGAGCTCCATAAAGTGGCTCATACTCCTGAAAAGTCTGTTCGGACTCTCATCATTGTGGGAGTTCGCCTGCAGACAGACTTATGGAAGGAACTGCAATCTGAGGATGATGTTTCCCTCACTCGCTTCTACAACTTTACTGAAAAATACCTCCGTATCGAAAGTTTCATGGCAGCTCTTAGTCGCCATGACCCTGGTCTGCCGGGCAGTGCTCCCAACTGGGGGGAGAATAGGAGGGCTGATCGTAGATGGGCTAATGATGATCAGCGAACAGAAAAGAAGCAGCGGTACGAGCCTAAGAAATCTTATGCCCCAGTTCCTCGTCACAATCGCGACAAGAGTCAATACACTCCTCTGAATGCCTCGGTATCGGCTATTCTGGATAAATTAGAGGAGGCCGTTTTGCTCAGATAGCCTGAGCCCATAAAGGATCTCCTCTCAGCCAGAAATAATAAAAAGTACTACCGTTATCATCGGGATAATGGGCACCACACTGATGAGTGTCGGGCCCTCAAGAAAGCAATTGAGGACCTCATTAAATAGGGGCACTTCAAAGAGTATGTTGATGACTCAGCTCTTGTTCGGGAGAAAAATCGAGAGGAACCAGGGAAGAGGCGTCGTGATCGCAAAGGTCTCTACAGTGCGGGGATCATCTTTGGAGGATAACACTTCGCGAGGAACTCTTGAGGTGCCTAGGAAAGGTATGCTCGGGAAGCCTGTCATGACCCCATAAGTGCATGGGCCCGACGCTGTGACCCACCAAGGTTCGCAGAGAGGAGGAAATCACCTTCTTCAAGAAAGACGTGGTGTGATTGCATCATCCCCATGAGGATGCTCTCGTCATCACACTTGAAATAGGTCGTTACGAAGTCCACGGGATATTGGCAGACAATGAAAGCACCGTGAATATCTTATTTCAGCGAGCCTTTGAGAAGATGAAACTAGACGAGGCAGATCTGAAGCCTGCCTTTATCCCTCTGTATGGTTTCACTGGCGATCATTTGATTCCAAAGGGGATGATCTCGCTCCAGGTCACGTTGGGAGAAACCAACGAGCTGACCAAAATGACTAAGTTTTTAGTATTAGACCGTCCTTCCGCTTTCAATGGCATCTTGGGACGACATCTACTATGAAACTTCAAGGCAATCACCTCAATATACCATCTGAAGATGAAGTTCCCTACCCCGACGGGGATAGGAAAAGTAAGTGAATCTCAATGTGCATCTCGCAACTGCTATGTGAGGGCAGTGCAGATGGCGTGCAAGGGAAAGGGAGCACCAGTTGACATCATTGAGCAGGCAATGGCGATCAGCAGGATCGAGCCATAGCCTGACCCAGTTGAGGATGACATGGATCCTCACATCCTGGAATGCCTTCACAGTGGGTCGATCGAGGACCTATCCGAGGTATCGATCGATCAAAGCGAGTCGACCCGAGTGTTGAGGATCAGGAGTAATCTCAGCCCTCAACTTGCCAACGACCTGACAAGCTTCCTCAGGGAAAATGTTGACGTATTTGCATGGACTCATACTTACAAATCGGAGGCTATATTGCTATAAGGTTATGCCCTTAGTCCTAAAAAAAGTTGGGGTGACTTACCAATGGCTGATTAACCGAATGTTTTCCAAGCAGATCAAAAAATTAGTGGAAGTCTATGTTGATGACATGCTGGCCAAATCGCATGTCGCTTCAGATCACATAGCACATCTCGCTGAAATGTTTGGTATACTCAGAAGGTACAGAATGAAGCTCAACCCCTTGAAGTGTTCATTTGAAGTATCATCGGAAAAATTCTTGGGGTATATGGTTAACTAGGGGGGAATAGAAATTAAGTCCGAAAAGCTTCAAGCTCTCCTTGATATGAGAGCCCGACCAACCGAAAACAGGTTCAGAGTCTTAATTGGTGAATAGCGGCTCTTAGTCGCTTCATATCAAGAACAACAGATTGCTGCTTGCCATTTTTCAATATACTCAGGGCCAACAAGAAGTTCGAGTAGACTTCGGACTGTGAAAAGGCTTTCCAGAGCATAAAAGAGCATTTCAGAAAGCCACTTCTCTTGTCCAAGCCGCTCTCTTAAGAAATTCTTCTCCTGTATCTATCCGTCTCTCAGCATGCAGTCAACGCAACTCTGATTGGGGAAGAAAACAGAGCCCAATGACCAGTATATTATGGAGCAGGCGTTTGCTGGACACCGAAATGCGGTTTCCAAAAATGGAGCGATTAGCTTATGCCCTGCTAGTCGCCTCCAGAAAGTTGCGACCTTATTTCCATGCCCACACTATCCATGTAGTGACCAACTATCCGCTTAAGCAAGTCCTCCAAAAGTTAGAGGCTTCGGGTAAGTTGCTCAAGTAGACGATGAAACTAAGTCAGTTCAATATGTAGTACAGACCAAAAGCAACCATTAAAGGGCAGGCTATTACCGATTTCATTTCGGAGTTTTCACACCAACCGATTCAGGAATCCAAGCAATAGTCCAGCGAAGTCACCTAGGAAACTATTCAGAATATATCAACCTAGAGCCTCTGTGTCGATGGATCCTCGAACAGGAAAAGGTTCGGGGCAGGTTTTGTCCTCCTTAGTCCCGAGGGGACTCGCATCCACGGTATTCTTCGGTTTGGGTTCAAAGCTACCAACAACGAGGCCAAGTATGAAGCACTACTTGCTGGTCTATGGTTGGCAAAAGAAATGGGGTCAACCGTGATCAGTATTCACAACGACTCCATGCTAGTTGTTAATAAGATTTTGGGAGAGTATCAAGCCAAGGAAGAAAGCATGATCAGTTATTTGAAGAAAGCCAAGGTCGTGCTTGAGTCTTTTAAGCACTTCACGATCACACAGATTCCTAGAGGCAATAATTCTGTCGCGGATGCCTTGGCAAGAAAAGCCTAGTCGCTGGACTCGAATGCGCCAAAAAGTATTCCTGTTTGCTACATAGAGATCTCAAGTATCAGCTCACCTGAACAGACCGTGGTCACAACCAAATCAGTTTCTTAGATGATCCCAATTATTCAGTATCTCCGAGATGGGACCTTGCCTAATGACAAGACTGAAGCAAGAATCCTGCGAACCAGAGCTGCTCGTTACACACTCATAGGAGATCAGTTGTACAAATGAGGGTTTAATGCCCCTCTCTTTCTATGTGTAACCGACGAGAAAGCAGACTATATCATGAGAGAAATACATGAAGGGATCTGTGGTAATCACATCGTCACACGATCCCTCACTAACAAAGTTGTTCGTTAAGGGTACTACTGGCCCCTGCTTCAAGAAGACACCTTCAACTTTGTAAAAAAGTGTGACAAGTGCCAGCGGTTCATGAATGTACAGCGAGCTCTTTCCCGCCAGCTGATAACCATGACCAACCCCTAGCCATTCTCCATGTGAGGAATTGATCTTATTGGACCCATGCCAGCTGGAAAGGGAGGAGTCAAGTATGCTGTGGTCGCAGTGGATTATTTCACTAAGTGGGCCGAAGCTGAACCCTTGGCCCGATCACTACCAAGAAGCTCAAGGACTTCGTCTTCAAAAATATAGTATGCCGCTATGGAATTCCGCATACACTCATCTCTAATAATGAGAAACAATTTGATAACGAGGAATTTAAGCAATTTTGCGATGAGCTGAGTATCTATAAAAAGTTCACCTCAGTCGCAAGACCGCAAGCCAGTGGCCAGATTGAAGCTGTCAACAAGACCATCACGCATACCTTGAAAGCTAAGCTTGGCACTACCAAGGAAAATTGGGTCGATGGCCTCCCAAAAGTCCTATGGGCATATAGGACAACTACGAGAACCTTTACGTCAGAAACGCCTTTCTCGCTACCATATGGCTACGAGGCTATGATCCTAATGGAAGTGGGGGCTGGTTAACTTCGGCGGGACCTATTCAATGAAACTGACAATGAAGCACTTTTGCGTACAAGTCTGGACTTAGTTAAAGAACACCGCAACAAAGCTCGATTAAGGATAATAGCCTACCAGCAGCGTGTGAAAAGATTCTTCGACTCTAAAGTTGGGAGAAAAGACTTTCAGGTCGGTGACCTAGTTCTGAAAGAAGTCCTTCTCTGTACAGGGGAACCGAGCGCGGGAGTATTGGGACTGAACTGGGAGGGCCCATACCGCATCACTATGGTGATACGACCGGGGACTTATCATCTCAAAATGCTCAACGGCTCCGAAATACCGCGAGCTTGGAATGCTGAGCATCTTCGCCCCTATTATCAGTAATTCCGAAGTCGCTCTTTTAATTTCCTCGTAAAAATTTCCTTGAAAACTTTGTAATTAAGATCGTTTTTAAAGCCAAATTCATCTTGTATAAATGTATGATTTTGTTCCTCGCATTGTTTTTATCTTCCTGTTCGCATATGTAATGTTTGTGAAGTACGAAAGATTATAAGTGCTCACAAATAATTTAGAAAATATTCATTTTATTCATAAATTTCTAAATACAAGTGAATATGCAAGGGCAGTGAAAAGCAAGGTTGTGGGAAAAATAAAGGCAAAAGCGATCACTAGTCTTCGTCCCTAGGCCCTGAAGGTGCGACCTCGGTATCTCCAAGTTGGTCGCCAACCACCTGGTTAGCTGCCAAGTCCTCTAAAACATACTCCTCCGGTTGATCCTCTTCTGGGTGAGGTCCTAGATCTTCCTCCTCATCATCGACTCTCGCCATGGAGGTAAGGATCCTCTGGTAATCATTCGGAAGGTCGGTGAGGTCCATGATCGAGTTCGTTGGCTAAAGGGCATAAATGGACTGAATCGACTAGTCAGCAGCTTTCCTCTCAATTTCCAATTCTTGCCGCTTCATCTCTTCGGTTAATCGCCCCAGGGATAATTCGAGGTCCACCTCGAGTGCCCTCCTCTGCTTCTCAGAAGTTTCCCACAATCGAGCTCTCTCTTCCTCCGCCCGCAAGGCCCGGTCGGAGTTCACTCGCAGCTCCAGCTCTTTGTCCCCAGCCTCTTTGGTGAGCCTGGCCACTATCATTTGAAGCTGTTTAAGCTTCTCTCCCTTCTTCTCCAGCTCAGCCTTCTGGAAGTCCACCATGTGAAGAGCAGAGTTCCTCTCCAACATGTATTGGTTCGTCTGAACGATGTTCAGGCCCGACTCTTCTTTCGCAGCTGCTAAGTTGTGCCTCAGCTGCGTGTTCTCTTCCTTCAGCTTGAAAAATTCCCTCGACAGCTTCCAGTTGGATCTTTTGTTGGGCCAGGTGCATGACGAGCAAAGACTGTATAGTGAAATAAGCAAGCATTAGACTGTCACCTTGTAAAGGGTAAAGTGTTGGAAAGTCCTCTACGAGGACAAACCGTCTTACCTAGCTTTGCATTTAAACCGCCCTAATCATCAGGTCCACAAGGTTAGAGGCCATGAGCTCTTCAAAGACTTTGGCAAGTTGGCACTCCAAAAGGGTGAACAACACCGGCTGTAGGTGCTCCGGAAGTTGACCCATAGAGTCCAACATTGGTGCATCAGCTTCTGAAGCAGAAGGCACCTCGCCAACAGGCCCTTTGCCTTCTCTCCTCCAGGAAGCCGTGACCTCCCTTTGTCCCCTGCGTGGACGGACCAGTGTAACCTCGGTCGCACGTCTCGAGCTTCCTCCCCAGCGAAAAGCCTGATAAGGCTGCAACCTCCCAAGCTGTACCCCCAAGCCCTCTAGCTCAGACTCTGATTCCTCGGGCTACAACACCCTTTTTTTCTTGGACTTTTGGCCCATGGTCTTCTACTTTGGGTGTGCAGCCGCATGCTGAAGAGGTTCTATCGGTTGTTCGGTGGGTGGCTGTACCCCCACCTGTGCTCTTTCGATAGGGGTGTCGTTAGGGCCTGCCTTGGCTGGTTCCATGGCGCCGACCCAGGGAAAAATGAACCCCCTCTCCCTCAACGACTTGGCACTTTGGGCGACATATTCGCTGCATGAAAGTACTATTAGACTATTAGTAAAAGAGTTCGTTACATGCTAAAGAAAAAATTTGAAAAGACTGCGAACACTTACGAAGTAAAGGTTCCAAAGTCGCTTCAGAATTGAAAAAGCTGTACTTTCTCAAATTGGCGGTTGTCACGAGCAGTTTCACACCATGACAGTGATCTGGCAGGTTACCGAATGAAACTATTCGGTTGAAGTCAGAGAGATCTGTCAACCTGGTTGACTTGTTTCCTGCGAAGAGACATGAAAGATCGTTAGAAAGTAAATCCCAAAAAGAAAAGAAAAAATTCACTTAGTACAAAAAGGGAAGACCTACTCGCTCCCTAAAGTGGCAGATGCCATTGTAATGGAAAAAGAAAAACTTGGTCTCGTATGCCCCGATATTACTGGGGTAATTGAATATGCCTCATTCAATCGTGGATCACTTCGAGAGGTAGTAAGAATCTTTGTCCTTGCTCTTTTTTAAATAGTACGAGCAAGTGAGCTCTAGCGCAGTCAGCTGGCCGAGGCCGTACTCGGCGCATGAGATATACATAGCCACGGCTATCATATATGTGTTAGGCGTCAGCTGTAAAGGTGCGACCTCGAAGTGATCTAGGATCGACCTAATAAAGGGATTGAAGGGAATTAGTGCTCCGCATTTGAATATAGCTTCAGAGATCGCAACCATTCCCTCTGGTGAATTCTGAGTTATATGCAACTTGCACTAGTAGACGTCTGCACTAAGTGCATATTGGTCTACTGCCTTTTGTATTTCCTCTCAGGTAGCCACTGACAGAATCTCTTGAAGAGGTGCATTGATACGACACTGAATAGAGTCTAATATAAGTCGTCGACTTCGCGGAAGAAGACCATCTCAGGTCGCTCGTATAAAAATGTTCTGCAACCTCCTTGTAGTCAAGTTGGCTCAATCAGGCATCATTTGGATATGTCAAATCATGGCATAATTATGAAGTTCTCAAGGTTCGATCCTTAAACCTTAAAAACTGGGAGACTTCTGTTATGCCGGAAAAAAGTAGGGCTGATGTGGAGCCTCGTCAGTAAAGGATTGTTAGAGTTCAGAAGGGTTCTGTGCCGTCTGCCTGTCCAGGTGCGGCCACGTCACGCCTAGCGCAAGTGGCATGGCTCATGTTAGTGCAGCAGGTGAGTGCCAGGCTAGTAAGCGGCTAGAGATCGCCCACGTGTCAAAGCCCTGCTTTAATCGAGGAAATCCCTCGAGCAGGTGATCAATGGGACGCAAAGAAATGATTTGTACGGCACCTACCCACTTGCAGCTTTCATAATCATTACCTTGAATTTTCCCTCTATAAATAGAGAACTTCCCTCTCATTTAAGGGGGTTAGCTGATTTTACGCTGAAATAGCTCTCTCTCTCTCTCTCTCTCTCTCTCTAAACTGTAACTCAGCTCATTGAATGTGACCTGATCACTCTCTCTTATTAATACAATAACAGTGGACGTATGATTTACTTTAGAGCATCCGAACCACTTTAAATATTGCTCTTCACCTTTTATTTGATTTAATCCCCTCATATCACGTGTGACTTCTAAGTCATTTTAGCATTTTAGACGTGCGAGTAGTTGGTGTCAAAATCAAGCATCAACTCCTTAGAGAACCCGATTCGAGTCAGTGTATCGACACCGAAATCCTCCCATGCTAGCCTTCCAATTACCATCTCGATAATTATGTAGCCCAGAGACCAGACATCACTCTTCGGTCCCTGGTATTCTCCTCGAACCACCTTCGATGCCATCCACAGTGGACTTCCACGTGGCCAAACGAGACCACCAGAGTTGCCAATCTCCTTTGACGAGCCAAAATGGGCGAGTTTACACGAACTTGAAATCGGACCAACGAGAATGTTCTTTCCTTTAACATCACAGTGAACGATGTTCCGAGAATGCAATTTCCTCGATCCTTCCCTTTTAAATATGTTAAAAATTGGCCGTGTTGAAGATAAGCGTATAATAAAATTCAATCTAATAGGAAACAAACACGTGCGTGTGAAGATGAAGCTGGATGTGCCCTGGAATTTCCTGACAGCTTAGCTCCAGTTTGGTAGGAATGTGAGCAAGGCAGAGAGTCAAGTCAATATTATAACTTTATAATAAATTAGTCAAGAAAGGAACTAATTTAAGTAGTTCAGTCATTAGTGGGTAGCTTCAAATTCAATGCATGTTGCAGATAAGCCAAACTGAACTATCATCAAGATTAAATAGTTCAGTTAAAGCACAAGACAAGAAGTAGAAGCGATTAGTTGGCAAATTCTAGTTTAAGATTTTCGTGTCTTTCTCTCATAAACATGGACAAACATTACATTACACCAATAATGAATAATCTCTTGATGTTCGTAAAATTAGTTTTAAATTTGTGTTTGTTGGCAGATGATAAAAAGCTCACCAAATTTTACCCTTTTTCTTTCACTAATGACAAATTTTTTATCAAACTATTATTAATTATTGTCAACTCTTGTATGTTACATATTGTGTTAGTATGTCCTCATTTTGTTTTATTTTTATAAAAATTCAAATATATTCGACAATAACGATGAAATTAATAGAAGTTTAGATATACAATTATATTGATAATCAAATAAACATACCCTAGTTATAGGGTCAATACTACACTTACAACTAAATCTCACAAACTTTCTCTCATAACTCCAACCTGGTAACTGATCAACTCGGTCATTTCTGTCTAACAATTTATCCCACCTACTCGATTGTGAGCCAATCTTTATTGTAGTTATATACATTAATTTGATTAGTGATGGTAGATTATATTAGTTGGGGTGGAATTTAGAAGATATTTTGGCAAAATTGCAAGTTGAACGTCGTTGTTGTCCCTTAATATATAGTGAAAGATTGTTTGAAGCAAGTTGGAAAGAGGCACTATCTTTGATGACCCAAAAGGCCGTTAATTGAACCTATATAATTGCCTTATTCTAGTCAAATACAAAGACAGTTGAGAAAAAAAGATAACAAACTTTTTTGTGATTTACTTATTTATTTATTCTCCCTCTTCAATTCAAAAAAGACAATGATTCGTTGTATTGAATTAGTAACCCTTACCGCCCATGCCAAGTGTTGGTTCAAGTCACTTCCAACAGGATTGGTGCGCTCATGGCCTTAAATGAGCTGACATTCTGAGGCACTCTAGGTGAACATGAAGTCTCAATGCCACTAAGCTACTGAGCAATAACGGCAGAAAGGGGTGAACCCCTCCAATCTTATATAGACAAGTTCCACAAGGAGCTCCATAAAGTGGCTCATACTCCTGAAAAGTCTGTGGACTCTATCATTGTGGGAGTTCGCCTGCAGACAGACTTATGGAAGGAACTGCAATCTGAGGATGATGTTTCCCTCACTCGCTTCTACAACTTTACTGAAAAATACCTCCGTATCGAAAGTTTATGGCAGCTCTTAGTCGCCATGACCCTGGTCTGCCGGGCAGTGCTCCCAACTGGGGGAGAATAGGAGGGCTGATCGTAGATGGGCTAATGATGATCAGCGAACAGAAAAGAAGCAGCGGTACGAGCCAAGAAATCTTATGCCCCAGTTCCTCGCACAATCGCGACAAGAGTCAATACACTCCTCTGAATGCCTCGGTATCGGTATTCTGGATAAATTAGAGGAGGGTTTTGCTCAGATAGCCTGAGCCCATAAAGGATCTCCTCTCCAGCCAGAAATAATAAAAAGTATAAGTTATCATCGGTAATGGGCACCACTGATGAGTGTCGGGCCCTCAAGAAAGCAATTGAGGACTCATTAAATAGGGCACTTCAAAGAGTATGTTGATGACTCAGTCTTGTTCGGGAGAAAAAACGAGAGGAACAGGGAAGAGGCGTCGTGATCGCAAAGGTCTCTACAGTGCGGGGATCATCTTTGGAGGATAACACTTCGCGAGGAACTCTTGAGGTGCCTAGGAAAGGTATGCTCGGGAAGCGTCATGACCCATAAGTGCATGGGCCCGACGTGTGACCCACCGGTTCGCAGAGAGAGGAAATCACCTTCTTCAAGAAGACGTGGTGTGATTGCATCATCCCCATGAGGATGCTCTCGTCATCACATTGAAATAGGTCGTTACGAAGTCCACGGGATATTGGCAGACAATGAAAGCACCGTGAAATCTTATTTCAGCGAGCCTTGAGAAGATGAAACTAGACGAGGCAGATCTGAAGCCTGCCTTTATCCTCTGTATGGTTTCACTGGCGATCATTTGATTCCAAAGGGGATGATCTCGCCAGGTCACGTTGGGAGAAACCAACGAGCTGACCAAAATGACTAAGTTTTTAGATTAGACCGTCCTTCCGCTTTCAATGGCATCTTGGGACGACATCTACTATGAAACTTCAAGGCAATCACCTCAAATACCATCTGAAGATGAAGTTCCCTACCCGACGGGGATAGGAAAGTAAGTGAATCTCAATGTGCATCTCGCAACTGCTATGTGAGGGGTGAGCATGGCGTGCAAGGGAAAGGGAGCACCAGTTGACATCATTGAGCAGGCAATGGCGATCAGCAGGATCGAGCCATAGCCTGACCAGTTGAGGATGACATGGATCCTCACATCCTGGAATGCCTTCACAGTGGGTCGATCGAGGACCTATCCGAGTATCGATCGATCAAAGCGAGTCGACCCGAGTGTTGAGGATCAGGAGTAATCTCAGCCTCACTTGCCAACGACCTGACAAGCTTCCTCAGGGAAAATGACGTATTTGCATGGACTCATATTACAAATGGAGGCTATATTGCTATAAGGTTATGCCCTTAGTCCTAAAAAATGTGGGTGAATTACCAAGGCTGAGGTTAACCGAATGTTTCCAAGCAGATCAAAAAATAGTGGAAGTCTATGTTGATGACATGCTGGCCAAATCGCATGTCGCTTCAGATCACATAGCACATCTCGCTGAAATGTTTGGTATCTCAGAAGGTACAGAATGAAGCTAAACCCTGAAGGTTTATTTGAAGTATCACGGAAAATTTTGGGGTATATGGTTAACTAGGGGAATAGAAATTAATCCGAAAAGCTTCAAGCTCTCCTTGATATGAGAGCCCAAAACCGAAAACAGGTTCAGAGTCTTAATTGGTGAATAGCGGCTCTTAGTCGCTTCATATCAAGAACAACAGATTGACTGCTTGCCATTTTTCATATACTCAGGGCAACAAGAAGTTGAGTAGATTTCGGACTGTGAAAAGGCTTTCCAGAGCATAAAAGAGCATTCAGAAAGCCACTTCTCTGTCCAAGCCGCTCTCTTAAGAAATTCTTCTCCTGTATCTATCCGTCTCTCAGAGCAGTCAACGCAACTCTGATGGGAGAAAACAGAGCCCAATGACCAGTATATTATGGAGCAGGCGTTTGCTGGACACCGAAATCGGTTTCCAAAAATGGAGCGATTAGCTATGCCCTGCTAGTCGCCTCCAGAAAGTTGCGACCTTATTTCCATGCCACACTATCCATGTAGTGACCAACTATCCGCTAAGCAAGTCCTCCAAAGTTAGGGTTCGGGTAAGTTGCTCAAGTAGACGAGAAACTAAGTCAGTTCAATATGTAGTACAGACCAAAGAAACCATTAAAGGGCAGGCTTTCCGATTTCATTTCGGAGTTTTCCACCAACCGATTCGGAATCCAAGCAAGTCAGCGAAGTCACCTAGGAAACTATTCAGAATTCAACCTGAGCTCTGTCGATGGATCCTCGAACAGGAAAGGTTCGGGCAGGTTTTGTCCTCCTTAGTCCCGAGGGGACTGCATCAGTATTCTTCGGTTTGGGTTCAAAGCTACCAACAACGAGGCAGTATGAAGCACTACTTGCTGGTCTTGTTGCAAAAGAAAGGGTCAACCGTGATCAGTATTCACAACGACTCCATGCTAGTTGTTAATAAGATTTTGGGAGAGTATCAAGCCAAGGAAGAAAGCATGATCAGTTATTTGAAGAAAAGCCAAGGTCGTGCTTGAGTCTTTTAAGCACTTCACGATCACCAGATTCTAGAGGCAATAATTCTGTCGCGGATGCCTTGGCAAGAAAGCCTAGTCGTGACTCGAATGCGCCAAAAAGTATTCCTGTTTGTACATAGAGATCTCAGTATCAGCTCACCTAACAGACCGTGGTCACAACCAAATCATTCTAGATGATCCAATTATTCAGTATCTCCAGATGGGACCTTGCCTAATGACAAGATGAAGCAAGAATCCTGCGAAACCAGAGCTGCTGTTACACACTCATAGGAGATCAGTTGTACAATGAGGGTTTAATGCCCCTTCTCTATGTGTAACGACGAGGAAAGCAGCTATATCATGAGAGAGAATACATGAAGGATCTGTGGTATCACATCGTCCACGATCCCTCACTAACAAAGTTGTCGTAAGGGTACTATGCCCCTGCTTCAAGAAGACACCTTTAACTTTGTAAAAAAGTGTGACAAGTGCCAGCGGTCATGAATGTACAGCGAGCTCTTTCCCCCAGCTGATAACCATGACCACACCCTACCATCTCCATGTGAGGAATTGATCTTATTGGACCCATGCCAGCTGAAAGGAGGAGTAAGTATGCTGTGGTCGCAGGTGGATTATTTCACTAAGTGGGAAGCTGAACCCTTGCGATCACTACCAAGAAGCTCAAGGACTTCGTCTTCAAAATATAGTATGCCGCTATGGAATTCCGATACATCATCTCTAATAATGAGAAAACATTTGATAACGAGAATTAAGCATTTTTGATGAGCTGAGTATCATAAAAAGTTACCTCAGTCGCAAGACCGCAAGCCATGGCCAGAGTTGAAGCTTCAACAAACCATCAGCATACCTGAAAGCTAAGCTTGCACTACCAAGGAAATTGGGTCGATGGCCTCCCAAAAGTCCTATGGCATAAGGACAACTCCGAGAACCTACGTCAGAAACGCCTTTCTCGCTAGCATATTGCTACGAGGCTATGATCCTAATGGAAGTGGGGGCTGGTACTTCGGCGGGACCTTTCAATGAAACTGACAATGAACACTTTTGCGTAAGTCTGGACTTAGTTAAGAACACGCAACAAAGCTCGTTAAGGATAATAGCCTACCAGCGGGTGAAAAGATTCTTGACTCTAAAGTTGGAGAAAGACTTTCAGGTCGGTGACCTAGTTCAAAGAGTCCTCTCTGTACAGGGAACCGAGCGCGGGAGTTTGGGACTGAACTGGGGGGGCCATACCGCATCACTATGGTGATACGACCGGGACTTATCACTCAAAAATCTCAATGGCTCGAAATACGCGAGCTTGGAATGCTGAGCACTTGCCCATTATCAGTAATTCCGATCGCTCTTTTAATTCCCGAAAATTCCTTGAAAACTTTGTAATTAAGATCGTTTTTAAAGCAAATTCATCTGTATAAATGTATGATTTTGTTCTCGCATTGTTTTTATCCCTGTTCGCATATGTAATGTTTGTGAAGTACAAGATTATAATGCTCACAAATAATTTAGAAATATTCATTTTATTCATAAATTTCTAAATACAAGTGAATATGAAGGGCAGTGAAAAGCAAGGTTGTGAGAAAAATAAAGGCAAAGCGATCACTGTCTTCGTCCAGGCCCTGAAGGTGCGACCTCGGTATCTCCAAGTTGGTCGCCAACCACCTGGTTAGCTGCAGGTCTCTAAACTATCCTCCGGTTGATCTCTTCTGGTGAGGTCCTAGATTTCTCCTCATCATCGCTCTCGCCATGGAGGAAGGATCCTCTGGTAATCATTCGGAAGGTCGGTGAGGTCCATGATCGAGTTCGTGGCTAAGGGCATAAATGGACTGAATCGACTAGCAGCAGCTTTCCTCTCAATTTCCAATTTTGCGCTTCATCTCTTCGGTTATATCGCCCCAGGGATAATTCGAGGTCACCTCGAGTGCCCTCCTCTGCTTCTCAGAAGTTTCCCACAACGAGCTCTCTCTTCCTCCGCCCGCAAGGCCGGTGGAGTTCCTCGCAGCTCCAGCTCTTTTCCCCAGCCTCTTTGGTGAGCCTGGCCACTATCTTTGAAGCTGTTTAAGCTTCTTCCTCTTCTCCAGCTCAGCCTTCTGGAAGTCCACCATGTGAAGAGCAGAGTTCCTCTCCAACATGTATGGTTCGTCTGAACGATGTTCAGGCCCGACTCTCTTTCAGCTGCTAAGTTGTGCCTCAGCTGCGTGTTCTCTCTTCAGCTGAAAAATTCCGACAGCTTCCAGTTGGATCTTTTGTTGGGCCAGGTGCATGACGAGCAAAGAGTATAGTGAAATAAGCAAGCATTAGACTGTCACCTTGTAAAGGTAAAGTGTTGGAAAGTCCTCTACGAGGAAAAACCGTCTTACCTAGCTTTGCATTTAAAACGCCCTAATCATCAGGTCCCAAGGTTAGAGGCACGAGCTCTTCAAAGACTTTGGCAAGTTGGCACTCCAAAAGGGTGAACAACACCGGCTGTAGGTGCTCCGAAGTTGACCATAGAGTCCAACATTGGTGCATAGCTTCTGAAGAGAGGCACCTCGCCAACAGGCCCTTTGCCTTCTCTCCTCCAGAAGCCGTGACCTCCCTTTGTCCCCTGGTGGACGGACCAGTGTAACCTCGGTCCGAGTCTCGAGCTTCCCCAGCGAAAAGCTGATAAGGCTGCAACCTCAAGCTGTACCCCCAAGCCTCTAGAGACTCTGATTCCTGGCTACAACACCCTTTTTTCTGGACTTTTGGCCATGGTCTTTACTTGGGTGTAGCCGCATGCTGAGAAGGTTCTATGGTTGTTCGGTGGTGGTGTACCCCCCACCTGTGCTCTTCGTAGGGGTGTCGTTGGGCCTGCCTTGGCTGGTTCCATGGCGCCGACCCAGGGAAAAATGAACCCCCTCTCCTAAGACTTGGCACTTTGGGCGACATATTCGCGCAGAAGTACTATTAGACTATTAGTAAAAGAGTTCGTTACATGCTAAAGAAAAATTTGAAAAGACTGCGAACACTTACGAAGTAAAGGTTCCAAAGTCGCTTCAGAATTGAAAAAGCTGTACTTTCTCAAATTGGCGGTTGTCACGAGCAGTTTCACACCATGACAGTGATCTGGCAGGTTACCGAATGAACTATTCGGTTGAAGTCAGAGAGATCTGTCAACCTGGTTGACTTGTTTCCTGCGAAGAGACAGAAAGATCGTTAGAAAGTAAATCCCAAAAAGAAAAGAAAAATCATTAGTACAAAAAGGGAAGACCTACTCGCTCCCTAAAGTGGCAGATGCCATTGTAATGAAAAAGAAAAACTTGGTTCGTATGCCCGATATTACTGGGGAATTGAATTGCCTCATCATCGTGGATCCTTCGAGAGTAGTAAGAATCTTGTCCTTGCTCTTTTAAATAGTACGAGCAAGTGAGCTCTAGCGCAGTCAGCTGGCCGAGGGTACTCGCGCATGAGTATACATAGCCACGCTATCATATATGTGTTAGGCGTCAGCTGTAAGGTGCGCCCTCGAAGTGATCTAGGATCGACCTAATAAAGGGATTGAAGGGAATTAGTGAATATATATATATATATATATTAAGTTAAATGATAGTGACAATTATATGCAACACATGATGCCGTTGGTATTAAGTAGATGAGGCGGTACTAAATTTAAAACACCCTCAGTTTCTTTCCATTTTTATATATAAATAAATTATGGTGAGGTTGGAAACATGAGCAATTCCAACCCAATCAGAATCTGTTATCTTCAATTTCATTGGGGTTACATCTTAAAGGTGCCAATTCCAGGTTCTTCGTATAAACTCTTCGGAATTAAGCAATTGAAAAACAACACGGTTCAATCCCTTGTAAAGCAAGAACAACGCTGTAAACACGAAATTGAATTGGTTCCATTCCATTCACATGTATAAAGAATATAAAAAATAATAATATATAATATCAATAAAATATTTCTGA
This sequence comes from Pistacia vera, assembly GCF_008641045.1. Classification (NCBI taxonomy): domain Eukaryota; kingdom Viridiplantae; phylum Streptophyta; class Magnoliopsida; order Sapindales; family Anacardiaceae; genus Pistacia; species Pistacia vera. Next base: position 99,511 of record NW_022196022.1, on the reverse strand, counting down.
ATATTCTCAAACAGTTGAAGCATAATAATAATAATAAATTACACATTCTGTATGTGCCCGTCTCTGGACTCTCCACCGCTAATTCAACTTTTTGCCACTCGCTATGACAGCTCAGACATCCAACACCGCACCCAAACTCAGAGCCACCAATATTTTCAATTTTCGAGTTTGCCCCTATGTCAAATACCGAACTTGTCCCTGCTTCAGTGTTCGTAACATTCGAATATTCCCTCCTTGTTCCCTCTTTTACTTCTTCGTCCTCGTAATCTCTTGCCGCCACCCAACCGTCTGATTCCCAGTTTGCCCCTAATGAACTAGCCAATTTACCGATCCTTTCCCTGGCTGAACTTTCGAAATTCTCACAATCCGAATCGTCTTCGTCTTCTTGGAACTTCGAGTTGACCCAATCGAGCACGCAACGCGGAGATGACTCAGTGACCGTGACTGTATTATTTATAGATGGTAAAAACGGATGTTGTAAGAGCTGATCACAGCTCCACCGCTCACTTGGCTCCCTTCTTAAGCACCTCTCAACGAAATCATGACCCAATTCTGATAACTGAATCGAAAAAACCGGCGTTATGCCGGAAAAAAGTAGGGCTGACGTGGAGCCTTGTCAGTAAAGGATGGTCAAAGTTAAGAAGGGTTTTGCACCGTCTAGGTGCGGCCACGTCACGCCTAGCACAAGTGGCATGACTCCTGTCAGTGCAACAGGTGAGTGCTAGGCCAGCAAGCGGCTGGAGATCGCCCACGTGTCAAAGCCCTACTTTAATCAAGGAAATCCCTCGCATAGGTGATCAATGGGATGCAAAGAAAGGATTTGCACAACACCTACCCGCTTGCAGCTTTCATAATCATTACCTTGAACTTTCCCTCTATTAATATTGCTCTTCACCTTTTATTTGATTCAATCCCTTCATATCACATGCGACTTCTAAGTCATTTTAGCATTTTACACGTGCAAGTAGTTGGTGTCAAAATCAAACATTAACAGTTTGGCGCTAGAAGGAGGGCCTGATTTAGTACCTACTCTTCATAAGAAAAATCTCTGACTAATCGGTCTCATAATAGCCAATGGCTAGCTGTTTCGAATCTAAGCAAACCAATCATGGCAATGAAGAAATCCCCCAGATCTAGGAGGACACTTCTCCCGAAATGCCACCAGTCCAGCAGAATATCACAGGGGATATTCCTTCAAGCTCGCGGTTTGACCCAACCGTCATGAGTTACCTGGAGAGGTTTAATAATACTCTTCAAACGGTCTGTTAAAGGCTAGACCGAGTGGATCGGGTCATGCCACTCGAATGTGCCACCGCCAAAAACACCTGTAGGACGCGTGAAATCACTGAAAAGGGCGAAAGCCCATACCACGCGCACTACAGTGCCTCAGAGAAAGGGAAAGCAAGTGGCGCATAGCGAACCCAAAGGCTCCGAGGGACTAGCGAACACCGATCGCGCCCCGGGTAGATTAACCGTAGCATTGCGACTCGGAGATATGTCGAAGCATGAGTCGTCTCGCACCACGACGCACGGGCACTCCCATAAAGGTGCAAGGCGGGGAGATTCCCAATATTACCAAAATGATGACTTCGGTCGTCACCGTGTAAGGGATTCTCATCCTCTATGGGTCAGTTGGTACCACTGCGGAGGTCGGGAAGACTCTCCGAATCATACGATGCAATCACACGGCTCTAGCCAGTGTGTGCCGAGATTGGCCAGAGCTTCCGGCTGAGGTGAGGAACAGTTTGATTTACGGTCTTTCCTTAACCGCAACTGTGAGGGTTGAACCGACGTTGTGGAAAGTGATCCCCAGGTAGCTTTGCTGCCTCAGATTGAGGAACTACAGCGAGTTTTGGATCAGCTTAAGGCTCAATAGAATGAGCAAGGGTAGGTCGTAGAGGCGTCTCCCTTTTCTTCGGCAGTGTTAGCTTCTCCTCTTCCATCGAGATTCAGAATACTCGACATGCGAGCATTCGATGGGAATTCCGATCCGCAAGATCATTCATACGAGTTCAACAACCTCATGGAACTCCACCAAGTCTCTGACTTGGCAAAATGTCGTTGCTTGGCTGTAACCCTTACTGCCCATGTCAAGCGTTGGTTCAGGTCACTTCCAGCAGGATCGGTCGGTCATGGCCTTAAATGAGCTCGACATTTCTGAGGCGCTTCTAGGCGAACAGGAAGTTATCAATGCCGCTAAGCTATCTGAGCAATATACGGCAGGAGAGAAGTGAACCCCTCAAATCTTATATAGACAAGTTCCACAGGGAGCTCCACAAAAGTGGCTCATACTCCTAAAGAGTCTGTTCGGACTCTCATCGTTACGGGAGTTCGCCCGTAGAAAGACTTATGGAAGGAACTACAATCTGAGGATGATGTTTCCCTCACTAGCTTATATAACCTTACTGAAAAGTACCTCTAGATCGAAAGTTCTGTGGCAGCTCTTAGTCGCCATGACCCTGGTCCGTCGGGCAGTGCTCCCAACCGGGGGGAGAATAGAAGGGCTGATCGCAGATGGGCTAATGATGATCAGTGAATAGAAAAGAAGCAGCGGTACGAGCCCAAGAAATCTTATGCCCCAATTCCTCGTCATGATCACGAAAAGAGTCAATACACTCCTCTGAATGCCTCAGTATCGGTTATTCTGGATAAATCAGAGGAGGCCATTTTGCTCGGAAAGCCCGAGCCCATGAAGGATCCCATCTCAGCCAGAAATAATAAAAAATATTGTCATTATCATTGGGATAATGGGCACCACACTGATGCGTGTCAGGCCCTTAAGCAAGCAATTGAGGACCTCATTAAACATGGGCACTTCAAAGAGTATGTTGATGACTCAGCTCCTGTTCAGGAGAAAAATCAAGAGAAACCAGGGAAGAGGCATCGTGGTCGCAAAGGTCTCTACAGTGTGGGGATCATCTTTGGAGGACTATACCTCGCGGGGAAATCTCGAGATGCCTAGGAAATGTATGCTCGGGAAGCCCGTCATGACCCCATAAGTGTTATGAGCACGACGCCGCGACCCGCCAAGGTTCGCAGAGAGGAGGAAATCACCTTCTTCGTAAAGACGCAGTGCAATTGCATCATCCCCATGAGGATGCTCTCGTCATCACTCCTGAAATAGGTCGGTGCGAAGTCCACAAGATACTGGTGGACAATAGAAGCGCCGTGAATATCTTATTTCAGCGAGCTTTCGAGAAGATGAAACTGGACGAGGCAGATCTAAAGCATGCCTCTATCCCTTTGTACAGTTTCACTGGCGATCATTTGATTCCCAAGGGGATGATCTCGCTTCAGGTCACATTGGGAGAAACCAACGAGCTTACCAAAATGACTAAGTTTTTAGTAGTAGACTGTCCTTGGCATCTTGGGACGACCTCTACTACGAAACTTCAAGACAGTCACCTCAATATACTATCTGCACCTTTTTATTGTGGGACCATGGGCTATCCCTCAACTACCCCGCCCTTGGGCCGTCGGGCAAGGGGCTTTCCCATGCGGCCCACTCATAGGAATATCCCCACCCCTGCAAGTGGGTTTCTTTCGCCTTCCCCACCTCTCGAACATAAGACCTGCAGGCTAAGTACTTATGACAAGAGAGGTACTTAGCCTACAAGTCTTGTGTTCAAGAGGTAGGGAAGGTGAAAGAAACTCACTTGTAGGGGTGGGGATATTCCTTTTATTGTGGGACCATGGGCTATCCCTCAACTACCCCACCCTTGGGCCGTCGGGCAAGGGGCTTTCCCATGCGGCCCACTCATAGGAATATCCCCACCGCTGCAAGTGGGTTTCTTTCGCCTTCCCTACCTCTCGAACACAAGACCTGCAGGCTAAGTAATTATGACAAGAGAGGTGAGTACCATCCCGACGGGGATAGGAAAAGTAAGTGGATCTCAACGCGCATCTCGCAACTGCTATGTAAGGGCAATTCAGATGGCGTGCAAGGGAAAGGGAGCACCAGTTGGCATCCCTAAGCAGGCAATGACGATCAGCAGAATCGAGCCACAGCCTGGCCCGATTGAGGATGACATGGATCCTTACATCCAGGAATGCCCTCACAGTAGGCCGGACAAGGACCTATCCGAGGTATCGGTCGATCAAAGTGAGCCGACCCGAGTGTTGAGGATCGGGAGTAATCTCAGCCCTCAGCTCGCCAGCGACCTGACAAGCTTCCTCAGGGTAAATGTTGACGTATTCGCATGGACTCATGTTGACATGGTTGGGATCAGCCCAAATGTTATATGTCATGCCTTGAATATTGATAGTGCAGTCAGGCCGATACGCCAAAAGAAGAAAGCAATGGACCCCGAGCGGTATGCCGCCTTAAAAGTCGAGGTAGACAACCTGCTCTTGAACAGGTCCATCTGGGAGGCAATTTACCCGAGTTGGGTTGCCAACCCAGTCTTATTAAAGAAGCCTACCCGTAAATGGTGGACCTACATTGACTTCACCGACCTCAACAAGGCTTGTCCGAATGACAACTTTCCCTTGCCAAGAATCAATCAGCTCGTCGATACCACCTCCGGACACGAGCTGTTGAGTTTTATGGATGCCTAATTGGGATACAATTAGATTCTGATGTACGCACCGAACGAAGAGCATACCTCATTTGTAACAGATTAGGGGCTATATTGCTATAAGGTTTTGCCCTTCAACCTAAAAAACGTTGAGGCGACTTACCAGCGGCTGGTTAACCGAATGTTCTTTAAGCAAATCGAAAAATCAGTGGAAGTCTATGTTGATGACATGCTGGTCAAATCGCATGTCGCTTCAGATCACATAGAACATCTCGCTGAGATGTTCGGTATACTTCGAGGGTACAGAATGAAGCTCAATCCCCTGAAGTGTTTGTTCGAAGTATCCTTGGGAAAATTCTTGGGGTATATGATTAACCAGAGGGGAATAGAAATTAACCCCGAAAAGATTCAAGCTCTCCTTGATATGAGGAGCCTAACCAACCGAAAACAGGTTCAGAGTCTTAATGGGCGAATAGCGGCTCTTAGTCACTTCATATCAAGCGCAACAGATCACTGCTTGCCATTTTTCAATATACTCAAGGCCAACAAGAAGTTCGAGTGGATTTTGGACTGAACAGGCTTTCTAAAGCATCAGAAAGTTGGAAAGCCACCTCTCATGTCCAAGCCGCTCCCTCAAGAAATTCTTCTCCTGTATCTATCCGTCTCTCAGCATGCGGTCAGTGCAGCTCTGATTTGGGAAGAAAACAGAGTCCAATGGCCGGTATATTATGCGAGCAAGCATTTGCTGGACGCCGAAATATGGTATCCAGAAATAGAGCGATTAGCTTATGCCCTTCTGGTCACCTCAGAAAGTTGCGACCTTATTTCCATGCCCACACTATCCATCTATTGACCAACTACCCGCCCAAGCAAGTCTTCCAAAAGCTAGAGGCTTCGGGTAAGTTGCTCAAGTGGGCAATGGAACTAAGTCAGTTCGACCTGCAGTACAGACCGAAAGCAACCATTAAAGGGCAGGCTGTTGCCGATTTCATTTCGGAGTTTTCACACCAACCGATTTAGGAATCCGAGCAACAGTCCAGCGAAGTCACCCATGAAACTATTCAGAATCTGTCGACCTGGAGCCTCTATATCAATGGATACTCGAGCAGGAAAATGGTCAGGGCAGGTCTTCTCCTCCTTAGTCCCGAGGGGACTTGTATCCACAATATTCTTCGATTTGGGTTCAAAGCTACCAACAACGAGGCCGAGTATGAAGCACTACTCGCTGGTCTGCGGTTGGCAAAAGAAATAGGGTCAGCCGCGATAAGTATTCACAGCGACTCCATACTGGTTGTTAATCATATTTGGGAGAGTATCAAGCCAAGGAAAAAAACATGATCAGTTATCTGAAGAAAGCTAAGGTCGCACTTGAGTCTTTTAAGCACTTCATGATCACGCAGATTCCTAGAGACAGTAATTCTGTCACGGATACCTTGGCAAGAATAGCCTCGTCGCTAGACTCGGATGCGCCAAAAAGTTTTCCTATTCGGTACGTAGAGATCCTGAGTATCAGCTCGCTCAAACAGACTGTGGTTACAACCAAATCAGTTTCCTAGATGACCCCAATTATTCAGTATCTCCAAGATGGGACCTTGCCCAATGAAAAGAGTGAAGCAAGAATCCTGCAAACCAGAGCTTCTTGTTACACACTCATAGGAGATCAGTTGTACAAGCGAGGGTTTAATGCCCCTCTCCTTTGATGTGTAACCGACGAGGAAGTAGACTATATCATGAGAGAGATACATGAAGGGATCTGCAGTAATCACACCACCGCGCGATCCCTCGCTAACAAAGTTGTTCGTCAAGGGTACTACTAGCCCCTGCTTCAAGAAGACACCTTTAACTTTGTAAAAAAATGTGACAAGTGCCAGCGGTTTACGAACGTACTGCGAGCTCCTTCCCACTAGCTGATAATTATGACCAGTGTCTAACCATTCTCCATGTGGGGAATTGATCTTATTGGACCCATGCCAACTAGAAAAGGAAAGGTCAAGTATGTTGTGGTCGCGGTGGATTATTTCACCAAATGGGTTGAAACTGAACCCTTGGCTGCGATCACTACCAAGAAGCTCAAAGACTTCATCTTCAAAAATATTGTATATCTCTACGGAATTCCTCATACACTCATCTCTGATAATGCGAAGTAGTTTAACAACGAGGAATTTAAGTAGTTTTGTGATGAGTTGGGGATCCACTAAAAGTTCACCTCAGTCGCAAGACTGCAAGCCAATGGCCAGGTTGAAGTTTTCAACAAAACCATCACGCATACTCTGAAAGCTAAGCTTATCACTGCCAAGGGAAATTGGGTCAACGGCCTCCCAAAAGTCCTATAGCCATACAGGACAACTCCGAGAACCTCTACTTCAGAAACGTTTTTCTTGCTAGCATATGGTTGCAAGGCTATGATCCCAATGGAAGTGGGGGCTGGTTCACTTTGGAGGGACCTGTTTAATGAAACAGACAATGAAACACTTTTGCGTGCAAGTCTGGACTTAGTTGAAGAACACTGCAGCAAAGCTTGGTTAAGGATAGCAGCCTACAAACAGCGTGCGAAAAGATTATTCGACTCTAAAGTCAGGAGAAGAGACTTTCAGGTCGGCGATCTGGTTCTAAAAGAAGTCACTCTCGGTACAAGGGAACCAAGCACGAGAGTATTGGAATCGAATTGGGAGGGTCCATACCGCATCGTTAAGGTGATACGACTAGGGACTTATCACCTCAAAAGACTCAATGGTTCTGAAGTATCGCGAGCTTGGAATGCTGAGCACCCCTATTATCAGTAATTCCAAACTCACTCTTTTAAATTCCCCGCAAAAATTCCCTTGAAAGCTTTGTAATTAAGATCGCTTTTAAAGTCAAATTGATCTTGTATAAATGTATGATTTTGTTCCTCGCATTGTTTTTATCTTCTTGTTCGTATATGTAATGTTTGTGAAGTACAAAAGATTATAAATGCTCACAAATAATTTAGAAAATGTTCATTTTATTCATAAATTTCTAAATACAAGAGAATATGCAAGGGCAATCAAAAGCAAGGTTGTTAGAAAAATAAAGGTAGAAGCGATCACTGGTCTTCGTCCCTAGGCCTTAAAGGTACGACCTCGGTATCTCCAGGTTGGTCGCCGACCACTTGATCAGCTGTCGGGTCCTCCGGGACGTACTCCTCCGGTTGATCCTCTTCCAGGTGAGGCCCTAGACCGTTCTCCTCATCATCGGCTCTCGCCATAGAGGCAAGGATCCTCTGGTAATCCTCCGGAAGGTCGGTGAGGTCCATGGTTAGGTTCTTTGGCCGAAGGGCATAAATGGACTGAATCGACCAGTCAACAGCTTTCCTCTCAATTTCCAATTCTTGTCGCTTCATCTCTTCGATTAATGAAGCGACTCGCCCTTGGGATAATTCGAGGTCTGCCTCGAGTGCCCTCCTTTGCTTCTCAGAAGTTTCCCACAACCGAGCTCTCTCTTCCTCTGCCCGCAAGGCCCGCTTGGAGTTCGCTCGCAACTCCAGCTCTTTCTCCCTAGCCTCTTTGGTGAGCTTGGCCACTATCTTTTGAAGCTGTTTAAGCTCCTCTCCCCTCTTCTCTAGCTCGGCCTTCTTGAAGTTCACCGTGTGAAGAGTATAGTTCCTCTCCGACATGTACTGGTTCGTCTGAACGATGTTCAGGCCTAGCTCTTCTTTTGCAGCTACTAAGTTGTGCCTCAGCTGCGTGTTCTCTTCCTTCAACTCGAAGAGTCCCCCGACAGCTTCCAGTTGGATCTTTTGTTGGGCCAGGTGCATGGCGAGCAAAGACTGCATAGTGAAATAAGCAAGCATTAGACTGTCACCTTGAAAAGAGTAAAGTATTGGAAAGTCCTCGACAAGGACCAACCGTCTTACCTGGCTTTGCATTTGAACCGCCCTAATCATCAGGTCCGCAAGATTGGAGGCCACGAGCTCTTCAAAGACTTTGGAAAGTTGGCACTCCAAAAGGGTGAACACCACCGGCTGCAGGTGCTCCGAAAGTTGACCCATAGAGTCCAACATTAGTGTGTCAGCTCTTGAAGTAGAGGTCACCTTGCTAGCCAGCCCTTTGCCTTCTCTCCTCCTAGAAGTCGCGGCCTCCCTTTGTCCCTTGCACAAACGGACCAGTGTAACCTCGGTCACGCACCTCGAGCTCCCTCCCGAGTGAAGAGCTTAATAAGGTTGCAACCTCCCAGGCTGTACCCCCAAGCCTTTTAGCTCAGACTCTGATTCATCAGGCTGTAGCACCCTTTTTTTCTTGGACTTTTGGCCTATGGTCTTCTGCTTTGGGCATGCGGTCGTAGGCTGAGAAGGTTATACCTATCGTTTGGTGGGTGGTTGCGCCCCCACCCGCGCTCCTTCGATAGGGGTGTCGCTAAGGCCTTTCTCGGTTGGTTCCCTGGCACCTACCCAGGGGAAAACGAACCCCCTCTCTCTCAACGACCTTGGCACTTTGGGCGGCATATTCGCTGCATGCAGGTACTGTTAGTAAAAGAGTTCGCTACATGCAAAAGCAAAAATTTGAAAAGGCTACGGACACTTACGAAGTAAGGGTTCCAAAGTCACTTTAGAATTCAAGAAGTCGTACTTCCTCAAATTGGCGGTTGTCACAAGCAGTTTCACGTCGCCACAGTGATCTGGCAGGTTACTTAATGAAACTATTTGGTTGAAGTCAGAGAGATCTGTCAACCTGGTCGACTTGTTTCCTGCAAAGAGAAAACAAAGATCGTTAGAAAGTAAATCCCAAAAAGAAAAGAAAAAATTCACAAAGTACGAAAAGGGAAGACCTACTCGGCTCCCTAAAGCGGCAGATGTCATCGTAATGGAAAAAGAAAAACTTAGTCTCGTATGCCCCGACATTACTGGGGTAATTGAATATGCCTCCCTCGATCGTGGATCGCTTCAAGAGGTAGTAAGAATCTTTGTCCTTGCTCTTTTTTAAATAGTATGAGCAAGCGAGCTCCAACGCAGTTAGTTGGCCGAGGCCGTACTCGATGCACGTGATATACATAGTCACGACTATCATATATGCGTTAGGCGTCAGCTGTAAAGGTGCGACCCCGAAGTGATCGAGGATCGGCCTAATAAAGGGATGGAAGGGAATTAGTGCTTCGCTTTTGAATATAGCTTCAGAGATCGCAACCATTCCCTCTGGCGGATTCTGAGCTATATGCAACCTGTACCGGTAGATGTCTACACTAAGTGCGTATTGGTCTACTGCCTTCTGTATTTCCTCTCGGCTAGCCACTGATAGAATCTCTTGCGCAGGACCCACTAGGGTGCCTTGCGTTTTCAAGCTCGTCCCCTCATTTGTTCTAGTCTCTGTAGGGTCCATCTCTTCTACGGTCTAAAAAAAGGGGACACATACAGATTACTTAGTATTCGTACAGAATTTTGTACGATGATGTAAAAGAACAAAACCCTAATGTATCTTCCAAAAATCCTAAAATACCCTTGGAGACCACCCCCAATGGTTCATACCCTGAAAACCTATTCCTTACAAAATTCTAGCCATAAACACCCACCATTATCGCCTGGTTAAGTTGTCCACGAAACAAAAAAAGGAAAGCAATGAAAGGATCTTCCTTACCTTTTTGGCTGTGGGGGTCGAACTTCTTACTGTTAACAAAAAGTGCGCACCAACTTGAAGGATTGAAAATATGATCTCGTGAGAGCTTTTGGCTTTTTCTGAAAGTATGAGTGTTTATGAAATTGCTTAAGGCGAGCCTGGGGTATTATAGTGGAGGAAATGGCGATTGATTTTCCCGAAGCTAATTGACGTTTGGGCAGAATGCATCTCTCGCCATTGATCGCCACCAAGTGTCATCAATCGGTGAGAAGGAGTAACTGCCACGCTTCGAGAAATTCAATCATCGCGTCTCTCCGTTGAAATAATCGAGCGACGGCTCGATTCTCTCCTCCGCATTAAATGTGCTCCCATCCGCATTTAATGCTGTGATAAGGAATGTCGTTTCAGCATGTCTTGCATTTAATGCGCATGGCTGGCACTTTTTGTGCACAAGACACGTTTGTTAGAATAAAGGATACTTCATTAATGGATTAGCTGTCAAGCACAACGGATAACATCTGAAGAGGTCATTGGAAAAGAACATTCTTCGTCGCATGTTGGTTGCAAAGCGATGTGATTCCTTGCCTCCAGCAAAAATATGCCAAGTGTAATCAGGTCGTGGACCTCGGTTAAGATAAGAGGTGCATTGATACAGCACTAAGTAAGGTGTAATTCAGGTCGTCAACTTCGCGGAAGAAGACCATCTCAGGTCGCTCGTAGAAAAATGTTCTGCGACCTCTTTATAGCCAGGTCGGCTCCACCAGGCGTCATTTGGATATATCAAATCATGGCATAATTATGAAGTTCTCAAGGTTCGATTTTTAAACATTAAAAACTAGGGGATTTCTGTTATGTCGGAAAAAGCAGGGCTAATGTGGAGCCTCGTCAGTAAGGATGGTCAGAGTTCAGAAGGGTTATGCACCGTCTGCCCGTCTAGGTGCCGCCACGTCGTGCCTAGCGCAAGTGGCATGGCTCCTGTCAGTGCAGCAGGTGAGTTTCAGGCCAGCAAGCGGCTAGAGATCACCCACGTGTCAAAGCCCTGCTTTAATCGAGGAAATCCCTCAAGCAGGTGATCAATGGGACACAAAGAAAGGATTAGCACGGCACCTACCCACTTGCAGCTTTCATAATCATTACCTTGAACTTTCCCTCTATAAATAGAGGACTTCCTTCTCATTTAAGGGGGTTAGCTGATTTTACACTGAAATAGCTCTCTCTCTCTCTCTAAATTGTAACTCAACTTGCTAAATATGACCTGATCACTCTCTCTTATTAATACAATAACAGTGGACGTAGGATTTGCTTTAGAGCATCCAAACTATAAGACCACCAGAGTTGTCAATCTCCTTCGAAGAGCCAAATTCGGTGAGTTTACATGAACTTGAAATCGAACCAACGAGAATGTTCTTTCCTTTAACATTACAGTGAACGATGTCCCGAGAATGCAATTTCCTCGATCCTTCCCGTTTTAATATGTTATAAATTGGACGTGTTGAAGATAAGCGTATAATAAAATTCAATCTAATAGGAAACAAACACGTGCGTGTGAAGATGAAGCTGGATGTGCCCTGGAATTTCCAGACAGCTTAGCTCCAGTTTGGTAGGTGTGTGAGCAAGGCAGAGAGTCAAGTCAATATTATAACTTTATATAATAAATTAATCAAGTAAGTAGTTCAGTCATTAGTGGGTAGCTTCAATGCATGTTGCAGATAAGCCAAACTGAACTATCACCAAGATTAAATAGTTCAGTTAAAGCACAAGACAAAGTAGAAGCGATTAGTTGGCAAATTCTAGTTGAAGATTTTCATGTCCGAAGAAGGATCCTCCTCTCAATTAGATTCAATGTTAAATAGCCTGCTTCACGCCTTTCTCTCATAAACATGGACCAACATTACATTACACCAATAATGAATAATCTTTCAGGGAATCTCTTGATGTTCGTAAAATTAGTTTTGAATTTGTGTTTGTTGGCAGACGATACGAAGCTCACCAAATTTTGCCCTTTTTCTTTCACTAATGACAAATTTTTTATCAAACTATTATTAATTATTGTCAAGTCTTGTATGTTACATATTGTGTTAGTATGTCCTCATTTTATTTTATTTTTATAAAAATTCAAATATATTCGACAATAACGATGAAATTAATAAAAGTCTAGAGGTACAACCATATTGGTAATCAAATAAACATATCGTAGTTATAAGGTCAATATTATACTTACAACCCGATCTCACAAACTTTCTTTTACAACCCTAACGTAGTAACTAATCAACTCACAATAGGTCTTGTTTGTCTAATAATTGGTCTCACCTGTTTGATTGTGAGCTATCACGTTAAAGATTGTGAGAGAAAATTTTGAAGATTGGGTTGTGAACCAATCTTTATCGTAGTTATATACATTAATTTGTTTAGTGATCGTAGATGTTAGTTGGGGTGGAATTTAGAAGATATTTTGGCAAAATTGCGTTGTTGTTGTCCCTTAATATATAGTGAAAGATTGTTTGAAGCAAGTTGGAAAGAGGCACTATCTTTGATGACCCAAAAGGCTGAACGTATATAATTGCCTCATTCTAGTCAAATACAAAGACAGTTTGAGAAAAAACAGATAACAAACTTTTTTGTGATTTACTTATTTATTTATTCTCCTTTTTCAATTTAAAAAAGACGATGATTCATAGTATTGAATTATGATAAATGGTTTAAGGTGTTTAATANGGAAAAAAATAAAAATAAATCAAGAAGATTTGGCTATTAAGAATTCATCTTCTTGTAAAAGGAAAAGAATGACAAATAAATAGGTAACAAGAATAAGATAATCCGGAAATGAATCTCTCTTAAAGGAAAAAATAAAAATAAATCAAGAAGATTTGGCAATTAGGAATTCAATCTTCTTGTAAAATGAAAAGAATAATTAAGAAAATAAAGACTTGAAGAAGGAGAAAAAACAGACTCTATTTCTTTATTGAATAAAGAAGATAAATAAATAGGTAATAAAGGTGAGACAATTCCAGAAAGGAATCTCTCTTAAAGGAAAAAAATAAAAATAAATCAAAAAGATTTGGCTATTAGGAATTCATCTTCTTGTAAAATGAAATGAATAATTAAGAAAATAAAGACTTGAAGAAGGAGAAAAAATAGACTCTATTTCTTCTTGTGTTATTTTATTGAATAAAGAAGACAAATAAATAGGTAACAAGAATAAGACAATTCTGGAAATTAATATCTCTTAAAGGAAAAAATAAAAATAAATCAAGAAGATTTGACAATTAGGAATTCAATCTTCTTGTAAAAGGAAAAAAATAATTAAGAAAATAAAAAACTCTTAAAAAAAAAGATACACTAGCTAATACATAATAAGGAAACAAAACAATTAAATAAACACAGTTAACAGCTTGACTTTCAACAGTATGTTTGCGTAGTCTTGATGGATCAACTATAGGACAAAACGATTATATATGAACAACGACTAAACACAAAACACAAAACACAAAGAACAAAAGAAATGTTTGAAAGTAGTTTTACTGTTTATAATGCAAAACCTAATCCACTGTTACTATTAGTAATTCATGGAACCATAATATGCAAGAATTACAACATAAGAGGTACGTTGAATGTCAGTGTTAGATCATGTTGTATGTGTAGAAAATAAAGACTTGAGAGGAGAAAAACAGACTATATTTCTTCTTGTGTTATTTATTACAGCTCCACCGCTCACTTGGCTCCCTTCTTAAGCACTTCTCAACGAAATCACGACCCAATTCCGATATCTGAACCGGAAAAACCGGCAACTCCTTAGAGAACCCGATTCGAGTCAGAGTATCGGCACCGAAATCCTCCCACGCTGGCCTTCCAGTTACCATCTCGATAATTGTGCAGCCCAGAGACCAGACATCACTCTCCGGTCCCTGGTACTCTCCTCGAACCACCTCCGGCGCCATCCACAGTGGACTTCCACGTGGCAAAACGAGACCACCAGAGTTGTCAATCTCCTTGGAAGAGCCGAAATCGGCGAGTTTACACGAACTTGAAATCGGACCAACGAGAATGTTCTTTCCTTTAACATCACAGTGAACGATGTTCCGAGAATGCAAGTACCTCAACGCGGAGACTATACAGTAGGCGTGTGACCGTAAAATCTTCTCGTCCACGTAGGTCGCCACGTCAGCAGCAGCAACTGTGCCACAGGGTAAGTACTCCAAGTGGAGGTTTCTGAACGACGTCGTTGGAGACTCGTATGATACGTCGTCACCGAGATACTTGACAACGTAAGGGGAAGAAAGTGAACGAAGAATTCTGATTTCGTTCTCTAAACTGTCGATTTGAGTCGGATGACAGGCGTTCCGATCAACTGACTTCACCGCAAAAACGTGGCCGTTTAATCTGTCGACGGCTATATTCACAGTACCAAACGAACCTCTGCCTACGCACTTGCCTCTAACCCAAGAAACCATTTTGATTTTGCTGCCTCTCTAAGTTCTAAAAGTTTGTTAAGAGAAACTGAGAAAGTATGTGTTGTTGTTCACTTTTTCAGGGCCCAAAACGGTATATGCTATATATATACGTGTATGAAGTTGAAGAAACGGAATATTTAGTTCTGGTTGTCTAGTTGGAGGGTGTGACGTGGACTTTTTTATTATATAAATGGATAATTCAGGGGAACAGAAGAAAGAAAACTGTTCGGTGCAACAGTGAAAATATATTTCTGAGGCTAAAACTGGTTTGTCAGGTGTTGACGTAGAAGAGATAGTGGGGAAAGGATACTGGGTTTTATCCTTATCCAAGGCCATGTGGGACTAATCTAAGCCGTTGATCAAGTTAGATCAGAGTTTTTAAACGTGCAAAGTTGGTCCTTGTCTGTGATAGGTTGGTTGGTAATTTAACATGTGGTTATTTTTGTTCGTGGTGGGCAGAATTTGTTGGGATGGTAAGTAGTGTAGGTTACGAATTAGTCGTAATCAGGTTAATTACATGCAACATGTGCTTTAATTAAATGACCTTAAAATCTTAAAAGTAACCCATCGGAAGACCGGTATTTCTGAGCATAAAAAAGTGGGGCCCGCGAGAGTGATGATATGGGAGAAATTTGTAGGTCCACGTATTGGCATTATGCTTGGGTGTGTCGGGACTGGGTTTGCAGTAAGAGTTTAATGGAGAAGTTTGTTGACGTGCACGACCAGCCTCCAATAAATAAAATAATATAACATATAATAGTTTTTAATTTATCCATTCGTATATCTTTTGACAGATGATGCCCTTGTGTGTACTCATCATAATACTAGAGCCAATTTGAGTTCATACTTCCAACTTAGCCATTCACATATTTAATGAGACGCTCAGGTCAAGATTAGTTACAATATAAATTAGGATTCATGGCCATCACTATCTCCCACTGGCCACCCAAATTTTAACTGAATTAGGCTTCCATTCATTAAGGATGAGATTGATCAGATTTTTTTCCTAGTAGACGAGATTGAGCCACGTGTCATGTGGTAACATGTTGACACTTGTCACATTTAGGATGATTTTATAAGTGAGAGTATTTATGTTGGATAAGTTAGAACTAGTTCCTACGCAAGAGAAAGGGAAAAGAGAGTTGGAGTTGTCCACAATTATGTTTTTACACCATTTGGCAGACAAAGATCAAGTGCTGATTCATCTTTTTTTCTAAAAGCGGTTGTCTTGTCGTGTGTTTTTAGAACTTAAAGTTAGAGAGATAATGAAGAGACTAAGGTTAAGTAGCGGGGGTTATGGATGATTGTCGAAGAAATTAAATCGGACGGCAGACAATTCTAACGTGCATGAACGACATCGTTCCGTTTTTGGCGGTGGACATGCAATACAAACCTTTTTTAGGTGAATGCTTTAATTAAAGGTTCATGTGGGATTGGGGGATTTGCCCAAATTCATTCGGCCAGTTGTTAATAAAGAAAGAATCCATCCATGTTTTAAGTCATGTTGTGTTTTGAATTCATTCATTCATTCATTCAACCTAACAAAATCTTTATTCGGCACCTTCTATTGTGTCACAAATCTCCCTCGCGTCAGATAAATGACACAACATAAAACATGTATTCTATAATTTTTAAAGTGTTTCTGGGGTTATGTTTTGTTAGTGGGGTCATGTTGCTCCCTTTCGGTCCATCCTTAATAAACTAATTATTTATAAAATTAGGTGTGTGTATAGTATAATGTAATCTATTAGTAATTCATGGAACCATAATATGCAAGAAATTACAACAATAAGAGGTACGTTGAATGTCAGTGTTAGAATCATGTTGTATGTGTAGAAAATAAAGACTTGAAGAAGGAGAAAAAACAGACTATATTTCTTCTTGTGTTATTTTATTGAATAAAGAAGACAAATAAATAGGTAACAATGGTGAGACAATTCCAAAAAGGGATTTCTCTTAAAGGAAAAAAATAAAAATAAATCAAGAAGATTTGGCTATTAAGAATTCATCTTCTTGTAAAAGGAAAAGAATGACAAATAAATAGGTAACAAGAATAAGATAATCCGGAAATGAATCTCTCTTAAAGGAAAAAATAAAAATAAATCAAGAAGATTTGGCAATTAGGAATTCAATCTTCTTGTAAAATGAAAAGAATAATTAAGAAAATAAAGACTTGAAGAAGGAGAAAAAACAGACTCTATTTCTTTATTGAATAAAGAAGATAAATAAATAGGTAATAAAGGTGAGACAATTCCAGAAAGGAATCTCTCTTAAAGGAAAAAAATAAAAATAAATCAAAAAGATTTGGCTATTAGGAATTCATCTTCTTGTAAAATGAAATGAATAATTAAGAAAATAAAGACTTGAAGAAGGAGAAAAAATAGACTCTATTTCTTCTTGTGTTATTTTATTGAATAAAGAAGACAAATAAATAGGTAACAAGAATAAGACAATTCTGGAAATTAATATCTCTTAAAGGAAAAAATAAAAATAAATCAAGAAGATTTGACAATTAGGAATTCAATCTTCTTGTAAAAGGAAAAAAATAATTAAGAAAATAAAAAACTCTTAAAAAAAAAGATACACTAGCTAATACATAATAAGGAAACAAAACAATTAAATAAACACAGTTAACAGCTTGACTTTCAACAGTATGTTTGCGTAGTCTTGATGGATCAACTATAGGACAAAACGATTATATATGAACAACGACTAAACACAAAACACAAAACACAAAGAACAAAAGAAATGTTTGAAAGTAGTTATACTGTTTATAATGCAAAACCTAATCCACTGTTATGTATTAAGCCTATGCGTATTTATGATCTCAGTTACAAATAGTTATCTCAAATTCTCTCATTCTTAGCTTAGCCGTTCTTCTATGTGTATACCTTGTCTTCCCTTCAAAACTCTTAGAATAGGAAAACAACTTGATCTTCGGCTTTGATTCTGGAGTTTGTATCGCATGATATCTCCTTGCCAAAGTTGAAATTATTCTTTCTTAATTGGGAATTATCGTTTCCGGATTTTACCGCATAACAAACTCATAAGCAAAAAAGTATTGGTTGATTTGTTGTTAGTATATATGAGGAAAAATGAATGGTAATGGATGAATGAGTGAAAAGAACGTTCATATTTTGTTGACCTACAGTAACGTTTATATTCTAAAATATATGATTCTAAGAAGCTTTGACCCTTTAGTTAAATTAAGGGTTAAAGAAAACTATTCTTAAATTGACTCAAAGAAGTTTTCAATAAGGCCACTGGGGTCACCAAGAGTTGGCTAATCCTACTGGTTACAGAGGTATTGCTAATTGATACAAAGAACGGGTAAGTCAGAGTCAACCCAAGTTGGCTCTTCTGGAAAAGCCGCAATACAATTGACAACGTGTGATGTGGGAAGAAGCAAAGGCTACCTGGGCTGATTCATTTGCCTTTTCTGGGTCAATGGGGTCTTATACACAGCTGATCATGTCGCTATGTCGCCTGTTGCTATCTCGTATTTTATGTGGTGAACAGACAATTAAGCTCAACTTCAAGATTTGATTCTGCAAATGGTGGTGGGACTGGGGGCGTCATTCACATTACAATACGCCCCTCTTGTTCACATCAAAATTTTCTTGTCTACAGATAAGGATTTGGTTTTTGGTCAATGCTCTCCTCAGTTTTGGAATTTTCTGGGTTTGGTGGAAGATTTCAACACGCAGCAGCAAAAGAGAGTAGATTAACATTAATTAAATATATGCTTCTGGGGTCTAGCTATAAGACGCCATCACCAAACGAGTTGTGCTGTTCCTACTTATTCTACTAGGAACACTTATTCTGTGGTCTTAAGTCTTTAAAATTTTATTCATAAAGATAATATATATAATTGGTGATCCAAATTATTGGTGTTACAGACATTATTGGCTTATTGACAGAAGTGTTGAAAGGATTAAACTTATTTGCATTAAGCCAGATAGAGGTCAACATTTTGCCAAGGAAATCAAGGCCTAAAGGGGAAAAATAGCTCAAAAACTGTCCAAAATTCTATCATAAAAGCTGTTCCCACTAAATTCTTTCTTCTTGTAAGATGAGTATTCATAATCTGTTTATTTATGCTTTAATTGATTGATATTTAAGAATTTATACTATAAAATCAATTGAGAAGCAGCAGTTTGAATCATTCCATCTGGCTTAGTATAGAACTTGTACAGAAAAAATGATGCTGATATTATTGATATAAGATGAAAAATAATCTGAGTATTGAGCATCTCTAATTATAACTTTATTATATACATATCAAGGTCAATGAATCTCTATGAATAAATCAATAAAAGAATGAAGTATTAAATTCTCTATTCTTCCACTGTGAGTGGCTAAATACTTGAACTAGATTAAGCTACTCTAACTTATATATCATCGTTCCATCGCCAACCCCCCTTCATATCAGCCTGGGCGTTAGGTGGATTTCCTATCATGTTGTCATGGGGAACATTCAAATGTAGCGATTCAATGGAATCAGCATCACACTAATATCATCAACTGAACCTCGTGACACAGAAAGGTCTACTAGCTTTTTGCAAGCTAACATTGGTGCTGGTACATCGATACCTCTGCAAAAACGGCGAGCAACATCAACTGCTTCCTGGTTACTAACCTGAAAACAGAGAGAAAGAATCTACTTACATTAGTTTTGAACTTTTACTTGATTGTTAGGATTGAATTCATAAAAAAAAAAAAAAAAAAAAAAACTCTTGGAAGAGAGTGATAGACAAGAAACTATATGTTACCTTATCCCACAAGCCATCAGATGCTAGAATTAAGAACTCGTATTCGGGTTTGATTCTAATGATTGTTGTCTCCGGCTCAGCTATTATCCAATGTTTAAGGTGGCGATCACCAATGCCTCTAGACACGGCAAGAGACCCCTGCACTCTCCATAGACCATGGCACAAATCAACATAACCACCCTGCAAAACAAAATTTGTCACAACCCATTAGCTGAAATTCAAATAATGTTTCTTCTTTATAATTTGTGCATTAGTAAAATTGTTCAGCTGCTTACCAGAGTCTCAATTCTGTTTCTTTCATCCTCCCTTGAGGGGCGGTGATCAGATGTGAGGGCCTCAGCAATGCCTCCACGGCTCATAACAGCACGACAATCACCAGCATTTGATACAACAAGAGTTCCTTTTCGTATCAAAGCAGTCACACAACATGAGCCACCATGAACATCTTCTTTTAGAAACTCAGAATCTGTATTCAAATAACCACGTTTGACTGCATCCCGAATTTCATGTTCACCCCTCTTCATCACTTCCTCCAAAATGTTCTTATCTAGATTCTCTGCTGCAAATTCAGCAGCTTTGGCACCTCCATGTCCATCAAAAATACCAAAGACAGCCTGCAATTAAAGAGTTCAAGCATATCAAACACCACTCAACTCTAAAAGTTATATCATCAAGACTCAGAATTCATGTTTCTATAGCCAACTCAAATTCTAATATTTCATAAATTATTGCTAAAAATTCCCTTTAAAAACACAATTTAAATATTTTTTATTGAATTTATTGCAAAATTTAATTCTTGAATTAAGTAGACGACTTATCAATTATCACCAAAACACAATCTTTATCGCTAAAATTCCCCTTTGAAGGCACAATTTTACTGCTTTTTAAACAAATTTATTGCACAAACTTCAGCATCCTAATTCTCCTTAACACTATTGAAACTTTGTTCTATCCTATCAAAAATATAAAAGACTCAGAGATCAATTAACACAATACCTGTTTGGAATCCCCTTGAAAATCAAGGACAGCAGAGTAACGATCCTCCATAGATTCTCTTCTCCCTCTTTTACAATAAACAGAGTAACACCCTTCTCTTTCCTCTTCCAATTCATCTCTTCGTACTTCTCTGGGAGTCACCATCCCTCCAAAGCTCATAGCAGCCACCGGAATATCAAGCTTCGCCGGCCTCTTTCTCTTCAATATCGTCTGTGGGGACGCCGCACCTACACCCACAACCGCAGCCGACGCCGAAGAAGAAGCCGACGACGACGAAGTCGACGTCGTTCCAGTGGGTGGCTTCTGAAGACGAAACCGAAACGGAGAAGAAGGCGAAGGCGAAGACGGAGTCGGAGACAACGAAGAGGAAGGCGAAAACTTTACGTGGGTTAATGGAAGCGCTAGCGTTTCGAATAGAGACGATGAGGGAGAAGAAAACACCGGAGAATTAGAAACCTCTATTGAACACGACATTATTATTGTTTCTGTTTTTGTTTTTCTTGTTGCCAGAAAACAATCATGCAAACAAGATCAACCAAAAATTTGCTAACGTTTGGAAAGTGTTTTTCTGTGTTTTTTGTTTCTGTTGTTAAACGAATTTTTTACGTTTGAAGCGTTAAAAGAGAAAGATATTTAAAAGAGAAAGAGTCTTGGGCTTACACTTCCATTCTCCGTGTTTTTCGACAGACTTTTGGGTTTATTTTTAGACTTCTTTGACCAAATTTATTCGAGCGCTCCTTCCTTGCGTAATTACACTTTTACCCTTTTCAATCAAACACATCACATTAACTATATATTATTACTTTATTTAACTCAATTGTGTCTAAATCCATTTATTAATTATAAAATCAGGATAATTTATATTTATTTTTATCCAACTGTTGTGAGATATATAGATAGATAGAGAGTGGTTAACAGGCTTTCTTAATCTAGCTTCAAAAAAATTAATTTTTGAATAAATAGGGGTAATATTTATCCAAAAAGAAAACTAATAATAAGAATCAAAAAGGGTAAAAGGGTAATTGAGGAAAGAGGGAGCATGGGGGCTGGGCATAGTGAAGAGGACATAAAGGTCAAACACGTTAATAGGTGTACAATGAGAACAGTGTGTAAAGAGTGTGCTTGTGTTGGATGTCATTTCTTAACATTGTAGAACTTGCTGTGACTTAGCTGGGGTCGCACACTGTCAGGCAGGCTGTTATCAAACACCGCCTTCGCAGAAGTTACCGTTAGATAGAGACGTACTCGTTTACATGACCGTTATTGTCCTGAAATTCAATCGTTACTCTTTTTTTATTTATTTATTAATTTAATTAAAATTTTCATCTTTTTTTTTTTTTTAAAAACTGCCCTGCCTTACCTAATAGGCTAATACCGTATTTAATATAATTTCATCAAACACTACGTCGTTTAGGTTCTATAACAATGGGTTCTGATTCCTATAAAGGAGAGTTGACATTGTCTCCATCTTCCCCAGAATGAAATAAGAAAGTGCCTTTTAGCTATGGCTAATTCATGGTCCATATGGAATGGACCCAGAGCATAGTTTTAGCAGAATTATAGGTTTATAACCAGAAGCTTGAAGTTTCGTTAATCTGAGTCAAGCTTGAAGTTTCTTTTTGTGTCAGCATCATGACTGGCACCATAACTGGTCGTCCAGTCCAATTTTTACTCGGTCAATCTCAATTATTTATCTGGACACCATAAATTACTCAGTTTCCTCCACCAAACAAGCTTTGAGTTGGATCTTCGTAGGCATTTTAGAATTTTAAACCATGTAAGAAGTCAAGCCTTATAATTAATTGGACTTCCAAGACATAAATAATATTGTTTAATCTTTTATCCTTTGTTATTGAAATAGTTCCTTTTGTCATATTTTCCTCCTCCTTCGTCATTCGTCAACATTGATGTGGGCATGATATTATAAAACAGGTCTTATATGTAAACAGAGAATCCTCCGACAGTGTCTCTCAATCCCCGACGTCTAAGTACAACACAAATGCTGCCCTGGATAGCGAGGGGAACAACTTGTTAGGCTCCATTGTAGATATTGCCTCACACAGAGTAAGCAATATTATTATCAAAATCAAAACTTGAAGTCCTAGAACATCTACAAAAACACCCAAATCTGAAATTATATAACATAAACTAAGAAAATCATCGAACTTTAACATAAAACCAGATTTAAATTGGAGTAATAAGAAGTAACTCAGTCCCTTAGATGTTCAAAATGAGTTGCGATCATATCCGCAAGTCATTACAGGTCTGTAGACTCATCACTGTTGCTCCATTACTCGCAAAAACTCAAAATTAGAGAAAGTGTTCTCCCAAAAAAAGGGTAAAAAAGTTAAGGGAGTGATATCAAGATTAGACCCAGACGGATTGGTGTAAATGGCGGGCCAGCCCACCAGCAAGGACGGGCCGGGTTAGGCCTGCCTATTTGTATAAAAGGGTCATTCTAGCCCGCCCGATCAACCCTAATCCGACAGGTTTTTGTGCGGGCCGGCTTGGCAAAAAATTTTTTTTTAAAATTTTTTTAGTTAACTTTTTAATTATCAATTCAATTCAATTAATTTTTTTAGTTAACATTTCACATATTAATTCAATTTTAATACAATTAAATTGTAATATGAGAAAAATTAGATTTATTCATTTATATAAAAAAAATAAGAAATTACAACAATTATTGCTTCGTAAAAAACCTTATTAAGAAAAACTCAATTGGGACAAAGACTTGATAAGGAAAAAAGAGTGCAATAATTGATAATTAATTTACAAATTACAATTTACAATTTACAAAACAACTAATTTGAGGGTTGATTAGGACCTCCCTCATTTGTATCATCTAAATTACAAAATTGAAATGAATCTATTAAAATATCCTCGACAACCTCATATTGATCCTGATGGCGCGATTGTTCTCAATCTCGAAGACATATGAGGACTTTAATCATTTTTTTGTGAAAGTTTAGTCTTCCTTTCATTTAAAATTCTTCCACTTGCACTAAATGTTTGTTCGGATGAAAAAGTTGAGACATGAACAGAGAAAACATCTAGGGCAAGTCTTAATAGTATCGGAAAAATACATTTTCTGGTTTTCCAATATTCTAAGACATCAAAGTTGGCTCTTTATTGTAGATCCTGCTGGTAGCAAGTTAGGGGTTCCCAAATATTGGCAAATCTCATTACTTTGCAGCTGCATGGAGGACAATGAGTAATGCTACAGACACATAAATTTTAAACCGAATTTTTGTACTGAAGGACGTGGCAACCAGTCAGACGCGACTATGCTGGAGTCTTTCATGAATGAACAGTCATCCAACATTTATGAACGCCAGCCCATATTTAATGGACTCCCATTAATATTGTATGGACGGGTGTACATTTGCTACGAACCCATCTCGTCCAAAAAATTTTAAAAGAAAAATAATGGATGCCCGTCCATACTTAAAGAAGCCTCCCTCAGCTTCTTTGACTTGGACGCCCGTCCGTATTAAATAATAGCATTTTTCCTTGCAAAACGTCTACAAGCATGAGATCAGATTCATGAACTGCAGAAAGAGCACCAATCAATGTTGTGTAAGCTGAAAAAGCAGGCCTGAATTTGAGTGTTGTTTGTTGAAAATGTCATAGCAACTTTAGTTGTTGAAAGAGTCTTCTTCAAGAATGACTCTTTACAAGTTTGGGAATACTTCCATGGAAAAAAAAAAAAGGGAAGAAACAGGTGCCATGAAAATAAAGTAAAGAAATAGGTGCTATTAAATAGAGAAATGGACGGGCGTCCAGCTAAGAAGATGCTCGTCCAGTACTTTTTTTTTTTTTAATTTAAACAATGGACGGGCGTTCATCTAATAAGGACGTCCATTTATTCAGTAGGGACGCCCGTCCATAATATGTGGACAGGCGTCCATGATTTTTGTTTTCAAATTTTTTTTTTTTGGTTTAAATTATGGACGAGAGTCCATTATTTTTCTTTTAAATTTTTTTGGACAGGCATCCATCTAGTTAATGGATACCCATCCATACAATATGAACAGGAGTCCATTAAATATGAGCGAGCGTCCATAAATGTTGGACGACCATTCATTCACGAAAGACTTCAGCATGGTCGCGTCTGACTGGTTGCAATGTCCTTCGGTACAAAAATTCGGTATAAAATTTTGATGACTGCAACATTACTCGGAGGACAATATATTCGTTGTTGATGCTTCTGAAGAGGAGGTTGTACTTCGGGTTTGGGTCTTCTTCCGCTTATTAATTGCACTCTAGGAGTCGAAGTCGAAATCTTCATTTGTGTCTTCTACTGGTACTTTCTTGGGTATTGCGTCTCTTTGCTGGTTCTCATACCTACTTTCATATTGCAAATATACCTCTCCAAGACACTTTCTTATCTCTCCTAATTGGTTAGCATACACTACTTCTTGTAAATTTTCACTTAACGTGTTTAAAACACTTTCTAAATCTACTAATTTAATCCTAGGATTAAATATGGCAGCTAAACAATAAAAAAAATGAATGGGTTTCCAATATTATTTAAATTTAAATTCCATTGCTTTTATTGGTCTTAATGTTTCTATTTCAAGCAAATAAATTTAATTTTTTTAAAATTATATGTATTACCAATGGACTAGTAAGATAATACGCACCATAAAATTTTAAAGTGACTAGATAAAAGGTTTTAAGAAAAGAATGAAATTTTTAAGTTATATGTTAATCACTCACTACTAAATAATGAGGACCCTTCTTATTTGCCACAAAATAACTAATTAAATTTACATAAAGTAAACATGAATTAACCATTAAATAAGTACTATTCCACCTAATTGGTATGTCTAATGTAAAAGTTCTAGAAGACAAATTTGAAGTTGTACGACTACAAGCATCTTTAAATTCAAAATTTCTTCTATTACTACTAGTAATCCAAGCTAAGCAATCCTTAATTCTATCAATATTATTTCTAATTCTTGTCACACCACTTTTTACAATTAAATTAATAATGTGACATGTACAACGGTGATGAAAAAACTTTAAATTGTCATAAAAAAGAAAATTGTGTTTAAAAACATCTACAACTCTACTATTAACACTTGCATTATCTAAAGTTAGACTTATAACCTTTTGAACAATATCACGTTCTTCTAAAACTTTAACAATTTTATAATAAATTTGTTGACCACTATGATCCACATTCATTAATTTAAATCCCAATAAAGATTTATTTAATTTACATTCGTTATCAAAATAATGACTAGTTACATAAATATAATCCTGTTTAGCTCTACCACTTCAAATATCGGCAATTAGAACCACACTAATATGACAAATATGTATTTCATTTCTTAATTCTAATTTCATTATCTTAAACAAATTTATTAATCATTTCTAGTTGAAGTTTTAGAATAAGTTTTGAATTAGGCTCCATTGTAGATATTGCCTCACACAGAGTAAGCAATATTGTTATCAAAATCAAAACTTGAAGCCTTAGAACATCTACAAAAACACCCAAATCTGAAATTATATAACATAAACTAAGAAAATCGTCGAACTTTAACATAAAACCAGATTTAAATGGGAGTAATAAGAAGTAACTCAGTCTCTTAGATGTTCAAAATGAGTTGCGATCATATCCGCAAATCATTACAGGTCTGTAGACTCATCACTGTTGCTCAATTACTCGCAAAAACTCAAAATTAGAGAAAGTGTTCTCCCAAAAAAAGGGTAAAAAAGTGAAGGGAGTGATATCAAAATTAGACCAATGACGGGATGGTGCAAATAGCGGACCGGGCCTAACCCAGCCCGCCAATAAGGACGGGCCGGGTTAGGCCCATTATTTGTATAGAAAGGTCAGCCTAGCCCAATTGGCCAACCCTAACCCGACAGGTTTTTGTGCAAGTCGGCTCGGCAAAAAAATATTTTTTTTTAATTTTTTTCTTTTGTGTAATTTTTTTAGTTAATTTTTCAAATATCAATTAAATTAAATTAATTTTTTTAGTTAACATTTCACATATTAATTCAATTTTATTACAATTAAATTGTAATATAAGAAAAATTAGATTTATTCATTCATAAAAAATAATAATAATAATAATAATAATAAATTACAACAATTATTGCCTCGCAAAAAACCTTACCAAGAAAAACTCAATTGCGACAAAAACTTGGTAAGAAAAAAAGAGTGTAATAATTGATAGTTAATTTACAAATTACAATTCACAAAACAACTAATTTGATGGTTGATTAGGACATTTCTCATATGTATCATCTAAATTACAAAATTGAAATGAATCTATTAAAATATCGTCGACAATCTCATATTGATCCTAACGGCGTGATTGTTCTCAATCTTGAAGACATATGAGGACTTCAATCATTTTTTGTGAAAATTTAGTCCTCATTTCATTTAAAATTCTTCCACTTACACTAAATGTTTATTCGGATGAGACAGTTGAGACAAGAACATAGAAAACATCAAGGGCAAGTCTTGATAGTATTGGAAAAATACATTCTAGTTTTCTAATATTCTAAGACATCAAATTTGGCTCTTTATTGTGGATCCTGCTGGTAGCAAGTCAGGGGCTGCATGGAGGACAATATATTCGTTGTTGATGCTTCTGAAGAGGAAGTTGTGCTTCGGGTTTGGGTCTTTTTCCGCTTATTAATTGCACTCCAGGACTCAAAGTCAAAGTCTTCATTTGTGTCTTCTACTGGTGCTTTCTCGGGTATCGCGCCTCTTTGTTGGTTCCATACCTACTTTCATATTGCAAATATACCTCTCTAAGACACTTTCTTATCTCTCCTAATTGATTGGCATACGCTTCTTCTTGTAAATTTTCACTTAACATGTCTAAAGCACTTTCTAAACCCGAAACTTTAATCCTAAGATCAAATATGGAAGCTAAACAATAAAGAAAATGAACGGGTTTCTAATATTTTTTAAATTTAAATTCTATTGCTTCTATTGGTCTCGCTAAAATTTTATTGTTTTTGTTTCGAGCAAATCAATTTGAAATTTTTAAAATTATATGTATTACCAATGGACTAGTACGATCATACACACCAGAAAATTTTAAAGTGACTAGATAAAAGGTTTTAAGAAAATAATGAAATTTTTAAACTATATGTCAATCACTCACTACTAAATAATGAGGACCCCTCTTATTTGCTATAAAATAACTAATTAAATTTGTATAAGGTAAACATGAATTAAGCATTAAATAAGTACTATTCCACCTAATTGATATGTCTAATGTAAAAGTTCTAGGAGACAAATTTGAAGTTGTACAAGCATCTTTAAATTCAAAATTTCTTCTACTACTACTAGTAATCCAAGCTACACAATCATTAATTCTATCAATATTATTTCTAACTCTTTTCACACCACTTTTTACAATTAAATTAATAATATGACATGTACAACGGTGGTGAAAAAACTTTAAATTGTTATAAAAAGGAAAATTGTGTTTAAAAACATCTACAACTCTACTATTAACACTTGTATTATCTAAAGTTAGACTTATTATCTTATGAACAATATCATATTCTTCTAAAACTTCAACAATTTTATAATAAATTTGTTAACCACTATGATTCACGTCTATTAATTTAAATCTCAATAAAGATTTATTTAATTTATATTCGTTATCAAAATAATGACTAGTCACACAAATATAATTTTGTTTAGCTCTACCACTCCAAATATCGGCGGTTAACGCCACACTAATATGACAAATATGTATTTTATTTTTTAATTCTAATTTCATTATCTTAAATAAATTTATTAAATCATTTCTAGTTGAAGTTTTAGAATAAGGTTTAAATTCTGGTAAAAAAGATTTTTTAATAAATCTTTTAAAATATTTATTTTCCGCCATATTAATTAGTTGATCAGTTGCAGCAATATATAAAGCTACTTGTTCTCTATATACATTAGAATTATAACGCCAAGTATTATCCATACTAGTTATTTGAGTTTGATTGGTTTCTTTATTTTTATGATGATTTATATGTTTACCAATATGTCTTTTTAAAGTACTAGTACCATTACCTGCATCAGCTTTATAAATATTTTCACAATACTTGCATCTTGCTTTCTTCACTTGAACTCTATTTTCTGTCTTGTAAAACTTTTCGAAATGCACCCAAATGTGCTTGTCGCTGGTTCTGGTAGCTGCAGTTGATGAACTTGTTTTTACTTTAGATGGAGTTGGATGAGGACGACGATTACGAGAATGACCTCTAAAACCACCGGGAGCTATAGCAGCATGGGGAGGAAGGGGGGAATATTATGAGGTGTAATAGATTCTAAGAATGGGAAAGCGGGACTGTTTGAATCTATTGCGTTTATGTTAGTAAATTTAGGGGGACTAAGATAATTTTCTTCATCATCGAAATTGATGATGAGATGGAAATACCTAACCATTCTAGTTAAAAAAAAAAAAAATTGGATATGAAAGAATTAAAGAAGGAGAATTGGAATTTGAGAATATGAATTGAAAATTGCAAAACTAATAAAAATTAAAATGAGAGCAAATTAACAACAAAACCGCCAACTCGACGGGTTGGACAATTTTTTTTTTAAGAAAAAATAGCCTGTTGGGTCGTCAGATTGGCCTATGAAGGCCCAACCTGCCCAATGAGAGATGCCCGGGCTGGGTCGGTC
This sequence comes from Pistacia vera, assembly GCF_008641045.1. Classification (NCBI taxonomy): domain Eukaryota; kingdom Viridiplantae; phylum Streptophyta; class Magnoliopsida; order Sapindales; family Anacardiaceae; genus Pistacia; species Pistacia vera. Next base: position 70,549 of record NW_022196022.1, on the reverse strand, counting down.
TCTGGTTGAGGCGGGCTAGGTTAGGGTTGACCCACCTAACCCGACCCTTTTTTTTCACCTCTAGGTACGTCCAAGGTGGCCTGAGGGATTGTCTGCCACTGAACAACATGTTTGATATTTTACTATTTCTTTTTTTTTTTTTTTTTTTTTGGGAGGGGGAATACTTTCTCACATGCACCAACATCGATCCTTGATAACCATCTTGAGTGGCAGTGAATAGAGACTCTTGGGGTATTACAGAAGAGGTTTTGAGTTCAATTCACCTTGATTATTAATAAAGGTGGCTATTAAGATTTATCAAACTGTTAACTTCAAGGCCTTGAAGATTAGTTGAAGTGTACACGAGTTTGCTTGATCATTCCTTAATGTGATGTTACAGTCGTTCGCACAGATACAACTTTTCTCTTCGTTGTTTAACATTTTTCTTGGGATCAAAATCAGTGATAAAAATAACAATAGAATATCATTTGCTTCTCAAGCACCTAAAGTTTGCCACTATTGGTAAACTTTGTACAATAATTTCCGCTCCTATTGGTAAGTCCAGGGTGGCCTGAGGGGTTGTCCGCCACTGAACAACATGTTTGATGTTTTAATGTTTCTTTATCGGTGCTTTTTTTTTTTTCAAAATATAAGAAACTTGGGAGAGCTTGGTTTAAAGGGGAGCGTGGAATGATAATTATGAAAATACAGGTCAAGAGAAGTTGACTAAGATACTTGAGAGAAGTTGACTAAGACACTTTACACTTGAGAGTCTAGTTAGTAAATTTACGTATAAAACGTGAATTCTTGTATTCTATAAGCACAGTTGAATTATACACGAATTATATGCTTTAGTTATATAATTCGCGTATAATTTACGTATAATTTTCATATAATTCAGTCATATTTTTAAAAATAAAATTTTGTTATTTACTGAACCAAAACGACATCATTTTAGGTGAAATTTGATCAAAACGACGTCGTTTTATACTCAATCTCTTAAGCCCGACGTCAGTCTCTTTTTGGCGCCTTTTCTTCTCTTTTCTGCGCCCGCTTCCTTTCTCTTTCTTTCTTTTGGCGCCCTCCTCTTGCTTTTTCCCTTTTTTTTTGCCCTCTTTCTCTCTTTCTTCTCTTTTTGGCGTCTCTATCTCTCTTCCTCTTCAACTATTCTTCAACAAATTCCACTCTTCATTTTATCTTCTTCTTCTTCAACTTAAAAGACAAATAAAATTATTTGTTTTATTTAATAATTGATCACTTTTATAATATTTGTAATAATAAACTAAAATATTATAATTAAAAAAGATATAAATCATACACCTATAAAGAAAAATAGAGAATAATTAATTCAATGATCATAAAAAATACTAAAATCAAGAGTAATATTACCGTATATTTCAAAACGTATTATTGACAATATATCGTATTAAACCCGTATACCCGTACCGTATTTTTTCTGTATCGAATTTTAAGGCCGAATTTTTATAAACATATTTTTCACCGTTTGCTGTATCATTCCCGTAAAATTTTCGTACCGTTTTTTTACCGTACCCGTATTTACTAACTATGCTTGAAGAGCTTGGTTTAAAGTGTGTGTTAGAATATGAGTAGTATTTTGTAAAGTGTCAAATATAAGGTCGCCCTGTATTAACCAAAGTGATGTCGTTTTGGTTTAGTTGTTCGTCTAAGACAGAGATGTTAAGCTGCTTCCTTCTTCTTTAAGTTCGCTGTCTTCACCTTATATAAAAACGTGAGGATCTCTCTCTGTAGCAACTAATTCAGCTTTACAATACAAAAGTAACAAGTTTCTCTCTTTTTCTCTCAATTTTGCTCTTAATTGTAATCTTTTCACTTCTTCCACTCGGATATTTTTCTTATTGTTGACAATGTAAGTGATGGTTTTTTTTTGTAAAACACTGTAACACTTTCATTTACGTTTTAGTTGGCTCTTTTCATTTTTCATTTTGGTAATTTCTACGGCTTCATTGGTATATTTTTTGTTGGCAATTTTGTGGAAAATGGACACTGATCGATCTTTTAAACTGAATATTTTTTATATCAGGTCGGATGCGATTGTGAAGTAGGCGATGTTACGACAGGGCAACTTCCTGCTGGAGACATAGAATGATGAAGCGACTTGAGCTCATAAATTCCCAAAGAATCAACGTTCTGCTCCTAAAATTCAAGCCAATGCCGCCTGGACGTTATTACTAACTTCTTTTAAGTTACTTCCCCTTTGTTTGGATTCCTGTTCTATACTACATTCTGGATGAGTGATGAAAAAAAGTGCATCGTAGTTGACCGGTCGCTGCATATTACGCTTGTGTTCTCATTACCATAGTTGATATCTTACATTTCTCTTCTATACACGTCATCTCTTCAAACTGTGTAATAATTTACAAAGAGATGCAGGAAACATGTGTGCTTGTTCATTAACATTCTCATCCTTCTTCCTGTCCCCCAGGTAAGGCCTACACAACATTTACAGCAACATTTCTTTCTGTCCTCATATATTTTCCAATTTGTTTTACGCACTTTCCAATATATTAAGAAACTTTTGCTGTAAAGATCGATAAGACTTCTAGCCTAAGCGCATTGCTTTATTTTTTTCAGGTTTCTATGTTTCTTGTATATTTCATTATTTTGTGATTGACATACAAAAATACCAATTTATAGTCAAATTATGCAGCGAAAAATAAAGCTCAAACAAAACCCTTTGACTTGACAAACAGAACATCTAAGTAATATAGAAAATAAGAGAAAAATAACAGAGATGATTTAAGTTATGGTCACATTTAGTAAGATGAGAACACTAATTTATTCTCTCATCTCTCTCGCTCAACAAAGATCATGAGTGATAGTTAATTTCTATAAATTTTTTGACTGTGTGAGCTAGGGAGACATCACCCTAATCACTCCCTGTCGCTAATATATAATCACTGCGTAAAAGATCCCCTTTTTGGTGTTTGATCAACCCTCCACAGATTATTGATACATTATTCTTTTCCACTCTACGGTGTTAGTTTGGGAAGTTATTAAGTACATTTGCTATACATAATAAGGTAGTCATGATAAACAATTTAAATTTTTTAAACTTTGTTTATAATAAATTTTCCAACATATATATATTTCATTTCCCTTATGGACTCCAAACTGTCTAGTGATGGTGATAGTTATTATTTCTAAAAGAATGAGTGTCTGGAACATTTGGATTGCACAAATTGTTCTAATACTGCGGCGTATGCCAAGATTCTTTCAAGTAATGTCTAAATTGAGGAGAATGGGGGGGCAGAGAAACATTCGTCGGTGGTCCTTTATGTTCTTCATGTTATACGTGAGGCCGGTCATGTAAGTTCAATTTCATAGATTAGACAAATAATTATTTCCTACTGTGTATATATTGTCACCTTGGACTTGCTTGCGTTTTAGTTATACGGAGGCTTGTGGTATAACGGAGCCATAATCGCAGAGACAGATGCTGGAAGAAGCCTGCGGAATCATACTGGATGCAGTACTGATATTTTCTCTTGCAATAAAAGTTTGGAACACATAAAATTGCTAAACATTCTTGCTCTAGAAATACCACGAAATGATTTTGGAACATTCCTTGATGCCCATCGTTCTGGAATGCTGCTGCAGGGGCAGGTAGGTTGACGAGGATATTATTTTGTTTCAAATGGGGCCTGCAAAATACAGGTTGGTGCATATTCGTACTATGATTTAATCCTCTATAGTAACAACATTTTATGATTAATATATACGTTCCCTGTGCAAATCTAATTTTCATTTTATATAGTTTCAGATGTATGATATAGTATGGTTGAAAATTCTATATTGAAATTTTGTCTCCATTTAATGGCACCGATTGAATTATAAAAGATAAATTTTCTAATTTTCAAAATGAGAAAGTTTTATTGAAATTTCGTATTTTACTGTTTACTTATAGGTGATTGTAAACCATTAATTAATACAAATAAACACGATTCATATGCATTAGCGAATAATTCATAGTGCATATTAAGTAAATGTAATACAATAATTTATTTCACTAATCTAATAAATATATTTGATTCAATTTTTGCAGTAGTTTTGGTCAGAGCATCGGAGCAATTTCTTCAATCTGGGGAATCCTATTTGCATTGCTATTATCTTTACTGGAGTGGTGTGTTTTTCTTCCTCGTTGGTAAATTGCAGGTTAGTATCCGAAATTTTATCTTGAATGAAGCAAATAATGAGAACTGGATTTCTATCCGACTGTACATCGTGAAACAGTTATGTCTGCAAGCGGACACTAAAGGATCTGCCAAGATGAGACAGAAGTCGCGAGAGACAGAGCAGTGGATGCCTTTCAAAAGACTAAATGACGATCTACAATATCAGGTGAAGAATTACTGCGAGAATGTTCTGTCGCGGAAAACCGAAGGTGTAAATATAGAAAATGTTTTCATGTGTCTTCCCAAGAACCTCCAAAGAAATTGAATCAAGAACTCTGTGTAGATCTGCTCGAAAAAGTGAGTTTCTTTGACTTTGTGGGACTACTAAGAGTACACGAGTATTATTAGACTATAATGTTGAACCCTACCTATTAACTTAAACTTTTAAATGGAATGACAACTTAACATAGCATTAGAGGTAAATGTCTAAATTTCGAATCCCCACTCATCCACTTGATAAAAAAAGTAAATGAAAAAATCCAAATTTCATATGAGAGGACCTATTATATTGATATAATGTTGTCACTCAGTTCTCTCTTCTCGTTCCTGTATGTATATGATAGGTGACACATTTGGAAATTTGTGAAGCAGAAATGCAGGATCTAGTGGATTGTGTAAAGCCAGTTTCTTTGGTCAGCGCACTCGCATTACCGAGAGGAGATCCAATTGATGAGATGATCTTGGTGGTGCAAGGCAACTATGGACCTACAATGTTCGCAATCCAGAAATGAGCATCTAAAAGATGGTGACTGCTGGGGAGAAGAACTTGTGGTTGGTTTAATGCTGACCAGCACATCGGCCTTCCTATCTCAACCGAAACTATTCAAGCAGTTACAGACGTTGATGCCTTCGTCCTTATGGCCCATGACTTGAAAGATATGCGGCAACGCTTCGCTCAAGAAGGAACGCACAAACCACTCCTACCCAGGAAGCGAAATCCAGCAACACAACACATCTCAGCAGTGAGTTCAGGAGCACAACACAAACAAATTATTAGTGATTGGCTAGTGTGGCCATAGAAATCATTGTCAGAATAAAAAAGTAAATCGTTATTATTAATTCCAGTTGCATAGGCCATGAACAGATTGATCTTAAAACTAAACTAAATAATATTTGGTTTTGAATTTAGGCTTAGTACAACAGAAGAAAACACCCAACATGTGAACTCTGGTGTTCTTGAGTTGGAAATCAAAATCTTTATGAACACATTATTGCCGTTCATTGCAGATTCAAAACCTTGATCCAACAGATCTCCAGTGTTATTGAATTTTGTTGTCTTATTATACTCTGTTGTATTGTATTAAAGTGTAAACAACTTGAATTTATATTAGCAATAATAGTGTATTTGGAATGGACCCAGAGCATCTTCAAATATAAGTTGGTGGAAATGACTCGGTTTAACCTCAAGGGATTGGCTAGAGTGAAAGAGGTTATCGTTTCATTAAATTCTTAGTTAAAACTTTGGGATCATTTATCACATTATGACTTACATAGTCCTTTAAACTTATAAGGTGTTCATAAATCTTGAAAATTAGTTTAGATGCGTCTACACTCTAATAGAGGTGGCAATGACCGTGCCAGTACAACTCACAATTTTTTTAGCACCGTGCAAAAATTCCATGCCGTACCATAGGCTTAGATTGGCAAGTGGACTGGCACAACACACTCACGAATTTAAAAAAAAAAAATAATTTTTTAAGAAAGCCCTGCAGCACGTGAGTCAGCTCGCGAAAGCACACACAACCCTATCTTGACACAACCCTGATACGTGAGTCATGAAAATTTTGGCCCCACATGACAACCCCATCGCACCTCTACACTCCGCACCACGTTACCCAAAAAAAAAAAAAAAAAAAAAATGACCTCAATTTAGTTCAAATCAGCCTAAATAGGAAGAACCAGTGAAGAGCTTGAAATAACAATTGGTTTGGTTTAGGCATTTATACTTAGACGGTCAGATCTGTTAGGTATAAATTTCTTCATACATCAGGTAAATTTCTTCAACATCAAGAAGCCAATTTGCTATATATACCTATTGACATGACAGATTAATCTGAGTCAAGCTAGAACAATTCTTTAGGCGTCTTAACGAGACGCTCTATATAAACTAGTTTTCTTTTGTGTCAGCATCATGACCAGCGCCATAACTGGTTCCAGTCCAATTTTACTTGGTCTATCTCATTAGTTGTTTGGACAACCGTAAAATTACTCAATTAGTCTCTGGACATCGTTAAATAAACCAAACACTTTGAGTGGATCTCATAGCCATTTTGAATTAAACCATGTAGAGTCAAGCCTTATAATTGGACTTCCAGGACATTAATATTGTTTATTCCTTTGTTATTGAAATAGTTCCATTCGTCATATTTTCTTCTTCCTTCGTCGACATGGATGTGGATGATCTCATAAAACTGGTATTATATGTAACCAGAGAATCCTCCTACAATGTTTCTCAACCGCAAGATGCTTAAACAAATGTAGTTCCCCGACGTCCAAGTGCAACACAAAATTGCTGCCCTGGATAGCGAGGGGAACTTGTTAGGCTCCACTGTAGACATTGCTTCACAAAGTAAGCAACATTATTGTCAAAATCAAAACTTGAAGCCTCAACATCAACAAAAAACCCAAATCACATAACATAAACGAAGAAAATATCGAACTTTTAACATAAACCAGATTTAAATGGGAGTACACAATAACTCAGTCCCTTAGATGTTCAAAAATGAGTTGCGATCATATCCGCAAATCATTACAGGTCTGTAGACTCATCACCGTCGCTCAATTACTCCCAAAGTCAAAAATTAGAGAAAGTAATGTAGTTGCTCAAGTGTTCTCCACAAACAAAGGGTAAAAATTGAGAGATATTAAAATACAAAAACAACACGATTAATATTGCTTCAAGGAACGAGTCATATGGAATTGATGTATCCACACTGACCAGATAGTGAAGCATCAACATCTCCAGTTACAAACCCAGGTAACTAAGAAAACCAACTGAAAATTTGCAATCTTTTCATGATCCTTTGCATAATAAAGGTTTTTAAAAAGAGGCTACTTAAACCCTAGAAAAATCTAAAATTTGCAGAGAGAATAGTACAAACCCCTAATCGCCCGAGCGTCCAGACGGAAGGCAGTGGTTTTGTCTTGTAGAGGGATAAGTGGATGATCGGACGGTTTATATGCACTTATTTTGATGAACGGCAAAGATTCATGCTATTGTGTTTCCCTAATTTTCCCTTGGCCTAGGGAAAATACAAGAGTGCCCTCAAGTTCCTCTATTAGGATCTTTATAGGCTTATTGATCATATTGAGTCTAATAATTGCACCAGCTCCACACTAGCACTAAGGTTATAACGGCCTGACCAGTTAGCTTTAACTTGGCACCGTAGACTAGGACATCCTCATTCTGAAGCCTTTGCAAAAATTATGACTCAAATGAACAAAAATTCACCAAAAGTCTTGTCTTCATTCCTTTTTGTGATGTTTGTCAACTAGGCAAGTTGCATAGAAATAGTTTCCAGTTTCACAAACTAGAGCGCCCAACCTCTTGAGCTTGTGCATAGTGATGTTTGGGGCCCTCCCTTACAGTTTCATTTGAAGGCTATAGATATTAGTTCATTTCATTGATGATACAGTAGATTTACCTGGTTTGTTCCTTTAAGAACAAAAGCTGAGGTTCAATCCACCTTTGTCAAGTTTCACCGTTTAGCGGAAGACATTCAATCATAAACTTAAGTGTTTCAATCTGACCAGGAAGTGATTATAAAGGTTTAGTTTCTTATCTTACTCAAGCTGACATTCAATTTAGATATTCTTGTGCATGTGTCCATCAACGAAATGGTAGAAGCGAAAGGAAACATAGACTATAGTAGAAATTGGACTTACCTTACTAGCACAAGCATCCATGCCTTTGCATTATTGGTGGCTTGCATTTGAAATTGCTGTGTTTTTTATTAACCAATGCCTACATCTGTCTTGAATTTTAACTCTCCTTATCAGACACCTTTTAACAATCCTCCTTTGTACACTTCTTTAAAGACTTTTGGTTGTACTTGTTCCCTTATTTGAGAGATTTCAATAAGCATAAGTTCAGTTTCATAGCCAAAGTGCGTCTTCGTAGGCTACAGCTTAGTTCACAAAGGATACAATGCCTTAGTTCTGAGGGAAAAAATTTCATAACCCCAACCGTCAATTTAATGAGTCTAAGTTTCCTTTTGCTTCTAATTTTTAGTCTTCTTCCTCAGAATCATCAAGAGTTAAACTGTTCCAATTCCTCAGTTTACATTTTCCTTTTGTCAATATTCCTACTCTTTTAAGTTCAGTGATATCCTAAGTTCAGTCATATAGCTTCTCCACAGCAACTTGTTCCAAAGCAAATCCTCACTCAGCAGTTCGTAAGCAAACTTCAACTTCAACTATTAACCCTTCCTTACAAAACACAACAGCCCCAAACACTAAACCTCTAAACCTCCCACCAATCTCTCAATCTATAGCATCCTTAAACGCTTCAGCTCAGTCAACCATTACTCCTCACTTACAAAACACAGTAGCCCCAAACACTAAAATTCCTCTACATAATTTTTGACTCTCCAACGTCCATTAGATGTCTCCTGCCTCTCACTTAACTTTATCACACTTCACCTTCCCTATCCTCTCCACAAATACCTTTAACCTCTAATACTTTTGCATCTCTTCCTAGTTGCCTACCCAAAGAAGACTTAAGATCATCCAAACCTGAAATCCATGCCTCAAAACTCTAGTCATACTGCCAGCTTGTCCTCCTGTAATGGATCTCACTGCATCAATATTTTCTGCCATTCCTACTACTTCCAAACCTTCCATCAACATCCATCCTATGCAACCAGAACTAAAACAGGTGCTTGTAAACCAATTACCTTCACCAAAACAGGTGCTCCTAAAACCGCTGCTCTATTGTCACTGGCAAACCCTTTGTCCATTCTGAACCCTCTTGGTAAAAGAGGCTCTTGCTAGTGCCCTTGAAAGAGGCAATGCAACTTGAGTATGATGCACTTGAAAAGAATCATACATGGGTCCTGGTTCCTTTCACTTCTGACATGCATATAGTGGGCAACAAATAGGTGTATAGGATAAAATATCATGTTGATGGCTCATTGCAAAAATATAAAGTCAGGCTTGTTGCTAAGGGTTTTCAACAAACTCCTGGCTAGACTATTTTGAACTTTTAGCCCAGTTGTTAAACCTCTTACAATCAAATATTATTACACTTGCAGTTACAATGGTTGGGACATTCAGCAAGTTGATGTCAACAATGCATTCCTGAATGGCACCCTAAATGAAACTGTTTTTATGCAACAACCTGAGAGCTTTGAAAATCCTCACTACCCATCTCATGTATGCAAGCTTAATAAGCTCTTATGGACTTAAACACACCATGGGTTTGGTATGACAAGTTAAAACAACCCTTATTAGAAAAAGGGGTTTCATAATTCAATGTCTGACTCAGTTTGTTCATTCTCAAAAACAACATCTACAGTGACTTATTTCTAATATATGTGGATGACATACTCATCATGGGCTCAAGTGCATCTTACATCATCAATTGGTTGAAGACATAAACATTCAGTTTGCACTAAAGACACTCGGATCATACAATATTTTCTTGGTCTAGAAGCCTCAAGAACAGTGGCAGGTCTTCATTTAAAACAAACCAAATATGTTGTGGACTTGCTTATCAAAACCAACACGTTGGAAGCCAATGCTTGCAACTCCTATGGCAGTTGGAACTAAGCTTTCTCCACTGACAGTGAAGTATTTAAGGATCCGAGTCTTTATCGAAGCATTATAGGAGCACTCCAATACTTGACTCTCACCAGGCCAGACATTAGCTATGCTGTAGCAAGCTGAGCCAATTTCTTCAAGACCCACTGAGCTCCAATGGCAGGCCTACAAAAGAATTTTAAGGTACATTAAAGGAACTCGCTTCTGGATTATTGTTACCAACAGCCTCTCTTAATGTTGAAGGTTATCCGTATCGACTGGGGAAGTAACCTGGATGATCGAAGGTCAACTAGTGGTTTTTGTGTCTACTTGGGACCCAATTTTATCCAATGGAGCTCTAGAAAACAAAAGTAGTTGCCCTTTCCTCTATTAAAGCTGTATAGAGCTTTAGTACATACAGCACTGAGGTAGCTTGGCTGCATTCCATATTCACTGAGTTAGGCTTGAGTTTTTTCTCTCCTCCTGTCATATGTGTGATATGTGAGTGCTAGTTGCTAGCATCAAATCTGTATTTCATGCTCGAACTAAGCATATCAATAGATGCTCACTACATCCATACCAAGTTTTAGCCAAGAAAGTTGTGATTCAATATGTCCCTTCTAAGCTACAAATATCTAGCATTTTGACCAAAGATTGATCAGCTGCTCAGTTTCATGAGCACAAACAAAAATTGATTGTGTTTGGTTGATGGTTCTGCCTAAGCTTCCCTGCGTCTTATAGTAACTGATCTGCTGATATTATTTCACTTTAGCGAATTTCTTTACTCATCAGGGACAAAGTTACAGCAGCTACTTAGTGGTTTATTTGCAATTGATTGAATGTAGTTTTGTGTTGATGGTTCTGCCGAATCTTCCTCTGTTGTCTCACAGTAACTTGATTTTTGCTGATATTATTTCACTTTAGCAGAATTTCTTTACTCATCAGGGACGAAGTTACAGCAGCTGCTTAGTTGTTTAGTTGCACTTACATCAAAATTTCAGCATCAAAATTTGCTCGTCTGATGATAATATCTGTGTCAGTGCAGAAGTTTGGTGATCCTATCAGTGCAAAAATTTGGTGATCTTTTTGGTAGAAATTTTGTGATTTTTTTTTTTATTTTGGTTGCTCGTTAACAAAGCAATGTTTCATTTTATTCATTGCTGATATCAATGTAGCAATTTAGTGCCCGTTTCTGATCTTGGTTGTTTATTAGTGGAACATTTTCCTTTTGTGTGTAAAATCAACAGGGAAGTTTTTCTGCTCAAGAAACTTGGGAGAGCTTGGTTTAAAGGGGAGTGTGGAATGATAATTATGAAAATACAGGTCAAGAGAAGTTGACTGGGATACTTGAGAGAAGTTGACTAAGACACTTGACACTTGAGAGAGCTTGGTTTAAAGTGTAGTGTTAGAATATTGAGTAGTAGTTTGTAAAGTGTCAAAATATAAGGGTCGACTGGTAATTTACCAAAGTGATGTCGTTTTGGTTTAAGTTGTTAGCTAAGAAGCAGAGATGTTAAGTTGCTTCCTTCTTCTTTAAGTTTGCTGTCTTCACTTTATATAAAAACGTGAAGATCTCTCATCTGTAGCAATTAATTCAGCTTTTACAATACAAGAAAGTAACATAGTTTCTCCTTTTTCTCTCAATTTTGCTTCTTAATTGTAATCTTTTCACTTCTTCCACTCGGATATTTTTCCTTATTGTTGACAATGTAAGTGATGGTTTTTTTTGTAAAACACTGTAACACTTTCATTTACGTTTTAGTTGGCTCTTTTCATTTTTCATTTTGGTAATTTCTACGGCTTCATTGGCATATTTTTTGTTGGCAATTTTGTTGAAAATGGACACTGATCGATCTTTTAAACTGAATATTTTTTTATCAGGTCGGATGCGATTGTGAATGTAGGCGATGTTACGACAGGGCAACTTCCCGCTGGAGAACATAGAAATGATGAAGCGAACTTAATCAACGTTCTGCTGTTGAAATTCAAGGAGTTACTCGTTATCTCAATTATGTCGAAGGATTGGTTTCCTTGGAGTTTTGTATTGTGTCTCTTTTAAATGGCCAGTTTTGGAATCCTTGGCTATACTACATTCTGGAGATGAGTGATGAAAAAAAGTGCATCGTAGTTGACCGGTTCGCTGCATATTACGCTTGTGTTCTCATTACCATAGTTGATATCTTACATTTCTTCTTCTATAGACGTCATCTCTTCAAACTGTGTAATAATTTACAAAGAGATGCAGGAAACATGTGTTGCTTGTTCATTAACATTCTCATCCTTCTTCCTGTCCCCCAGGTAAGGCCTACACACACTTTAATTTACAGCAACATTTTCTTTCTGTCCTCATATATTTTCCAATTTGTTTTTACGCACTTTCCAAATATATTAAGAAACTTTTGCTGTAAAGATCGATAAGACTTCTAGCCTAAAGCGCATTGCTTTATTTTTTTCAGGTTTCTATAGTTTCTTGTATATTTCATTATTTTGTAAGATTGACATACAAAAATACCAATTTATAGTCAAATTATGCAGCGAAAAATAAAGCTCAAGAACAAACCCTTTGACTTGACAAACAGAACATCTAAGTAATATTAGAAAATAAGAGAAAAATAACAGGAGATGATTTAAGTTATGGTCACATTTAGTAAGATGAGAACACTAATTTATTCTCTCATCTCTCTCGCTCAACAAAGATCATGAGTGATAGTTAATTTCTATAAATGTTTGACTGTGTGAGCTAAGGGAGACGTCACCGTAATCACACCCTGTCGCTAGTAATATAATCACTACGTAAAAGATCCCCTTTTTGGTGTTTGATCAACCCTCTACAGATTACTGATACATTAATTCTTGTCCACTCTACAGTGTTAGTTTGGGAAGTTAATTTAGTACATTTGCTATACATAATTAAGGTAGTCATGATCAACAATTTAAATTTTTTAAACTTTGTTTATAATAAAATTTTCCAACATATATATAATTTCATTTCCCTTATGGACTCCAAACTGTCTAGGTGATGGTGATAGTTATTATTTCTAAAAGAATGAGTGTCTGGACAATTTGGATTGCACAAATTGTTCTAATACTGCAGCGTATGCCAAGATTCTTTCAAGTAATGTCTAAATTGAGGAGAATATGGGGGGGCAGAGAAACATTCGTTCGGTGGTCCTTTATGTTCTTCATGTTATACGTGATGGCCGGTCATGTAAGTTCAATTTCATAGATTAGACAAATAATTATTTCTCTACTGTGTGTATATATTGATCAACCTTGGACTTGCTTGCGTTTTAGTTATACGGAGGCTTGTGGTATAACGGAGCCATAATCGCAGAGACAGAATGCTGGAAGGAAGCCTGCGGAAATCATACTGGATGCAGTACTGTTATTTTCTCTTGCAATAAAAGTTTGGAACACATAAAATTGCTAAACAATTCTTGCTCTAGAAATACCACGAAATATGATTTTGGAACATTCCTTGATGCCCATCGTTCTGGAATGCTGCTGGTGGGGACAGATATTATTACGAGGATGTTATTTTGTTTCAAATGGGGCCTGCAAAATATCAGGTTTGTGCATATTCGTACTATGATTTTATCCATTCTATAGTAACAAGCATTTTATGATTAATATATACGTTCCCTGTGCAAATCTAATTTTCATTTTTATATAGTTTCAGATGTATGAATATATAGTATGTTGAAAATTCTATATTGAAAGATTTTGTCTTCCATTTAATGGCACCGATTGAATTATAAAAGATAAATTTTTCTAATTTTCAAAATGAGAAAGTTTTATTGAAATTTCGTATTTTACTGTTTACTTATAGGTGATTGTAAACCATTAATTAATACAAATAAACACGATTCATATGCATTAGCGAATAATTCTATAGTGCATATTAAGTAAATGTAATACAATAATTTATTTCACTAATATCTAATAAATATATTTGAATTCAAATTTTTGCAGTAGTTTTGGTCAGAGCATCGGAGCAATTTCTTCAATCTGGGGAATCCTATTTGCAATTGCTATTATCTTTACTGGAGTGGTGTTGTTTTTCTTCCTCGTTGGTAAATTGCAGGTTAGTATCCGTAATTTTATCATTGAATGAAGCAATAAATGAGAACTTGGATTTCTATCCGACTGTACACATCGTGAAACAGTTATGTCTGCAAGCTGACACTAAAGGATTTGCCAAGATGAGACAGAAGTCGCGAGAGACAGAGCAGTGGATGCCTTTCAAAAGACTAAATGAGGATCTACAATCTCAGGTGAAGAATTACCATTGCGAGAATGTTCTGTCGCGGAAAACCGAAGGTGTAAATATAGAAAATGTTTTCAATGGTCTTCCCAAGAACCTCCAAAGAAAATTGAATCAAGAACTCTGTGTAGATCTGCTCGAAAAAGTGAGTTTCTTTGACTTTGTGGGACTACTAAGAGTACACGAGTATTATTAGACTAATATAATGTTGAACCCTTACCTATTAACTTAAACTTTTAAATGGAATGACAACTTAACATAGCATTAGAGGTAAATGTCTAAATTTCGAATCCCCACATTCCACTTGATAAAAAAAGTAAATGAAAAAATCCAAATTTCATATGAGAGGACCTATTATATTGATATAATGTTGTCACTCAGTTCTCATTCTCGTTCCTGTATGTATATGAATAGGTGACACAATTTGGAAATTTGAGTGAAGCAGAAATGCAGGATCTATGTGATTGTGTAAAGCCAGTTTTCTTTGGTCAGCGCACTCGCATTATCCGAGAGGGAGATCCAATTGATGAGATGATCTTGGTGGTGCAAGGCAAGCTATGGACCTACACTTCGAGGACTAATGGTCGCAATCACAGAAATGAGCATCTAAAAGATGGTGACTGCTGGGGAGAAGAACTTGTGGATTGGTTTAATGCTTATCCCTACACATCCGACCTTCCTATCTCAACCAAAACTATTCAAGCAGTTACAGACGTTGATGCCTTCGTCCTTATGGCCCATGACTTGAAAGATATACTCCTTAAACATCATATAGTTCGTCATATGCAGCAAAGCTTTCGCTCAAGAAGGAACGCACAAACCAACTCTACCCAGGAAGCGAACTCCAGCAACACAACACAATCTCAGCAGTGAGTTCAGGAGCACAACACAAACAAATTATTAGTGTATTGGCTAGTGTGGCCATAGAAAATCATTGTCAGAATAAAAAAGTAAATCGTTAGTATTAATTCCAGTTGCATAGGCCATGAACAGATTGATCTTTAAACTAAACTAAATAATATTTGGTTTTGAATTTAGGCTTAGGTACAACAGAAGGAAACAACCCAACATGTGAACTCTGGTGTTCTTGAGTTGGAAATCAAAATCTTTATGAACACATTATTGCCGTTCATTGCAGATTCAAAACCTTGATCCAACAGATCTCCAGTGTTATTGAATTTTGTTGTCTTATTATACTCTGTTGTATTGTATTAAAGTGTAAACAACTTGAATTTATATTAAGCAATAATAGTGTATAATTGGAATGGACCCAGAGCATCTTCAAATATAAGTTGGTGGAAAATGACTCGGTTTAACCTCAAGGGATTGGCTAGAGGTGAAAGAGGTTATCTCGTTTCATTAAATTCTTTAGTTAAAACTTTGGGATCATTTATCACATTATGACTTACATAGTCCTTTAAACTTATAAGGTGTTCAATAAATCTTGAAAATTAGTTTAGATGCGTCTACACTCTAATAGAGGTGGCAATGGACCGTGCCAGTACAACTCACAATTTTTTTAGCACCGTGCAAAAATTCCATGCCGTACCATAGGCTTAAGATTTGGCAAGTGGACTGGCACAACACAACTCACGAATTTAAAAAAAAAAAAATTTAATTTTTTTAAGAAAAGCCCATGCAGCACGTGAGTCAGCTCGCGAAAGCACACACAACCCTATCTTGACACAACCCATGATACGGTGAGTCATGAAAATTTTGGCCCCACATGACACAACCCATCGCCACCTCTACACTCCAGGCACCACGATTACCCAAAAAAAAAAAAAAAAAAAAAATGACCTCAATTTAGTTCAAATCAGCCTAAATAGGAAGAGAACCAGTGAAGAAGCTTGAAATAACAATTGGTTTGGTTTAGGCATTTATACTTAGAACGGTCAGATCCTGTAGGTATAAATTTCTTCATACATCAAGTATAAATTTCTTCATACATCAAGAAGCCAATTTGCTATATATACCTGATTGACATGACAGATTAATCTGAGTCAAGCTAGAACAATTCTTTAGGCGTCTTAACGAAGACGCTCTATATAAACTAGTTTTCTTTTGTGTCAGCATCATGACCAGCGCCATAACTGGTCGTCCAGTCCAAATTTTACTTGGTCTATCTCCATTAGTTGTTTGGACAACCGTAAAATTACTCAATTAGTCTCTGGACAATCGTTAAATAAACCAAACAGGCTTTGAGTTGGATCTTCATAGCCATTTTAGAATTATAAACCATGTAAGATGTCAAGCCTTATAATTGGACTTCCAGGACATTAATATTGTTTATTCCTTTGTTATTGAAATAGTTCCATTCGTCATATTTTCTTCTTCCTTCGTCGACATTGATGTGGGCATGATCTCATAAAACTGGTATTATATGTAACCAGAGAATCCTCCTACAATGTTTCTCAATCCGCAAGATGCTTAAAACAAATGTAGTTCCCCGACGTCCAAGTGCAACACAAAATTGCTGCCCTGGATAGCGAGGGGAACAACTTGTTAGGCTCCACTGTAGACATTGCTTCACAAAGAGTAAGCAACATTATTGTCAAAATCAAAACTTGAAGCCTCATAACATCAACAATAAAACCCAAATCACATAACATAAACGAAGAAAAATATCGAACTTTTAACATAAAACCAGATTTAAATGGGAGTAACAAGAAGTAACTCAGTCCCTTAGATGTTCAAAAATGAGTTGCGATCATATCCGCAAATCATTACAGGTCTGTAGACTCATCACCGTCGCTCAATTACTCCCAAAAGTCAAAAATTAGAGAAAGTAATGTAGTTGCTCAAGTGTTCTCCCAAAACAAAGGGTAAAAAAAATTGAGAGATATTAAAATACAAAAAACAACACGATTAATATTGCTTCAAGGGAACGAGTCATATGGGAATTGAATGTATCCACACTGACCAGATAGTGAAGCATCAACATCTCCAGTTACAAACCCAGGTAACAATAAGAAAACCAACTGAAAATTTGCAATCTTTTCAATGATCCTTTGCATAATAAAGGGTTTTTAAAAAGAAGGCTACTTAAACCCTAGAAAAGATCTAAAATTTGCAGAGAGAATAGTACAAACCCCTAATCGCCCGAGCGTCCAGACGGAAGGCAGGGTGGGTTTTGTCTTGTAGAGGGATAAGTGGATGATCGGACGGTTTATATGCAGCTTATTTTGATGAACGGCAAAGATTTCATGCTATTGTGTTTCCCTAATTTTCCCTTGGCCTAGGGGAAAATACAAGAGTGCCCTCAAGTTCCTCTATTTAGGATCTTTATAGGCTTATTGATCATATTGAGTCTAATAATTGCACCAGCTCCACACTAGCACTTAAGGTTAATAACAGGCCTGACCAGTTAGCTTTAACTTGGCACCGTAGACTAGGACATCCTCATTCTGAAGCCTTTGCAAAAATTATGACTCAAATGAACAAAAATTCACCAAAAGTCTTGTCTTCTATTCCTTTTTGTGATGTTTGTCAACTAGGCAAGTTGCATAGAAATAGTTTTCCAGTTTCACAAACTAGAGCTGCCCAACCTCTTGAGCTTGTGCATAGTGATGTTTGGGGCCCTGCCCTTACAGTTTCATTTGAAGGCTATAGATATTATGTTCATTTCATTGATGATTACAGTAGATTTACCTGGTTGTTTCCTTTAAGAACAAAAGCTGAGGTTCAATCCACCTTTGTCAAGTTTCACCGTTTAGCGGAAAGACATTCAATCATAAACTTAAGTGTTTACAATCTGACCAAGGAAGTGAGTATAAAGGTTTAGTTTCTTATCTTACTCAAGCTGACATTCAATTTAGATATTCTTGTGCATGTGTCCATCAACGAAATGGTAGAAGCGAAAGGAAACATAGACATATAGTAGAAATTGGACTTACCTTACTAGCACAAGCATCCATGCCTTTGCATTATTGGTGGCTTGCATTTGAAATTGCTGTGTTTTTTATTAACCGAATGCCTACATCTGTCTTGAATTTTAACTCTCCTTATCAGACACCTTTTAACAATCCTCCTTTGTACACTTCTTTAAAGACTTTTGGTTGTACTTGTTTCCCTTATTTGAGAGATTTCAATAAGCATAAGTTCAGTTTTCATAGCTCAAAGTGCGTCTTCGTAGGCTACAGCTTAGTTCACAAAGGATACAAATGCCTTAGTTCTGAGGGAAAAAATTTCATAACCCCAACCGTCAAATTTAATGAGTCTAAGTTTCCTTTTGCTTCTAATTTTTAGTCTTCTTCCTCAGAATCATCAAGAGTTAAAACTGTTTCCAATTCCTCCAGTTTACATTTTCCTTTTGTCAATATTCCTAACTCTTTTAAGTTCAGTGATATCTCTAAGTTCAGTCATATAGCTTCTCCAGCAGCAACTTGTTCCAAAGCAAATCCTCACTCAGCAGTTCGTAAGCAAACTTCAACTTCAACTATTAACCCTTCCTTACAAAACACAACAGCCCCAAACACTAAACCTCTAATACCTCCCACCAATCAGTCTCAATCTATAGCATCCTTAAACGCTTCAGCTCAGTCAACCATTACTCCTCACTTACAAAACACAGTAGCCCCAAACACTAAAATTCCTCCTACATAATTTTTGACTCTCCAACGTCCATTAGATCTGTCTCCTGCCTCTCAGCTTAACTTTATCACAACTTCACCTTCCCTATCCTCTCCACAAATACCTTTAACCTCTAATACTTTTGCATCTCTTCCTAGTTGCCTACCCAAAGAAGACTTAAGATCATCCAAACCTGAAATTTCCATGCCTCAAAACTCTAGTCATAC
The DNA here is from genome assembly GCF_008641045.1 of Pistacia vera. Lineage (NCBI taxonomy): Eukaryota > Viridiplantae > Streptophyta > Magnoliopsida > Sapindales > Anacardiaceae > Pistacia > Pistacia vera. Next base: position 51,554 of record NW_022196022.1, on the reverse strand, counting down.
ACTGCCAGCTTGTCCTCCTGTAATTGATCTCACTGCATCAATATTTTCTGCCATTCCTACTACTTCCAAACCTTCCATCAACATCCATCCTATGCAAACCAGAACTAAAACAGGTGCTTGTAAACCAATTACCTTCACCAAAACAGGTGCTCCTAAAACCGCTGCTCTTATTGTCACTGGCAAACCCTTTGTCCATTCTGAACCCTCTTTGGTAAAAGAGGCTCTTGCTAGTGCTCCTTGGAAAGAGGCAATGCAACTTGAGTATGATGCACTTGAAAAGAATCATACATGGGTCCTGGTTCCTTTCACTTCTGACATGCATATAGTGGGCAACAAATAGGTGTATAGGATAAAATATCATGTTGATGGCTCATTGCAAAAATATAAAGTCAGGCTTGTTGCTAAGGGTTTTCAACAAACTCCTGGGCTAGACTATTTTGAGACTTTTAGCCCAGTTGTTAAACCCTCTACAATCAGAATTATATTTACACTTGCAGTTACAAATGGTTGGGACATTCAGCAAGTTGATGTCAACAATGCATTCCTGAATGGCACCCTAAATGAAACTGTGTTTATGCAACAACCTGAGAGCTTTGAAAATCCTCACTACCCATCTCATGTATGCAAGCTTAATAAAGCTCTTTATGGACTTAAACAAGCACCATGGGTTTGGTATGACAAGTTAAAACAACCCTTATTAGAAAAAGGGGTTTCATAATTCAATGTCTGACTCAAGTTTGTTCATTCTCAAAAAACAATCTACAGTGACTTATGTTCTAATATATGTGGATGACATACTCATCATTGGCTCAAGTGCATCTTACATCATTCAATTGGTTGAAGAACTAAACATTCAGTTTGCACTAAAGACACTCGGATCAGTACAATATTTTCTTGGTCTAGAAGCCTCAAGAACAGTGGCAGGTCTTCATTTAAAACAAACCAAATATGTTGTGGACTTGCTTATCAAAACCAACACGTTGGAAGCCAATGCTTGCAACTCCTATGGCAGTTGGAACTAAGCTTTTCTCCACTGACAGTGAAGTATTTAAGGATCCGAGTCTTTATCGAAGCATTATAGGAGCACTCCAATACTTGACTCTCACCAGGCCAGACATTAGCTATGCTGTAGACAAGCTGAGCCAATTTCTTCAAGACCCAACTGAGCTCCAATGGCAGGCCTACAAAAGAATTTTAAGGTACATTAAAGGAACTCAGCTTCATGGATTATTGTTTAGACCAACAGCCTCTCTTAATGTTGAATGTTATGCCGATGCTGACTGGGGAAGTAACCTGGATGATCGAAGGTCAACTAGTGGTTTTTGTGTCTACTTGGGACCCAATTTTATCCAATGGAGCTCTAGAAAACAAAAAGTAGTTGCCCTTTCCTCTATTAAAGCTGAGTATAGAGCTTTAGTACATACAGCAACTGAGGTAGCTTGGCTGCAGTCCATATTCACTGAGTTAGGCTTGAGTTTTTCTTCTCCTCCTGTCATATGGTGTGATAATGTGAGTGCTAGTGCGTTAGCATCAAATCTTGTATTTCATGCTCGAACTAAGCATATCGAAATAGATGCTCACTACATCCATGACCAAGTTTTAGCCAAGAAAGTTGTGATTCAATATGTCCCTTCTAAGCTACAAATATCTAGCATTTTGACCAAAGATTGATCAGCTGCTCAGTTTCATGAGCACAAACAAAAATTGATTGTAGTTTGTGTTGATGGTTCTGCCTAAGCTTCCTCTGCTGTCTTATAGTAACTGATCTGCTGATATTATTTCACTTTAGCAGAATTTCTTTACTCATCAGGGACAAAGTTACAGCAGCTACTTAGTGGTTTATTTGCAATTGATTGAATGTAGTTTGTGTTGATGGTTCTGCCGAATCTTCCTCTGTTGTCTCACAGTAACTGATTTGCTGATATTATTTCACTTTAGCAGAATTTCTTTACTCATCAGGGACGAAGTTACAGCAGCTGCTTAGTTGTTTAGTTGCACTTACATCAAAATTTCAGCATCAAAATTTGCTCGTCTGATGATAATATCTGTGTCAGTGCAGAAGTTTGGTGATCCTATCAGTGCAAAAATTTGGTGAGTCTTTTGGTAGAAATTTTGTGATTTTTTTTTTATTTTGGTTGCTCGTTAACAAAGCAATGTTTCATTTTATTCATTGCTGATATCAATGTAGCAATTTAGTGCCCGTTTCTGATCTTGGTTGTTTATTAGTGGAACATTTTCTTTTGTGTGTAAAATCACAGGGAAGTTTTTCTGCTCAAGAAACTTGGGAGAGCTTGGTTTAAAGGGGAGTGTGGAATGATAATTATGAAAATACAGGTCAAGAGAAGTTGACTGGGATACTGAGAGAAGTTGACTAAGACACTTGACACTTGAGAGAGCTTGGTTTAAAGTGTAGTGTTAGAATATTGAGTAGTAGTTGTTAAAGTGTCAAAATATAAGGGTCGACTGGTAATTTACCAAATGATGTCGTTTTGGTTTAAGTTGTTAGCTAAGAAGCAGAGATGTTAAGTTGCTTCCTTCTTCTTTAAGTTTGCGTCCATTTATATAAAAACGTGAAGATCTCTCATCTGTAGCAATTAATTCAGCTTTTACAATACAAAAAAGTAACATAGTTTCTCCTTTTCTCTCAATTTTGCTTCTTAATTGTAATCTTTTCACTTCTTCCACGGATATTTTTCCTTTTGTTGACAATGTAAGTGATGGTTTTTTTTGTAAAACACTGTAACACTTTCTTTACGTTTAGTTGGCTCTTTTCATTTTTCATTTTGGTAATTTCTACGGTTCATTGGCATATTTTTTGTTGGCAATTTTGTAGGAAAGGACACTGATCGATCTTTTAAACTGAATATTTTTTTATCAGGTCGGATGCGATTGTGAATGTAGGCGATGTTACGACAGGGCAACTTCCCGCTGGAGAACATAGAAATGATGAAGCGAACTTAATCAACGTTCTGCTGTTGAAATTCAAGAGTTACTCGTTATCTCAATTATGTCGAAGGATGGTTTCCTTGGAGTTTTGTATTGTGTCTCTTTTAAATGGCCAGTTTTGGAATCCTTGGCTATACTACATTCTGGAGATGAGTGATGAAAAAAGTGCATCGTAGTTGACGGTTCATTGCATATTACGCTTGTGTTCTCATACCATAGTGATATCTTACATTTCTTCTTCTATAGACGTCATCTTCAAACTGTGTAAATTTACAAAGAGATGCAGGAAACATGTGTTGCTTGTCATTAACATTCTCATCCTTCTTCCTGTCCCCCAGGTAAGGCCTACACACACTTTAATTTACAGCAACATTGTCTTTCTGTCCTCATATATTTTCCAATTTGTTTTTACGCACACTTTCCAAATATATTAAGAAACTTTTGCTGTAAAGATCGATAAGACTTCTAGCCTAAAGCGCATTGCTTATTTTTTTTCAGGTTCCTATAGTTTCTTGTATATTTCATTATTTTGTAAGATTGACATACAAAAATACCAATTTATAGTCAAATTATGCAGCGAAAAAAAAGCTCAAGAACAAACCCTTTGACTTGACAAACAGAACACCTAAGTATATTAGAAAATAAGAGAAAAATAACAGAGATGATTTAAGTTATGGTCACATTAGTAAGATGAGAACACTAATTTATTCTTCATCTCTCTCGCTCAACAAAGATCATGAGTGATTGTTAATTTCTATAAATGTTTGACGGTGGAGCTAAGGGAGACGTCACCGTAATCACACCCTGTCGCTAGTAATATATCACTACGTAAAAGATCCCCTTTTGGTGTTTGATCAACCCTACAGATTACTGAACATAATTCTTGTCCACTCACAGTGTTAGTTGGGAGTTAATTTAGTACATTTGCTATACATAATAAGGTAGTCATGATCAACAATTTAAATTTTTTAAACTTTGTTTATAATAAAATTTTCCAACATATATATAATTTCATTTCCCTTATGGACTCCAAACTGTCTAGGTGATGGGTGATATATATTATTTCTAAAAGAATGAGTGTCTGGATAATTTGGATGCACAAATCGTTCTAGTACGCAGCGTATGCCAAGATTCTTCTATTAATGTCTACATTGAGGAGAATATGGGGGGGCGAGAGAAACATTCGTTCGGTGGTCTTGATGTTCTTCATGTTTTACGTGATTGCCGGTCATGTAAGTTCAATTTCATAGATTAGACAAATAATTATTTCTCTACTGTGTGTATATAGATCAACCGTGGACTTGCTTGCGTTTTAGTTATACGGAGGCTGTGGTATAACGGAGCCATAAACGCAGAGACAGAATGCTGGAAGGAAGCCTGCGGAAATCATACTGGATGCAGTACTGATATTTTCTCTTGCAATAAAAGTTGGAACACATAAAATTGCTAAACAATTCTTGCTCTAGAAATACCACGAAATATGATTTTGGAACATTCTGATGCCCATCGTTCTGGAATGCTGCTGGTGGGGACAGATTATTACGAGGATGTTATTTGTTTCAATGGGGCCTGCAAAATATCAGGTTTGTGCATATTCTACATATGATTTATCCATTCTATAGTAACAAGCATTTATATTTAATATATACGTTCCTTATGCAAATCTAGTTTTCATTTTTATATAGTTTTAGATGTATGAATATATAGTGTGTTGAAAATTCTATATGAAAGATTTTGACTTCCATTTAATGGCACCGATTAAATTATAAAGATAAAATTTTCTAATTTTCAAAATGAGAGTTTTATTGAAATTTCGTATTTTACTGTTTACTTATAGGTGATTGAAACCATTAATTAATGCATAAAACAACGATCTTATGCATTAGAGAAGATATATAGTGCATATTACGTAAATGTAATACAATAATTTATTTCACTAATATCTAATAAAATATTTGAATTCAATTTTTTGCAGTAGTTTTGGTCAGAACATCGGACCAATTTCTCATTCTTGGGAATCATATTTGCAATTGCTATTATCTTTACGGAGTGGTGTTGTTTTTCTTCCTCGTTGGTAAATTGCAGGTAGCATCCGAATTTTATCATTGAATGAAGCAATAAATGAGAACTTGGATTTCTATCCGACTGTACACATCGTGAAACAGTTATGTCTGCAAGCTGACACTAAAGGATTTGCCAAGATGAGACAGAAGTCACGAGAGACAGAGCAGTGGATGCTTTCAAAAGACTAAATGAGGATCTACAATCTCAGGTGAAGAATTACCATTGCGAGAATGTTCTGTGCGGAAAACCAAAGGTGTAAATATAGAAAATGTTTTCAATGGTCTTCCCAATAACCTCCAAAGAAAATTGAATCAAGAACTCTGGGCAGATCTGCCAAAAAAGTGAGTTTATTTGACTTGTGGGACTAGTAAGAGCAAACGAGTATTATTAGACTAATATAATGTTGAACCTCACCTATAACTTAAGCTTTTAAGGGATAATAACTTAACATAGTGAGAGGTAAATGTCTAAAATTCGAATCCCACACCACTTGATAAAAAAAAAAATCCAAGTTGCATAGAGAGAGAACCTATTAGACTAATATATGTTGTCACTCGTTCTCACTTCATTTTGTATGATATGAATAGGTGAAACAATTTGGAAATTTGAGTGAAGCAGAAATGCAGGATCTATGTGATTGTGTAAAGCCAGTTTTGGTCAGCGCACTCGCATTATCCGAGAGGGAGACCCAATTGATGAGATGATCTTGGTGGTGCAAGGCAAGCTATGGACCTACACTCGAGGACTAATGGTCGCAATCACAGAAATGAGCATCTAAAAGATGGTGACTGCTGGGGAGAAGAACTTGTGGATTGGTTTAATGCTATCCCTACACATCCGACCTTCCTATCTAACCAAAACTATTCAAGCAGTTACAGACGTTGATGCCTTCGTCCTTATGGCCCATGACTTGAAAGATATACTCCTTAAACATCATATAGTTCGTCATATGCAGCAAGCTTTCGCTCAAGAAGGAACGCACAAACCAACTCTACCCAGGAAGCGAACTCCAGCAACACAACACAATCTCAGCAGTGAGTTCAGGAGCACAACACAAACAAAATTAGTGTATTGGCTAGTGTGGCCTAGAAAATCATTGTCAGTAAAAAGGTAAATCGTTAGTATTAATTCTAGTTGGATGGGCAATGCTCATGCATAGGCCATGAACAGATGATCTTTAAACTAAACTAAATAGTATGTGTTTGAATTTAGGCTTAGGTACAACAGAAGGAAACAACCCAACATGTAAATTCTGGTGTTCTTGAGTTGAAAATCAAAATCTTTATGAACACATTAATATTGGAGTAATACCTGGGCAAGGGACCGGTCCCTTGCGGGCCCAGGCCTGGGCCCGCAAAGGACGGTCCCTTGGGACTGGTCCCAAATGGGACCAGTCTCTCATGGGCCTGGGACCGGTCCTAGGCCCATGAGAAAAATCAGGACCAGGCCTGGTCCGACTGGTCCCATGGGCCCGGACCGGTCCCATGGGGTTTGAAAATTTAATTTTCCCCCCTCAAATTTTTTTATATTTGGGGGCAAAACGAAATTTTATAGGGGGTTTTTAGTATTTTTAGGGTTTGATTAGTAAGTTTCTAAAAATTTAATAATTTTAAATAATAAATAATAGTTAATTAATTTTAACATAAATAAATATTCACATTTCACACATTCACGCTTCACAAATAAACAATTAAATAATTTTTTTATTAAATTATTCATCTTCATTTTCATTGTCAACACTAGTTACATTATTCAAATCTGTATTTAAAGAGTTCGAGTAGTTCGGGATCTTCAGGGTGTTGTTGAGTCTTCTTCTCCATGAGTCCAATCCCGTAAACACATCACTTCAATCATCTCATCGGTAAAGAACATCTTCTGTCTTCAACAATCCGACCACTCGTTGAAAATGTTGACTCGGATGCAATTGTAAAAACGGCACAGATAAATGTCAGTGCCATTTGGGATATAATGGGGAATGACTTTCTTGTTGGTTCCACCATTGAAGAATATCCATGTCAAGTTGCTCCATCGTCATAAGGTCAAGTCCACCTGTAGGTAGCGAGTCATCTCATTTGGTCTATGTATGTACGAGCTGGAGCTAGGTTGGAGCTTCCACTTCGTCCACATACGCCCACTTGCTCGACCATTGAGGGGGGGTTACATCAAGGTCCTGATCGCCTCTCCCAGATGTTCACTTCCACTTCCACTTCCACTTCTACTTGCATTGTATCTGTCTCATATAAAGAAAAAAGCCTATCCAATTTGTTTTTAAAGTCAGTCAAATAAGCGTATAATCATATTCTAAATAATGGCCTAGCTCAGTAATTACACCGAACTACGGATAATTTAAACCTAGGATCTAGAAAAAGGCCTAATCATATAAGAATGGAATATCTAACCAATATCTCTTATATTTTCTTCCATACTTGAAACATTTCACTAAAAATGTTATCATGTCTATATTGATAAAAAGTTTTAGCAATTTGAACTAAAATATCTAACACTAAATTAGTAGTTGGATAATAAATACCACTTAATGTATTAGTAGCATCATAAAAATTTTAAGAAATGAATAAAAAAGTTCACAAACCCCCCAATCATCATAATCGACAACTTCTCTGGATAGGTCTTCCGATTGACGAAATCTGTAATTTGTTTCGCCGTTGGCAAAGTTTTTCCAAATCAAGTAGGTAGAGTTCAACGGATAGGCATGTCTGTACATAACTTCAAAGGTCGAACCGGGGGTCCTCTTGCTTACAATATTGACGTACTCTGCATCTTTATTGCTACCACGACGATAAATCCGATAGCTCTACGCACCCTCTCAATCCTTGAATTATGTATCTAAACGCGCTTAACTATCAAATTGATGATGTGACAAGCACATCTCTGGTGATAAATTTGCCTTCACCAAGCGGATCCAATTCTTTTCAAATAAAGATATTCGCCGGGTGGTTAGCAGCGCATTATCAAGCGTTAGCGCTACAACTCTATCAGTTAATATTCTTGCAAAACTTCAAGAATCGTAAAATAAATAGTTTCAGCACTATGTTTTTCATATAATGGTTAAAACCTATCAATTTTTGTTGTAAACCCAATTATGATCTAAGAAATGTACTGTAACAGTTAAAAAAATCGGTTTTGATCTACAAGCCCATATGTCTGATGTAAGTGCAATAGATATATTCCTAAAATTTTGAAATTCGTTTTTAAGTTTATTATTTATTTTGCTATAAGTTTAGTATATCTCTTCTACTTGTAGTTCTATAACAAAGGGGTATATGGGGACAAAATGCAGTTTAACCATATTAACAAAAAAAGGATTTTCAGATAAACAAATGGGAGAGTCTGTAGCAACTATATATCTTGTATTTCCTCTCGTGCAACATGTGTATTGTATTGCCAGTGAGAGAGTTGAGGATTGTGGATTAAAATTAAGTTGAGTTTGAATTTGTCTACCTGATCCGTTGAAGATGCACTTATTTGGGGATGCTTCTTCTCTACGTGTCGTCGCATCGTCGAAGTCCCCTTCTAGCCCAATAATGGTTCTGCATAAATTACTATCCCACACGATTCTTCCTCCTTCCCATTGTCTTTGGCCATTTTGATTGATGAAGTATGCCAGACATCAGACACGACCCTCTTTGACGGTCGGGGGGGTTGGGCTATGTCCGTGCCCGTTGACTCGCAGTCACATGTGTTTGGCTACACCTCGTCCCGCCGAATGTGGTTGTGGAATTACAGCTGCATCCTCTGGAGGAAATGGTGAAAATGGATTGAAGGCTCAATTTCATCGGTGGATGGAAGTAAAACTCATTTGGGGAAGACATTATAAATTTATGAAAAATAATAAATAATTAAAATGAAAAGAAATTAAATAATAATATGAAATTATGATGATATTGAAAAATAGAAAAAAAAATGAATAATAAAAAAATAATATAAAAAAATTATAAATATAAATTGAATGAGAAATTGATTGGAGATTTGGAGTAGAGAGATTGAGAGAATGAAAGAATGAGAGATTGAGAGAATGAAAGAATGAGAGATTGAGAGATTGGTGTGAAAAAAATTAAAGGTTTTAGGGTTATTTATAGTGTAGTTGTGGGGGGAAAATGAAAAAAAAAAACTTATATTATATAAATAATAAATGTAACCGTTGGCAAATTTATAACCGTTGCAGCCAACGGTTATTATTCTTTTTTTTTAATAAATTTTATAAAATATTATTTTAGTCCTTGAATTTATACTGATTTTAGGGGGTTTAATGTAATTTTACAAATGATTAAATTGATAAAAGACAAATAAACTTTTGGGCCCAGGCCTGGGACCGGGCCCAGGCCCGGGCCTTGGAGGAGGGCCCGGTGGAGGGCCCGGGCCCTCCTCCTTAGGCCTGGTCCCATTTTGGGACCAGGCCTCCTAGGACCGGTCCTCCCCGGTTTTTGGAGCTGGGCTTTTGGGCCCGGTCCCAAATGCCCAGCTCTATTGCCGTTCATTGCAGATTCAAAATCTTGATCCAACAGGTCTCCAGTGTTATTGAATTTTGTTGTATTATTATACTCTATTGTATTGTATTAAAGTGTAAACAACTTAAATTTATATTAAGCAATAATAGTGTATAATTGGAATGGACCTAGAGCATCTTCAAATATAAGTTAGTGGAAAATGACTCAATTTAACTCCAAGGGATTGGCCTAGAGGTGAATGAGGTTTTCTCATTTCATTGAATTCTTTGGTTAAAACCTTCAAGCCACCTACCACATTATGACTTATATAGTCTTTTAGACTTATAAGGTGTTCAATAGATCTTGGAAATTAGTTGAGATGCGTCTACACTCCAATAGAGGTGACAATGGGTCATGCCGGTACAACTCACAATTTTTTTGGCACGGTGCGAAAATTTCATACCGTATCGTAGGCTTAGGATTGGCATTTGGGCTAGCACAACACAGCCCAAGAATTTAAAAAAAAAAAAAATTTTATTTATTTTTTTAGAAAAGCCAATGCGACACGTGGGCCAACCCACGAAGACACAACATGACACGGCCTAACAGGCCATGGGCTTTGAGTTTCGGTTGTTTGACACACTCATGGCATGGTAGGCCGTAAAAATTTTGGCCGCCACCTCTACACTCATGAACGATTACCCAAAAAAAAAAAAAATTGATCTCAATTTAGTTCTGTTGATGCGTGATTTTGACACTAACTAATCGACACGTGCGCAACGTTGGTTGGCCATGAGACACACGTGAGTATGGATAAAGTGTGTAGTAAATGTAGTAGTGAGAGCTGTTTAAAGTGGTTCGGATGCTAAGGTAGCAAGTCTTACGTCCACTGATAGTTGTATTAATATTGTGGGTCAGGTCGCAACAGCAGACTGACTTACAAATGACTAGTGAAAAGTAAATGCAAAGATACAAGAGAGAGAGGGATAGCTAATTCAGAGTGTAAAATGGCCGAATCCCCTTAATGAAGGGGTCTTCTCTTTTTTATAGTGAGATGAGTGCAAGTAATCATCATTAAATATGTGGGTTAGTGTGAATGTCAGGACAAAATTTGACTTTATGTCACATTGCCCACCTTCCAAACTGATTTCATGCGATTTGGAGCAGGGAATGGACACGTGGGATCTCCACAGCGTCTGGCAGGTCTGGCGCGTGCTTACCGTTCTGACAAGAGCAGGTCACACTCCATCACGTGATTTCCCACGTCAGCCCTTGATTTCCCAGGCATAACAGAAGTCCCTTAGTTTTTAAGGTTTGAGGATCGAACCTTGGAAACTAAGCCACGCCGCGATTGGAGGTTTTCTGGAAGTTTTGACAATTCCGACCTGAATGAAAGAAGCTCGGGATAGGGCCTTTTGCGAACATGACCTTGCACGAACCTCGTCCAAATGACCTGACGGCCATCGCTCAAGCGACCTGACGGCCCTCGCCCAAGCGACCTGACAGCCATCGTTCAAGCGACCTGATGGCCCTCGCCTAAGCGACCTGACAGCCATCGCCCAAGCGACCTGACTTTATCAGGTGTTCCTTGTCGTACCTTAGGGATAGAGATTTAATGAAGCAGTTTCTGCGTTGACAGGCGCTCTGCGCGTGTTAAGCGTCTGCCAGGCGCATTAAACGCATTGTGTGCTGACGCGTTATTGCTTTGACAAAGCATTAATTACATGACACGCTCGAAACGACAACTCTTATCACAACATTAAATACGGCGTGGGGCGCAATTAATGCGAAGAGAGAGAAAGGCGTCGTTCAAGTTTCTCAACGAAAGGGTCGTGGGTTTGACCGCCCTTAGTTGTAACTCTCTCCCCCCATTGATCGGCGACATGTGTCCGCGATCAACGGTGAGAAGTAGTTGCCACCCAAGCGTCGTTTTGATTCCGAGGGGTGGTAAACGCCGGTTCATAGTCCATATAAAAGCCCAAATTTTTCAGATGATGCCACCAGAATCTCTTTTGCCTCGAGCGAAAAATCTTTGCAAACCGGAAGCTTTTTTTTTCCGATTGGCATCTCTCTGATACCTGAAGCAAGAACCGTCCACGGTCATATGCCCCAAAAGGTAAGGTTTTTTTTTTCTTTTTTTTTCTTTTTTTTTTTTGGCTTTCATGGCGATGCAATGGCGTTGGGTCTTCTGATGTTTCATCAGAGAGGTGACGCTGGAGTCGGGTTCGAGCCGTGAATGGCGGCTCGAGTCACTGTTAGGGTTTAGGGAATTTGTTCCATGCCGCCGTATGGGGCAACGTACGATAGCTAAAATGACCTTCTGTCTGTCACTGTTGCAGAATGGGGAATGGAACCCTCAGCATCCAAATCCGAGGAAGGAGCCGGCTCGTCTTCACGGGATATTCCCGCAGACGCATCCCTTGAGGTCTTCTCGGTTCTCACCCGAGAGGAGTTCAAGAGGGTAAAGAGAGAGTTCGACATCCGCGCGGAGGTGTTCCTTGACGCCACCCAGTCGTCGCGGCATCCTTCTGATGGCTTAGCTGCGATCTCCGAAGAGATCTTCAAGGGTAGGGGGATGATTCATTTCCACCCTTTTATTAGGTCGGTCCTGGATCACTTCGGGATCGCACCAATGCAGTTAATACCAAACGCGTATGTCATCGCCGTTGCGATGTACATCACGTGCCGAGAGAGCGGCTTGGGCGAGCTAACAGCGGTGGAGCTCGGCTACGCGTATTTCCTCAAAAGGAGTAAGGACAAGGACTCCTATTACTTGTCCCGGCGACCTACCATTGCCGAAGGGATACATAGCTATCCCAGCAATGCGGGGGCCTACGAGACGAAATTTTTCTTCTTCTGTTACGATGGCTACTGTCGCTTTCAGGATCCAAGTAGGTTCCTCTTCGCTAGATTCATTAACTGTGCGTTTCTTTTTCTAACGACCTGTGTTCTTTTGCAGTTAACAAGTCGACCAACCTGAACCTGCTCACCGACCCGGACAGGATCATGTCTTTTTGGGTTCTCCCCGGAGAAATTCGGGACACGAAGAAGCTTGTGACGACCGCGAACTTGCGAAAGTACGGTTTTTTCAGCAATAACGCGTCTTTAGAGTCCCGAGAGTGTAAGCTGGGCCGACTAATTCCTTTCTGGTCATAGAATAATTTTTGTTTAGTTACTTACATACTTGCATGCAGCGACCATGCCTCAGAAACAGTCCGACCAGCCCCGGCGAGCGCCATTTAACTTCCCTCGATCAAGGAGGGCTAGGGCAGTCGAAGCTACTCGCCTTATAGCAGCACAATCGGTGCGAACTGCCGCCCCTTCCCAGCCCCGTCCTGAGGAAGAAACGACCAGGACAGAATAGGTCACTCAGCCATCGCTTGCTTGCCCGAGGTGGAAGACAATGGCTCAGCGGTCGAAGAAGAGGAAGTAGATTCTGGTCGACAAGTCAGAGACAGAATCTGAGGATGATCAACCCCTGAGGTCGCAGCGGGACCTCGGAAGGAGGTCGGGCAAGGAACCCGCTGATGAGACGGTTGCTGCCGACAAGGGGAAGGACACACCAGTGCTAGACGCGTTGGGGAACCTGCTCGAATACCTGCAGCCGATAGTCTACTCTCTACTTGAGTGTGGACTATCGGATTCATATGATGAGTTCGCCGATACGGGCGATGTTGACCTGATGACCACGTCAGTTCAACATCCAAGCAAGGTGAACGAACTGTTCTTGAAGAGTTTGTCTGCAATTTTCATTCTAACTCATTTTTTGTTCGCAGGCTCTGCTCGCCATGAGAATGTCCCTGGAGAAGGCTCGGCTGGGAGCCACAAAGGGGGAAAATGATCTGAAAGAGGAGATCGCGAAGCTCAAACAGAGCCTATAGGACGTCGAAGAGGAAAGAGCGCTGTCCACCGAGGCAGCGAACAGATACTTGAACCAAAAGACGGTCGTTATGCGTACAGTGGACTTCCAAAAGATGGAGCTTGAGCGACGCGCGGAGGAAGTAAAAGAGCTTCAGAGGACAACCGCTAGACTCTCCAAGGAGGTCAGAGAGAAGGACCAGGAGCTCCAGATGACCTTAATGCGGGCTCAGCGAGCAGAACAAGAATTGGAGGCCTCCGAAAAGAGAAGGCTAGCTCTTGAGGCCGAGCTCCAGGAGAGTAAAGGAAAGGTTGCTTCCCTAACCGAAGAAATGCGGAGCCAGTTGGAGGAGGTTGAGGATAAGGCCGTCGACTGGGCGATCGGGTCCATCTATGCCCTGCGACCAAAGAACCCAAATCTGGATATGTCTAACCTCCCGGGGGAGTGGCAGGAAGCCTTGCAGACCTTGGCGATGGAAGATGATAAAGCGGCGGCCGCCCGAGGATCCGACCAGACAGAGGGTTCGGGTTTTGCCTCGAAGAAACCCCCTACCGACCAGGCCTAGTGCGATGAGGCTGACCCAATAGGAGTCAATAGGGTCAACAGTTTTTGTTGTACATAAATGAAATACATTTTGTTTTCAATTGCTGTTCGCTTAATCATACATGAGTGCAGTTTACAATTCAGTTTATTTACATAGGCAATATTACATGTGAACTGTTACAAGCGAACAGAATAATATTTTACAAGGAAAAAGGAAACTTTAACAAAATCAAAAGCTAATTTACAATGAGAGCTAAGTTCGGGATTACTGATAGTATGGCCGGAGAATATCAAAGATCTCTGCGAGATGTGCTACGTGATCTGAAGCGACATGGGATTTGACCAGCATGTCATCTATGTAGACCTCCATTGACTTGCCGATCTGGTCGGAGAACATCTGGTTAACCAGCCGCTGGTAAGTCGCGCCAGCATTTTTAAGGCCGAAGGGCATGACCTTATAGCAATACAGTCCCCGATCTGTAATGAAAGATGTGTACTCTTCGTCTGGCGCATACATCGGAATCTGATTATACCCCGAGTATGCGTCCATGAAACTTAGCAGCTCGTTCCCCAAGGTGGCATCCACGAGCTGGTCAATCCTTGGCAGGGGGAAGCTATCTTTAGGGCAAGCTTTGTTGAGGTCGCTGAAGTCGACGCAGGTTTGCCACTTGCCATTGGGGTTCTTTACCAGAACTGGGTTGGCGACCCAGGTCGGGTATAGTGCCTCCTGGATGGATCCGTTATTGAGGAGGTTGTCCACCTCTAACTTTAGGGTGGAGTACCGCTCTGGATCCATCGCTCTTCACTTCTGGCAAACTGGTTTGGCTTCACTATCGATATTTAATACATGGCAAATGACATCCGGGCTGATCCCAACCATATTTGCGTGCAGCCATGCGAACACATCGATGTTTTCCCTGAGGAAGCTTGTCAGTTCGGTAGCCAGCTGGGGATTGAGATTTTTACCGACTCTTAACACCCTGCTCGGCTCTTTCTGGTCGACCATCACTTCAATGAGGTCCTCAACTGGTCCACTAGAAGGGCAATCTTGAATACAAGGGTCTAGGTTGTCCTCGATCGGACCAGGTCGTGGATCGATCCTGCTGATCGTCATAGCCTGCCTGTGATTGCCATGCGAGGTGCCCTTTCCTTTGCACGCCATCTGAATCGCTTTTACATAGCATTCGCGCGATGCGCGCTGAGACGCGCTGACTTCCCCGATCCCTGTCGGGGTGGGAAACTTCATCTTCAGATGGTAAATTGAAGTGACCGCCTTGAACTGTCTTAGCAGAGGTCGCCCAAGGATCCCATTGAAGGCTAATGGGCAGTCTACCACTAAGAACTCAATTACCTTGGTCACTTCGTCAAAATCGCCCAGTGTGACTGGGAGTGAGATTGTTCCCTTGGGGAGTAGATAGTCTCCCGTGAATCCGTACAGTGGGAACGATGCAGACTTCAGGTCGACCTCGTCCAAATTCATCCTTTCAAAAGTGGATGCAAACAGGATGTTCACAGCACTTCCGTTATCCACTAACATTCTCTGGGTGTTATAACGCCCTATCAGGGGAGTGATTACAAGGGCGTCGTCGTGGGGATGATGCAACCTGGCCGCATCCTGTTCGGAGAAGGAGATTTCCACCTCCCTGCGAACCTTTTGTGGTCGCTGTTTCGCACTCATCACTCTAATGGGGTCGTGATGTGCTTCACGAGCATACCTTTCTTGGGTACCTCGCGAATTTCTAGCGAAGTGCGGTCCCCTGAAAATCAAATTGAGACTAAATACCCCTTTCTGATCGCGGGCTTCTTACTCAGCTCCCCCCGATCTTTTTCTTTCGAGGGAGCAGAGTCATCGATATTCCTTGAAATGCCCCTTCTTGATAAGCTCTTCGATTGCTTGTTTCAGAGCTCGGCACTTATCAGTATGGTGCCCATTGTCCCCATGACAGCGACAGTACTTTTTATTATTTCTGGCTATCGCGGGGGTTTTCATGGGCTCGGGCTCTCCGAGCAGACTGGCTTCTTCGGATTTATCAACAATGGCAGATACAGAGGCGTGCAGTGGAGTATATTAGTGCATGTCGCGCTCGCGACGAGGAACGGGTGCATAGGACTTTCTGGGCTCGTGGCGAGGTTTCTTCCCTTTTTCCTGATCGTCGGCGGCCCCTCCGCGATCAGCCCTTCTACTTTCCCCTGTACCAGACATATTGCCAGAAGCGCCGGAGTCGCGACGGTGGAGTGCCGCCAGCGAATTTTCTATCCGGAGGTATTTCTCCGCAAGGTTATAGAACTTGGTGAGGGAAACATCGTTCTCAGCCTGTAATTCTTTCCACAGGTCGGTTTGCGGGCGAACTCCAGCTATTATTAGTGTTCGGATGGACTCTTCGGGAGCATGAGCCACCTTGTTGAGCTCCCTGTGGAAACGGTCAATGTAGGATTGTAGGGATTCATCCCTTTCTTGCCTTATGTTGCTGAGATAGCTCAAAGGCATCGAAAACTTTCAATGCGCTTGGAAATGCCGTAGGAACGTCGTGCTCATCTAAGGCCACGAACTGATCGATCCCACTAGGAGCAACCTTAACCACCGTTTGGCATGAGAAGTTAAAGTCACGGCCAAACAACGGCATTTTGCAAGATCCGAAACCTGGTAAAGCTCCATCAGGTCGTTGAACTCATACAAATGATCTTGCGGGTCATGGTTCCCATCAAACGGCCGCATGTCGGGCATCCTGAACCCCGGTGGGAGTGGAGCAGCTAACACTTCGAGAGAGAAAGGGGATGCAAATGCGACCTGGGCCTGCTCGTTTTGCTGCTCTCTCAGTCTGTCTAAAGCTCGCTGCAACTCCTCAATTTGTGGTAACGAAGCCAGTTGGGGATTGTTTTCACCCATGCGAGTCCGGCCCTCGCGATTACGATTCAGGAAAGTCCAAAGGTCGGACTCCTCTTCGCCTCGGCTGGCACTTCCGGCCACTCTCGACACACGCTGGCTAGAGGCGTGTGAAGGCGATAGATGGTGCGAGGTATTTTCATGGCCCTCGCGGTGGTACGAACCGCCCTGCGAGGTGTGGGGACCACCCGCATGATAGCGATCAGGATCGTTCTGCTGGCGGTGATAAGAATTGCCCTGCCCAGCACTTTTGCTTGGGTTCACCTGCAACGTGGCATGGGACAGCTCAGGATTTACTTTTTCGCCGAGTCTCAACTTTTCTGCCACCTTGCTTAGGGCACGGTTTGTGTTCGCTGGCCCTTTGGAGCCCGTAGGCTTGCTTTTTGCCACTTGCTTACCCTTATGTCTACGCGCTGCAGTACTCGCAGCACGGGCTATTTCCCTTTGCCGCGCTTTCGCGCGACCTGCAGGCGTTTTTGGCGGTAGCACCGCCCCAGCTATTCTAGATGGCACGCCTTGTTCCAAACAGTCCAACCTTTGGTTGACCGTCTGAAGAGTACTGTCGAACCTCTCCAGGTAGCTTCTGATGGAAGGGTCAAGTTGCGAAGTTGCTGGGATATCCACCGCAGCATTTTGTGGAACTGGAAGTATCCTTGAAGAGGTATCCCCTTGGGTTAGAGGAACTCCCTCAGCGCGCTGGTTGGCTTGCTTAGGTTCAGATTGGCGGGCCATTTGTTGCTGTAGGACCAGTAGGTTAGATATTCTCCTGTTGAAGGAGGAATACTAAATCGGGCCCTTCTTCTAGCGCCAAACTGTTGATGCGTGATTTTGACACCAACTAATCGACACGTGCGCAACGTTGGTTGGCCATGAGACACACGTGAATATGGATAAAGTATGTAGTAAATGTAGTAGTGAGAGCTTTTTAAAGTGGTTCGGATGCTAAGGTAGCAAGTCCTACGTCCATTGATAGTTGTATTAATATTGTGGGTCAGGTCGCAACAGCAAACTGACTTACAAATGACTAGTGAAAAGTAAATGCAAAGATATAAGAGAGAGAGGGATAGCTAATTCAGAGTGTAAAATGGTTGAATCCCCTCAATGAAGGGGTCTTCTCCTTTTTATAGTGAGATGAGTACAAGTAATCATCATTAAATCCGTGGATTGATGTGAATGTCAAGACAAAATCTGGCTTTATGTCACATTGCCCACCTTCCAAACTGATTTCACGCGATTTAGAGCAAGGAATAGACACGTGAGATCTCCACAACGTCTAGCAGGTCTGACGTGCGCTTACCGTTCTGACAGGAGCAGGTCACACTCCATCACGTGATTTTCTACGTCAGCCCTTGATTTCCCAGGCATAACAAGTTCAAATCAGCCTAAATAGGAAGAGAACCAGTGAAGAAGCTTGGAATAACAATTGGTTTGGTTTCGGTATTTATGGCTCTGTTTGGTTCACAATTTTGTGTTTTTGGAAAAAGTTTTTTGAAAAAAGTTAAAAAAAAAGTTGAATTGGGCGGGTATTACGATGTAGGATTTACAAATTACAAAATACCCCATATGTTTGTTTTTTTACAAAAAACCCCTTATAATAAAACATTAAAAGTTAACAAAAACACCCTCAATCCACCCTCAAATACGGACAGCCGGCCACCACCGTCGGAGGGTGGCCGGAGTCGCCGTAACAAAAACATTAAAAATATTTAGGGGTATTTAATTGAATTAACAAATTTAGGGAGTTTAAAAAATGTTGAATAAAGTTGAATAATATTGTGAGTTTTTTGGTATTTTACTATTTAACTTTTTTGGGAATACTAAAAGTAGTATTCCCAAAATCCAACCAAACGAAGCCTATATTTTAGAATGGTCAGATCCTTGTAGGTATAAATTTCTTGATACATCAAGAAGCCAATGTGCTATATGCACCTGATTGACTTTATAGTTTAATCAGATTAATCTGAGTAAAGCTAGAACAATTCTGTAGGCGTATTAACGAAGACGCTCTGTATAAACTAGTTTTCTTTTGTGTCAGCATCATGACCAGCACCATCACTGGTCGTCCAGTCCAATTTTTACCTGGTCTATCTCCATTAGTAGCTTAGACAGCTGTTAAATTACTCAATTAGTTCTCTGGACAACTGTTAAATAACTCCATTCCTCCACCAAACAAGCTTTGAGTTGGATCTTCAATCTTCATAGGCATTTTAGAATTTCAAACCATGTAAGAAGTCCAACCTCATAATTGGACTTCCAAGACATTAATATTGTGTATTCCTTTGTTATTGAAATAGTTCCATTTGTCATATTTTCTTCTTCCTTCGTCGACATTGATGTGGGCATGATCTCATAAAGCTGGTCTTATATGTAAACAGAGAATCCTCCTACAATGTTTCTCAATCCGCAAGATGCTTAAAACAAATGTAGTTCCCCGACGTCCAAGTGCAACACAGACGCTGCCCTGGATAGCGAGGGGAACAACTTGTTAGGCTCCACTGTAGATGTTGCTTCACAAAGAGTAAGCAACATTATTATCAAAATCAAAACTTGAAGCCTTATAATATCAACAACAAAACCCAAATCACATAACATAAAACCAGATTTAAATGGGAGTAAAAAGAAGTAACTCAGTCCCTTAGATGTTCAAAATGAGTTGCGATCATATCCGCAAATCATTACAGGTCTGTAGACTCATCACCGTTGCTCAATTACTCCCAAAAGTAAAAAATTAGAGAAAGTAATGTAGTTGCTCAAGTGTTCTCCCAAAATAAAGGGTAAAAAAATTAAGGGAGAGATATTAAAATACAAAAAACAACACGATTAATATTGCTTCAAGGGAACGAGTCATATGGGAACTGAATGTATCCACACTGACCAGATAGTGAAGCATCAACATCTGCAGTTACAAACCCAGGTAAGAATGAGAAAACCAACTGAAAATTTACAATCTTTTCAATGATCCTTTGAATAATAAAGGGTTTTTAAAAAAAAAAAGGCTGCTTAAACCCTAGAAGAGATCTAAAATTTGCAGAGTGAATGGTTCAAAACCCTAATCGCCTGAGCGTCCAAACGGAAGGCAGGGTGGGTTTTATCTTATAGAGGGATAAGTGGATGATCGGACGGTTTATATGCAGCTTATTTTGATGAACGGCTAAGATTTCATGCTATTGTGTTTCCCTAATTTTCCTTTGGCCTAGCGGAAAATACAAGAGTACCCTCAAGTTCCACTATTTAGGCTTTTTATAAGCTTATTCCGTAATGGGCCATTGAGGGCAAGTCCATATAAGAGTTGAAGCCCAATTCCGTTTTGGTCCATTTGAGGATTTGAAATTAGTGGGTCTTGGTGAACAGATCACCCTTTCCACATTTGGGGTCATTAGAAGAAGAGCTTGACAAATGACAATCATAATACAAAAGAACACAAATGAAGCATGAATGTGAAAACCACCCCTTGGTGGTCGGGTGACAGAATAAGGGCTCTTAAGTGTCTATTATTCAAGAAATCTTGAGTTCAATTTTCCTCGATTGCTAATAAAAATGACGCGCTCATTGTAGTGTTTACCTAGTTGTAATGATTGTCAAGTAATTGCTAGATCCTTCAAATTATAGCCGAGTTTGAGGATCATCCAAATTTATATATCTTAAAGGTGATTTGTAAAACCAGATAATCAATAGGTACATTTGTTTATATTTTCATTCTCAATGTTTAGTGAAAGTGGGGAACACTTCTCTTTGTTTTTTTCTAAAGTTCGGACGCGATAATACAAAAACATTATGTTTCTTTAAGCTCTACCCCATCAACACATCCTCTCTTTTACAAAAAAACACGCATAAAATATAAAAACTTTATATTGCTCTCCCGCGTATGATTTTTAATTCAATTTACACCAAAAAAATGTCAACGGGTGCGTTTGTTTTACTATCCTGTCTTACCCAAAATACATATTTGATTCAATATTCTCAAAATTTAATCATATTATATTCAACTCAAAATATTTTTTTTAATCCCCTAGGTTTGTTAATTTAATTAAACACCCTCAACAATAAAAGTTTATAAATTGACAAAAACACTCCCATCCACCCATTAAATGCTGGTAGCCAACCGTCGGAAGGTGGCTGGCCGATCTAGCATTTTCCAACCTGATCCATGATGGATTTGGTTGGAAAATGTCAGATCTACGGCCAAAAATTTGGTCATTGACAACTAGATCTTTGACCACATCAACGACTAAATCTGGCATTTTCTGATCAAATCCATCATGGATCGAGTCGAAAAAGGCTAGATCAACGCACAATCGACCAAATCCAGTAGATCATGTGCCATTTTGGTGACTTCTGACCACCCTCTAGCGATGGTGGCTGGCTGTCGACAATTAATAGATGGGTGGGGGTGTTTTTGTTATTTTTTTATGTTTTGTTGTAGGAGGTGTTTAGCTAAATTAACAAATATAGGAATTTTTTTGATCAATTTTTAAATCCTATTTTCGTAACAATAATTCAATTCAATTTTTTCAAAAATCCTACTCAAAATACTCTAACAAACACACCCGTTTTGTTTCCAAACGTGTATTATTTTTGAGCATGTCAAACGTGTGTATTTTTTCATATTTCGTAATTAACATATCAGACGCATATGTTAACTTCGAAAAAAATTAATTTGAATTTACGGTTTTTTTTATTCTTTTCAATATTTTCACAAAACATTAATTGAGTTAAACTAGTTTAATAATTACAACTTTATATTATCTTTCCTGGGCCCTATAAATTAGAGTTCCCACTTCCCACCATGCAAGGCTATGGTGGCCCATATAAAAAGAATACCATCTCTGTTTGGACCAGAGCACAAATATAATGAAGCCTTTTAGAAACGATGAATTAAGGAGTTAATTCTTTTTAGTCCCTGTGGTTTCAGTTTATTAAGGACAATGGTTCAAACAGTATTTTTGGTCCTTCTTGTTTTAAAATACTACTGTTTTAGACCATTAACTTAATAAAAGGTTAGTTGATTGTTAAATTTATAATAAAATGACAAATAGGCCCCTTTTAGAAATAAAATGAAAATTAAATACATGAACAAAACTAAATTAAATAAACACATTATATACTACAAATTCAACACACACACGCACTCTCTCTCTCTCTCATCACACACACACATCCGCACGCGCGCGCGCGCGCGCACACACACACACACACACACACACACATATTAATTATCTAGTTATTGTCCTGATATAATTATGTAAGGATCATACTTAATAGTTAATTAACCTTTTATTGAGTCAAATGATTAATATAGTTATATTTTGAAACGATAAGGACCAAAACTTAATATTTGAAGCGATTATCCGTAAACAACAGTGAACTGAAACCATAGGGAATAAAACGAATTAACTCATAAATTAAACATGAAACAACTATCCTTAATGTTGTTACGAAAATCCATAACAACTAGATTTACCCAGTTAACCATGACGGAACTGTGTATGATGTGTTTATAATTATAAATAATCAGCTAAGTGATTTTGTTTATGCCAAATAACGAAAGACAGAGAATATTTTTAAAGTGGTTTAACGGGTTAAAACTAAGTCTACGTCCTTTGTTATTTTATTATTTATGCCTGGATTACACACAAGATGATTGCAAGAGGAGAGACTGTAATAGCGAGCTAATACTCTTCCTAAGTGGCCTCTTATCTTCAAGTGTATTTTTCTTCCAGGATTCGATCTCCCCAAGATGGAGATGGTACCTCCCTTTTATACACGACATCTAACAATGTAGATCTGAGTCAAGTCTTTACCTATATTTAAGCTAGAGTAATTATGCTTGAGAGTGATGCGCTTATTCGTTAAGTCAATTGTTGTGGGAGTGACATGTGGGACAATCCTTGTCGCTCGATCTTGGCACGGTTCATAGACAGATGGCACGAATTTGGCCGGAGGGGAATCACGCACAACACTTACCCTACTCAATTAACGCATAAATCCAAAAAACTTTTGTAATTAGACACATCTTTTTCACATGATTTCCGCGGCTAAAGAGATAGGATTACTTATGCTAATCACGTTTTAGCAATGCACTAATCACTCATTTAAGATACTGAAATCAAATCAAATATATCCTCTCGCCTCATGGCAAATGAATCCAAAGGCCACATTACATTAAGATAATTAATTAAACTGATCTTTTTAAATAATAAATCCAAATCTTTAACCCGACAAGAAAGTTTGAACATCATTTTCAATCAAGGACAATAATTCAATATTCTCAGCTGGGAAATTTCAAACATTTACCCAAGTAACCATCATGTGCCAGTCTTATCTTTTGAACCAAAACTATTATATAATAAAGTCAATAAATTATAAAATGTGATTCTTTTTTTGATTCATTGTCAGTTCTAGCTGGCTTACACGCTTCACCTAGACCTGGTAAAACGAGTAATTATTCGTGATTGGACCTGTATTCGTAAAAAATAATAAGAAAATAATACAGTTTTTCGGTATATATCGAATTTATACACTAAAATGACATAACACAATCTTAACCGTTGATTAATTATGAATTAATATTAATCAACAGTCAGGATTACGCCATGTATTTGATGCATGAATTTGGTGTGCTCCTTTTAATAATTGTAACATTACTCAAAATAATATAGGGTATAGATCTCTCATTTTGGACCCATACCTACTGTCGGTCCAATCAAAACATTTACCATACAACAGTTGTGCAGCCATAAGGGTTTGAGAAATTGAGTTGGTTGTGTGTGAATTGAAATGAATTTGCAAGAGGTGATTAAATTGTGGGGGTGTGATTGTAACAAATGAAAATTAAAATGAATAGTAAACAAGGTACCCGTAGGTCCACCCTTACCCGCGTAGGATACGGCACGGTCCAATCAATCCTTTTAGACCCGTACCTATAGGCCCCGACTCGTCTGTTTTGCTAGGTCTACTTCCACCAACCAAAGTAATTAAAATTAACCTTCATTAATGTAAACTTTCCAAGTTAATCCACCTAAAATTAGACAAGTAATTCATGGTTAGAACTGATGAAACCTTTCACATTGTGTTATATCTTAATCTAGATATTTTTCTTAACATTAATGGTTGTTAGGTGTAAGATCTTATCCACGAAGATTTGACATCAATTACGATTTACCAAGTAAAAGCTCCAATATTTAATCTTACCTACCAAACGAAGATCAACATCATATTATCGGAATTTTCAAGTGTTTCATTATCAATCAATTTTCCTCGTTAAGTTAAAAAAGAATTATAATATTTTGATTTTTAAGAACATCTACATAAACTAAAGTATGGTATAATCGATTTCAACGAACGATTACAGACGCCACATATTTTTCTGACGTATATGATCATACTTTCCATTTATTTAATTTAGTAACCCATTGTTCTAAGCTCGAATGTCACATCACATCTGCCTAAAGATGATTTTATTTTATTTTATTTTGGCAATAGTTAGAAAGATACTCTAACTCCTTTGATTGGTTTAAGTATATACTTGTATCATGTTTTGTTGAAGTAATCACCTTTAATATTAATATTAGAAGAAAACATTTTCAAAATGAAGCAAAACTAAACAAGAACAAGAGGTTTTATTCACATAAGAAGATTATTTTCCTTTTCGTTTTTCAGAAGAAAAGGAGGGTCCAAAAAAATCGAAGAAACATAAGAGATATAAAAAGTAATCTAGACGATTCAATGTTTATTTTATTTGAAATCCAAGTATGAATTATTAGAATGAAGGATTACAAATCAATAATGTCAATGTGATAATTTAAACAAAACAAAAAAAGGAACTGGGTGGTGGAAGAAGATAAGCATTCGAAAAAAAGAAAGAAGACAAAGATAAACATTAGGTTATACATTATCAGCAACTTTAGGGTTCGAACAGATGGATGGTTGAGATTGAAGACTATTGTTTTGTCTCTAGAAATTTTTGCTGTGTAAAGCCGATGGGTCGAAGTCGAACAGATCTTGTCCAGCACCAGCAGTTCTTATCCTCATATGTAGGATGTTTTTTGCCTCTGCAGCTATAATTTGTTTGCCCATAATGTTCATACAAACATCAATAAGATACGCATTCCATACGTGGCTTTCTGGGGCCTTCACTGTATTCAACATTTGCCATGTTTCCCTTTATTATTCAAAACATACATGCTATATATCATAAGGAGCAGCGTCATTTCAATGGCTAAAACAAACCATCACAGGGTAGTTGAACGGTAAATTAGGATTTTTGGATAAATTACTCAAGATGTTTTGAGTTTCATTCATCTTAACCACCCAGTAGAGGTGATCATTAAAGGCTTATCTGGTCGTTAACTTCATGGTTTCAGAGGATTAGTTGAGGTACGTGCAAATTGACCCAGACACTCTAGCTATAAAAAAAAAAAAAAAAAAAAAAAAAAGATCAAAACAGAATGCAGTCAATGGTTAATTATATAATTAACTAAGAAGTTAGCTAGAACTCTCACTAAACTTGTTCATTTAATTACTTTGATCAACACGCAACAAACATCACATGTTAGTTAAGTTATATTGAATTATATAATATTTATACTCCAATGAACTAGGGTTTACATGTCACCCACCACATCGCGATAATATTATCCTCTCTTTTCATTTGAATACTGGGTATATATATATATATATATTAGTCAATCAAAGGATTTTACATTCACACCTTATCGTTTATGTACAAGAAATCTTATAATTTTAGGTTCTAATTTCAAAGCACAACGTTTCTTTTCGTATTTTAATTGCATTTGCACGTTCGAGTTTGCCCATACGAAGAAGAAACTCTAAGTCAGATCAATGATATCTTATGTTATTGATATTAGTAGAACTTAATTACTTAATATTGTGCTCCTCACATGGTGAAAATGGAACTATATATTATTGTTGGAGTACACAAAGAGAGTAAAAGACTTTTTCCTACCTAAGTTTGCCTTAATTACACTTTCCCACCCAAAAAGTTTCAAAATACAACTTTTCCACCAAAATTTATATTCCATTTATTATCCAAAATACACTTTCCGATTATACTGCCAACAGAGAGCAAATTTGGTCTAAGCTGTTGAGACTTTTAAAGAAGGAATTCTAGTGAGTCTTTTGGTGGTCAAGATTGGTCGTAATCTGACTTGGGATGGACGGTTGCTCGTTCCACAAATCGTTCGATTGTTGACAATTGATGGGATCGTCGAGAGTAAGGTTTGAGGGGTTTTGGTGAGAGATGATCAAGGAAGAGAATGGTGGTTGTTTGGGTTTGCAAAGATGCTGAAATAAGCCGACGAATGGTCGGAATATAAACTTTGGGTGAGAAAGTAGTATTTTAAAACTTTTCTGTGGGAAAGTTTCATTAAGGCAAACCTTGGGTGGGAAAAAGTCACTTACTCTACACAAAAATAAACTAGTCTCAAACTCGTGAAACATGCAGAGAGATTCGATTCGATCTGCTAAATATGTTTAATAATTTCCAAGGTGTATAATTATTATATAACTTGGATTGAATCTCGATTATCTAAAATGTTTTTACTTTTATCCAATGGCTCATTAATTATCTAATACTTTTGTATTAAAAGAGGTGATATTCTTGAATTTGTCTCTAAACATATACAACACAATATACTCAAGAGATTATAGTACACGTTCAACATGAAGACGCTATCCGAATAGTAGTTAATATAATAAAAATTGATTCACAATCAAATCTTATAAACTTTCTCTCATAATTTTAATGTGACAGTTCACAATTGGGCAAACGAGACTCACAATTAGACAGACGAGACCTATTACAAACTATCACGTCAGTAAAAGAAAGTTTGTAAGTGTAGTATTATCCGTACTTAATATTCATATCATGGTTGTTAAATCGCGTATCGTATCACGTATCGAAAACTTAATTTTTCGAATCGTATATCATATTGTAAGTTACGCCTTTTTTTTTTTAAAAAAAAATATTCTAAAAATTAATATCATCCCCAAGATTAATTAACGAATTTTGTAATATTATTAGCTTTAAATTATAGTATTACATTATCAAAATTAATTACAAAATTAAGAATTTATATCATTTCTAAGATTAATGTCAATATTTATATCTTCACTTGTGTTATTATTATCATACAAAATAGGTAACACATCTTCCTCTTCACTTTCTTCATGCAAAATGGGTAAATTTGGGCAAGTTTTAGTAAACCGGGTTGTGTGACCTAGATCTAACCCGAAAATTTTCTTGGATCGAATAAAGTCATATCGATATTTTTAAAGATACGAATTGATACGTATCATATCGTAAAATATATATCAACGTATCAGAAGATTTAAGATATATTATCTGATACGTATAATTAGTGTTGAGTATTGAATCGTATGGTGAGATATATATCGCATATCGTAGGATATTAATAACCACAATTCACATGTTTGAAAACGCTTCCCCTTTTTGGTTTTGAGTGAAGAATTCAAACAATGAATTGTTTAAGTATGGCAGTGAAGGCTGGCTGGAGTCTGGACCATTAGTTTTAATTAGTTACTTTGCAGTCGAGAAGACTGTTGCCAAAATATCAAATTCTGTTCTGTACATGCTGGGAAAGATTAAAAAACCCTTCAGCTATTCACTGTTTCTTCACCTAGTTTGCAGCATTATTCAATGAATCAAGACAAAGCACATAAAATATTTTCTTTATCTTTTTTCATCCTGACGAATTATTAGTAGGGTTAGGTTATTAATTAGGTCCATGTATGCATGTTTTATTTCTATATTTGCAACGATGCTCATTAATCTCGATTATGTTTCAGTGTTTCCATCGTTTTTCCGTTTTATTTGACAGGTTGACAGCTAGCTCTTTGGTGTACCGTGAATATGTTGAGGCAAAAATAAGAGAGATGACAGATCGATTCATCATTTCATTGTAGTTTATTTAGAAAGCGCCTTGCTTTAAGAGTTTAGAAACTGGTTTTCTGACCCATTTATTTTGGTTACAGTTTTCTATATATATAAAAACCTTTTGTCCAAAACTTATCCATGCATAAAGCCTTTAAAATAGTCTATATTCATTCATTATCTATCTTATCCTTTTATCAAAGAGTTAAAAGATTTTTATCCATCCAAACAATGATTTAATGATATTTTTCTACGCGTAAATTTTTAAAATACTATTTTACTACTAAAATTTATATTTTGATGGCGAACAAAAAGTAAACTCTGTCCAGACTGTTAAGACTTTTGAAAAGGAGAGACCGATAAGTCTTTTGGTGATGAAAAGTTAAATTTTTGTAGTTTGGATTGATTGAAATTTAACTTAGGAGGGGCAACTGTATAAACCCTAATTTCTCAATTATTGATGATTAATGAGACCGGCATGAGTAGAGTTTGAAGGATTTTGATGAATGATACTTAGAAAAGAGAATAATGATAGTATAAGGTCACAATGATGCTGGAATTAGAAATATAATATAAATTTAGATAATAAAATAATATTTTAAAAATTTATATATGAGAAAGTATTATTAAACCATAAGAAAATGTCGTTTACTCCATTTTCTATATATATAAAACCTTTTGACGAAACCTTATCCATGCATAAAGCCTTTAAAATAGTCTCTATTTATTCATTCATCTTGTCTTTTTATCAAACCCTTAAAATAGGCTGTCTTCATTCACTATTTACATTTCGATATGTCTTTTCAATACTTACTTCTAAATTAACGTAACATTAACTTAACTTTATGTAACGATTAATCTCCAAAACTGACTCCATTTTAACATAAATTATTACATAATTTTGAGTAACTGAATTAATATATTTTTGATATTTAAATATGATATAACGAATTTGTAGTTTATATAAATGAGTTATTTTCAATCATTTAAATGTATTAATTCAAAGCGTAAAAAACTAAAATGTAAAACCCTTTGAATATCTATCTTTGGATAGCTCAAGTAGTGGGATGAGCACTTAGATATGTGGTTAAGGCACACGATTTCAAGTTCGAATGCCCTGACTTTCAAGATTTAAATAGGAGGTTGTGACGGTGGGTTAATGCACTAATCTCTTCCGAAGATCAATTAAAATACGCGTAAATTGACATGAATACTTTGATTAAAAAAAAATTTATATAACTCTTTTGAAATGTAATAGATATAATTAATTATCCAAATTTAAATAATTATGTAACAATCTAATAATAATACTACACCCATAACATTTTTATATAATTTTTTTTTCACAAACTTATGTAATAAAGGAAAATTGAGTGATTTTAAATTTAAAATAAACTTATAATTAACCCTCTTTTACCACATAAGTTTGTATAAAAAAATTATTAATATAATATTACTTATAATCTAATCAATAATACTATATTTACAAAAAAAAATCTTATAAAAATTTTCAGATAAAACAAAGTAAAAAATACGGAAAGCATCGGTATTCGTAAGATTTATTCAGCTTAACATTACACTAATCTAATTTAGCAACCAGATCAGTTAAGCTTTCCCAACATCCTAGTCATGACACGTGTCTGAGTACGACAACATTGACTTACTAAGCCAGGAGCGTATAAGAAACTCATTGCTGACTCAGCTCTTTGTGGATAAGCTTCACATCAAGTAAAAGAGGATTAATCATCTACGTCACCATCCAACTACATTTCCACACGGGTAAAGATCAGAAAAATCAACCTCATGGCCCCCCAAGAATCCAGGGAACACCGGTGGCCGGTAACCAGTGATTAGATAATGTGACGCAACCAAACAACGCTGTTTTTGTAGGGCCGAGTTTCTGGGACCGCAGTCCATTTTCCCATGCAAATTTGGCTATAAATACGTGGCGATAGTTGCGAGTCTTTAACTTACTGCTTCAACAACGTACGTGTTCATCTCTGCTTACTATCAAAAACACTTTCGTTTTTTTATTTCCAAATCTTTGTTCTTCTTCTTTGCATTATTTGTTTTTGTTTCTGTTTGATTATTGTCAAGTTCAAAATGTGTGGAATACTTGCTGTGCTTGGTTGCTCTGATGACTCTCAGGCCAAAAGGGTTCGCGTGCTTGAGCTCTCTCGCAGGCAATTTTCTTCCATTTTTTTTTTTTTTACCTTCATTTTCATACCCTTTTTGGTGTTTATGTTCTTCCTTTCTGCAATTTTATATTTTTCAGTTGTGTAGCTGAGCTTTTTGTATAGTCTTTTTGTTTTGTTTACCGGTTCATAACCATTAACCAACTTAGATTTTGGTTATGGATAGATATAGGACCCAGAGACTACGTTATTCTTGGAGCCAAAAGTCAGTTCCCGAATAAAAAAGCATTATATTTAAAAATATAATTAACATTCAACATCACCTTTTTTAATCTATATTTTTCGTGTGGGGTTTATGAGGCCCATGTGACGTGCAGTGGACCAGTAGTATGTTTTGTTAAATATATATAGAAACTAAAATTGATGTGACTCTGTTAATACTGTAATAGGTTGAAGCATCGTGGTCCTGACTGGAGTGGTATTTACCAGCACGGAGACTTTTATTTGGCTCATCAACGTCTAGCCATTATTGATCCTGCTTCTGGTGATCAGCCTCTTTATAATGAAGACAGGAATATTGTTGTCACGGTAAGCCACACATTAATATGGCCATAAAGTGATACCAGTTTAATTTAATTTATTTACAGATGATTGATGTGTTAAAAACTTAAACCTGCAGGTTAATGGAGAAATTTACAATCATGAACAACTGAGGAAGCGTTTGAAGAATCACAAGTTCCTTACTGGCAGTGATTGTGAAGTTATTGCTCATC
The DNA here is from genome assembly GCF_008641045.1 of Pistacia vera. Lineage (NCBI taxonomy): Eukaryota > Viridiplantae > Streptophyta > Magnoliopsida > Sapindales > Anacardiaceae > Pistacia > Pistacia vera. The sequence goes on along the minus strand of NW_022196022.1, from coordinate 20,993 downwards.
TGGTGGGTCACCTTAACATGAAATTTTAATCTTAATTTCTTCAATTTGCATCCATGTTGTATCAAAGTTTCTCTATGTTTTGATTAATGATTTTTTGTTTATGATGGTATCGTGGTTCTTGCATGTTCTGATGGCTGTGATAATTAATCATACTCTGGTTTGTGAATGTTCAATTTTAGTACGAGGAGTATGGAGAAAATTTTGTGGACATGTTGGATGGAATGTTTTCATTTGTGCTGTTGGATACCCGTGATAATAGCTTCATTGCTGCTCGCGATGCTATTGGAATTACTTCCCTGTACATTGGCTGGGGTCTAGATGGTAACATGATCTTCTTAGATCTTGCCTCTAAAGCACATTGATGTTTGTTTGTGTAAATTTTTTATTTTTTTTAATTGGTTTCTTTTTGTTCTGTCTATGTAGGCTCTGTTTGGATATCTTCAGAACTCAAGGGTCTGAATGATGACTGTGAACATTTTGAGACTTTTCCTCCCGGTCAGTTGTACTCGAGCAAATCTGGAGGATTTAAGCAATGGTATAATCCTCCTTGGTTCTCTGAGGTTGTTCCTTCGACTCCATATGATCCACTTGCTCTACGACGGGCATTTGAAAATGTAAGATTCATAAACTGTAATCCCAAGTGGAATTGAATTGAATGTTCTCTTACGGCTTTCTTAATTCACATCAAGTTGAATGCTATATGTGCAGGCTGTAATCAAAAGGCTGATGACTGATGTCCCTTTCGGAGTCCTGTTATCTGGGGGCCTTGATTCATCGTTGGTAGCTTCAATCACAGCACGCCACTTAGCTAGTGCAAAGGTTGCTAAGCAATGGGGAACACAACTTCATTCCTTTTGTGTTGGCCTAGAGGTTGGTTGCGAATAATGACACATTACAGTACAACTTCGGATGAGTTTCTTTAGTCCTAAACTTGGTCTCTCCATATATTTTCAGGGTTCTCCAGATTTGAAGTCTGCAAGAGAAGTTGCAGACTACTTGGGTACTGTGCATCATGAATTTCACTTCACTGTTCAGGTATTGAGACAATTTTTTTTTTTTTTTTTTTTTTTTTTCACTACAAACTACAATAGCTCTTGCTTCTATGGCTATCTGAAACTGTAAACTATATGTCTTTGGCATTTGGCAGGATGGAATTGATGCAATTGAAGACGTGATCTACCATATTGAAACATATGACGTGACGACTATCAGGGCAAGCACACCTATGTTTCTTATGGCACGTAAGATTAAGTCACTTGGGGTAAAGATGGTGATGTCTGGTGAGGGCTCTGATGAGGTTTTTGGCGGCTATTTGTACTTCCACAAGGCACCTAACAAGGAAGAATTCCACCGTGAAACATGTCACAAGGTAATAGCTGTTATATGGCATATAGTTTACTATGTACAGGGCTTCCGATGTTTAGATGTGAAGGAAATTAATGGTTCTCTTCTGATACATGTATGTATGTAGATAAAGGCCCTCCACCAGTACGATTGCTTGAGAGCAAACAAATCAACATCTGCATGGGGTCTGGAAGCTCGAGTACCCTTCCTCGATAAAGATTTTATTAATGTGGCAATGGCTATAGATCCTGAGTGGAAGATGGTATGAAATAAGTTGTATATTCTCTTGGTTTTTCTTTATTCATATGATAGCAGGCAGATCTCATAGCTTATACAATGTCATTGATTATTTTTTAATCATTTTCAGATCAAACCAGAAGAAGGTCGTATTGAGAAGTGGGTTCTTAGGAGGGCCTTTGACGATGAAGAGCGTCCCTATCTGCCAAAGGTAAAAGCACAATCAATGATTTGCTGCTGTTTTATCCACAAGTAAGATTGATTGTTTAATTAAACATGTTCTGTTCCCTATTTCCTGCAGCATATTTTGTACAGGCAGAAGGAACAATTTAGTGATGGGGTTGGCTATAGTTGGATTGATGGCCTCAAAGCCCATGCTGCACAACATGTATATATACCGTCCTCTATTTGGTTCCTTCACCATTTATTTTGATTGCTGGTCAAGAAGAAGTTAAATTAGAATGAATCATGACTTTTTCACATTTTATAGGTGACGGATAAGATGATGCAAAATGCTCAGCACATCTACCCACACAACACCCCTTCCACAAAAGAAGCCTACTATTATAGAATGATCTTTGAGAGGTTCTTCCCACAGGTAATCTAGTTGAATTTAGATAATTGTTTACTCTACTTTGGTGATCTTTTTAGCATGAACTAATTGTATCATGTTTTTCTATTATCTCCTATGACAGAACTCAGCTAGACTGACCGTCCCTGGAGGGCCTAGTGTAGCCTGTAGCACTGCGAAAGCTATAGAGTGGGATGCTGCTTGGGCGAACAATCTTGATCCCTCTGGTAGGGCTGCCCTGGGAGTCCATCTTTCAGCCTATAGCCACCAGGCAGCTACCACCACTGCTATGAAGCTGCCATCAAAGGTCATTGATGATATGCCACGGATGATGGAAATTAGCACCCCAGAACTTGCAATCTCCAGCTAGTGCCTGTTAGAGGACAATAAAGTGGGTGAAACTTATGGCTTCAATGGATCTTTTAGATATCCTTTTGGATTGTAATATTGATTTAGGCACTGTGTACAAGTTAGAAAAATGTTCCTTGTGGTTGTTTAAATATGTGTTATCATCATCTTCTTCTTCTTCTTCTTCTTCTTTTCAATTCTGTTATCAATAAGTTGTACTTGCTTAAATGAAAATGGCAACTTTCCTTTGTGTTAAGATCTGTTCACAAGGGTTGGATGATTCCTTTTAGTATTTTTGTATACAAAAGAAAAAATTATCAATGAGAACAAACTCTTCTGTACTGATATGGATGATGGACTGGGCCATGGTGACAAAACCCAAACACTAAAGTTTGAAGATTAACCAGAGAATTTTTATTTCCTTTCACAAATAATATTGCATATTTTACAGGAGACAATTAATAGAGACTTGCAATTCAGAAACTAGAGTTTGCTACATCTGATCATCTTAGTTAAGGAACTAAAAATACAAGTGCTATTTTGCATCTTGAATTAATAAAAATATTCAATTAGAAGAAACCACATTCTCCTTAAAATTACTTAGTTGAACAAAGCTGCTGAAAATAGTTGGTTCCAAGTATCAGGTAATCCTGGAAGGCACCAATGGCTACAATCAGCATTGTCAGGGTTAGCCTTTTGCTCTGGGTTCGAATCACCACTATAAATTGAAGGGTGCCCATCTTTCCTTAGCTCTGATAGCATTGTTATGTCTAACAAATATGCAGGGTTGGTCATCTCCCTCATCACTGCATCCACCACTCTCATTTGATCGGGATAAGCTCCAGGGTATATTGTTCCACTCATCGGTGCTGTTTCGCCATAGCAATTCTTTGTTGTAGTTGAAGTTGCTCCAGCACTCCATTCATTTGGACTGTCAAGTCAATGTCATTTACCAACATTACTCACATTACTATACAACCCATAATAATGTCTTTCCAGTACAGACGTCGGCAACCATAAGAAAATGCAGACTTATCCATTGAAGTCAGTTTAACTAATGTTATCTGACTGACCTCACATAACTGTTCATATTTTATTTCAGACTTCTACAAATTAATGGACATGGCTATAATTTCTTTTTCTTGACTGTCCGTTAAGTGACATAGTTTACAGGTTTCTTGATCTTTTCATAAATGAGGGTTAAAATTGTTCATTTTTGCATGCTCCAGAATTTGCAGAGAATGGATACACTATATGATTCAAATAGAGACTTGGGAAGTGGTCCATTGGAATGTGCAGCAAGCATTAAAAAACAGTACCAACTTTGTCTTTCTGCTGGGTACTGCATACTTTTAGTTCCATTTACGAAAATGAAATTATTTTAAAAGTAAGTTTTAAATGCTACCGACACATTTTGACCGACACATTTTGATTGAAAATGGTATGCTCCTGTTACAATGTTCACGAGCTGGTAAAAGTACTGCAGTTGAACATTGATTTATAACTGTAGATTCAACTGTCTATTCAAATCCTGTATATGTATGGTCCATACTAAATGATATACTACTTTTGAATCTACTAATCTAACTGCTAAAAAAAACTTTATGGATTCACAAAATGAAGTTCTGTTTGTTATATCTGGGATCTGTTGATTGCTTGCATAGAGGGCATGGTTTGTTTTAGTGTGTTAATGGCATTAAAGAAGGCCTTGCAACTTGCAAATTTGAGGTCTATGACTCTACACTACACATTTTTTTATAATCAATTTGGACCAACCTGGGGATGGCCATAACTGGCCCCTTTAAATGCACACAGCTCCAATTGGACCGAATTTTTAGTGCTTTGTGCTATCCTTTTAGCAAGCAAAAACAACAATAATAAAGCCTAGACTTTCACCGCACACAATCATATTAGAGAGAGAAACAGAGTGAAGAGTTTAAAGTCCTTACTTGTAATGTGTGGGGGAAATTGACTGGAAAAATACTCTTGTTTTGGTTCTGTCAACATTGGTGTCAACCCAATTGGCCCATGTTCTCAGTGCTTTGTCCAAAGCCACTAATCGATCCATGTCTTGGTAAAGCGTACCCTTTGATTCCATGTAATCCCATCTGCATAGTTCAACATAAATCTTTCAATCATACAAATTCAATTACGGTATCTTTATTGGATTACTCAAACTATTGTAAGCTTATATGAATAATTATATAGGCAAAGTCAAAATATGGACCCTTGGAGAGACCCGTCGTGGCTCCACCAGTGTCCAGTGTTGAAAGATAATACATCTGCAGCACGCCAGTATTTGCCATTCCCATTAATGTCCTCTAACTTCAGAACCCTCTTCCCTTTTACGATGTCTATTTCTACCAAATATGGAGCTCTGTAAAATGACACTGATAAACCATAATCCTGCACAATTAGCCATAATAAACCATTATAAACAAGAGGGTCGTATCAGTTTGATAATGTTATCAAATGGATAATTTAGTTACAAAGTAACAGATAGTTGTGATGTACAAATATCTAATAATAATATCCGCCGTTACGATAATAAATTAATAATACCATGAAAAGAATACAAAAAGAAAGAAGACAGAAGAAAACTATAATTGTATGTTGACTTTAAAATGAGATTAATGCATTGCAGTTGGCATGAATTGGCTCAAATTATGCTGACAAATACTGTACTAGATTGAAATGCAGTAAAACCAAAAGTTCTTGAGCGTTATCTTTTTGCACTTTTCTTACTTTTGCTTTCATTATTCCGAAAAGAAAACTCATAATTTGAGTAATTTTAAAGAATTAAACAAGGTTTTGCATGAAAAAGACAGAGAATTAAAGTAAGAGTCACATCTTTGCTACTGTAAAAGATGCTTCAAATTAATAGCAGTCTAAAATAATAGGACTTACCAAGAACTTGAATGTAGAAAGTGGATCTCCTTTAATCATCTGTGTCTGTGTTTCTGGTGCAGCTGCGTAAATCATGCAAATCAACGACTCCCATTGGTTTCTTCCCAAGGAATCACCAACAAACATCACTGTTTTGCCTTTCATTTTCAGCAAAAATTCAAGCCCATTGAACCTGCCACACAAAGTTCAAAATTACTGTAACACTTCTCTCTTTTGCAAACGTTCTGGTTTCTTTAAAATTCAGAATTAAACTCACGAAGGAAAGGGTTCAAGTTCGGACTTTTTTTTCTAAATAGAAATCATTTCCCACACGAAGAAATCTATGTTAAATGTAGTAGTTGAGTTTAACATATAGTTTTTTTGTTTTTTACCTTGGGAGCTCACAATTCAGAGGCTGCCATCTATATTTGAGATAACCAGAGTCAGGACGACCGTTCATTTTGCAGTTGAATTTTGCATCAATAAAGGGACATTGAGAAGATTCGTACACGGGGTACGTGTCATCACGAACCCAAGCGCCTGCAAACAATGCACAAGTGCTTTGGTTGGCTTGCAGCATTGGCCTTCTATGGTGACCATGAATATTGTGGTTTCTCATGCTCATTATGACAGCAGATGAAACTGCCAGCGGTTGAACTAACAAAACTAAACATAAGATTGTGAAAAATGAAGCAAGTAGATGACAAAAAGAAGAAGAAGAAGAAGATTGAGAATGAAGAAGAGCCATATTAGAAAAAAAGCAAAAGCTAAACGGAAGAAAGAGTATGAAGAGAGGAGGGAACTATCTGTTTTGTAACGTATATATTTATATATAACAAAAGTGGGGATTAAATCATATAAAAGAGTGGGGTTTTTGTATTGTTGTGTACATGTGAAGGTAGCTGAGATGGGTTCACGTGAGTTAATGGATTGGTGGTGGTGTCTTGTGAATTTGATTTGGACTTCTGAAACTCAAAAAAGACCTCCTTAATTCTACTTGTAAAGCAGTTTGTCAGCAAGACCTTTTGTCCACAAGATTTGGTAGTTTATTTATCTTTAATTTCAGATATTAGTTTTGAGAGATTGAAAAGCTAGCAACCAAGTAGATAACCATACAAGCAAACAAGAGGGAGCTCAGTTAGAAGATGGGGCCAAAATGTTAGAGAGCCAATTGTTTTTGTAGCTTTATGTTTGTTTGTTGAAGAGGGTGAACTTACAAAACCCACCTGGAAAAAAGGGGTCCTTTTGGTGGGTTTTGTGGGCGCCTCAAAGGGTTTGATTCTTATCTCTCTTATCTTGTTAATAGAAAAGGAGAAAGAATACTTGCCGTATGACCAAAACAAAAAGCACTTCTTGCAATTGCCCCCCCTTTCTAACAAAGAATGAAAATTTTTGAAAGCACATGTTCTTTGCTTTCCTTCACTCATGAAACATGGAACATAATCCTCTCTTAAGTTTATTTTAAAGTATCTTGGTGCAATCTTCATGCATCATCCTGATCATCAGATGCTCATCAAATTACTATGCCATGAAAATTTTGTTCTAAAGTTTGATTCATATAGGCCAGTTATGGATGAACTTAAAAGTAGGATGAAAGTCAAAATCCAATCTTTTTGTCAGAATTACTTGAAGAAGTGATGGTGATATCTTAGTACAAATTTACAGGCTGTTTCAACTTTAATTCAAAAGGTTCACCCGCTAAGACTATGATGCACAGAAATTGAAGTTTAACCATTTCATGTGATCAACCTTTATGACTGTCTTTTGGCTCAAAATTTTTATTAATTAGGCATATGCTTTTAAACCTCACTAATATGGCAACTTTTGGCGAGTGTGTTTAACTGTCGATATCTTGAAACAGAGGAACTCATGAATGGCAATGGCAGAACAGGACACATTTTTGCAGTCTTTCATTTGAATAAGTGGTTTGTGGTTTATACTTTACATTGCCGATATTTAACTCCACATATAAACTGAGATTATCTATTTAGCGCAAAATTTACTAGTTAAACTATGGGGTTCCTTTATAGAAAATCATATAAAAAGGGAATGTGGGTCCTTTGTGTGGAACACATAACGTGGTTAGGCGATAATAAAGCATGTGTTGTTGCTATTTTGTTGTGTGCATAAGAAGCAAAATTTGCGGCTTCATTTATCCAATAAGCTCAATTACTGTTTTAAAGCCCGGCTCGACCCAGCCGATTGAATTGGTTTAATCGGGACCCAAAGTCTTCATCGGGCCGGGTTACAAATTTTCCTATTCATTTAAAACCTTAGAAATTAGGACATAAAGCCATGAACAATTGAAGTTAGGAATGTTAGGACTTTTGAAGAGAAACGGTAGGTGAATGCAATGTTGGCAATGGTATTGATTTTTAGTGAGTAAATCGATCGAAAATCACAAAACAATATCGTTGGAAAAATCTTACTATTGCTAGCGATTGGGGAGGTAAATAGGGTAGGGGAGGTAAATAGGGCAGGGGTGAGATATGTTTTGATCAGGAGACTGAGGGGAGTGTTTTTGTGGTGATCCGGAGTGTTGTCATCGCCAAAAACAAGCCCTATTCGCCGACACTGATAATAGTGTTTAAGGTGTTTTTACAAGATTTCAAACCTATAGGAATTTATAGTAATTTTTAGGGGTATTTTTGTTAGATTTTAAACTTTTGGACACCGATTTAACCTACCGGTCAAACCAGTCAATCTGGACCCAGCCACTTTGCCGGGTTGGGTTTTAAAATATTGAGCTCAATCCAAAGAGGACTCTTTCATTGAATTGGGAGGTTACATATATATAATAAAAATATAAGCAAGCATTTGAAGAGTAATCTGCATTTTGCAGATTACTATGAAGAATTGGAACTAAGAGCTTGCAGCATACAAGATGAAAATATTTTTACAGGAGAGCAAAGGCTCTTGAAAAACAAAAAAAAATACTCCTGCAACTTCTACATTTCAACTCAGAGCATGCATCTCTACACAAAATTAGGAAACTCAATGATCACTTGCGTATTTACTTGGATCACATCACCAAAAACTATACATAAGCAACGTGATCTGACTTTGAGAAACTTTCTGTTAAGCAACAATCTGAGGTCCTGCGCCCAGTCTAAACAACCAAGTCAGAATAATCTTTTCTTTCTATGTTCATGTTTGCACACTTTCCTTATTTTCACAGCGGCAGTCGATGATGAATTTATCATTCTTTTTAGCTTGCTGCCATCTTCCTCCGCTTATAGCCGCTAATGCCATCACCTCTATTCCAGGTTTCTTGCTTAAAATTGGCATCCACAACTGAACACTGTGGACTCATGTGTGTATGTTGTGATTCGCATTCTAGATGTGTCGGCTGTTTCACCTGAGGTCAAAAAACATGTCAAAATCTAGTAGCAGAAAAAAACCTAGAAAAAAGGGCGGTGGGGGGACTCAGGCATTTCAAGTACCATTGTGACAAGAAGATTCCAGCCTTCACTACCACTATTGCCGTTTTCTACTGCAACACTGCAAAAAAATCACAATTATCATTAACATAAAATTTCTAAGCAGAAAGCATTTATGTTAACTAATTAATTAATTTATTTTACTTCAGATATTCCATTATCTAATTAAAGTGAGATGAAACATACTCCACCAGTCTTTGTTCCACAATCCCGCTATCTTCAATTTGTTCTGCTTGAAACACTTCAGAAACAGAACTGTACCCAGCAAGATCAACATCATCACCACTTAGAATTTCAGGTTGAGATCCTGTACATTGCTAAGTTAGACAAAGTTTGTGAGGTTGGATGGTGACAAAAAAAATTCCCTTCAGATAAGGCAACTGAAACATACATACCTCTTGATAGCTTCACTTCAGCTGACGTGCTCTTCAATAAAAGTTTTTGGCACATAACAGTATCTTGGAAATCCAAGAAAGTGTAATCGACAAATTGTAGTCTTTCAGAGTTTGTCATCTTTGTAAAACCAAATGATGTTGTCCATGTGTTTAGCACACTAGGAATGGCGGGTAAAATCAACCTCTGGACTCCTAATTCCATGAGTTTCTGAAGAAAATTGGATAAAAATAATAGTCAGGATTTCAAAAATGTACCTCGTCTATTAAAGCAGATAAAATGAATATACGTCTGTTTCATTTCTGAACAATTGCACACCAGGAATGGCAGGTAAAATCAACCTCTGGACTGCTATTTCCATGTCAGTTTATCATTTATGAACTATTAAACATTAAACAAATCATATTTAATTACATGGGCCAACTTCCAAATAAGAATATGGTAACTGTTAAGATCCCACATTAGAAGGAAAAAAGCTGGGCATGTGAGTTATAAAGGACTTGGACACCCTCCCTTGGCAAGCCGATTTTTCAAGAAGAGTTCTACCCAAGCCCATAAAAGACTCATGACCTAGCCCAATTTTTGAGTTAGTGGAGTGGGTTCCTATCAATTGGTATTAGAGCGTGATCCTGCATAGGGCTGTCAGTCGAGCTGAGCCGCTCGCAAGCCGACTCGGCTCGACTCGTTAAATACTCGAACTCAGCTCGATTTTAATCGAGTCGAGCCAGCTCGAATTCGACTCGAGTAAGATATCAAGCCGAGTTTGAGTCTACCCCGACTCGGCTCGATTCGGCTCGCGAGCCAATAGTGGCTTGTTTAGGGTTTTTCTGCGCATAATACAAGTTTTTGGTTTGTTTTGTAATTTGACATGTAAGAGACTAAAAGGTTTAAAAAATCACAAATTAACCCTTAACCTAAATTAACACAAAATCAAATCCCGTAAATGCATTCTCCCCCAAATCAAGAATCTTAAAACAAGAAATCCCAAAAACAAGATCCCGTAAATTTATCAAAAAATTGGATCTGATTTGTGTAAAACAAGATCTGTAGGTTATATTAAATAAGGGTCAAATGAGTCGTAATCGAGCCAATTCGAGCTCGCGTTAAACGAGCTTGAGTCGAGTCACAAGCTGAGTCACGAGCCGAGTTTTTCTGCTCGGTCGACTCGTGACTCAATTCGAACTCGTCTAATGCTTAACCGAGCTAGACTCGTTTAGGGTGATACTCAGTTCGACTCGGCTCGTTTACACCCCTAATCCTGCGTCTACGTGGCAGCGCACGCGTGACAAACTGACCTTGGGCCCGGGTTGCTACCTTGAGAAAGGGCATAGAGGCCCGAGGAAAAGGAGATCCATGTAGTCACCCAAGAAGCAAAGAGGCCGATGGGGGTAAAGATGCCGACGTAGACGTAAGTTACGAAAGCATGGTGAAATATTAGGATCTCATATTAAAAGGAAAATAGGTGGGTATGTGGGTTATAAAGGGTTTGGACACCCTCCCTTAGCAAGCTAGCTTTCCAAAGAGAGTTCTTCCCAAGCCTATGAAAGACCTATGGTCCAGTCCAATTGTTGAGTTATTGGAGTGAATTCCTATCAATAACATACAACACAAATAAATTAAAAAGTTCTGGGGGGTCATATGAATACGGATTCTACAACTACCACTAAATTATTGTTCAAATATTTCAGCGGCCCCAGCTTGAGATAAGAGGACAAATACTCAAGACTCATGTTGGGTTTCAATAATGTCAGCAATAAAGCACTTTCCATAAAAGAAACAATAAAATTCCTGAATACACAGAGCAAGATGAATTTACCTTTTCAAGCTCATTCATCAAAATACGACACATTCCAAGTCGACGATGGTGGAACCTAGTACCAACAAGAGGTACTTCTGCGGCCTTTTCTCCATAGACCCTTGAACAGGAAAATGAAAATTTAGACGAACATTATTGACCATAGCACAAAGGTTAAGAAACCTGTTAAAAAATGTAATTCTGTACAGATTATGATCTTCAAATTAAACTCTCTATGAAGCTTACCTTATAGTAGCTACAGTAACCAGCTCCTCATTTTTCTCCAAAAGAACTGTGTAGAACCCTTGGAAGTTCAAACGGTTAAGCTCAGACCTGAAATTTTTCAGAGCATTAAGACTGGACTTTACATTATGATTCTTTATTTCCATTAGGTAAAAGGCTCAACTAACAACAGTTATGATGTATTGAAGAATCAATGTATGATAGTTCAATTATCAACTGCAATTCAAACACAATGGCACAAGAAAACAGATTGATGAGAAGTGCCTAATAATCAACCAATTCTTTTGAACTAATAACCATATGGTCACCACTTGACTTCATTAAAAACAAAAGTTACAACCACATGTTTAATACTTGTGCATTCAATAAAAATTACTTCCTCATGTTTATGAAATTCCACTCTGTAGGCTTTCTGTTGTGTTTTCAGAATCATCAAAAGATTAGATGATTTTTGCTCCAGAAGGACCAGAGTACATAAATATAATTGGCAGAGTACTTTTGATAGCAAACATAAAAATATTGTATCAATAATAAAGAAGAAAGGGAAAGCAAATTGGCACAGTACTTAATGAAGATAAGGTATCACTCACCTTCTACAAAATATAACATCTTCAACAAGATCTCTATTGGTGTGAAATTCATTCACAGGCTCAAAACACTCATGCATTACACAAAGAGCAATATTGAGCTTGCTCAATGCCTCAATGTTTGAAGCATCAAGTTCATGATTATCAAATTCTTTGCACTTCACCAGCGTCCAAGTTAGATCATTGCCTATTGGAATTGGTTTTCCTAAAAGTTGACAGAGGCCCAAAAATATCTGCAAAAAGTGTAAAAGTGTTAGTCATGTTTTCCAAAGGAACAACTTATAGTACAAAACAATTAAGTAAATAAGTTGAAGAACAATAACTATTAAAAATAAGCAATAACTAATCATACATAAATCACTCAATTGAAGCAAAGACAAGTGTAGAATACCTCTTCACACTTCCTGCTGCAAAACCATTTTCCTTTAGAATGAGTTCCTGAGTAAGCTGCCACTGGATTCTGTACGCAACCTCGGTGATCTATGTCACAGAAACAAAGATTGCATCAGAAGTACTTCAAATTTGCATAGAGCTTATCCAGAATTAAAAATTTGTGACTTACATTTATGCTCACACTGATGACAAATGAGTATATTTTCATCCATAAAATTTCCAGCATCTTCTCTGAATTTGCTGCTGCCACAAATTCCACAGCAACATGATGGGCAGAACCAGTCACCATCTGGAACATTCTATGAAAGCCCAAAAAAGAATCAATCAAACACAAGAACCAAATATATCTATCTTATGTCAAGGTAAAAAGCTCAGAAAGGAATAAAAGATGAAGAGAATTAAGCAAATGAGATACCTCTAAACCAAGGCAATGCTTATGGAATGAGGATGGGCATCGATCACATAATATAAGTTCACCTCCATAGTGACAAATGGAACATATGTAGTCATTCTCACCCTCATGATGACTTCCTTTCAACTCATGACTTTGTTCTCCTGTAAACTTTCTTATATTACCATCCCTTAGAACTTGTAGCAGGCATTCTAACAATGACCTTTCATCATCTTCCAAGAAGATATTGCTAGCTGGGCTACGTAGAGTACTGCCTGCATGGACTTCAAAGCCTCCAAGAGTATAAACCTTCCCACAACAATTACACCTGATACCCTCACGAGTTATCCGCCCTTCTGCATTTGGACGCCGTGTCTTTCTAGTGCGATAAGTCACTTTTGCTCTTGGAAGAATGACATTGTTATCCATCAACCAAGAGAGCAGAGTTCGAGGATTGTGGTTTGATAAAGTTGGCATCTTCACCCTTTTGCTTGATCGAAGAACACAGGTTCGGCAACCATCTTCCAGGTCATCTGCTAATGTGGTCAATGCTCTAGAGGCCTTTCCCCGTTTGAACTTTGGGAGGCTGGTACTACAGAAGTCATCTTGTATTTGAAGCAACTGGGAGGAACTAGTTCTCCTTTTCCTTGTCGGTTTTCTTGGCTGTGACATACAAGAAGACTCAGTACATAAATATTTGGAGAGAGCATTTGATTGCACCAAACTTTTCTGAAACTGTGGATTACTCACTGCACAAGACAATTTCCCATTTGTTGATTGGTCCTCAGCTTCCTCACTGGAAATAATATTGTCTGTGGTTCTACAAGTAGGAGCACTATTCTCAAGACCTGTTGCTCCATTTAAATAAGCTCTGCAGGCCATCCGAAGTGACCAGTAACGTTTCCCTCCTGGGGCATGGTAATACAAAGTACGGTTTTTTGTTGTCGCATATTTAAATTCCCACCCCTGGTAGGCTAGATGTCTTCTAGCATTTAATATCAAGTCCTTCTTTTTAAGACTGTCACTGCCATTATCAAACTTATACCAGTCCTCTATAGCTTGAGGGTTACATTTAGGTTTGACAACGTGAATTTTAGAAGAGGAAGAATCCACAGTTTTGGGGCAATAATCAAGATCCCAATAATCTTCTGGCTGTTCAGGAGGTGAAGACTGTGTATCATCAGGTGTAGTATGCAAATTTTGTTGGTTGTCTTGGTACATCATGGTGGTTTCCGCTAAATCCAAACAAACCTGACTAAGAGAATAGTGACGCTTCCCATCAGGAGAGATATAACGGTGTCTGAGGGCTCCATTTTCATCCCTCGCATATTCAATTTTCCATTTAAGATGTATGAGATGTTTTCTAACATCTGTTTTCAAAGAATTCCTATCACTTTTTTTATTGGTTTGTGCATATTCGATAATCACAGTAGGACAATACTCAGCTCCAGGAACTATATCTGGAACAGCAGATCGCCAAATCCAATTTGTCTTGCACTTAGAACTTACAAACTCCCCTGTTATCTTATTGGACTTGATGCTAGAAAATGTTTTATTATTGCTATCGTTTATCACACTACTACCTGAACTTCTATCTGGATTGGAAGGTAACACCATCAGAGCCTGGGGTAGCACAGACAATGATTTATCATGGCTAAATCCATCTGATCCATTCATAAGATTCAAATTTGGCCCAGCATCCTCTGAAACAGATATTAATTGAAGCTGATCAGACTTCTCTTGAACAGGTTGTGTGCTACTATGATTCACATTTACTCCATCACAGTTCCCTTGCTTCTCACCAGACACAATAGCCTGCGACTTTCCAAGTTCTACTGGATGCAATGTAACATCACCTACAGGACTGACAAATTCCAATAGTCGCTGGGTTTCTTTTTCCAAGGAAAATGGATGGCCTAACACCCTTTGAACATTATCTAAAAGAATTTTATAGTTATCATCAATCACCTCTGATACCAACTCTTTCCACAATGATCTCACAGAAGAGGTCCAGTCCTTAACCTTCTTAAAACCTTTCTTCCCCCGCAAATCATACCAAATTTGTTTCACTGAAACCGTAAGATATGACTCTTTCTCATATTCCTCGATCAACTCAAGAAACAACCAGGTACCCCGACGGTGCCAAGTCCCTTTACCTTCATTCCAATCATGAGTAACCCTGAATGAATCAATTCCAATTGCCATCTCATCCCCCAAGTCAGGAAAGAAAATCCTCCTCTCCTGGAAACCATCATTGTGATCAAATATCACACCTTCCCACCAAGCCTCCTTGTAGTAGGCATCCACACAGAGTCCATAAGGAAGGCTCCGTTCCTGAAACTCAAATGCAGGCGGCAATGGCCTTATGTTTCCACGGTTATGACATTGATTTGCATTGGTACAACAAGTGCCATCAACAATCGGTGAAACACGCACTAAATCTACAAGATTATCACACCCATCATCAGTGAGGAGATGATCATATTTTACATGACGAAGAAGCTTTCTACAAACAGTGACGACTCCTGAGTGCCATGAACCCAAAAACCCGTGTTCTTCACTCCTCACCTATCAGATTCCATACATATTAATACACAAAACTGAAACCCCAATTAGAAAAAAAAATACCAAACTGAAGGAAATTTCCTCAAAACCAAAATACACACACACAAAAAGGAAATTGAATTTTGATTTAAATATTTAATAAGCAATAGTAAAATTTCAATTGGACTAACAACAATATAAATTCTGAAAGCATGATAAAATAACAGATTAAAAAATAAAGTCACTTTAAGAAAAGCAACAGAGAAACCCAAAATCAAGCCATGCATGAATGCCAAACAGAACATAAACCATCCATAGATAGAAAATAATAATGAAACAACCAATTTAAAAATACAATGTAGCTAAAATCAAACTCATAAACCACTTAACTCCAAACCCTACACTCAAAAAAATAAAAATAAAAACAAAAACTTTAAAGAAGACAAAACAAAAAAGATTAAAAACAAAGCACAAACAAAACAACGCCGAGAACAAACACAACAGACACAAAAACCCCACAACAAAATAACAACCCCAGATACTAAAAACCAAAAAGATTCACAAAAATAACAATAATGTAGACGATAAAGAACTCAAAACGATGCGGCATTGATGAGGCGTTTACATTACCTCTACTCTCTCACCATCCTTCAGTTTCATACGCTTTCGTTTATTACCAAACGCTGGTTCAACAGCCATTGAAGACCAGAAAAAAAAGAGTTTGCAAGTTTGCGTTGGATGTGTTGTTACATATGGGAATCAGAACGAGCGTGAAACTATGAGAAACTTGAGAGGAATTCGCAGTTATATGCAATCTATACTTCTACTTAATACTTTGCCACCAAGTAAGAGCGTCAACTGTGTCAGGCAACACATAAAACTCTCTCTCTCCCACCACCACGATATCTCACCGTTGGTTTACTTGGACCGAACCACAACTGACGGCTCTGATTTGGCTTTGTTTTCTTTTAGGGTAAATAACTGTAAACCCCCTGTTTTTATCATTTTAAAGACTACACCCGTCAAATTTAAAACGATAACAAATTAACCCCCTAATGTTACTAATGTACCAAAATTTAAGGGTGTAATCGGAGACAAGAGGGGCATTTCTGTTATTTTATACATTCATACATCGTACAGGGGCATAACGGAAAAAGGCTGTGTTCTGTTTAGAAAACAAATTCCGAATTTTACTTTGAAACGAGTTGAATTGTCTGTGGGTGTGTGCATGTTAGGAAGGTGTGTCATCAAAGGTAAGAACCAGTAATCGGACGGCATATATACTGGTGAGAAGATTGGGTGGGACCGATTTGTGACTGTGATTTCGTATTGAGCGGTTGATGATTCTGTACGAACAAAGTACAGATAATTAACGTTTAGTGATAGAATGGGAATAAAGAAAGGAATCCCTTTGGGTTTCAGGAATTCGTTTAAGATCCGAAATCAAAGTAGGAAATTTTATCTAAATTACATTTAAGTAATCTCTTAAGCGGAAAATCTCACATAAGAATATGAGAAGATTGTTGAAGGAGGAAAGTTATCTATAAATGGTTGTATTACGAGTTCACTTATATAATTTTTATTATTTTTAGGGTAATATTACGCTTATAACATAATCTCAAAAACTTTTTCTTATAAACCCTGACGTAATAGTTTGTAATTAATCAATTTATAACGAGTCATACCTGTCCAATTATGAACTAATTAATTGTGAGCTATTACGTGAGAATTATGACAAAAAATTTATAAGATTAGATTGTGAGTAAATCTTTATTGTTATTTTTATGTTTAATTTTAATTTGTAAGATAATAGAAATTGTATGAATATTTGGTTATTAACTTTAAAATCCTTAAGAATTAACGGAGGTAAACTGACATGAACACCTTTTGTCACATAAAAAAACGGAGTTAATGTGACGTGAATATTGATTTAGTTATATAACTTAATTATTAATTGATTTAGCCATTAATAGAATAGCTAATTAATTGATAAAAATAAAATTGTAAAGAAATTATAAAGAAAGAGAAAAAAATAAAATAAAACGTACCGTTTCCCAAGAGCACAAATTGAGTTTTATGTTGACGCTTAACCTCATCAATTGAGGAGTAATCAATATCATTAATTTAATTTTCCATTGTTTGGAATCAAAATATATTATATTGCGAATAAAAATATTGAATTTAATTTTTCAAAGATCTCCAATGTCAGATGGAATATAATAAACCATCTGACATTGGAGATCTTTGAAGATATTATATTACGAATAAAAATATTGAATTTAATTTTTCGTCGACATTAAGCAATAGAATTGAAGTAGAGTTATGCTTGAAGCTTTCATAAATTGGCGAGTAAACTAAAATTTTTTTGGTCAGGTAATTTTAAAATACAATTTTACTATTACCCAAATTTATATTATATTTTTGGCTCCGCACTATCACTATTTTCTTCTCCAATCATTACTTACAAAAATCCCTCAAATCCTACTTCATTCAACCTCGACAATCATCGGTAATCAAGCAATTAAGGTTTGTACAACTGTCCTCTCAAGTCAAATTTTGATCACTCCCAATCACCAAAATCCAACATTCCATTATCAAAAGATTTATCCACCTCCCCTCTTCAAAAGTCCCAACAATCTAGACCGAGTTTACTCTTTGTTCGCTGCCAAAATATATATTTAGGTATTAAAATGATATTTTAAAAGTTTGTATGTAAAAAAATGTTATTAAACCATTATTTGGATGGAAAAAGGTGGTTAACTCTAAATTAGCATGTCATTCTTTTTGTATTGACTTAATTTAATCTGTAATATTACACTCATAAACCTTTTTCACTAATTTTCTCTCACAAATATGATATAGCAACTCATAATTGATCAACTCGCAATAGATCTTGTCTGCCTAAACGATGAGTCATGTCTGACTAAATACAAATTAACCAATTATAAACTATCACATAAGTGTTAATGAGAAAAGTTTGTGAGAAGTGTTTGTCTTTATTCTGATTTAATCATTGGAATATCAATGTTATTTATAAGATTACAAGGTGGTCTTGAGAGGAACAAAATCTGAGGTAACTCTTAGAAACAGGAAAATTCTTCCAAGAAGGAAGAACAGAAGATTCAGAAAGCAGATACTCTATGTTGGTCTTGTAAACAGGTCGGACATGAAAGGGCAAAATACTGCAAAAGACGAGTACTTCCGAAGCTTGATCTTCGCGCGCTCCAAGCGTTTGACTTCACAACAAAAGAAATGGTTTGATGAGCACAAATATTTGTAAAGGATTTTAGCTTTCTAAAGAACTGCAAGCTGACTTTGGCTAGTCAAACGCTATCGGAAAGTCTAGAAGCTCAATCCAGGATTGCCATGGCAACAGGTCAAGGTTTTGTAGAGCTTAATAACTGTTTGCAGAAGTTAGCCAGGAGGCTGGCATGGCTAGAAGTAGAAGCTGACAAATTATTTTAGGAGGAATAAGAGTTTAAAGGACGAACTCCTATTTGCAATACAACGATTCAGAAAGTCGAGGTAATAGAAAAATGTCAATGATTTAATAGTAAAATTAGCTAATCAATTGACAAACCAAAAACATATATAAAATGATAAATCACTGTTTTAAAAACAAATTAATTAAGAAAAAGATAACATATAGTTTAATTAACTAGAAAATGGAGTCAACAAAAACACAGAAACATTAATTATTGAATGTTGACTGTTGAGCACTCTATAATAAGCTGTAGCAAGCACCTAATTAATCCTGATGAATTTTGAACCTTTCCAGCCCAACTTTATAACCTAAAGTCTTAATGTCATCTTGCACCTGCGCCCGGAAATCACTGTAAGTAAAAGGCTTGTAGTTTGAGCTCCGAATCACACTGCCTTCTTCTGGGAATACAAAGTAGCAGATTGAGAATCTCTCCACCTGTTTTTTCGTTTTCACTCTGTGCTTCGCGCTCATGTACTCATCGTTACTGATTGCCTACAAAGTAATGTCAAACAAAATTAATCTCTGTAATCAGCATCTTAATTCATATATATATAAATCTTTATTATGAGGAGTAATTAACCTGCATCATGTCTCCAAGATTTATAATCATTGTGCCAGGAATGGGTTTAACTTTGAACCATTTATCGTCTTTGAACAGTTCAAGTCCGCCCACAATGTCTTGTTTCAGTATAGAGAGAACCGAGCTGTCTGTATGCAACTCCATGCCTAGAGCCTCAGTTTCAGGTAAACCCGGGTAGCGATAAGCTCTCACATACCCAGTGGATTCTGATAGATTAGACTTGGATTCTTCAGAATCCAAATTAAGGTTCTTCACCATTGCTTCAAATAGTGTTTTAGCAAGCCTTCCCATATGCCTCCCGTATTCCTCCAACAAAAGTCTAGCAATTAAAACATACCAAACAGGCAAACATTATAATTAAATAAAACTTGTCGACGGTGTGTAAAACATGCATGGTGGAAATCGGTACGGAAAAGGGCAGCAATGAATAATGAAGAATAACTGGGAGGTTCTTATCAAGATTTAGTATTCCACTACTAATAATGAAAGTGATGTTGTTGTTGTTAAAAAGAGCTAAAGCAGACTTTTTTTTCCCGGAAAAAGACGTAACCCCTTTTTGATTGAATGATTGTCTGTCAGAATCCACGGACTATCCATTACAGTAAGATTAATAATCCACTTATAATATAAAAAAAGCATGTTTAAGAGAGATGATAAGGAGGGCTTATCTTCTGTGTCGCTTTGCAGTTTAATTTATTGGCCATTACAATCTCCAAAAGTTGCTCAAATTTTCTAGCTGGTTCCTGATATTTTTAAGGGAGATTGAGAGAACCAGACCAATATTGGATTGATTGAAATTATCGAAGTATAATTTCACAGCGATGCAATAAAAACCAGACATTAAAGGCACATGTCAAAATACTGAAATGCTGTTGGTAGGGAGAATTCAATATTGATGAGGAAAGGAAATATCAGAATTCAGACCTCATATCGCACCAAAACTCTATTATTTTTCTGTTTAAAGAGTAACTGAGAAGTGGCTTTAAAAAGTTCTTGACACTGACCATGCAAATCTTTGGTGTTCAAAAGCAAGATCCAGACTATCCAATCAATATGTGTATGTCACATCTAGGTTTTGTTATTGCCCACCCCACCAGAGACCAATATAAATCTTAGACCAAAAAATAATAAAATAATAAAAAGAAGAGAACTCCCAATGAAAAGCAATCAAACAATAAATGACAAGAACCAAAGTGATAAAACTATACCTGAAAGAATGAAGCATGGGATCTTCATCGGCTTGAAACTGAGAGAGTTGACTGAGAGGAACGTTGAATCCTTCAACCCAGTTTATATTGTTGGGACCTCTTGATAAGGCAGTTCCCGATGGAGTAAGAGCAGGAGTCCCCCAAAAGTAGGACACTGGACTAGTGAATAACCTTTGTTTGGATTCAAACGATAGAGAAAAAACCTTTTTGGCTTGTTCTTGAAGTTGGTTCATAAGGGTCAAAGGAACTTGATGATTAACCAAACGAAACATACCCCATTCTTTACATGCCTCCCCAAGTTTGTCCAGGTTTATACACTGGAGATCTATCAGAGGAATAAGATCTAATGAATCCTCTTCATCAGCCGGATCATACTTCTGGCTTTGCTCCTTGTTTTGGTGGCGAAACGCCGGAGGGTAAGATCCAAGATTGCTCATTTCTTTTTGTGTCAAGTTGATGATGGTTAATGTGAGACGATATTTATAATAATATAGAGTAGAGAAGAGTTAATGCAGGAGTTATTGTATTTGTCTGTGACAGTGAGGGTCC